>NC_133503.1:193420576-194046153 GCF_049354715.1 Callithrix jacchus
ATCTTGACCCTGTGATCTGCCCATCTCTGCCTTCCAAAATGCTGGGATTACAGATGTGAGCCACCATGCCAGGCCTCTTCTAAATTTTTTAAAGTTTGACTGAGAACTCCACTATAAGCTTCAGCTTCTCTGCAATGAAGAACCTGTGAAAGCCATGATTTTCTGTGAGTGAGCAGTATAGTCAGTTCAACATTTGATTTAATGTAAGATAAAACATTTATTAAATATAATATACTATCCTATATATATTAATATATATTTCAAATATATATAGGTGAAATATAAAATAAATAATTAGATGCACAGAAGCACAGGATTACAGAGTTGGCTGACATAAATTTTAAAGATCCACCACTTACTATATATACATTCAATGCTACACTTTCCACTACAATGAATAATAAGTCCAATGAGCAAATATTAAACTAATGTAATTATCATAATACTTAATACCTAAACCTAACCATGTTTTCTTCTAAATTCACAGCTTGTAGTCTCAAATAGTCTCTGGCTCTTATTGTTACCTGTTGCTTATTTATGGAGCATCTAGAATTTCCAGAGTGATTATTTTCTAACCATTAATTTCACAACAGTAACAACAATGATCATACTTGGTGCATCAGTCTCCTGAGAGCTGTCCACACTCTGATTTTCTTATAGTCTTCCTCTTTAAAATAACTACCTCTCTTTCCATCTTGTCACTGTAGATCTATATAGGTCTATATTCTGATAACTTAAGTCACAGTGTCAGGTCACACTTGACAATTTACTTTAAAAGTCAACAGGCATCCAAAATAACAAAATACATGGCCATGTGACCAACTCGTGATTCATCGTGACATTCTTCCCCTAAGTAAAGAATCTTATCATGAGTTCCTCAAATTGTTGATGTACTGATTAATGCACAACCTAACGACATTGAGAAGGACTCTGATTCATTTCTGAAACATGAAGTTTTACGGATTGTCTTGCTGGTAAGCATTTTAGCCTGTACGTTGCAATCTGTATACAATGATTGTAAACTCTGTATCACACTCCCCAATGTGAAGGGGCAACTCTGGTATGAAGCCTCTTTGCCCTCTCCTAAAGTTTCCTGTACACACCTTCCAACTTATAACAGCTTCTGGAAACTTTAACTTTGTTGGTGTGTCTTCTGAGGTCAGTCCTCATATTTGGCTTCCAATAAATCTTTATCCAATTATTTCTGCCTCAACAGCTGTAATTTGGGTCACAATTCCAAACTGATATAACATGAATGATTTTTTTTTCAATGTATTCTTCCTGATTTACCACTTACAACATTTTTATGGCTAATCATTTATCACTTAGATTAAAATAAAGTTTTACCAAAATCTAGTGGTACAGTGCTTAGCAAAGTAAGGATTTAGACCTCTGAACATGACTGGACTGTTTCAAGATGTAAAGACAGTGTGCTTTGTGCCATAAATATTTATTTTAAGTGAGCATAAATATCTCACCTTCGTTTCCAAAATGGTTTCCCTGACAAGAGGCATTCTTAGTCCAAATTAGTAAATGTAAAATTTTAGAATACAATTTGTTCATTATTTAGAAATAACCTATTTTTCTATATATGCCCACATTTTAGATCTTGTGCGTCTGACTCAGTTAAATGATTGAACTGTATTAATCTCAATCATGTTTTGGGTTTAGGACATCAGTTTAGAAATCTAAATGATTTAGTGTATTTGAGTTTAGTCACTAGGAACTTCCGGTAATATTACAGAAATCAAAGGATATTACAGACATGCACATTTTTCAAAGAGCAGAACCATATTATTAATTAACATGAAACTCAAAGGAATGTTGGTTCTTCAATTATGTTAAAAACTGCTGATCAGGAAATGATGAATCAGAGTCAAAAACATAAGTACGAGTTCAGTCACCATTAAGCAGTTACTGAATATTTTATCTAAATGTTAAGAGTATTTTGGTATAGTGATTACAAATTCAGAAAGGTTACTAGTGAACACTAGGATCTCAAAAACTGTGTCATTAAAAAGAATAAAACTTCAGACAATTTGTGTTTAACTGTGGATTTTTTAAGTTAAGGAAACAGTATCATCCTTGGCTTCCACGAAGGATGGAAGACACTACTAGTTCCTAGTTATGTACAAATCGAATATATCCAGCCATTGATTACCAAATATGCCCTAGAAGGCAATATTGCCCTGGCTTGAGAAACATTTTTTCTAGATAAAAGTCGAAAAAATTTTCCTAAATTCTTACCATGTGCTGAAATTTTACTTACTAACTCACCTAATATTAAGGTATTTGATACATTGCATGTTTAACTAGGGTCTAATCTGCATTTTTTTTAAAAACTGCATTTCTCTGGTACAACAAGTGTCTAACTGTAAAAATTATTCAACCCTTCTTGCCTAGGAATCACCTGTTCCAAAAATTAGTGTCCCAGGTAGCACTAATCAATCTTTCTCTAATGGGCATCAGTTCTCTGCTAAAAATTCTGCATTAGTGAAGTAAAATCCCCGGTTGTAAGTATATGTGTCCCTCAGTACCCACAGGGGATATTCTGGGACCTTCCACAGATACATAAACCCACTGATGCTCAAGTTTATATAAAATGACATAGTATTTGCATATAACCTCTGCACATTCTCTTTTTACTAATTGTATTAAGAATTATAAGTAATCTAGTTGGTACTAATAGTTTTTACCAATTGTATTAAGTATTATAAGTAATCTAGTTGGTATACTCAATACCATATTATGAGGCATTATATTATAAATATTATATTGTAATACCTAATACAATGTAAATTCCTCAGAAATGTTTGTTTAAGGAATTCTTTAGGGAATAATACATTGCATAGGGAATTGTATTGTTAGGGAATAACGACAAGAAAAAGGTCTCTTCATGTTCAGTACAGACTCAACCATCCTTTTTTGTTGAATATTCTCTTTAATTATATATATGTATATGTATTATATATGTGAAATTCTGAATATATAGGAATTACACAGGAAGTTTTGTTACATGAATATATTGCCTAGTGATGAAGACTGGGCTTTTTGTATAAACATCAACCAGATAGTATACATTGTACCCATAAGGTAATTTATCACCCTCACTATCCTCCCACCTCTCACCTTTACAAGTTTCTGGTATCTATTATTCCTTTCTCTATGCCCATGTGTACAGATTATTTCACTCCCATTTAGAAGTGAGAATATACTGTATTTGATTTTTTGTTTCTTAGTTGCTTCACTTAAGATAATTGCCTCCAGTTCTATCTATATTACTGCAAAAGATAGGATTTCATTCTTTTTATGGCTGATTAGTATTCTACTATATATATATATATATATGTATAGTTGTATATATACTTATATATGTATAGTTATATATACTTATATATGTATAGTTGTTTATATACTTATATATGTCTGTGTATATATGTATATTCATATTTGTAGTTATACATGTATGCATATAAGTATGTATACATATATGTGTGTATATACATGTGTTTGTATGTGTGTGTGTTTATGTATATTATAATAGGTTGATTCCATATTTTGGCTATTGTGAATAGTGCTGATGTAAATATATGAGTGCAAATACATTTTTTATATGATTATGTCTTTTACTTTGGGTAGATACTCAGCAGTGGCATTGCTGGATTAAATGACAATTCTATTTTTAGTTCCTTGAGAAATCAACATACCATGTTCCAGAGTGGCTGTACTAATTTACATTCCCATCAACATTGTGTAAGTGTCCCCTTTTCTTTTTTTTTTTTTTTTTGAGACGGAGTTTCGCTCTTGTTACCCAGGCTGGAGTGCAATGGCGTAATCTCGGCTCACCGCAACCTCCGCCCCCTGGGTTCAGGCAATTCTCCTGCCTCAGCCTCCTGAGTAGCTGGGATTACAGGCACGCGCCACCGTGCCCAGCTAACTTTTTGTAATTTTTAGTAGAGACGGGGTTTCACCATGTTGACCAGGATGGTCTCGATCTGTTGACCTCGTGATCCACCCGCCTCGGCCTCCCAAAGTGCTGGGATTACAGGCTTGAGCCACCGCGCCCGGCCAAGTGTCCCCTTTTCTCTGCCTCCTCTCCAACATCTGTTATTTATTGACTTTTTACTAATAACCATTCTGACTGGTTTAAGATGGTATCTCGTTGTTTTAGTTTGCAGTTCTCTGGTGATTAGTGATATTAAGCATTTTTTTTCTATGCTTAGCCATTTGTATCTTATGAAAAATTGTAGTTCATGTCATTTGTCTACCCTTTTATGGGATTCTTCATTTGTTGTATATATACTTATATATGTATAGTTATATATACTTATATATATATATATATAAGTTGTTGCTATTGTCGTTGCTGAATTGTTTAGTTCCTTGCGGATTCTGGATGTCTTTTTCTGGATGAATAATTTTCCAATATTTTCTCCCATTCTGTATGTTTTCTGCTCACCCTGTTAAATATTTCTTTTGCTCTCCAGTTTTCATTTTAATCAAGTACCACTTGTCTATTTTTGTTTTTGTTGTATTTACCTTTGTGGCCTCAATCATGAATTCTTCGCCTAGACCAATGTCCTGAAAAGTTTTTCCTAGATTTTCTTCTAGTGTTTCTGTACTCCTAGATCTTAAATTTAAATCTTTGATCAGTCTTGAGTTTAATTATTTTATAACTCTATAATTTTATAATTATTTCATAACTTTATATTAAGAGATATGAGTCTACTTTGTTCTTCTGTGTATGTCTATGTAATTTTCCCAGCACCATTTACTGAACATGGTGTCATTTCCCAAGTGTATGTTTTTGTTAACTTTGTCAAAGATCAGTTGGCTATAGGCATGTGACTTTATTTATGGGTTCTCCATTCTGTTCCATTTATCTATGGGTCTACTTTTGTAACAGAAAAACAATGTTTTGGTTACTATAGCCCTATGGTATAATTTGAAGTCAGGTAATGTAATGCCTCCAGCTTTGCTCTTTTACCTTAAGATTGCTTTGGTTATTCTAGCTCTTCCTTGGCTCCATATGAATTTCAGAATTTTTTTCTATTTATATGAAAAGCATGTTGGCATTTTGATTGGAATTGCAATTAATCTGTAGATGTATTTGAGTAGAATAGTTTTTTTTAACAATATTGATTCTTCCAATTCATAAGCATGAGACTCTTTTGCATTTGTTTATCACATCTATGATTTCTTGCATCAATGTTTTATGGTTCTCCTTGTAGAGATCTTTCACCTCCTTGGTTAATGTATTTCTAGGTACTTTTTATGTGCAGTTATTGTAAATGAGATTGATTTCTTTAGTTGGTTCTCAGCTTGTTTTTTTTTTTTTTTTGGTGCATATAAATGCTACTGACTTTTTTTTACATTAATTTTTGTATCCTGAAACTTTGCTGAATTCACTTATCAAATCTATGAGGTTTTGTTAGTGTTTTCTAGGTATAGGATTATAACATCAGTGAAGAGGAATGATTTGAATCCTGCTTCTCCAATTTGGGTGCCTTTTATTTCTTTCCCTTGTCTGATAGCTGTCACTAGGACTTCCAGTACCACGTTGAATAGAAGCAGTGAAAATGAGCATCCTTATTTTGTTCCAGTTCTTAAAAAGAATAATGTCAACTTTCCCTCATTCAATATGATATTGGCTGGGGATCTGTCATATATGGCTTTTATTATTTTTAGGTATGTTCATTCTATGCCTAGTTTGTTGAGAATTTTAATCATAAAGGATGCTGATTTTTATCAAATGTTTTTTCTGCATCTATTGAGATGATCATACTATTTTTCTTTTTAATTCTGTTGTGTGATGAATCACATTTCTTGATTTACTTGTGTTGAACCATCCTTACGTCCCTAGAATAAAACTCATTTGGTTATGGTGTGTTAGCTTTTTGATGTGCTGTTGGATTTGGTTTGCTAGTATTTGTTTGGGGATTATTGTATCTATGTTCATCAGGAATCGTGTCCCATAGTGTTTTCTTTGTTGTTGTGCCCTTGTTTGATTTTGATGTCAGCATGATGCTGGCTTCACAAAATGAGTTCAGAAGGATTTTTCCCCTTAATTTTGTGGAACAATTTCAGCATAATTCATATCAGTTCTTCTTTGAATGCCTGGTAGAATTTGGCTGTGATTCAATCTGTTCCAGGGATTATTTGCATTGGGAATTTTTTTTTTTTTTTTTTTTTTTTTTAGGCGGAGTTTCACTCTTGTTACCCAGGCTGGCGTGCAATGGCGCAATCTCGGCTCCCTGCAACCTCTGCCTCCTGGGTTCAGGCAATTCTCCTGCCTCAGCCTCCCGAGTAGCTAGGATTACAGGCACACACCACCATGCCCAGCTAATTTTTTTTTTTTTGTATTTTTAGTAGAGACAGGGTTTCACCATGTTGACCAGGATGGTCTCGATCTCTTGACCTCATGATACACCCGCCTCAGCCTCCCAAAATGCTGGGATTACAGGCTTGAGCCACCGCTCCCGGCCGGGAAATTTTCTTAAATAACTGACTTAATTTCACTACTTGCTATTGGTCTGATCATGATTTCTAGTTCCTTCTGGTTCAGACTTAGGAGGTTGTATGCCTCCAGGATTTCATTCATTTCCTCTCGGTTTTCTAGTTTGTGAGCACAGTAGTCTCGGACAATCTTTGCCGTATCTGTGGTATCATTAGTAATGCCTCCTTTTTTATTTCTGATTGTGCTTATTTCAATCTTCTCTTTTCTTTTCTTGGTTACTATAGCTACTGGCCTATCAATTTTGTTTATCTTATCACACAACCAACTTTCATTTTGTTAATCACATATACATATATATATATATACACACACACACACACACACACACACACACACACATACATACATGTCTCAATTTTATTTAGTTCTGCCCCATCTTTGTTATTTCTTTTCTTCTGATAGCATTGCACTTAGTTTTCTCTTATTTTTCTAGTTCTTTGAGATACAACACTAGGTTATTATTTTGTGATCTTTCTGGTTTTTGGTTTAGATATTTAACACTATAAGCCCCCTTCTTAGCACTACTTTTGCTGTATTCCAGAGGTGTTGGCTCTGGTATGTTATGTCTCCATTTTCACTCTTTTCAAAAAGTTTTAATTTTCATCTTAATTCCATCTTTGAACCAAAGAACATTCAGCAGCAGATTGTTTAATTTTTATGTATTTGCAATTTTTATGTATGAGTTCCTCTTGGAATTCATTTCTAGTTTTATTCCATGGTGATCCAAGAAGATATATGATGTGATTTCAACTTTAAAAAATTTATTCAGATGTGATTTGTGGCCTAATATCTGGCGTATATTGGAGAATATTCAAAGCACTGAGGAGAAGAGAGTATATTCTGCAGTTGTTGGAGAGAGTGTCGTATACACATCTGTTAAGTCCATTTGATCTAGTCTAATTTAAGTACAGGGTTCTTTTGTTCATTTCTGTCTTGATGGACTGCCTAGTGTTGTCAGTGGGTGTTGAAGTCCCTATAATTATCATATGACTCTCCATATCTTCTCTTATATTGAGTAGAATTTGTCTTAAAAATCTGGGTGCTCTGATAGTAGGAGCAGATATATTTACAATTGTTATATTTTCTTGTTGAGGTAATCCCATACAGTGACCGACTTTGTCTTTTTTACTGTTACTGATTTAAAATCTCTTTTATCTGCTATAAGAACAGCCACTCCTGCTCACTCTTGATTTCCATTTCTGTGGGACATCTTTTTCAACCGCTTTAGCTTCATCCTAAAAGTGCCTTTACCAATTAGGTGAGTTTCTTACAAGCAGCATGTAATGAGATCACGTATTTTTCAATCCATTCAGCCAATCTATCTCTTTTAAGGAGAACATTTAATCTACTTACATTCAAAGTTAGTGTCAATATTTGAGGTTTTGCTCCTGTCATAATGTTAATTGGTATATAGTTGCTTTGCATTCCCATTTGTGTAACTGTTTTATAGGACTTGTAAATTTCATAATTTCATGTGTTTTTATGACAGCAAATATCAACCTTTATTTCCATGTGTACAACTCCCTTGAGCATTTTTAAAAGGGCTGGTTATTGATGACAAATTCCTTTAGCATTTCCTTATCTGGGAAATACTTTATTTCTCATTCATTTATGAAGCTTACATAAATGAATGCTTTTGTAACCTGCTTCTAGCAGGTTACAAAAATTCATGGTTGACAGTATTTTCCTGAAAACAGAACCCGATCTCTTCTTGTTTTCAAGGTTTTGACTAAGAAGTTCACTGTTTATCAGATGGGATTTTCTTTGTGATATTTTTCTCTTGCTCATTTTATGATTTTTCCCCTCACACTGACTTTATGTGATCTGATGTTTATATGTCTCAGTTAAGTCTTTACAATGTGTCTTCCTAGAGTGCTCTGAGCCTCTTATATCTGGATATATAAATCTACAGCAAGACTAGTGACATTTTCCTCAATTATTTTCTCAAATAAGTTTCCCAAACTTTTGTTTTATCTTTTTTTTCAGGAATATCTATCACCTGTGGATTCAGACATTTTACGCACTAGATAGATTTGCTCATTCGAAAAATTATTTTCCTTATTGTTGCCTGATTAAATTAATTTGAAAGACTTACCTTCAATCTCTAAGATGCTTCTGCTTGGGCTAGTCAATTTATAAGCTTTCAGCTATATTTTGTAATTCCTTCAATAAGCTTTTTAATTTCAAAAGTTCTTTTATTTGCTTATTTTCAAAAAATATCTGTCTCTTCGATAATTTTATTATATTTATTATTTATTTTTTAGATGGAGTTTTGCTCTTGTTGCCCAGGCTGGAGTACAATGATGCAATCTTGGTTCACCACAACCTCTGCCTCCCAGGTTCAAGCCATTCTACTGCCTCGGCCTCCCCAGTAGCTGGGATTACGGGCATGTGCCACCACTGCTGGCTAATTTTGTATTTTTAGTACAGAAAGAGTTTATCCATGTTGGCCAGGCTGGTCTCGAACTCCTGACCTCAGTTTATCTGCCCACCTCGGCCTCCCAAAGTGCTGGAATTCCTGGCTTCAGCCACTGTGCCCAGCCAAATTTTTAAATCATATCCTAAATTGACTTTTTTGGATTCTTGAATCCCATCGAGCTGTCTCTTGAATCCCATTGAGCTTCTTTAAAATTGTCATTATGAATTCTTTATCTGGCATTCAAAGATTTTCTTTTGGTTAGGATTCATTGCTTGAGAGTTAGTGTGATCCTTTGAGGGTGTCACATCACTCTTCTTTTATTTTCATACTTTCAGAATTATATTTTTATTTTCATATGGAGAAACTATCTTATCTTCTTATTTTTGAATTTAATTTCGTTTAAATAGGTTTTCTTTTCCCTTGAAGATGTGACTAGTGTATGTAACATGGGTTCATCTGGCTTTGGTTCTGTGTACTTTCAACGGCAAAGACTCTATGCATTTCTTGGTTATACATAGTCTTAGTGGTTGCTTTCACAAATGCTGGTTATAGTAGCAATATACTTTTGGTGTGTGAGCAGGCTTATGGGCTCCTGTAGGGCTGGAATGGCAGAAGTTTCAGGAAATATACATAATTCCCAAGTGTTATGCACTGGGTTGATAGATTTTGTTGTGTTGGATTGTGAAGTTTAGCCTCCAGGCTAGTAGGTAGTGCTTGCAGATAGATAGGAGCTGATTGTAGGTTGTAGCAGTAACAGTCAGGTTTATGCTTGGCCTTTGTTTACTGAGAGAAGCTCTCTGTTGGCTCAGGCAATGGGCTGGTCTGTGGAATGCACAGTGGCCTGAGCTCCCCGTTAAGTCTGAGAAGAGGGAATAAAGCTGGGTAGAGATGGACCAGGAAAGTTCACCCTAGGATTCCCCAGCAGCAAGCACAAGCACCAGCCCTGAGTGAAATGCCCCGAAGTCTCCTGAGGAGTGGCCAGAAGGCTATCCCAGCTCCACAGTCCTGGCAGGCAGGAATGCAATATGAAGTTACAGAATAATAGCTCAAAGTCTGATCTGCAAGTAGATTCCAGTAAAAATCAAACGCATTTTTACATTCACCTGAGTTGTTTTAGGGTAAACCAAAAGGTGTGATTCTCTTCTGGAAATATTATGAGATTAGAAAAATTGCAATAAATAACACTGTTAATACATAATGCGTATAACATCAATGGAGATTTTAAATTTGAATTTTAAAACCCAGATTTGAGAATCAAAATGACAGAAATTTTAAACAAATATGGTATCACTTTCTATTTTTAAGATTTCCAGTTAGAAATTTAACTACCCTTTATGATACTCCACACCCAACAGTGAGCAATGTTAGAATGGAGGCAACCCTAGGGGTATGAAGGATGTTCCTGGTGTAAAGTGATATTTGTTAGATAATAGTAATAATTAGATCTAATAATAATTACTATTTCAGTGGTGAAAACAGTGCTACAAGGGAAGCCCATGTGACTTTTTAATCTCTTTAGATGCAAGCTTATATTTCCTTTAACTGTATAAGAGTTGAAATCTAGGAGTTTCAAATGCCTCTTTTGAACATGTACAAGTTTTGATAAGTAACTGTTAAAATCTACACTTCTGAGTGCAGTAATAGTTCTCAAATGCATAAATGCTTCTTTTGATAGAAAAAATATTTAGATCAGTTGGTAGAGAACTTACAATTTTCTACACTTGAATAATTTAATAATTTTAAAGTTTACTTCCAATTACCATGACTTAAATAACTGGCACTTTGCATGAAATTATTTGAGGCTTCAGTGCCACTATTTTGAGTCAGTGACAATAAAAGCCTCTTATTGGTGCAGGGTCCTAAAGGATATTTGTAATAAGAACACTACTAGAAAGGGACAGTTTCATTAGGAGGCAGCCTGGTCACTTCTTTTAACCACCTAGCCTGAGTCATGTTTGAACATCAAATGCCTTTTAACTTAACAGTTGAGTTGTCTCTCTGTGCCTCCTTTCTGAGGGGTCCTGTAGTCTGTTCTTGCATCTTCATGGCCAAGGCGGGTGGATCAAGACGTCAAGAGATGGAGACCATCCTGGTCAACAAGGTGAAACCCCGTCTCTACTAAAAATACAAAAAATTAGCTGGGCATGGTGGCGCGTGCCTGTAATCCCAGCTATTCGGGAGGCTGAGGCAGGAGAATTGCCTGAACCCAGGAGGCGGAGGTTGCGGTGAGCCGAGATCGCGCCATTGCACTCCAGCCTGGGTAACAAGAGCGAAACTCTTTCTCAAAAGAAAAAAGAAAAAAGAAATGTCTGAGGCTGGTACTTTATGAAGAAAGGTGTTTTAATGGACGCACAATTCTGTAGGCCTCTGTGGTGTTGGCATCTGCTTCTAGTGATGTCTCAAGAAGCATACAATCATGGCAGAAGGCTACGTGGGAGCAAGCACATCACATGGCGAGAATAAGAGCAAGAGAGAGAAGGGAGAGGTTTCATGCGATTTTAAACAACCATATTTCCTGTGAACTACCAGAGCGAGCACTCCCTCATCACAAGGGGATGGTGCTAAGCAATTCATGAGGGATCTGTCCCCATGATCCAAACACCTTCCACAAGGCTCCTCCTACAACATTAGAGATTACATTTCAACATGATATTTGTGTGGTACACACATCCAAGCCATATCAGAGAGCTGCCTCAGACCCTCAGGACTTTGTGAAGTCAGAGTTCCTTAAAATAGAAAATCAACTCCCATAGTCTTTGCCTTTACCTACCAATAAGCAAGACAGCAAAAAAGTAGAGTTGCCAAAAGACATCCATGCCCTTCTCTAGGTGCATTTATGTAAACGCTACACGCCTCTCAAAAAAGGAAGCAGAAGCAAAAGCCTACCTTCTTCTATGATAATTCCATTGCATTCTTGAGAACTTGATTTTGTCCATGAACTTCTCAAAGTTCTTACGTTTTCAGGGTAAAGTGTGTGAGGATGCAGCAAAGTTTCTTACATTTCCTGGATATGATTAAAGAAACTGTTTAAAATGCATATATGCTTTGTGTATACAAACCTATTATCTGTGGACTGCTAATAGGAACCTCTGACCCAGAAAAATGAGACTTTTTTGAGTTCAGAAGAAAAATACCACCAAAACACTACATACAGACAGACAGACAGACAGACACACACACACACACACACACATACTTCTAGATAGATTTTGATTTTAATATATTTATATTATTATATTATAAATGAGGTTTACTATTGCAAGATAGAATACCATATTGAGAGAGAAGTAGTACCGATAAAGGAAAAAGAGTTTTGGTTTTTGAAAATACATTTCTGGAACAGTGGATAAAGTGATTCAGAATGAGGTTTTCAAGGTAGAAAAGAGATTGTGATTAAGAAGTATTTGTGATCTAATCGTGTAGCATTGGTAAACACAGTATGACTAGGTTCATATAACAAGCATTGATTGTTGTCTAGTAACTGTCCAGATGAACAATCTATTAATTATATATGAGGGCATTGGTCCAAATGATTTTAGTCCTTACCTATATAAATTGAACTGCGGTAATTTTCTGGATCAAAAAGTAAATTTTTGAATTTAAATTTGTTTAACGTCTTTCTAGGTGAAAATTTGCTAGAACAAACAAGGAATTCTTATCAATACCTAGCCTTGGAGCACCAGATTTAACTTAGCGAAGTCAAACAGCCAAATCTAAGCTGAGATTTTAGGGCTGCAGCAGAGACTGTGGTATTACCTGTTCAAAATGCAGTCTTCCTTATCTTCATACCAACATTATCCTCAGATATTAGAAAGAAGCAACTTGTTCAATTAAAACCATACTCCAGAAAAATATCAAATGTACCTTCCCAAACAATACTCACTCCCTCTTCCCAAAAGTAACAACTATTCCGATTTTAACAATGTAAATTAATATTATACGGTTTTAAATCTTAGGTAATGAAATTACACAACTTTTAATTTTTTTATTGCATTAGCTTTAGAGGGGTACAGATGGTTTCGGTTACATGGATAAATTGTATAGTAATAAACTCTAGGCTTTTAACTTACCCATCACCAGAACCCAATAGGTAATTTTTCATCTCACCTCCCTGCCACCCGCATTCTGAGTCCCAAATGTTTATTATTCTTTAGCCTTTGTGTACTCGTAACTTAGCTCTCACTTATAGTTCGGGAACGTGGTATTTTCCTTTCTCTTATTGAGTTACTTCACTTAGGATAATGGCCTCCGGTTCCATCCAAGTTGCTGTAAAAGACATTATTTCACTCTTATTTTATGGCTATGTAGTAATCCATGGTATATATACCACATCTTTATCCACTCATCCCTGATGGACATGTAGGTTAACTCCATATCTTTGCAATTGTGCTGTGATAAACGTACACATGCAAATGTCTTTTTAATATAATGACTTTTTTTCCTTTGGATAGATACCCAGTAGTGGGATTGCTGAGTTGAAGGGTAGATCTGTTGTTAGTTACTTGAGAAATCTTCTTTGCTGTTCCATAGAGTAAATTTACTTTCCCACCTGCAGTGTATAAGCATTCCCTTTTCACCACGTCTGCACCAACATCTGTTGTTTTTTGACTTTTTAATAATGGCCATTCCGGCTGGAGTAAGGTGATATCTCACTGTGGTTTCAATTTGCATTTCCCTGATGATTAGTGATGCTGGCCATTTTTTCATACGTTTATGGACCGTTTGTGTACCTTCTTTGAAAAAGCATTTTGTATGTCATTTGCCTACTTTTTAATGATATTATTTATTTTGTTGTTGTTGTTGATTTGTTTGAATTCTTTGTAGGTTCTAAATATTAGTCCTTTGTTGGATGTATAGTTGGAATTACACTGTTTATTCCTTTGTGTCTCACTTCTTTTACTTGACATTGCATTTGCGAGATTCATTCACATTGTTACGTCTAGTAATGGGTTATTCATTGTCATCTTTTATCAGTTTAGAAAATTTCTCAGCCATTATCTCATCAAATAAGTCTTCTTCCCCAGCTTCTCCTTTCCCCTCAGATTCCAGGTATACGAACATTAAATCTTTGAATATAAACCCTTTTATATTACTTAAGCTATGTTATGTTCTTTTGATTGTGGGTCACATTTTTCTGTCTTTTTGCATGTCTAGTAAATTTTTATTGTATGGTGGACATTGTTTATACAGTGATTATAAAGTGCAAGATAATATTTGTTTACAGAGGATTACTTCTTTCATTTCTCAAGGAGATTGGGTAAAGGGATAAACAATTCAATTTCACTGAGTATTAATATGGGCCCAAAAAAGCATTGAACTTTGCTTCAGATTCAGTTTACAGCTTTAGTTCCCTTACTTTTTGGTATGTTTCTACAAAGTTTTTATATCGCTTTCATGAAGTCTCATAATGAGGCTTCATGAAATATTTTCAAATATGTATTGTCCACTTGGACTTCCTTTTCTCTGAACTATGTACTCTGATCTTCTGTCTATTCTTTGCCCATTCCCCTTTTTAGTTGTTAGTCCAATTGTATGAGACCTTTGTATATTGTAGTCCTTAAATTATTATCAACAACTATTTCAAATGTATTTTCAATCTACTTATCTTTATTGATTTTATGCAATCTTTTACACCTAATTTAAGTTTAATTTAAAATGTGTTATTTAATTTTATATTTTATAGACTTCATATTTTCTTTTATAATTAAAAAATTTCAATAATCCCTAGTTTAAAATATATGATTTATTAATTTTTCAATTTTTCAGCTAAGATTTATATTACCTTACAAGTTGCACTTAAATGTTCGATTTATTGGACTTTGTTTTTTTATGGTATAAAATAGATACAATTTCATCTACTTTGAGAGATAAGTCTTTTCTGTTAGCAATATTTATTGAATAAGGCACCATCTTTGTCCGAACTGAACTAACTTGTTTGATATATATTAACTTTATGTATATTGAAGGACATACACATTCTGTTACATATATTGGAGAAAGTTAATTTACATATTAAATTGATCTATGCTAGAAATTGGAACACATAATTACGTTCATAGACAAATAATTCAAATATGAAAATAAAATAAACATTTTTTGAATGCAAGAACTAGAATGTATTGATCCTAGATTACCTCTAAAAAATTTCTATTGGCTTTAACCCCAGTAAGAAGGAAATGAAGACAAGCTGATAAGTTTGAATTCAACAAACATAGATTTTCAAATAATTATTAACTGTGAATCAAATAAAAGGTATTTATGAAAAAATAATCTATTTAGAATTATTTATTTCATATACATAATATCAAAGCAGAAAGAAAGAGGAGAAAATTTATGGATACAAAAGAATGTAACTTTTATTTAGTTCTTTGTCTCCACTGGGCAGATATATTGAGTAAAACTAGGACACAATTTAGAAATATGACATATCTATTATATTCTTGTATATTTCTATGTAACAAATAATAGGTGGATTATTCACTAAACAGTGTTTAAACAACAAGCTTAATGTCTTAAATTATATATCAGTACTAGCTCAAAACTTCCAAAGTTCATTTTCAAGTGGATTAAAGATTTACAAGTGCAAATGAATTTTTTTAAAAATTAGGTAAAAGTATACAAAAATATGTTAGTGATAATTTGTTTTGAAAGATTTGTGTAAACATGAAAATCAGCAACATATTCACATATTAATTAAAATAGACCTATAAAATAAGATATAAGAAAAAAATAATAGTTTACAGAATAAAACTGAATAATGTATGTTCCAGAAAAAATAATGAAAGTCCATAAAAACCTACAAATCAATCAGAGAGAGAGAGAAAGAATTCAATAAGAAATATTAGCAAATACTTCGATCAGGCAATTCACAAAAAAATGTGAAGACTAATTAAAATAGAAAATGATTTTCAACATTATTAATATAGTAACATAAAATAATAAAGTAATATTTCTAACATAATTTGTTATAGTTTTTTAATTATACTTTATGTTCTGGGATACAGGTGCATAGCGTGCAGGTTTGCTATGTAGGTATACAAGTGCCACAGTGGTTTTCAGCACTCATCATCCTGTCATCTACACTAAGTATTTCTCCTAATACTATCCCTCCCCTAGGCCCGTTCTCCAACAGACCCCAGTGTGTGATGTTCCCCCGCTGTGTCCATGTGTTCTCATTGTTCAGTTTTCACTTATGAGTGAGAACATGCAGAGTTTGGTTTTCTGTTCCTGTGTTAGTTTGCTGAGAATGATGGTTTCCAGCTTCATTCATGTCCCTGCAAAGGACATGAATGCATTCTTTTTTATGGCAGCATAGTATTCTATGGTGTATAAGTGCCACATTTTCTTTATCTACTCTATCATTCATGGGCATTTGGGTTTGTTCCAAGTCTTTGCTATTGTGAATAGTACTGCAATAAACACATGGGTGCATATGTCTTTATAGTAAAGAAGACATTTATGTGGCCAAGAAACATATGATAAAAAGCTCACCATCACTGGTCACTAAAGAAATGCAAATCAAAATCACAATGAGATACCATCTCAGACCAGTTAGAATAGTGATTATTAAAAAGTCAGCAAACAACAGATGCTGGAGAGGATGTGGAGAAATAGGAATGCTTTTACTCTGTTGGTGTGGGTGTAAATCAGTTCAACCATTGTGTAAGACAGTATAGTGATACCTCAAGGATCTAGAAACAGCAATACCATTTGACCTAGAAATCCCATTACTGAGTATATACCCAAGGGGTTAAAAACATAATATTTTCATGTATTAAAATTTGGATATCAAGTTGCTGTGAGGTTGTTTGGAAACAATTAGCAGCCACTGCCAAAACAGTGTCTTTTAATATAATTATACACAATAAATAAAAATAAACCACAAAGAAAAATGAATAGAGAGCAGTATAACACTATCTGCAAAATTAAAAATCATATAATTTTAATTCAGAAATTTATCCCAGTTAAACATGTGTATATGTACATGAAACGGTTCTTACAATTGATTTATATGTAAATGTGGAAGCCACCCGTGTACTCATAAAAAAGGATATTCTAAATACACTGCTAATTTCACATTGTAGACTATTATGTCAGAATTTTATAAAAATGTACTCCCATTGATTTGGTGTGGTGGTTGTGAGAGGGTATGAAAATAAGTTAAAAGAGTATGGTCCCATCTCAATAAAGGAATTACTATATTCAGTAAACTATGCTTGTTTCTCAAAAGATGTACAGTATATAGAAGAACATGAACATCTGGAAGATTCCCAAACTAACAGCAATTCCAACCGGAGCAAGCATGGATGGGTGAAGGATTACGTACACTGCATTTATATTCTTCTAAGTGTCTTTGTAAGTATCATTAATTAATATGTTATGTGTCTAAAAGATAATTATTTTATATATCAAAGAATAATGGATATTTTAACAATAACTAGAACAGAAAACATTAAGCCGTTTTTAGTCATCAGACTCTTTTGTACGTACTTTAGAAGATTTGCCTTACTTCAATATGACCACATCACATAGTTAACATGTTTATCCTTGTTGTGCAGGTAAAGAAATGATGGCAGACTGAAGCTAAGTAAATTGCCCAGGTCTGAATTCCTGGTAAGTGACAGAGCCTGAATTCCAAATTACACAGCCTGTCCCCAGAATTCTACTTTCAACCTGCAGAGTATTCCATACATGACAATAATATTGTGGTGTGGATTTCCATCTTTCATCTTAACAAATTAAGAAACATCATAAGCAAGAAATTATTGAGGAATCGTAGCTAGCTGACCATGGAGTGAGAGTAATTTACGGGTGTGTTTTTCTGACTGAATTGATGAATACCATGATTTCACTTGCAGATTGTGTATAACACACAATTACTTAGTTAAATTGAATAAACATTTTCACACATTATGAATTTCCGGTTTAAAAGTATAAACAATTTCATTTCCACTCCTCATGAAAGTTGCTTTATAATAGACCTCCCATATGCCTATACCCAGCAATTAACAATCAATATTTAATATTTTTAGATAACCATCTGTTATGGTTGAATTGTGTCTCCCAAAGGGATTTGTTGAAATCCTAACCCCCAGTCCTCAGAATGTGATATCGTTTGGGAAAAGGGTCATTGCAGATATAATTGGCTAAGTGGAGTTCACACTATAGTAGGGTGGACCCTCAACCCACTATAACTGATGTCCTTTTATAAGAGGAAAATTTGGACACACACATACACACACACACACACAGAGAGAAAGAGAGAGAGAGAGAGAGAAAACTATGTGAAGACACACACACACACAGAGGAGAAAGCCATGTGAAGACAGAATCAGATTTTGGAGTTATGCTGCCACAAACCCCAGAGGAATGCCTGAGACTATCAGAAGCTGAAGGATACAAGGAAAGAGCCTTCCCCAGAGGCTACAAAAGGAATAAGCTCTAGCCAACACCTTGGTTTTGGACTTGTGACCCCAGAACTCTTAGTGAATATATTTTTGCTTATGTAGGCACCCAGTTTGTGGTATTTTGTTATGAAAGCCCTAGGAAACCAATTCAACCTTAAAATAATTTGTCACTGAGCTAATATTTAGAATAATCATTCTTCAAAAATTAAGTTCCTAGAATAATATTGAAACATGATACTTCTTGACTGAATCAACAGATTGTAATTTGTTAAGAGAATTTTCTTAGTATGATGAAATCACAACCCTTGGCTCTTAACTAAGGATAAACCATATCTGACATTTTATAGTCTGAAGTACAAACCACCTGCAAGTAAGCTCATGAAGACTTTTTACTAAGTGATGGAAGATAATATGCAATGCATTTCTTCCCATCAGGAAGACGAATAGCTATCCAAAAACTAGCTGTCTATTTCCTTAGGGGATCAAGGCATATTTTTAACACCCATGTGAACGTGGAAGGACACCCGCAATTGGCATGGTACAGCAGAAAATGGGTGGCCTATCATCTCCTCTTCAGAGTGCTAAGACTAATTGGGTCAGAGGGTCTATGTAACAAAGAACGTGAAGTAATTTGGCATATATTTGGACAACTACAATGCTGATACTTATGAGAAAAAATATTATTTGACAAATTAATGTGATTAGAAATTCAGAGAAGTCAGCATCTTCTCCCTTGCAAATATATAGCAGAGACATCAAATATAGTATCTTGAGGTTTTTCCTAAGGGCTACCACTGTCAGATGAGAACTTTAAAGCTTCCTAAATAGAGGTCATCCCTAAGCCTAAACCAAAATATTTCAAATAATCTCAAATTAGTAGCTTTGGCATTTTTCAATCCACAGGATCTCTTAGATAATGCACTTCTCGGGATACAGCATTGTAACAGCTGGGCACTATGTTTAACTAGATGGGCAACAATTTAAACCATGGTACACACTTTATACCAAAGTTATATATTCTTACTTTTATTGTCTGCATGGAAATATTTTTGATTTGCAATACATTAACTTAGACATACAAACTAGTATTCTAACCTTTTTAAAAATGATTTTTAAAACACTCTAAGCATGCACTAAAATATTATGTAAAGTATAACCTTTTGTAAAAGTAATTGTCAAAACAGTCTGGCTAAACTTAACGGAAAATTACTATCTCACTCTGCAGTTCTGTCAGAACACATTTAACGGGTTCATGATCAGAGATTTATAATAGGGAGAAAAATACCATTTGACCAAAGATTTAACTTAAATTGTGTGAAAGGATAAACTGCACATTATAATTTTAGATAATAATGATTTGAAAAGAATGTTAGGTAAGTGAAAAATTTTAATGGATGATCACTGAAATACTATTTTATAACTTTTAGTTATAGAAATGCGTTTGTTGTTTAGAATCCTGGTTGAGTAATCTTAGACTTAATTTGTTGGAAGGAAAATAGCTGGTAATATGTAATATTAAGATACTATGTAAGGACTAGAAAAAAATCTTCAGTCTTTTAAGTGACTGTGTTTAATTTTATAGAAAATAATCTCATTTTATTTAAATATTATATCAAAAACATCAATCCTTATGTTAATAACTTATTGATATAGAGAAATACTGCTACATTTTGAAAAAGATTAATAAAGTCAAAGCCTAGAAAGCCTATTATTTTATGTTTATTGGCAAATATGTGTGTATCTGTGTCTGTGTGTTTGTGCATTCCTGTGTGTGTGTCCGAGAAAAGAGAGAGAGGAATATTTATGTTGACTACTCATTTCAATTACTTAACTAAAAAATAACATAGGATCATAATTTCTTCTAAAAGCAATCATCCTAGTTTATGTTTAGATGGATACCACAATGTAAGGAGACAAAACTAGGTAGCCCACTACCAGCTGGGAGACTGCTGTAGTTGTATATAGACCAAGAATGGTGGCTTGGACCAGGATGCTTACAGAGATGTGAAAAGTACAAGGAAATGAAGCGTACATGTGATGAAGAATCAAAAGAGCCTGATGATCAATTAGAGAGATAGAGAGGCCAAGAATGACCTCTAGATTTCTGGCAGGTCCAACCAAATTGATGGTGATATCATCCACTAACGTGAAAAGCACTGAAAAGTTGAATCATGACTTTTGTGCGCAAAATTCTTGACTATTTCTTATAATAAGAATAATGCAAATTAACAAGAAAATAAGTTATTGCATCACTCCCAACATTCTACAACTACTTGTTGATGGTGGTGAGAAGAGGGGGACACTAATATACAGCCAGTGAAAATATTAATAATAAAGCCTCCTCAAGGACCAATTAGAAGACATTTAGTTTTAAAGATACAAATACCCTATGACTTAGCAATCCAGTGTTGTGTCCTGAAGAAACACTCCCATGTTCCCACGTTGACCCAAGGAAACACATCCAGGCATCTCCATCATAGTATTGCTTGTTGTAGCAAAGTAGGTGACCTGCTTATTTCCTTCTCAGCCAAAATTGCACAAGTAACTGTAATTGTTTCAAACAATGGAATATTCCATAGCAGCAGCAAGAAATAAAATGGGCCTATATGTGCTAACGTGGATAAATAACTAAAATGTAAAATAAAGTTTAGAGGTTGCAGAAGGATATGTACATTATCATATAGCTTATGTAAGTTCTAAAAGCATGAAACAATACTACATATTGCTAATAGGAAGAGAAATTACCAAATGCTACTTGGGAATAATGAGCTCCAACATTACGGTAATAATTACCACTAGGGAAGAAACAAAGGGGTGGGGGAGCTTACATATGAAGTACAAAAAACAAGAATTCAAAATAATAGTTTTGGGTAGGTAAAATTATTAGTGAATTTTATGTTCACCATTATATATTTGTGTATTATTTGCAGTTTAATAATTTTAATAACTAATAAAATATTTAAACAATTTTTGTGCTAATGATTACCGCTGTCTTACTCCACGCATATTCTTCAATATGGTGTTCTGCAAAATAAAGCAAACACATTATTTTAAGAAATATGCATTCCCCTGCCAGCCCAGACATGTATGCAATGCCATGATGCTTGCGTTTGCTGCACTCCCAACATTCTACAACCACGTGTTGATGGTGGTGAGAAAAAGGGGACACTAAAATACAGCCAGTGAGAATATTAATGGTAAAACCTCCTCAAGGAGCAATTAGAAAACATTTAGTGAAATTAAAGATGCAAATACCAAATGACTTGGCAATTGCCATACTAGACATGTATGCAATGCCATGAGACTAGCATTGGCCAGTAAGTGTCCAGTAGTTACGCACTGATGAGGAATTATTGTTCTCATGGTCTCACGTGTTTCTGTCACTTCTACCAGGTCTGCAGCAGCTGCAATGAAGATCAGTTCTCTCAGTATTAGTCAAATTCAATTAGTCAGTTTCAAGTTCATTATCATTACCTTTGAGGTTAGAAAAATCAGACAAAAAGTTGTGAAGTGCCCAAAATCAGAATAAAAAGCCAAGTTTGATAATGTCTAGTGCTTTTAGAAAACTGTGGCAAGAGATAAGTCAAACTTGATTACTCAGCTTGGCTATGACCTTCATCCCCTCTGAGGGTTCCACCTTGCCAAGATCAAATGGCTTTTATTTTAGAAACAAAGTTTCTAAAAATCAAAAAAGTTATTTGATCTTGGCAAGGTCCAATATCCTCATTGTAGGTACTGACTGTATCTCTGCCCTGTCTACCTGTTTCAAATATTTGTCTCATTTAATTCCTAAACAACTATGAGAGGAAATATTATTGTCACTGTTTGGTATACAGAGAAACATACATTTACCAGCCTAATCTCCCCAAGTTGGTAGGTGTTCCAGACAACAACTCAGCCATGTTTCAGGCCATCTGCCTCCCATCATTATGATCAAGACACAGTGTTTAGTCTATTGAATGCAAAGCATATGTAAGATTTAGGCCAAAGTCAAAGAAATTTTAAAAAATGAGAACTTTTAAGCATACTAAATTATTATCAGTATTAGCATACTGTGAAATCAAACATGATCTTCTGAGAGCCAAATCTCAGATAAAGCAGTGTATAGTTAGATAAGTGTTTGCACTCACCTTACATAGAGCTTTTAAAATAAAAACAATTTCATGTCATAATTATTTAGTATCATCCTATTTGTCTCACTCAATTTCTTGTCACACATCTGTCATGCCACACCTTTTTCCCCCACCTGTCATGCCAAAAATGGTGATTTTTTTTTTTTGGAGGTGTAGTTAGTAGTGGATTGCACTTAGGTAATAAAAGGCTTTATTGACTATAAATCATTTTGCCCTATAGTAAACCTGGAATTATAAAACTTGCTTTGGGTCACATGTGCAAATAAAAAGATAAATGGATATGTATGCATGAGTACTAAGGTGTGAGTATTGAGGTTAGATCAAGGACACTTAATAGGTAACTGTGCTGAATAGCAGACTCTAGCAGAAAACCCAAGTGACTAAGCCTGTTATACTTTTTCATGATTGAATGCTATCCTAAGATTATCTTTGTAGAAGTACTAGGCCCTTAACATTTACAAAATTATATACCTTTCAAAAATCATCAAGCTCATTTCATGTCTGTATTTTGAGAACTTTTTGTCTTGGGTTTTTACCTCTAAAAGTCTTTTAAGTTTTGAACATGATATGAATAAAAATCTCTGTGGTGAGGATCTTCATCACTTACATTTCTGATGATTTCTAAGCAAAATAATTTCACTCTAGGGTAGGCATGGTGATAAATTTTATTGTCCCAGAGAATATTGGTAATTTAAGTTCTGTGTAATCTGAAGTTCCTCATTGATTCTGCTTATCCCCTAAGGATCCAATTTAAAATAAAATCTTTACTTGTAACAGAGACATGGAAAATATTTTAGCAGTGGCAAAATCATGGTAATATATACATAAATATTATTTCATTTTCTATTTGCCATTCCTTCTTGATTCCTTATCTAGTCTTTCTTTTGTTGTTAAGGGTAGAGCCCCAGGTACTATTTTTTTAATTTTGAAAAAATGGAAATTAACCTAGGGCACCAATCCTGTCTCTGAGTTTCAACTTTGATTTCTCTGGGCTTCAGTAACTCTCAAGAAATTGAAAGGTCTAAGAAAAGTTAGTACCTTTGGAGAGCTTTCAGACTAAAGTTATTTGTAGGTGAGAAGGAGGGCCCTTGTTGTCTCCTCTTTATAACTGAAATGTATTCTTTGAATTTAGAATCACATTTTTTCCCACAGGACCTTTGTTTATGTTTATTTAACAAAGACTATTCTAAGCACTGTATATATGAAAACAAATTGGAGTATCCCATTACTGAGGCAGGCACTACTCTATCCCCATTTTAAAGACTAAAAGTCTGAGAAGCAGAGAGCTGGGGTAGGTGTCACAAGGTCATATTGCTGGTTACAAGAAAGTCCAGGCCATCTGCCTCAAGAACTCATGCCCGGAACTACTCATGCCGAGCCACAGGTGGGAGTTTCCTTGAGGTTTTGGTGTATATCATTGTCTACTGTATTGTAATGATCAAAAATAAAATTAAAGTGCCCTCTAGTTTTGAGGATGTCTTAATTTGGTGGGATTTTGTCTCATTTATAGAAGGGATTCCTTCTCTTTCTACTAAGAACATGACCATCTGCATCCTCGTCTTTCTGGATTATACCCCTCATCATGATCAGAGCAGGGAAAATAAGGATGCCTATTCCTCTACAATGTGTTAAGAATTAATCATTTTGTATTTATTCCTGCTACCTAACAATAATTCTATTCATTTTCTTTTTTTGCTACTCAAGTCTCTCTTCATCTATCATTTCTTACTCTTGTTTAAAGGCAATTTTAAATATCAATGCCTGGCTCCTTCTCACTTTGGAAAAATGATTGATTTTTCCTGGCAAGAGCCTTTCAGCTTCACCTTTTACTGCTATTCTTTGTGCCAATCGTGGTGAAGACAATAAACTGTAAAAAGAAGGCCTTCCTTTGAGATTTCTTCTCCTCAACCCAAACCCCACCTCCATGGGGAGCACATGGCAGTCAGCATGCTCTTGTTACTCCTCCTCATCTCATCTTATCTGCTTGCTGTATGACCTACCAGACCTACTTCCTTTTTAGCATGATCTCAAACTAAGCCAGGAAACCGATATTGTGAGTGTGTAAACAGGCATAAAATATTCATCCTTTTCAAATTAAATGGAAACTGTCTTCTCTGCCTCATAACGCTGTTGTAAATGTCCAAAATGAAAGTGAACTGAGTCACTCTAATAATAGTCCAAAGTTAGAGTGTTCTGGACCATGGTTCCTTTTTCTTGATGTGTATTTACATGTTAATTCATGGAAAGTACACATTTAAAATTTCATTCATCTATCCTGTTTCCAGATTTTGCTATGTCTCCCCTGCCCTACCATAACATGGTTGTTAACTGGCGTGTTTAAAGGTCTCATAACTCTATCTGCAGGTTCATTTATTTAATATTTTTAAAAATATTTGTGGTACCAACTCTGTGCACATAGCAAAACAAAGTTCCTGTTAAACAAAGTTTATCAATACATTATCCCCCTTTATAAAGCTTGGTAGCAGAGAGAGAGAGAGAGAGAGAGAGAGAGAGAGAGAGAGAGAGAGAGTGTGTGTGTGTGTGTGTGTGTGTACACCTGTACTCAGGCTTCATACAGCAGGTGTGGGAATCTATGTTCAATTTAACGTGGATTTAATTATCATATGCCATTACTAAAAACATTAATGTGTTTGTATTTCATCAAATTGAGTGAATATCATGTATTCTGACTTTAGAGCCTCAATTTTTATAACTCTCCTAAATATGCCACACATCGTGACATATGGCATTCAAACAAGACTCTTGTTTTTCTGGAATGCACCTCAGCTTTCCCCTCTCCCAACAATTATGAGTCCATAATTGTTCCTCTATTTATAATGCTGAATACTCTTCCTCTCCTCCCTACCACAACTGACTTCTTTGTTAAGTTCTGGGCTGCCTCTTTTACATCCTTCCAACACCATCTCCCTACAAGAAGAACTGCCTTCCATCTTACCACCTGACTTCAAACTATTTTACAAGGCTACAGTAACTGAAACAGCATGGTACTGATATAAAACCAGGCACATAGACCAATGGAACATAGTAAATAAGAAATAAGAGTGCACATCTACAACCATCTGCTCTTTGGCAAACCTGACAAAAACAAGCAATGGGAAAAGGATTCTCTATTTAATAAATGATGCTGAGAGAAGTTGCTAGCCATATGCACAAAATTGAAACTGAATCCCTTCCATACACCTTATACAAAAATTAACTCAAGATGGATTAAAGGCTTAAATGTAAACTCAAAACTATAAAAACCCTAAAAGAAAATCTAGGCAATACCATCCAGGATATAGGCATGGGCAAATACTTTATAAAGAAATAGCCAAAAGCAATAGCAAAAAAGCAAAAAGTGACAAATGGGATCTAATTACACTAAAGAGCTTCTGCACAGCAAATGGAACTCTCATCAGAGTGAACAGACAACCTAGAGAATGGGAGAAAATTTTGTAGTCTATCCATCTGACAAAGGTCTAATAAATAGAAACTCCAGGAAACTTAAGTAAATTATCAAGAAAATCAAACAATCCTTTTAAAAAGTGGGCAAGGACATGAACAGACACTTCTCAAAAGAAAACATGCATGTAGCTAACAAACATATAAAGAAAAGCTCAACATCACTGATCGACAGAGAACTGCAAATCAAAACCATTATGAGATACCATCTCACACCAATCAAATGGCAATTATTAAAAAGTCAGGAAACAATAGATGCTAGCAAGGTTGAAGAGAAATAGAAGCATTTTTATACTACTGGAGGGAATGTAAATTAGTTCAATCACTGTGGAAGACAGTGTGGCAATTCCTCAGAGATTTAGAACCAGAAATACCATTTGACCCAGAAAACCCATTATTGGGTATATACCCAAAGTAATATAAATCATTCTATTATAAAGATACATGCATGCAAATGTTCATTGCAGTGCTCTTCACAATAGCAAAGACATGAAAACAACCCAAATGTTCATCAATGATAGACTGAATAAAGCAAATGTCGAGCATATACACCATGGAATACTATGTAGCCATAAAAAGGAATGAGGTCATGTCCTTTGCAGGGACATAGATGGAGCTGGAATCCATTATCTTCAGCAAACTAATGAAGGAACACAAAACACTGCATAGTCTCACTTATAAGTGGAAACTGAACAATGAGAACACATGGACACAGGGAGGGGAGCAACACACACTGGGGCCTGTCAGGGGAGGACAAGGAGGATGGGGAGAGTGTAAAAAAATGGCTGATGCATGCAAGACTTATTACCTAGGTGATGGGTTGACAGGTGCAGCAAACCACAATGGCACATGCTTACCTATGTAACAAACCTGCACATCTTGCACATGTACCCTGGAACTTAAATATAATAAAAAAGGACTACCTTCAGTCCTTCAAACTGAAATGAGTTTCATCCTCTTCTGTAGGCTCACAATACTTTATCTCTTTCTTAAGATTCAGTCTTGATTACAGTGTGCATTTGACACATTTAAGGACAACAGAATATGTCATGGAAAGGAAAGAGGGCTCGGAGCAGGCACATCCAAATTCAAATTTTTCCTTTTTCTATCTCTGAGATCAAGGCAATGGCGTCACCGTCTATCTATACTTTTTCTCATCTCTAAAATGCAGATAATAAATACCCTCCTGGAACTGTACAGAAAATGTTTGGCACCAGTTAGGTTCTCAATGAAAGGTTTCTTTCTCTTTGTTTAGCTGGCTTATTTCCTCTCCTGCATTGTCCATTTCTTAAGGACTTAGGTTTGAATGCCTTTAAATATATTGATAATTCAATACCTTGTTATTGATTGAAATAAAATTTAATATTGGCCTTAAGAAAGTATGCATGAAACCAGAGTAACTGGAGAAGCAGAGAGTTCGCACATCTTAATGTGGCAAGGAGAGAGAAGTGTTAGAAAGGAAGACTTATTTTTCAATCTTTCAAATCACACCGAAAAGATTCCCAGCCTGTAAAATCATTAACACCTTGAGGTCCTGATCACTAGTTCAGTGCTTTTGTTTTGTGCCTTTACCTTTATGGTCCTTCTTCTGAGTCCAGAGAGTTCCTCCTCCAAGGCCCTGCTGAAATGTTTGGTTCTCTTCAACATTGCCACTCCCTAGCCACTCACTTCTAGACAGGGCCATCTCTTTGACCTTTTCTTATCCTCATAAGTTGCGGATGTATCTATTGTTTCACCATGTCTTTGCTATTGTGAATAGCACAGTTTTTGCCTCATGCTTTTCACATTGTATTGGAGTTATTTGTTATCAAGATTTTAAGAGCCGAGTTGTCTCTGTTTAGACTGAGGTATCAATGCAATGGATATCGGATAGGTAGTTGAGTGTGGGAAAACATCCTCAAATGCAGAATATATACAGGAATAATTATGCATGGATTATATCTCCAGAACCTTATGGTACTATCACAATTATAAAAAGAAACCAGGAAGTGGAGCTAGATAGTGAAGAGATGTGTTTTTGGTGAAAGTTATCTTTGAACTTTGTGTCCTCATCCAAAAGGAGAGGCATCTACAGGCTGCCTCATACATGAGGTGAGTGGATGTGGAACAGAGGACAGTTTCTGCTATAGTATTGTCTGGATATTTGTCCCCTTCAAACTTCATGATGAAATTTGATCCCCAGTTTAGAGGCAGGGTTTAATGGAAGGTGTTTGGATCAGGGGAATAGACGCCTCATGAATGGGTCCATGCCACCCTAGTGGTAATGCCTGAGTTCTCACTCTATTAGCTCCCACAAGAGCTGGTTGTTAAAAAAAAAAAACTCTGGCACCGCCCCACTCCCTTTCGTCCTTCCTCTGTCACCATGAGATCTCTTTGCTCATCTGCTCTTTTTTGCCTTCCACCATGAGTAAAAGCAGCCTGAGGCTTTCACCAGATGCCCAGTCTACCAACCAGCAGAATCATAAGCCAAATAAACCTTTTTAAAAATAAATTAATCAGTGTCAGGTATTCCTTTATAGCAACACAAAATGGGCTGACAGTCTCTAAGATTACTCAGAGTAATGCTTTGACACACATTCTCTGCAGTGGGGAAATGCAGAGAACTGCTAGGTTTCTTTCAGAACCGGCAGGAGAAAGTGAAAATGAGCCAAGGAGCAGATGTGAGCCTGTGAAAGAGAGAGCTGTCTTGGGTTCCGTTCAACAGGATACAAAAGGCTGGAGGTGAATGTCAGGCTCCTGGAGACTGGGAATGGCTGGCAAGGCAGCACCCAGGGTGCAGAAGCACCTATCCAGGCAAAGTGAATGGCAGAAAAAGATACAGGGTGATGGAAGCAGCAAAAAGTTCACTAAAGTGACAGAAGAAAGTTTCAATATTTGTCTGTACAAGAAAATCCTTTCACACTTCTCATTCTTTCTCTTTCCCTAAAACGTCCAAAACAGGCCAAGAGGGTTATGAGTGAAAGTTAAAAAAAAAAAAAAAAAAAAAACTGGCAAGAAGAATAAGAGAAGGGACCAACCTGCCTCTTCCCAGTGCTAGAGCCCACACTCAAGCAGGCCAGAGCTGGCAACGATAAAAGCAAACGTGACATCAGGTTCCCTGTGTCGTTTAACAGCTTGAAATGAATATTCTAATTGTAACATGTGACATTAGAGTCGTCTTTCGTTCTGTGTGGGGAAATGGTTCAAGGAACCCTGTGTATACCTAAAATTCATGCATGCTTGAGTCTGGCAGTGAGCCCTGCAGAACCCACAAATAAAAAAACTCAGCCCTCCCTGTAGACGGGTTTTGCATGCCACAGATTCTGCATTTTTAATATGCATTTGATTTAAGATTTTTGCATATAAGAAGTGGATACGTGCAGTTCCCATGTTGTTCGATGGTCAACTGTATTTATAATGTAATGCGGCTGTTCAACGTTTTATTGCCTATAAAGGAACAGGCAAGTGAGGAGACCTACTGAAGTCTTCATCCTTTTGGGAGTGAAGCATTTTGCTACTGAATTAAAACATAAAGGTTAATTTAGGTTGCAATCTCTTATCACAGTTGTTCAATATGCTGCTTACATTCACAGTATGGGGCTCCAGGGGGCTGAAAGCAGCCACGCTTAGTCATCTCCACTTACGCTATGCCCCAATTGCCCCACATCAGAGGCCACACTCTCAGATAATAGGCACTAAATAAGAGAACTGTATGGACTGTTCTAGAACATAAGGACACAATATTTGGCTCATGCTGGTTTGTATTTCTTGTCTGCCTCCAAGGCTATACCTTTGATTTTGCATGTAGCAAATATTGAACTGTAATGATTTACCTCACTTCTCTCCCTAATCTCCGTAAGAGACTTTCATGTTAGAACAACTTAAAAGGGAAAACTATAGGGCCCAAAATGTAATAACACAGTTTTAGGCATCCCAGTGGAAATGTTGTCAAGCATGGCTGCCACAGTGGTCTGTGGCATGAAGGGGGAAGTGTTCCGTTTAGAAAGGAAGGGACTAAAGGGAGGAAGGAAATAAAGAGAGGAAGGGAATAAAAAGAACAGAGGGCACAGGACACCTTTCTAACATTTTGGAGGGCTAGATGCCACCAGGGACAACGAGCATTGCCAGCTGCCAAGGTTGGGACCCACCTTAATTGCCCACTGTGTAGTGTTTTCATGTGATACTTGGGGGAAAATTGTCTGCAGCTTATTTGAGGGTTTTTATTAGGCATTGAAGTCAAATTCCCTGTAAGGGATCTTCTTTATTTCCTTCCTTACTCTGTGGCACTCTGAACAACCCACCTCTTAAAATCCTGTGCAAATGTTGACTTGCACTATATGAATAAACTCCCAAGAAAAAAATGCTTTAGTTTGACATGTTCATTTACTTAGAAATAAAATCCAATGGATAATTCTAAAAGAAAATGTAGGTCTGAGTTCCTGACATAAATTTTTGTTATTGGGCCAGTTTCCCAAACATAATTATATATATATATATATTTATTTATTTTTATTTATTATTTTGAGACGGAGTTTCACTGTACTGCTCAGGCTAGAGTGCAGTGGCATGATCTCGGCCCACTGCATCCTCCCCCTCCCAGATTCAAGCGATTCTCCTGCTTCAGCCTCCCAAGCAGCTGGGATTACAAGCATGCACCACCATGACTGGGTGATTTTTTGTATTTAGTAGAAATAGGGTTTTGCCATGTTGGTCAGCCTGGTCTCAAACTCCTGACCTCTGGTGATCCACCCACTTCGGCCTCCCCAAATGCTGGGATTACAGGCATGAGACACTGCACCCAGCCCAAACTTTCTTTTATAAACAACGCATCCAAACCTTTACCTGTCATTTCCTGCATGTGCATACACACACACACGTGGACACACATGTACAGACACAAAACTTGTTTGACTTTTACTTAGAGGGTGCAAGTGCTAAGAAGTGCACAATCCCAGGTAATTTGCTATTGAGCTTCCATTTCTGAATTATATATATGCAAGTTACGGGAGTCTGCATAACCTCATGAGGACATTCATGGATCATTAAGAAGTGTGTGTAATTTTCTTAACAGTCATAATTGCAAATCATTTATGTAAGCATATTCACTTAGGAGAATTTATTTCTATTTCTTGTACAATTTATTTTAAAGAATGTTAATCATTTCTGTAAGAATTACTAGCTGGCTGTAATTTTTTGCTTGTGGAATAAAATAAGCAGTTCCTCACTGATATGAAACAGGCTTACAGGGTGGGCACCACAGTTTGGAAGTAGCAGTCACAAAGAGAATCTTCTTATTGATTTGACCATAAAATAACAGTAGTATCCAAAGAACATTTACAGACAAGACAGGTAATGCAGTCCAATATTCCTCTTTTATGGGAAAAAAAAACTGACATGCAAAGACTGAGATGATCCCCCTTTTCATGACTTAGTTATTAATGTTTATAAAACAAATATAGACTAGTTCATACACATATAGATTAGTTCATACGCACTTTTATGCTGAGTATAATTATTAAATTGTTTTATGAATGTGTTTTTAATGTACATGTGCTTCAAGCCTATGAATCTGAGAGCAAAGGGATGAAACAATAGTTTTCTATAACAAGTGTAATCAGGGACTTCCTGTGCAATCTGCTACTAAAATGACACCTCAGGGTTTACAAGGCATGTATTTTCTTTCAACTAGCTAAAATAAAATTTACCCAACCAAATACGGATTGTGAAATGTCAGGCGGATTTTAAAACAGAGACATTGCCTCTCTGAATTTTTAAATATTCTATCTGCAAAGCAGAAGAGGTTTGATTGTTATGTAGCCAAATGTCTTCATTATGAATACTTTATTAAAATCATTTTAACTGTACAAAGTAACTTACCAAATGAATTATGCTAAAAAACCAGATGAGCTGTTTACATTGCAGGTAGATGGACAGAGAAATGTTGGTGATTGCTTTGTGAAAATTAAAAGGGAAATAAATGCAAGTTAAAATATATACATGTACATATATATGTATAAGCTCACTAAAGAGAGTACTAAAAAATTTATTATCAAAATATAAAACATACACATATGATTACCAGCAAGTATTCTATACATACGTGATCAGTCATTTACTGGCTTACGGTGACTGTGTAACCTTTCAGTTGGGAAGAAATTTCAAAGAATATTGGCCTAGTTTCCTGTGGCTGCTGTAACAACTTACTAAAAACTTGGTGGCTTAAAATGACACAAATATATTCTCTTACACATCTAAAGGCCAGAAGTCTGACAGTTTCACTGGAATAAAGTCAAGGTATTTACAGGGCTGATTATGTCTAGTGGCTTTGTGGAAGAATATGGTCGTTGATTTTGCCATTTCTAAAGGTTGCCCACAGTCCTTGGCTCCTGGCTGCATCACTCCTCTCTCTGTTTCCATAGTCCCATCGCCTTCTCCTCAGTGTAGTCAAATCTACCTCTGCCTTTCTCTTTTAAGGGTAATTGTGATTTCATTTAGGGTCTATCCAGATAAGAAGAGCAATCTCCCATCTCAAGATACTTAGTCACATCTACAAAGTCTTTTATGCCAAGTAAGGTTATGTGTACCAGTTCCAGGGATTAAGGTGTGAATATCTTTGGGGTCATTCTTTAGCCTGCCATAGAAATGCTAGAATTTTTCCTGATGAACGGGTTAGAAAATGCAGTTAGAATTTCCTAAAATCTCTGAACAAATAGGAAGTTGAGCCCTACCATCAGCCAATAACATTGGTAATGTTGAAAAATGTTTTTATTTAGGTTTATGTCAATTATTTACCAAATGTGTATCATGATTAGAGACAACATTTTTCAGAAAAGTGTTGATGACTTATCTGTAAATACTTTTCTGGAAAAGCCCTTGACAGGGATTCTTAAACTCCAGTAAGATAATACTAACATTTATCTTTGGAACTACTCATTAGTGAATTCCCTGGAATGTAATCATCCCTATATTGAAACAATTTCAAAATTCTGACAAAATTAGACAAATAATAACAAGAAATGAGACAGAAATTAGGCTTTTGAATCAATAGACCAATAATAGAAAACCACTATAACTCATTTTTAAGGCATCAACTAGGTATAATATTTGATTGTATGAATGAGTGAGAAATAAAAGGTATTTATTCCATATACTTTAAAGTAAAATGAGTATTTGAATAGTTGGTAAATTGTGTAGTAAACTGAGATTTTTAATAAATATAAATGGTTCTTCCAAAAGAAAAATAACTCTGTTTAATAATAGCTATTTTGCCTAAATTTGCTACAACTTTTTACTTTCTCACATTAGGCACAGCATTAGCAAGACATATTGAACATTTCTCCAATGAAATAAAAGGTTTTGCATTTACAGATGAGGACTAAATCTTTATTACAAAGCTACCTATGCAGGGTGCCATGCTCAAAGTGACAGCATGTGGGTGAAACCAGAGGCTAACGAACTAGGCACTCACAGCTGTTTATAAAGAGGAAGAGGGAGAGAGAGAAGAGAAATAGAAGGAATATGAGAGAGAAAGAGGAGGAATGGAGAGAGGAGGTAAGGAAAAAAGTGATGTTCTTGATCTGATTGGTAGCATGTAATTCACTAAATGGAAATTCTCCAAGAACACAATCACTTGACTTGTTCAAGCAAATGATGACGCCTTCAATGACTTTAGACAGCCAGATACCCCAAGAAGAATGACCATTGCTATGAGAATGGGAGACAACTCTCTCTACTGAGTTTTTATATCACCCAATTTTGGAGGTAAATCCATTCAAATACTGATGTGAATCATTTTTGGGCATTTCTGACATGAAACTTTGCTCTATTAACAATGATAAAATTGAACTATATTTCAATTTGATAATTAGTGGTAAAAAAAAAGCAACTCATTGAGATCACTTAAAAGTAACAAAAAAGATAATAAACACAGTTTTTAACAATTAGCATTATCCCCAAGCACATCAATTTGCCAAATTTTATAGGCACAGCTTTAATTTGACAGCAAACCATGGTGAGTCTTTTTTTGGCCTAAATTTATATTATTAAATGTTTAGTTTGAATTAATAGCATATAGCCAGAATGTTCTAAATTGTAACAGAATTCTAGAAAATTTATATTGTAACAAAGTTACCTCTATGGTCTCAGTGCTCAAAACAGCCATCACCAAAATTATATGACAGATTGTGCTTCAAAATATCTCATTTGTCTCCTGCTTAACAAATGAAATCTGAAATAAATAATCTTGAAATAAAATGTACAATCAGAAATAATTATGAAGTACTCTAGTGTTATACTAGATTTTTACCCCATTTATGGCTTTCTTTTAGTTTATTGCCAAGAGAACACTTAAGTTCTACCCTTTGTTAACGTTCAATTTACTGCACCTTAACTTAGGAACAAGGATTTTTTTTCTAGAAAGCAGCAACTTCACAATAAAGATAAGCTGAATTATATGTACTTTATTTCCTTTTTTTATTTCTACCTAATGTTGATAAATATTGCAAATGTATGTGAAGACATACCTGATATAATTTTCTTCCCAATGAATCTAGGATAACCTTCCTTTTATCTAAGAGAAGTCACATGGTTCTTGAGAGTATTCAATTAATTATTGGTAAAGTACTTGGAAGATAAAAAGCCCGTTAAGTGCTAACTATTAATTAGTACTTCTATTATGAGTATGACCTTGAAAACTGTAGCTCACACAATTAAATGCTAGCTATACTTAGCATATATAAATGCATCTCAGTGAAAAATCAGATTTTAAATTGAGTGAAGATAAAATATTTTATCTAAATGCATTCCATCTTAAGAACCAAACTATTATACATGTATGATAACATGTATATCATACATGTAACATATGAACATCATGTTATTTTAATAGGTGTGTGTTATACATGTATGGTATCATATGGTATAATATAATGTATAATTTAAGCCATCATAATTAATGTTTAAAAGATTATTTAAGGACTATAATAAGTTAGCCCAGCTAAGGCTAAATCAAACTTGTAAATAAAATTGTGGGGAGGTTATAGATTGCAATGGATATGAATATTAGTTCATAAATCCATTTATCTAAAAATACTATTTCACCATTTTTTGTATTAGAACTTAAATTATGTTTTGATCCTCATCTCATATGGTAGAGGTGATATACCTTTAATCCATTTAGATTCTTTTCTTTGTATCAGAGTCCTCGAAGACCTAACAAGTAACCAAGAAGTGTCTTGCTGTATGTGTGGTGGGTGCATGCCATGTTTGAGTATGTCTCCCAAATTTCATGTATTGGAAACCTAATCATCAAATTCATATAATGGGCAGAGGTGGGAATTTTAAGAGGTAATTCAGATTAGATAAGGTCATGAAGGTGGGGCCCCCATGATGGAACTGGTGCCATGATAAGAAAAGTAGGAGAAACCTCAGCTGAGACTCATACTCTTACCTTCTCACCATATGATGCTTCACGCTCTTGCCCTCTTGCCATGTTATGACACCACAAGAAAGCCCTCCACAGATGTGGGCACCATGCTCTTGGACTTCTCAGTCTCCAAAACTGTAAGAAATAAATCTATTTTCTTTATAATTTACCCAATTTATGGTATTCGGTTATAGCAACAGAAACAGAATAAGATCTTTTTTTTTTTGTCTCTCATATATCAATACTGGCACTGTTTGTTGTCAGCTGATCTGTGAGAGTTTTACTTGATCAGGTTTGTTGCTGCTGTGTGTTTCTTATTCTTGAAAGCAGGACACAGAGCTAGCCTGCTCTAGGAATCACCAGCACCTCTTTATTTATTTATCACTTCTAACAACTACATGAGATTTTGCTTTGAGAAAATTAAGAAACATTCTGCAAAGCACAAAAAAGCAAAAAAAAAAACCCTCTATAACAATCACAAATTTATATTTGTTCACTTTTTGTTATGTTATCTTTTTTAATTTTTATTTTTTTATTTCAATAGTTTTGAAGGTACAAGTGGTTTTTGGTTACCTGGATGAGTTGTACGATGGTGCAGTCTGAGATTTTAGTGCACTCATCACCTGAGCATTGTACATTGTACTCAACATGTAATTTTTTATCCCTCACCACTCACTTCTGAGTTTCCATGGTTCATTATATCACCCCATATGTCTTTGCCTATCCATAGCTTACCTCCCACTTATAAGTGAAAACATACTTCGTTTTCTATTCCTGAGTTACTTCACTTAAAATAATGGCCTCTAGCTTCATCTGAGTTGCTGCCAGAGACATTATTTCATTCATTTGTATGGCTTTGTAGGATTCTATGGTGTGTATACACACACACACACACACACACACAAACACACACACACACATATATAAAATTTTGTTATCCCCTCATAATGGGTGAATAATGGGCACTTGAGGTTGATTCCATATATTTGAAATTGAGAATTGTGCTGCAATAAACATGCATATACAGGTATCTTTTTGATATAAAGACTTTCTTTCCTTTGGATAGATACCAAGTAGTGAGATTGCTGGATCAAATGGGAGATCTACTTTTAGTTCCTTAAGAAATCTCTATACTGTTTTCTGTACAAATTGTACTGGTTTATATTCCCACCATCAGTATATAAGCATTCCCTTTCATTGAAAATGAATTAATTTTTTAAAGTTTTTTTATAGAAAACAGTACAGATAAAGTTAAGGTCATTTTATCTCCAATTATTAGTTTTATTTCACTGCCCACTTTGTAGAAGCAAACTTCCCAACCTAAATATATACGCTTACACACACTGAAGCATAAAAATTAAAAGATTCTTATTCTCATTTTTACTTCTACATTACATAAATGCTACCTTACTGTTTGTCTTATTCTGCAACTTACTCATTTTTACTAAGTTTTGTATTTCTGTAATCTACTCTGAACTGTACATGAATTCTATGATTTCCATTTGGTTGATTCATTTTCTATAGCTTACTCAACTTCAACCATTAGAGCTTTACAGTATGCCTTGAAACCTAAAATGACAACCTCACACCCCTGCCACATACCCCAAAGACTGTGATGATTTTCAATAAATTTTAGAATCAATGTTTTACATCCCACAAAATGTCCTGTTGAGATCTGGCTAAAAGTTGCATTAATTTATCATCTTAGGGAATTTACATTTTAAAAGTAGTGCATCTTCCCTTTCTTTAAAGCTTTCAGTGGCATCATATATTTTAGGTACCATGCAGATGTGCATATATTTTATACATATTCCTAGTGACATCACATTTTTATTGCTCTTTAGAATAGGCTTAAAAGAAAAACATTATTGCAATTATTTCGTGTATAAAAATACTCATTATTTTTGTTTGTTATCATGTCTTCATACATTTATTGAACTCTGTCATTATTAGTATTTTGTAGATTTTCCTGATAATTCTACAATTCATTTCACTTATAATTCCATTTAAATCTTTTAGCTCTTATGTCTGTCTGACTTTATTATATCATCTAAAATTTCCAGTAATAATGCTTAGTAATAGCCATGATATAAGGCACAATTTCCTGTCACTGACCTTAATGAAAATATTATATATATTATATTTTTTTCTGTACAATCAATAAAAACTGTTTTATGAAAATGAATTGATTTTTACACAGTCACAATTTTTCTTTTCTGTTTTTTTTTTTTTTTTTTTTTTTTGAGACGGAGTTTCGCTCTTGTTACCCAGGCTGTAGTGCAATGTCGCGATCTCGGCTCACCGCAACCTCCACCTCCTGGGTTCAGGCAATTCTCCTGCCTTAGCCTCCCCAGTAGCTGGGATTACAGGCACGCGCCACCATGCCCAGCTAAGTTTTTGTATTTTTAGTAGAGACGGGGTTTCACCATGTTGACCAGGATGGTCTCCATCTCTTCACCTCGTGATCCACCCGCCACCCGCCTGGGCCTCCCAAAGTGCTGGGATTACAGGCGTGAGCCACCGCGCCCGGCCACACAGGCACAATTTTATCCTATATAACCCTATATGACCTTGAGACTATCTTGTCAAAATTTGTTTGAAAATCATCAGAATTATTTATTTTTTGTATTTTTTATTTTGTATGCAGAGGTGCATATGGCTGCAATAAGCAACTTGGCTTAAACACCTTACATAATACTGCTCCATCAAAGATTCTACGATTTTACACTTTTGACCATGCTTTTTATAGGTGATACCTAAAATTAAATGTTAATGCTACTCAAAATGCTTGTCAATATCCATTTAATACATTTCACTGATTTCGTTTAACTGTACATTTTCCCAGAGGTGCTGTGCCTCAGGCTTTGTTCCTGATGCATGTAAGATTTAATGTGCATAGAAATATACCGCTTGCTAATATTTTGTGCTAAAATGTCATGCTTTTTCCCATGGCCTAGTTATAGAACTACAGTGACAATAAATAGATAAAAGGAACCTCTTGAGTCTTAAACATTTAAGCTCTCAAGTCTTTCAATTCGGTGCTGCAAGAATAAAAATGTGATACCTTTTGAATTCTGATACTTCCTCTATAAATACATAAGAATGTATTAAAATATACTTACAGCATTGCATAATTAAAGCACAATGTATAAGGATTCACTAAAGTGATATACATTTTAATGTTAAAGAATAAAAGGCTAGTCAAAATATATTTTCTTTTGTGCTATAAAATATCAGTGTCCTAAATACGCTAAATTACTTTTGAGATGCTTCACTGGTCTTGAGAATAGTATCTACCATGTTAAACCAATCAATCTAGGGAATAAAACTGTATTCATAATTCTCCTTTGAATATAAACATGATACTATTGGCCAAAATAAGATTTCTGTATCTTTAAATTTAGATTTTAATTCATTTCCAAGATTCTTAAACAGTGGTATTAACACAGAAATGAACACGATGCTAAAAAGTGTTTTCCAGTCCTTCACTTGAAGGAGTGGTTAAATTAATTATCAAGACAAATTGTGCAGTTATCTGGATTTATAATATGTAGCAAAAATCTTTCTTGTTTAATATCGAAATTACAAAGTTTAAATTCCATTGGTTTTTTCAAATCTGTTTTTCCATTAGTATCCTTTTCCTTTTTTATATAGTCTGACTAACCTCCAGTCAATATATTAACCATTCTAGGATAATTTTGCATAACGTCTTGCCATTATTTATTTGCTCCTACTCTTTCCCCACCAAAAATATTTTTCTCTTTCCCATTGTTTGCCAGACAGGCTCTACTCAAATGTCAAATCCTCTTCTGAAAATCTATTACATTTGTGAATGCATATAAACCAACTTTGCCATCACTATTTACTTTACACTAATTGACATCAGATGTTAGTAAATAATAGATATTTTTTAATTTTTATTTTAACAAATAGTCACATCAGTTAAAAGCTTATTTTTTTCCCCTTTAAGATATTTAGGTTCCTTTCAGTTTCCTCCTGAGACCCTTTTCTTCTCACTCTCTGCAGTGTTCTCGGATTCTGATTGGCTCCCAGGTAGGCCATCTCCCCATCATCCCTGACAGTTCCTGGGAGCCCCAGCAGACTCGTATATTTGCCTGGTTGTTGTGGAGCTCCACCATAAGTTGTGCAGGCAACACAAAATTAACACGTCTAATCTGAGTTTACTCCCCTTCTTCCATATAATTAATGACTGCTTGCAGTACCTCTATGTTTTTAGTAACCAAGGCCAAAAACATGGAAATAATTCTAAATAGCTTCACTTTCCTTAACTCCTTTATGCACTTACCATCAAGTAATAGACTAAATGTTTGTGTCTCCCCAAATTTTTTCTGCTGAAACCCTGACCTAAAACGTGATGCTATTAGTAGGTAGGACTTTGGGAGGTAAATATGGATATATGAACTCATGAGGGGCCTCATGAAGGGCCCCATGAGGGGGCTCATGATGCCTTTAGAAGTCAACAGAGAGTTTGCTTCCTCTCCCTCTTTCCACTGTGTGAAGAAGGATAAGTCTGTCATCTGCAACCCAGAAAAGGTCCGTCATCGAAACATGAACAAGCCCTCATTAAAATGTGACCTGATCTCAGAGCTCCAGCCTCCTGAACAGTGAGAAGTACAGCTCTGTTGTTTATAAGCCACCCAGTCTACATTAATTTGTTATAACAGCCAAAGCTGACAAGAATAATCACCAAAACCTCTGAATTTTTCTTCTTATCTATCTCATACCTGTTCTATTTTCTTTATCATTCACTATTGCCACTGCTTATATTAGGAACAGAGTATGATTGACCAAAGTAGCTTCTTTCCTTCATTTCACCTTCGCTTAATACTGCCCCAATCTACCCTACAACCTGCTTCCATTGAATCCATTTCTGAGATTCCAATCTGCCGTTTAGGAGGCCTGCTTCAAACTATTCATTAATATTCGATTTTCCTCTGAAAATAGTTAACCTCTAATTATTATGCATGGTTCTTAATAATCTAACTCCTTTTTGTGACAAATACTTTCTCAAACACGCTCTCACACAAAAATCATTTTTATCAACATTTTTTAGAACATGCTTTGATAGAATTTAGAGTATAGGATAGAAATCATATCCTCTTTCAAGGGCATGAAGTAAAGATCAATGTTTTTAAGAACAATTCCTCATATACAAAATGTCACAAAGCAGTATAGTTGATACAGTAGTCCTCTCCTATCCATGGTTTCAGTCACCTGCTGTCAACCAAGGATAAGGAAATCCAAACATCATCCATGGTTTCAGTTACCTGCAATCAACTATGGTTAGAAAATTTTACTTACAATGAGATATTTTGATAGAGAAAGCAAGACAACATTCACATAATTTTTATTACAGCATATTATTACATTTGTTCTATTTTATTAATAGGTATCATTATTAATCTTTTACCGTGCCTTATTTATAAATTAAGCTTTATTAAACGTGTGTAGGAAAAATATTGTATATATTGGGTTTTGTACTATCTGGGGTTTCAGACATCTACTCGGGAGGATTTTCAAATATATCCCCATAAAAGGGGGGAATACTGTAAGACTGGAATAATTTCACCAGTGACTTACAACTGTAAATATGACTGTCAGATAGGTAGATGATTCCTCTACCCTCCTCAGGTAGTGAGAAATAAAGATGACCTTTCTGGGTCCAAACAAACTAAGCAAATGATTAAAATCCCTATATTTTGATACCTGAAATAACAACTTGGAGCATTTGGACCTGACAAGTTTTTTAGCAAGTGTCTCCTGTCAAAAGATCTGGTTATAGAAAAAAAATCTCATTAATGATCTCATCTGAGATCACTGTGTCTCCAAGAGTAAGTCACCAGGGAAACTAGTTTGCCAGCTCTACAAAAGTCTTTATACAACCCATAAATTAAGAAATGTGAGACAATTTTTACAATACTGTTTTGGGGTTGGTTGATTTTAATTCAGGATTGCTGAAAATATTTAGAAAAAGCCATTTATGTACTAAGGTCATTGCTTTTTCATCAGTATCTTAAATAGCATTTACTTTTCTAAGTCTTATAAAACTGAGGCTTGCAGCCATATGACCCCAAGCTTTTTTCAATTGATAAAGATAAATACCTGAAAGAATGTGTAAGAGAAAGAAGAGGTATTATACCTTTAAGACCATAAAGAATATATTTATTTCCTTTTCTTCTGTCTGCAAACAATGATTACTATGTGGGTAATGAAACAGGAAAACTTTTAACTGAAACACAGTACCTTTCAATGACCTTGGCAGTAGAAGGGCTGCCAAGGTCATTGAAAATATGAATGAAGACTGGAGGACAAAAGGGTGTATCCCTGGGTGAAGTCTCCGATAGAACCTCTGAGAAGAGAGATCTCCAGTAGGCGGCCTTACCCCAAACCCAAAAGTACAGACCTTTTTGTTAGAAGCAGCATATGGATACACAGAACACTGTAGGATTTGAGCCTTGCTGGATGGTGTGGTACGTCCCAGCAGCTTAGTAAGAACATAGAAATCTCTGTACAGGCCAGCTTTCCAAGTCACACAACAAAGAAACCCCCAGGTGGTGGTGCACAGCACTGGATTTGTAATTTTGGTTGGTCAAGACTTACCAAAGCCGATTCATTTCATTTATCCATTCAAAGCATACCAATTTGCATACAAATTGAATGTCAAGCAATAGTCTCTTGGATGACATGAATCAGTACAGCAGATGAATATTTCTGCCTTGCAGATTCTCTGTCATGCACAAACACACATGCACATGATCACATTGCATTCACAATGTATTCACATTTGGTGAAAGGTACGTCATCATCTTTCAAACACTCTTGTAGATTACTATTCTTTAAATAGCTGTTCCAATAATAATTTCTCTCATTCAAATACTAATAAAGAAAAAAAAATAGAAAAGAGTTATATGCATATATTGTAATGGGGAAAATAATAGTTAATAGACAAAATAAAATCCAGACATATTTTAGAAAGAAAAAACTCTTCTTGTCATGGAGCCCAAAAAGGTGATTAATCAATTCCTGATAAAGTAAAAAAAAAAAAAAAAAAAAAAAGGCCTGGTGAGGTGGCTAACACCTGTAATCCCAGCACTTTGGGAGGCTGAGGCGGGCACATCACGAGGTCAGGAGTTCAAGGCCATCCTGGCCAACATGATGAAACCCCATCTCTACTAAAAATACAAAAAAAAAATTAGCCAGGCCTGGTGGCACATGCCTGTAATCCCAGCTACTCAGGAAGCTGAGGCAGGAAAATTGCTTGAACCCAGGAGGTAGAAGTTGCAGTGAGCCAAGATTGTGCCACTGCACTCCAGCCTGGGTGACAGAGAGAGACTGCATCAATCAATAAATAAGTAAATAAACAAACAAACAAAATAGAAATGGCCTCTGTAAATGGAACTCAAAACATAACTGTAAGTAGTCAAGAAGGAAATATAAAGGGGTTAAACCATAAGCAGGCAGAGCTCAGGTAAGAAGTCCAGTGAAAAATAAAACCACCAGAGAACTTTTTCTAACGTTCACAGGAGAAAGCTACAGTTATTTGGGAATCTTAATTTTCTTTACAATTTATTGAGACTTTTTATTGCTAATGTTGAAGTTGCAGTCAACTTTATTTGTATTTTTTATTTTTTTCACTTTTATTTTAGCTCCAGGGGTAAGTGCAGGTTGGCTATGTAGGTAAACTTGTGTTATGGGGGTTTATCCTGCAGATTATTTCATCTCCCAGGTATCAAGCCTAGTGCCCATTAGTTGTTTTTCTTGATTCCCCCCTCCTCCCACCCTCCACCCTCCAATAGGCCCAGTGTGTGTTATTCCTTCTATGTGTCTAAGTGTTCTCGTAATTCAGTTCTTGCTTATAAGTGAGAACATGCAGTATTTGGTTTTCTGTTTCCAACAGAGAACATTTAGCCACACTAGAAGCAGTGACAAAAAGAATGGGCACCTTGGAAAACAAATCGTGGCAGATTAGGATGGGAAAGTGAGTGAGGTTTACAGCCAGACCATCCCGAACATGCCTAATCTCCTCTATCTAGGAAGCTAAGCAGGGTTCGGCATGGTTAATACTTGGGTGGAAGGAAGTGAATTAAATGCTAAAGGAATAGGCAGATAAAATAATTCGGTGTATGCATAGCTAATATCCCTAGTGAATTCAAACGAAATGAGACAATAAAGCAGTGATATAATTCAGAGAAACTTCCTTTCTTGATTCTTAAATTTCTTATTGGTACATAAAATGTGTGCGTATTTATGGTATACATGTTGTATTAGCAAGGGTTCTCTAGAGAAACCGATTTAATAGGATAGACATATATATAAAGGAGAGTTTATTAAGGAGTATTAACTCACACAATCACAAGGTCTCACAATAGGCCATCTGCAAGCTAAGGTGCAAGGAAGCCAGTCTCAGTCCCAAAGCTGAAGAACTGGGAGTCCAATGTTCAAGGGCAAGAAGCATTCAGCACGGGAGAAGGATGTGGGGTGAGAGGCTAAGTCAATCTGGCCTTTGCACATTTTTCTACATGATTTATACCCTGGCTGTGCTGGCAGCTGATTAGATGATAGCCACCCAGATTAAGGGTGGGTCTGCCTTTCCCAATCCACCAACTCAAATGTTAATCTCCTTTGGTCCTTTGGCAACACCCTCACAGATACATCCATGATCAATACTTTGCATCTTTCAATCCAATCAAGTTGACACTCAGAATTAACCATCACACATGTGATGTTTTGTTACAGGCCTAGCCAGTGTAATGATCAAGTCAGCATATTTGGGGTCCATATCTCGAGTATTGAGACATTGATCACCTGCAGAGGTCTGTCCTGTAGACCCTGTCTCAGCGACAGATAAATGAATACACTCTCAGATCCAGTACAGTGAATCAGAGTGGACTAAAGATGGTTTTCAACTGCTTTCAGAGGGCGATTGCAGCTAACTGATCATGACTCCTTGTTCGTTCTCACATGTATTCAGTATAGATTTAATAACAGAGGATCTAAATTGCACACTTGTGGATAATTAACATGGTTAAAAGAGTGGCTTTATAAATAATAAAAGGTCTTGGTTCTGGGGCCCAGAATAAACACCATTAACAGGTAATTCCTCTTCAACTTCCCCCTCAGAGGGCCATCCGGCACAAAGTTTACATGAGTAAACAAAGTAGAGACAAAGAAATGTTTGGTAAACAGACTTAATTGGGGAAGCTTTTGTTATCCTAATCTTTACCCTATGACTTAATACTCTAACATAGGAACTGGCTGCCTTCAGCCCGTTCTCATTAAAACCTTTCAGCCTTCCAAAAGGTTAGAGACTATATATTATAACCTTTCCCTAATATTTCCCTTAGTGTTTTGCCAGCCACCTGGAGGGAATCCTAACAGAGTATTTGTCATTTCTATGTGTTAGAAATATTTCACCTCCTCTCTTTAAATTATTTTGAAATATACAACGTGTTGTTGTTAACAACACACTATTGAATCTTAGAACTTATTCCTTCTATCTCAATATATATGTATAGTTTACGCATTAAACAACCTCTCTTTATCCCCTTCGCCTAACACACACACCAACACACCCTTCACATCCTTTGGTATCTATAATCCTACTGTTTACCTCCATAAGATGTTTTGTTTTGTTTTGCTTATTTTACTTTAGGTTCTGAGGTACCTGTGCAGGTCATGCAGGGTTGCTGCATAGGTGCATACTGTATCTGACATTTCTCCCCATGTTATCCCTCCCCACCCTTCCCACCCCATACTATCCCTCCCCTACCCACCCCCCATACCCCCAGTGTGTTATGCCCCTCTCCTTGAGTCCACGTGTTCTCATTGTTCAACACCTGCCTGTGATTGAGAACATGCAGTGTTTGGTTTTCTGTTCTTATGTCAGTTTGCTGAGAATGATGGCTTCCAGATTTCTCCAAGTCCCTACAAAGGACACGAACTCACCGTTTTTTATGGCTGTGTAGCATGCCATGGTGTATATGTGCCATATTTTCTTTGTCCAGTCTATCATTGATGGGCATTTGGGTTGGTTTCAAGTCTTTGCTATTGTAAACAGGGCTGCAATAAACATGCGTGTGCATGTGTCTTTATAGTAGCACAATTTATAGTTCTTTGGGTATATACCCATTAATGGGATGGCCGGGTCAAATGGAATTTCTATTTCTAGGTCCTTGAGGAATCGCCACACTGTCTTCCACAATGGTTGAACTAATTTACACTCCCACCAACAGTGTAAAAATGTCCCTATTTCTCCAGCATCTGTTGTCTCCAGATTTTTTAATGATCGCCATTCTAACTGGCGTGAGATGGTATCTCAATGTGGTTTTGATTTGATTCCTCTAATGACCAGGGATGATAAGCATTTTTTCATATGTTTGTTGGCCTCATGTATGTCTTCTTTTGAAAAGTGTCTGTTCATATCCTTCACCCACTTTTGAATAGGGTTGTTAGTTTTTTTCTTGTCTCTCTGTTTTAGTTCTTTGTAGATTCTGGATATTAGCCCTTTATCAGATGGGTAGACTGCAAAAACTTTTTCCCATTCTGTTGGTTGCCAATTCACTCTAATGTTTATGTCTTTCGCTGTGCAGAAGCTCTGAATTTTAATTAGATCCAATTTGTCTATCTTGGCTTTTGTAGCCATTGCTTTTGGTGTTTTAGTCATGAAGTCCTTGCCTATGCCTATGTCCTGGGTGGTTTTGCCTAGGTTTTCTTCTAGTGTTTTTATGGTGTTAGGTCCAGTTTCTGCTTTCTGCACATTGCTAGCCAGTTTTCCCGACACCATTTATTAAACATGGAATCCTTTCCCCATTGCTTATTTTTTTCAGGTTTGTCAAAGATCAGATGGTTGTAGATGTGTGGTGTCACTTCTGAGGTCTCTGTTCTTTTCCATTGTTCTATGTCTCTGTTTTGGTACCAGTACCATGCTGTTTTGATTACTGTAGCCTTGTAGTATAGTATGAAGTCTGGCCGTGTGGAGTCTCTGACTTTGTTCTTTTTGCTTGGGATTGTCTTGGCTATGCAAGCTCTCTTTTGGTTCCATATGAAGTTTAAAGTGTATTTTCCAGATCTGTGAAGAAGGTCATTGGTAGTGTAATGGGGAGAGCATTGAATCTATAAATTACTTTGAGCAGTATACCCATTTTCACAATACTGATTCTTCCTCACCACGAGCATGGAATGTTTTTCCATCTGTTTGTGTCCTCTCTTATTTCATTGAGTGGTGGTTTGTAATTCTCCTTGAAGAAGTCCTTTACATTCTTTGTTAGTTGTATTCCTAGGTATTTTATTCTCTTTGTAGCAATTGTGAATGGGAATTAGCTCTTGATTTGGCTCTTTGTTTGTCTGTTATTGGTATATAGAAATGCTTGTGATTTCTGCCCATTGATTTTGTATCCTGAGACTCTGCTGAAGTTGCTTATCAGTTTGAGAAGATTTTGGGCTGAGACGATAGGGTCTTCTAAATATACAATCATGTCACCTGCAGATAGAAACAGCTTGACTTCTTTCTTTCCTAAATGAATACCCTTTATTTCTTTTTCTTGCCTGATTGCTCTGGCTAGAACTTCCAATATTATATTGAGATGGAGTGGTGACAAAGGGCATCCTTGTCTAGTAACTCTTACATATGAGTGAGAACATGCAATATTTGTTTTCCTGTGCCTGGTTGATTACCACTTTCATCCTTGTTGCTATTCTATTTTGTGGTTGAATAATATTCCATTGTGTATGTATAGAACATTTTCTTTACTATTAGTCTTAATGGACACTTAAATTGATTTCATATCTTTGCTATTTTGAATAATGCTGCAATAAATGTACAAGAGTAATTAAACCTTTGCTATACTTATTTTCTTTTTCATTGGGTAACTTTCTAAATCATATGGTAGTTCCATGTTTAGTTTCTCCAGAAAGCTACATAGTATTTTCCACAATCGCTGTATTAATTTACATTCTCACCAACAGTGTATATGAGTTCCTTTTTCTCAGCATCCTTGCCAGCACTCATTGTTTTTCTTTTTAATAATAGACATCGTAACTGGGGTAAAATGATATCTCGTTGTGGTTTTATGTTCATTTGTTTCAATACATTTTTGTATTTCCACCTAATTTCTTTTTTGACCCATTGGTTTTTCAGGAGAATGTTGTTTACCTTTCATCAATCTGTAGTTTCCAAAATTACTCATTATTGATTGCTGGTTTTATTTCGCTGTGGTCTGAGATAATTGATATAATTTCCATTCATTAAAATTTGCTAATAAGATATTTTGTATTTTAAAATATGTTATATACTACATAATGTTCCATATATTGATGAGAAGAATGTGTATTCTGTAGCTATTTAATGAAATGTTCTGTAAATGTTGGTTAGGTCCATTTGGTCTAATGTGCAGTTTAAATTCAATGTTTCTTGTTACTTTCCTGTCTGGATTATTTGTCTAATGATGAGAGTGGGATACAGATGTCTTCAACTTTTACTGTATTGGACTCTTATCTCTCCCTGTAAATCTAATATTTGCTCCATATATGTGGATGCTCCTGTGTTGGGTGCATATAGGTTTTAAATTAAGTCCTCTAGCTGAATTAATCCTTTTATTATTATATAATGACCTTGTCTCTTTTACTATTTTTGACATAAAATCTGTTTTATGTAAGTAAAGTTACTCCTTCTCACTTTTGTTTCTGTTTGTAAGGAAAATCTTTTTCTATCCCTTTATTGTCTATATGTCTTAAAGGTGAGATGACTTTCTTATAGACAGCTTATAGTTTGACCAATTAAAATAAAATTCATCCTGTCAGCCTACATATTTTAAGCAGAAAGCTTGATCCATTTACATTCAAGGTTATATTTGGTATGTTAAAGCTTATTTCTGTCATTTCATTAATTGGTTTTGGATTGTATATAATACCACCTTCATCTCCTTTTTTCTGTTTTATTGTTTATCATTTTGGTTTGGTGGTTTTCTGTTTTGAGTCCTTTATCATTTGTGTGTTTGCTCTACCAATGGGTTTTATACTTCCGTGTGTTTTCATGATGGCAGATATCATTATTTCACCTCCACATGTGGAACTCGCTTAAACATTCCTTACAGAGCCTGTCTAGTGTTGATGAATTCCCTGAGCTTTCCCTTGTCTGGGAAAAACTTTATTTCTCCTTCATTTAAGAAATGTTGCTTTATTGAGTATAATAGCCTTGGATGGCAGTTTTTTCTTTAAATACTTTGAATTTATCATCCAATTCTCTCCTGGCCTATAAGGTTTCTCCTGAGAATACCACAGTTATCCTAATGGGGGATACCTTATAAATGCCCAGATACTTTTCTCTTGCTATTTTTAGAATTATATCTCTTCTTTGACTTTTGACAGTTTGACTATAATTTACCAAAGATAAGAACTTTTAAAAAAAAATGTATCTGGCTTTCCCTGATCTTCCTGTATCTCAAAGTCTAATGTTTTCCCAGACTTGGGGACAATTTTGTTAACTAGGTTCTCTATTTCTTTCATTTTTTTCTCTTCACCTTCTGGGACCCTAAATATTTGGTCACTTTATGGTGTCCTACATGTCATATGGGTTTTGTTCATTCTCTTTTTTTATTTTGCTTTCTTTTTGTCCAAGTGTGTTATTTCAAAAGACTTGTCTTCCAGTTCTGAAATTCTTTATTCTGCTTGATTCGTCTATGGTTGAAGATTTTGAATGTCTTATTATTTTACTTAATTAATTCTTCAGTTCCAGAATTTCTGTTTGGTCTTCTTATATCTGTCTTTTTGGTAAATTTCCCATTCATGTCTTGAATTGTTTTCCTAATTTTTTTGTATTGTTTTTCTGTATTTGGTTGTATCTTACTGAACTTCTTTAATATTATTATTTTGAATTCTCTTTTTGGAATTTTATATTTGTTTTATTGGACTCTGTTGCTGGAGAATTATTGTGATCCTTTCAAGGTGCAATGTTTTCTTTTCTTACTTTTTTATGTTTTTGGGTCCTTATGTTGATACATCTGGTAATAACAGTCACCCTTCTAAGTTTTAGAATTTACTTCTTAAGGGAGGACATATTCCTGAAGATGTATTTATGGTGTTCATTGGGTATCACACTTTAATTTTTATCCTTAGTGTAGAAGTGTAGTTTCAATATAGTTTACCTGGCTATAAATAGCACTGGTGATATCTGTTATTTCCTGAGTAGCCTAGGGTAAATTTGTTAGTGGAGGCTGTGATAAAGTTTTGGTGGGTACCGGCATATGAATTGGACCTATTCCTGAGCCCCAGAGTGGTATATAATTTGGTACCAGTGTTAGCAGGTCCAGGGGAGTCATTTTGGGGGCCTCCAGATGGCTTGCCTGGGTGCTAGTAATGGCAGAAGACAGCCGGGCAGATGGAAAAGTCCTCAGGCCCCTGGGCAGTGGGTGTAGCAAGGACAGTGGCAACAGCAGGGATGGGACAATTTTCTGGCTCACAAGAAGTTCACTTCAGTGTTGGCAATGGTTGCAACAGGTTGGGTGAGCCAGTCTCCAGGACCACAGGTGTCACATGCATGGTAACCAGCTGTTGTGGGCGCCAGCTGTTATAATGGCAAGCTGGGTAGAATTGACCTCAGGCCCCTGGGAAGAGTATTCATTGACCCATGGTGGTGGACTTGGCTGTTTGGTTGGTAGGCTGCCAGAGGGCATGCTCAGACATTTGCAGGGTGGGTGGGTCCTGGCTGGGCAAACCTACCCTAGGACCCCTGGTGGTTCACCAGGTGCTGGTTGTGGTAGACATGGGTGAGGTGACCCCCAGGAACCCAGAAGAATGCTTAGGTAGGGGCTACGGCAATGACAATGCAGCCCAGCTACTGTAGAGGATGGGGTTGCTTTCAGTGGCAACAGCCTTATGCGTGTGTTGGAGGTGCATGCATTTCACTGTGCTGTGGTCTCAGTGGCAGCTGCCTGCAGCTGTTGGAGGAGTTTGTCCTGAAGGTGCATGAAAATACACAGTGGCTTTGCTGCTTAGGGAAATGGGGTTATTGCCAATAGATTGTGCTTTAGCCTAGACAGAAGCAGCCAGCCAGGGCAGTGACTGTGGGCAAGGGATGGTGAATGAGACTCCAGGGTTGTGAAAATGTAGAAGCTGGGCAGGATATGGTCTAGAGGGGACTGGGCTATCTGTATGGTGCCTTGTGGTAGCTGCTTAGGGCTTGCAGGGGTGTGGTACCCAGCATGAGCTTCCTCACTGGAACAATGCCTTCATGTAATGTCCAGGCAACTCCCTATGTTAGTCTCAGGGTTCACAAAGTTCTAGAGGCTCTAACGTAGCTAGGAGTATAGGAGTCCATGGTGGGAATATGGATTCTGGGAAGGTCACTCAGTCTTTCCACACAGTGTAGAACCTTTCCAGGCTCCCCACTGGTCCGAGCAAAGCAGGCTGTTTTGCTTTCCTCTTCTTCCTTCCTTTAAATGTTTTCTGTCATTGCTCTGTTGAACTCCATTGTTCTCTCTTACATGATATATTCAAAGTAGTGATTATCTACTCAGAATTTTGGTTCTTTGTAGAAGAGGCAAGTACCAATTGCTTCTAATGAGACATCTTGAAGGCCTTTCTCAAAGAAACTTTCTTTAAAAAGAAGATTCAAGTCTACAAAGGAAAAATACTCCAGTATCTCTCATAAAATTGGTGCACAGTTATCTATAATGAGTGCCTTCTTGTGCTACTTACTAGACTTCAAAACTAAAATAAAAATCACTATGAATCTCAAGGCAATAAAAGAAAAGGAAATAAAGTTAGATAATGTGCAAAAGGATAAAAGCTAGACTTCTCCCAGGCTATGTGCACCATCATCTAATAGTATGTAACAGTGGAGTGATATCTACAGTGACTTCAGTAAAAAAAAAACATGTGAATTATGAATTTTTAATATTTTTTTTAAATTGGAGCAAAAATTCTTAAAGTACTTGAGAAGAGGCAGCATTTTAAAAGCATGCATTAATTTAGGAACTATGGGTACTGATATGGTTTGGCTGTATCCCCACTCAAATATCATCTTGAATGTTGTGAGAAGGACCTAGCAGAAGGTAATTGAATCATGGGGCAGGTCTTTCCCATGCTATTCTCATAATAGCAAATACATCTCATGATATCTGGTGGTTTTAAAAAGGGGAGTTTCCCTGCACAAACTCTGCCTGCACAATCCACTTAAGATGTGACTTGCTCCCCCTTGCCTTCTGCCATGATTGTGAGACCTCCCCAGCCATGTGAAACTAAATTCAATAACCTCTTTCTTTTGTAAATTGCCCAGCCTTGGGTATGTCATTATCCACAGCATGAAAATGGACTAATACAGTTAATTCTTACCAGTAGAGTAGGGCACTGCTTAAAAGATACCCAAAAATGTGGAAGCAACTTTGGAACTGGGTAACAGGCAGAGGTTGGAACAGTTTGGAGGGCTCAGAAGAAGACAGGAAAACGTGGGACAGTTTGGAACTCCCTAGAGACTTGTTGAATTGCGTTGGCTAAAATTCTCATAATGGTATGAACAAAGAAATCCAGGCTGAGGTGGTCTGAGATGGAGATGCGGAACTTGTTGGTAACTGGAGCAAAAGTAACTCTTCTTATGTTTTAACAAAGAGACTGGTGCCATTGTGTCCCTGTCCTAGAGCTTTGTGGAATTTTGAACTTGAAAGAGATGATTTACAGTATCTGGTGGAAGAAATTCCTAAGCAGCAGAGTATTCAAGATGTAATTTGGGTGCTGTTAAAGGCACTCCGTTTTATAAGGGAAGCAGAGCATAAAAGTTCAGAAAATGTGCAGTCTGGCTATGCAATAGAAAAGAAAATCCCATTTTTTGAGAAGAAATTCAAGCCAGCTGCAGAAATTTCCATAAGTTATGAGGAGTCGAATGTTCATCCCCAAGACAATAGGGAAAATGTCTCCAGTACATATCAGAGGTCTTCATGGCAGCCTCTCCATTACAGGTCCAGAGGCCTAGGAAGAAAAAGTGGTTTGCTGTAGCACACAGCCTACAGACTTGGTGTCCTGTGTCCAGCCATTCCAGCCATGGCTGAAAGGGGTCAATGTAGAGCTCAGGCTGTGGATTCAGAAGGTGGAAGCCTCAAGCCTTTGCAGTTTTCACATGGTGTTGAGCCTGCTGCAGTGCACAGAAGTCAATAATTGGGATTTGGGAACCTCCCCATAGATTTCAAGGATGTATAGAATGCCTGGATGTCCATGTAAAAGTTTTCAGCAGGGGCAGGGCTCTCATGGAGAACCTCTGCTAGGACAGTGCGGAATGAAAATGTCATGTCAGAGTGCTCACACAAGTCCCTACTGGGGCATCACCTAATGGAGCTATGAGGGCTACCATATGCCAGATCCCAGAATGGTAGATCCACTGACAGCTTGCACCATGTGCCTGGAAAGGCCACAAGCACTCAATTCCAGCCCATAAAGGAAGCAAAGAGGGAGGCCAAACCCTGCAGAGATGCCCAAGACCATGGAAACCCACCTTTTGCATCAGCATGACCTGTATGTGAATATGGAGTCAAAGGAAATCATTTTGGAGCTTTAAGATTTGGCTGCCCCATGAGATTTCAGACTTTCATGGGGCCTGTAGCCCCTTTGTTTTGGCCAATTTATCCCATTTGGAATGAATGTATTCACCCAATGCCTGTACCTCCATTTATCTAGGAAGCAACTAACTTCCTTTTGATTTTACAGGCTCATAGGCAGAAGGTACTTGCCTTTAGATGGGACTTTAGACTGTGGAATTCTGCATTAATACTGAAATGCGTTAAGACTTTGGGGAACTGTTGGGAAGGCATGATTGGTTTTGAAATGTGAGGAGGTGAGATTGGGGAGGGGTCAGGGGCAGAATAATATGGTTTGGCTGTGTCCCCACCCAAATCTCATCTTGAACTTCCATGTGTTGTGGGAAGGACCCAGTAGGATATAATTGAATCATGGGGGCAGGTCATTCCCATGCTATTCTCATGATAGTGAATAAGCCTCTCTAGATCTGATAGTTTTGAAAAGGAAGTTTCCCTGCACAAGCTGTCTTTTGTCTGCTGCCATCCATGTAAGATGTGACTTGCTCCTCCTTCCCTAACACTGTGATTGTGAAGCCTCCCCAGCCATGAGGACCTGTAAGTCCAATAAACCTCTCTGTTTTATAAATTGACCAGTCTTAAGTATGTCTTTATCAGCAGCCTGAAAATGGACTAATACAGTTACTAGGAGTAACTTTGTAAGAATGATTAAGGACAATATTCTTCAACAAAAGAATGTGTAGAAATAGCATTTAGGAAAAAATTGCTGAAGGAATTACCATAGTACACAGAAGATAAATTTTATAAACTATAAAAATGTAAATATAATAATATAACTAAAAGAGTTTTGGAAGAGAAGATGCAAAAGTGTTCAACATTGTGGCTTTCTAGCAAGAAAACAAAACCCAACTAAAAGAAACCTTCACTGAGCTCATGCAGCTCAGCTAATGTAACCATTCTTCATTTTGTACCTTGTCTCCTAGAAATGCCAATGTACCATTTGTCATTAATAAGAGCAGAAGATATCTTACTATTTAATTTTTCTGTGATTCTATGCATATAATGACCGTTTTTGGAAATTATGAATCCAGTACTTTTGGCTGATATATTTTATTATTCCTTCAAAATTTTGCTCTACTTTCTCTCTTGTATGTTATTTTTCCTGATTCTCTTTAAAGATAGCAGTAGTCACTTTTTCTTTCTAAAAGTGTAAATAATTCTATTGCTTTACTTGTCATGCTACATTATTAAAGATATTTATATATTTCTCTCTTATTAGGTGTGTTTATTTTATTCTGTACTGCACACTGACTTAGGTGCTGGGGATAAAGCTGTGTAGAGTTAAAGACCTTACCATTCTCAAACTCACATTCTAATGGTTATTAGTTTCTTGTGAGTAGGATCCTTGTGATACTTTTTCTTGGCATCTATAGAATCAGTGCTATAGGTGAAAAATGGCAAAAGGGGTGAATAAAGAGAATTCTATCACTTGATAACATAAAAGCTTAATTCGTGTTTATCAAACTCTTAAGTGTTTACTGAACAGAAAAGGATATTTATTTAGTATTTAGTATCTATTTGTTTATTTGTATATTATCTTCATATTTAGTATTTATTATAGTCTTATTGTATGTCACATATTAAATTCTATATACAAATGTATACTCTTAGAGAAGATAGGAACACACACACACACACACACACGTTTAGTTTCCAAAGTACTTACAACCTAACTAGGTAGAAAAGAAACAATAATTATAAAAACATTAAAGAATAGAATGCTAAGGTCTGTGGTAAACTGTAGGGAATGCAACATACTTGAAAATATAGTTTGTTGACATAAATTTTTCTTTCAATTTCACATTTAATTATTTAGGGATTTTCACGGATCAGTAATGCATCTTTTTATACCTCTTTCTCCTGTATGCCCTTTAGATCTTTCATACTTTCTTTACTCCTGCAAGATAGAAAGGATTGGCTAGATGGTAAACTTTTTCTCCTGCCAGCATCTCTAGTTAAAGGTTAAGAGATGGTCTGCAGAATAATTAGTATACTGGTCAGAATGTGACTAGCAAATTACTTGTGAATATCAATTCAGTCGATTCACATACTTCATTATCATCTGGGATAATTAGAGCTAAGTGTATATGTTCATGACTCAGAAAGAGATTTTGGTTTTCTTGTTGAAAAAGTTATGATAGGACACGAGATAGACACAAGTAAAATTTGGAATTTATTGCATGTATATGATGCTTATGGATTTCTGGAGAATTGTATTGTCCTTCATGTATGTTTTTAAAATATAATAATAGTGTTTCACTCTCCATATTATATAGAAAATTATGTTTCCCAAAACAAAGAGTTGGAAATAACAAATTATTCTTTGAGATGAAATATGTAGAAAAGTTATCTACAATTTATTCAACATCCACTTAAATTGTATTCAGCTCATCCAAGTTACCAAGCACTCTTCTAGGAGGTATGGATACAGCAGTAAAAAGAAACAAAGTCTCTTTAGTTACAGAGTTGACATTCTGCTCAATTCTATTTACATGAAGACCTCCCACAGAAGGTGGCATTTGAATACAGAACAGAAATTCTGAATGAGTTGGGTAGAAAGACAGAGGGTTACCATTATTCGTACTGTAAGCAAAATTTCAGTAGCTAAAAAACTACAGATATTTAAAATATTAATATTAAGAGTATAAATTCAGTGGTTGCAGTCATTAATCAAATATATATTAAAAGACAATGGACAGAATTAGCTCTTTACACAATGAAATATTTCATATAGCTATATAAAGATACTAAAGTGAAACCAAAAATACCTATTTATGAGGTATTTTCTTTTAAAATGTCAATTATAGGATAAATTGCAAAAGTAATCAAATGACAAAGGTATTATGTAGCTTCCATGGGGAGAATAAGAAAAACTTTTTAAAAAGACAAATGAACCTATCTAATATGAGTGCAGTACAAATTCACAATGTCTGTTAGAATATCCCCCAAAATAATTGTTGCTTGCCATATAGCTGGGATTTCTACTTAGAACGGCATAGCTAACAACTATGAAATTCTCAACATGTGCCAGGTATGGTACTACTTTACACATCATTTCCTTCATTCTTCACGGAACTAAGGATTGAGTTCCACCTTTGTCTAATTTTACAGGTGAAAATTAAAAATTAACTAGGATTTTTAACTTTCTCATGGAGAAATATCTGTTAAGTAGTGGTACAGAAATATTAAAGCAGGCAGCCTGACTTAAGACCCTCTTAACTATAATGAAATATTGCCTAAAGGTAACATGGTTTCATATGCCAATGAAGATTTACTAATTCAGCATTAGTAATAGTTTCCCATTTAGCTCTCAAGAGTGCACCAATTTGGATAATAAATAATATGGACACTGTAACTAGTGGTTCTTCTCCAAACAGGTAGATTATTTAAAAACCTGTGCCATGTGGAAACTAAGATTTTGTCATAAACTTTGAAGAATCCCAAATGCCTAGAATTATGTTTTTAGATATAACAAAAACAAAAATTGGGTTCAATGAAGATGTGCTGTCCTTTAAATAGTCTCAAAATAGAGTCAATGATAAAGTGCGTCAAAATTTAGCATAGGCTCATAATTTTAGATTCAATCATAATTCAGTAACGAAAATTCTGGGTATGTGTACATGTGAGCAGATGTGTATGTGTGTATGTGTATATGGGAGAGGAAGTTCAATAATAAATTGTCCTATTACCCTCCTTAAACATGGTTTGATACAGGATACACATTAAGTAATTTGGAGCATTAGATATATTTCAGTCCAATCCTCTTAATTGTGGTTTTTCTCTACTGAGCTTTTGGTAAATACTGATTAGCGATGACTTTGAATATCAAGAGCACTGCCCTTTGGTTTGACCCATTGAGCCAAAATTGTTGAACAGAAATGGATCTGGAATAATAATGGAATAAGTGCTAACCTCTCTTGAAAAGAATCATTTTATAAATAGAGAATTTATTCTCTTTACACAAATAGCCACCCCTTTCTGTTCTTTTTTCCTGCTTGATAAAAAACTAAAGGAGATTTTATTTTTGCTTCTTCATTTATTTATCTACACTAATAATGAAGAAAGCATTCAGAATGACTGGAAATAGTAAGAAAATGTACTAGACCTTCTTTCATGTGAGCAAGATTAACAAAAATTTACAATGAAACAAAATTTTAAGAATTAATATGTTCTTAAAATCTGTTCTTAATCTAATAAGATGGTCTGAAATTGTCACCCACAGAAACATTACTCACAGAACCAATATTTAAGTTCAACAAAATGTCTTTAGCATAATTCTTCGTCTCTGAGAATTATCTAGGGTGGCTTCAAACAGCTCAGGGAAGCCCTTTGTTACATAGTAGAGGAATTCTGATCTCTCCTGAAAAGGAACTACCAAGGGTTTTTCCCTTCCGAGTGACCTAATCTTTTCTTATGGGGATTTAGAGATAGAATGAAGTGTAGGTCAAGCCCAGGGACTGGTCTGACTAGTTCCACAATCTTGGATACTCATGCCAGGAAATTTTTGCTTCTAAAAACATCATCTTTATTCTATATTCTAAGGCAAGATCGTCTTCCATCTCCCACCAACCAACCTGAAGTATGTGCTGTGGAGTAAGGGATGAGAAACAATCTAGACAGAATCCCAAAGAGAAAATCACAGAGACACACTCCATACATGCAGTTAAACTGTTTATCTCCAGCAGGAGGTGCCAACCTTATCAGATTTCCAAAATCAGTGGTATGGGTGTAGACCACATGACATGCAGAAAAGACACTCATTTGTAAGAGAATCCAAGGGTGCAGTGTCCAAATGAGGAAGCCAGTCAGGATAAAGTTCAGCTTAAGAACAATACGTGAGTGGTTCTATTGTATAGACTGGGAGTTATTGAAAGCAGGAACAATATCTTACAATTGTATCAGCCACAATTATTACTATAAATGTGTAACAACAACTGAATAAGAGATTAAGAAAGTTATAAGCTGTTTTCCGACCAGGAAAATTTATCACCTTTCCTAGTTTTATAAATTTTTCCTAGTGTTCAGAAGTGAAGGTCAGATGTTTGGCATACTATCAGAAAAGCAGTTGGTAATTGGCCCCTCACTGTTATTGGTTATCTTATAGGATCCTCTCCTCTCTCTCCTTTGTTTGAAAACCTATACCAATAGCATGAAAAGGATCTCAACTGTTCATTCATTAAGCTTTGATAAACCTGTGTAACCCAAACTTTTCTCAGGATATAAAACATTAGGACCCCACACCTCTTCCAAATAAATTTCCACTCCCATCAGCCATTTATTACATTCTAGGTTAGAATTACATGTTCTACAACTGCAAAATGAGTGGAATAAGTACAATACATCATTTCATGAAAGATTTTCATTTTCATCAGAATATTGTTTAGATCCATGGAAGTTGTTGTATGTGTTAGAAATTCATGCTTTTTTGTTGCACAATATTATTTCACTGTACAAAGATTCCACAATTAATCCATTTTCCTGTGGATGAATACCTGGGATGTTTCCAGGTTTGTCTATTATTGATAAAGTTTTTATGAAGCTTACTGTACAAAACTTTTCATGAACATGTTTTAAGTTCCCTAGGATGGTAATTACTTTTTTTTATTTATAGGGAACTACCAGGCATTTTTCCAAAGTGATTGTGCCATTTTTTCAATCCAACCAGCAATGCATAGGATATCCAGTAGTACCACAGTTTGAACAACATTTGGTGTTGTGATTGCTTTTAATGTAACTAATTTTGGTAGATATCAAATTTTTGTTTTAGTTTCCAGTTTCTTGATGATTAAAGATGTTGAATACTTTTTCATGTATTTATTTTCCATTTATAGATCTTTTATAATGTATCTGTGAAAATGTCTTCTTTTAATTCAATTTTTTTACCTTGTTTTATTCTGTTATAGAGTTCCTTGTAAACCCGGCATACTTCCTTGTCACATATATGATTTGTAACAATTTTCCTTGTCCCTTGTCTATGTATTTTCCTAATAATGTATTTTGTTGGGAAAATAATAATAGTAATAATTTTGATAAAGTCTAATGTATTATTTTAAAGCATTCCGGTTTTGGCTAGGTTTTTTAGGTTTTTGAACCATCTTCAATTATTACTTGTATATGGTGTGAGGTAGGATTTGATATTCAGTTTTTCTGTGTAGATATCCAGCATAACTTATTAATAGTTATTCATCCCCTCATGGAATTGCCTTAGCATCATTAACAAAAATTGAAAATAATGATCTTTACATCTTAACCTATTTCTGAGCTCCCTTTTTCTGTTTCATGAATATCAGCTTTTATGTCAGTAAAACAATTTTTATTATATTAGCTTCATAATAAATGTGAAGTCACATAGTATAAGCCCTTCAAAACTGTACTTTTTAAAAATATTTCTTTGGATATTTAGGTTCTTTGTATTTCCATATTAACTTCAGAATTAATTTATTAATCTCTACACCCCACCCTTCAAAAAATGTCTGTTGCTATTACAATGGAATTGCATTGAATATATTAGTCAAATTGTGGACAATTTATATCTTAATATTGAGGCTTCTAATCTATGAACACAGTTTATCTTTTTCTCAGGTTTTTAAAAATTTCTATTAAAGACCATACACAATGGCTCACTCCTGTAATCTCAACACTAGGAGGCTGAGGTGGGTGGATCACTTGAGGTCAGGTGTTCAAGACCAGGCTGGCCAACATAGTGAAACCCCAACCTCTACTAAAAATGCAGAAATAACCCAGGCACAGTGGCGTGTGCCTGTAGTCCCAGCTACTTGGGAGGCTGAAGCAGGAAAATTGCTTGAACCCAGGATGGTGAGTCAAGATTGTGCCACTGCACTCCAGTCTAAGCAACAGAGTGAGACTCCGTCTAAAAAAAAATTATATTAGTAGTGTTATATTGATTTCATTGTAAAGGTCATGCACATCATTGTGAATTTATTATTTAATGTTTCTAAAACTAGTGTATATGCAACTACTTATTTAACTTTATTTTTTTAGATTTTTGCTGCTAGCATATAAAACGGTGTTTTTAAGGATTTTGATAGGTTAGCCTTGTGTCCTATAACCTTATTAAATTATTAGATCTGCTTTTCAGTCGAGAGCTGAGAGGGTTTATCAGATCATGTCTGGTGGCTCCGCGGATTATTACAGCAGAGAACATGGTGGCCCAGAGGGAATGTACCCTGATGGTGTCATTGAGAGCAACTGGAATGAGATTGTTGATAACTTTGATGATATGAATTTAAAGGAGTCTCTTCTTCGGGGCATCTATGCTTACGGTTTTGAGAAGCCTTCCGCTATTCAGCAGAGAGCTATTATTCCCTGTATTAAAGGGTATGATGTGACTGCTCAAGCTCAGTCAGGTACTGGCAAGACAGCCACATTTGCTATTTCCATCCTGCAACAGTTGGAGATTGAGTTCAAGCAGACCCAAGCACTAGTATTGGCCCCCACCAGAGAACTGGCTCAACAGATCCAAAAGGTAATTCTGGCACTTGGAGACTATATGGGAGCAACTTGCCATGCCTGCATTGGTGGAACAAATGTTCGAAATGAAATGCAAAAACTGCAGGCTGAAGCACCACATATTGTGGTTGGTACACCTGGGAGAGTGTTTGATATGTTAAACAGAAGATACCTTTCTCCAAAATGGATCAAAATGTTTGTTTTGGATGAAGCAGATGAAATGTTGAGTCGTGGGTTTAAGGATCAAATCTATGAGATTTTCCAAAAACTAAATACAAGTATTCAGGTTGTGTTGCTTTCTGCCACAATGCCAACTGATGTGTTGGAAGTGACCAAAAAATTCATGAGAGATCCAATTCGAATTCTGGTGAAAAAGGAAGAATTGACCCTTGAAGGAATCAAACAGTTTTATATTAATGTTGAGAGAGAGGAATGGAAGTTGGATACACTTTGTGACTTGTATGAGACACTGACCATTACACAGGCTGTTATTTTTCTCAATACAAGGCGCAAGGTGGACTGGCTGACTGAGAAAATGCATGCCAGAGACTTCACAGTTTCTGCTCTGCATGGTGACATAGACCAGAAGGAGAGAGATGTTATCATGAGGGAATTCCGATCAGGGTCAAGCCGTGTTCTGATAACTACTGACTTGTTGGCTCGCAGGATTGATGTGCAACAAGTGTCTTTGGTTATAAATTATGATCTCCCTACCAATCGTGAAAACTATATTCACAGAATTGGCAGAGGGGGTCGATTTGGGAGGAAAGGTGTGGCTATAAACTTTGTTACTGAAGAAGACAAGAGGATTCTTCGTGACATTGAGACTTTCTACAATACTACAGTGGAGGAGATGTCCATGAATGTGGCTGATCTTATTTAATTCCTGGGATGAGAGTTTTGGATGCAGTGCTCACTGTTGCTGAATAGGCGATCACAACGTGCATTGTGCTTCTTTCTTTGGGAATATTTGAATCTTGTCTCAATGCTCATAACGGATCAGAAATACAGATTTTGATAGCAAAGCGACATTAGTCGTGAGCTCTTGTGAGGAAAGTCATTGGCTTTATCCTCTTTAGAGTTAGACTGTTGGGGTGGGTATAAAAGATGGGGTCTGTAAAATCTTTCTTTCTTAATGGTTGTATTAGATGTTCTCTATCATTTAATAATCTATTTGTGGACTAAAAGATATAAGTGCTGTATAAAATCAGCCAATTATGTTAAACTAGCATATCTGCCTTTATTGTGTTTGTCATTAGCCTGAGTAGAAAGGCCTTTAAAACATTTTTTAGAAAGTAGTTGACTGCATTTTGTTTGGTATTGTATTTATTCAATAAAATATTTAATTAGTGCTAAAAAAAATAAAATAAATTATTAGTTCTAATAATTATTTTGCATTCCTTAAAAATATCTACATAAACAATTGTGTCATATGAAAATGGAGTTTTGTTTCTTTCTTTCCCATCATAACTTTTGCCTATTTTATTTGACTTATTGCAATGACCAAGACCTCTAGTACAATATTGAACATAAATGATGAGAAAGAGCATTTGCCTTGTTTCTGATATTTCACTACTGTTAATGATGTTAGGTATTTTTAAATTATAAATTGGAATTATACATTGATAATTTAAATTGTATATATTTATGGGATACAAAGTGATGTTATAATCATAAATGCATTGAGGAATTCTAAAATCAAGCTAATCAACATGTCCATCACCTCAAATACTTATTTTTGTGGTGAGAAGATTTTATATTCCTTGCTTTGTAATTTTGAAATGTGTAATATACTAGTATTACCTATATTCACCACATAGTGTAATATATCTTCTAAAAAAACTTACTTTTACTTACTTTTACTTTGTGTATCCTTTAATCATCATCTCCTTACTCCCTCCTCCTTCCAGTCTCTGTAATCACCATTCTGCTCTTTGCTTCTGAGTTCAATTGGTTTAAGCTGGCACATTTAAGTGAGATCAAGCAATCCTTTTTTTTCTGTACTTGGCTTATTTCACTTAACATAATGTTCTCCAGTTTTATCCATTTTGTCACAATGATGGAATTTTCTTCTTTTTAAAAGTGGAATAGTATTCCATTATGTAATCATACCTCATTTTCTTTATACATTCATCTGTTGATGAACACTTAAGTTGATTCCATAACATAGCTATTGTAGTGTTATGGTGCTGCAATGAACATGTGAGTGGAGATAGCCCATTGACAAGCTGATTTCAAATCTTTGAGTTTATTTATACTCAGAAGTGAGATTGTTGGATCATATGGTAATGCTATCTTTTTGTTATTTGAAGAATGTCTACACAGTTTTCCATAACAGCTATACTAACAGAGATTCCCTTTTCTCCACATCCTCACCAACACTGGTTATCTTTCATCTTGTTGATAAAGTCGTATAACAGGTGTGAGATATCTCATTGTGGTTTTCATTTGCTTTTCCTTGATGACTAGCAATGTTGAGCATTTTTTTCATATATCTTTTGGAGATTTGTATGTGTTTTTCTAAGAAATGTCTATTCAGTTCCCTTTCATTTTTGTAATTAGGTTTTTGTTTGCTTGTTATGGAGTTGTTTGAGTTTCTTACATATTTTGGTTATTAAACCTTTATTGAATGTTTGGCTTGCCATTTTTCTCCCAATCTGTAGGTTCTCTATCCCACTAGAACTATTAATTCTTTACTTTGCTGTACAGAAATTTTTTAGTTTGATTTTTAGTTTGTCCTTTTTTTGCCTTTGTTGTTTGTGCTTTAGGGGTCAAATCTGAAACATTTTTGCCCAAACCAATGTTGTATGTTATTCCTCTATGTTTTTTTTTTCTAGTAGTTTTACAGTTTCTGGTCTTAAACTTTTAAATATTTAATCTATTTTGAGATGATTATTGTGTGTGGTGCAAAAATGTTTCCAATTTTATTCTTCTGCATGTGGATAATTCATTTTTCCGATAGCATTTGTTGAATAGACTATCTTGTTCCCATTGTGTATTCTTGGAATCTTTGTTAAAAATCAATTCACCATACATGTGTGGGTTCATTTCTGGGTTTTTTTATTCTACTCCATTGACTGACATGTTTATTTTTTTGCCACTACCATGCTGTTGTAATTATTATAGCTTTGCAGTACAGTTTGGGACTAGGTAGTGTGATGCGTCCACTTTGTTCTTGTTGCTCATGATTGCTTTGGTTAACTAGAGTTTTTGTGGTTCCATATGAGTAATGGGATTGGTTTTTCATTTATTTATAAAATGACATTGGGATTTTGATAGCAATTGCATTGAATCTGTAGATAATTTTCAGCAGCATGAACATTTAAAAAATATTCTTTCAATCTATAAACATGGGACATATCTTTATTTATTTGGCTTTTCAATTTTGTTCATCAACTTTTGATAGTTTTCATTGTACAGGCCTTTTACTTCCTTGGCTAAATTTATTCCTAAGTATTTTCTTTTCAATGTGTAGGTCTTGTAAATGGAATTGTTCTCTTGGTTTATTTTTCAGAGTGTTTGTTGTTAGTATATAGACGTGTTACTGATTTTTGTGTGTTTATGTTGTATCATCCAGTTTTACTGTATTTGCTTATTAGTTCCAACAGTTTGTGGAGACTTTAGGGTTTTTCTAAAATATAAGACCATGTTGTCAGCAAACAGTGACAACTTCATTTCTTCTTTTTCTATTCGAATGCTGCTTATTTCTTTCTCTTTTAAAATTGCTCTGATAAGAGCTTTCACTACCAGGTTGAGTAGAAGTCACAAGGGTGGGGCTTCTTGTCTTGTTTCAGATCTTAGAGGTAAGGCTTTTTAAAAATTTTTCCTGTTGAGTATAATGTTAACTATAGACTTGTCATATATGGTCTTTATTGTGTTGAGGTATATTCCCTCTAAACTCAATTTGGTAAGAGTTTTATCATGAACGAATGATGTTGAATGGGGCCTGTTGGGGTTGCGGAAGGGGGAGGGAGAGCACCAGGATAAATAGCTAATGCATGCAGGGCTCAATACCTAGGTGATAGGTTGATAGGTACAGCAAGCCACCATGACACACGTTTACCTATGTAACAGATCTGCACGTCCTGCACGTGTATCCTGGAACTTAAAATATTCTTTAAATAAAATTCTTTTTCTGCATCTAATGATGCAGAACAATGATTATATACTTTTTGTCTTTCATTCTATTAATGTGAGGTGTCACATTTATTGATTTGCATATGTTGAACCATGTTGGCATTCAAGGGATAAATCCAACTTGATCATAGTAGATAATCCACTTAATGTGTTGTTGAATTTGGTTTGCTAGTATTCTGTTGAGAGTGTTTGCATCTTTCTTCATCAAGGAAATTGGCCTGTAATTTTACCTTCTTGTGGTATCCTTACCTGGCTTTGGTGTCAGGGTAATGCTGACCTCATAAAAACAGTTTGAAAATATTCTCTCCTTTTTTATATTTTGGGAGAGTTTGGGAAGGATTGATCTTAATTCTTTAAATGTTTTGTAGAATTCAGAAGTGAAGCTATCAGGTTTACTGATAGCTTTTACTTTACTTTTACTGAAGCTGAGATTTTACTTTGATTGGAGGCATTTTATTAATGATTCAATTCCTTTCTCATTGGTCTGTTCAGATTTTCTGTTTTTCATGATTCAGTCTTGTTAGGTTCTTTTTCTTTTAAGTCGTCCAAGATGTTGGCAGCTAATCGTTTATAGTAGTCCCTGTATTCTTTTGCCTTTTGTTACCAAATATAATGCCTCTTCTTTCGTGTCTGATTTTATTTATTTATTTATTTATTTATTTGAGACGGAGTTTCGCTCTTGCTACCCAGGCCGGAGTGCAATGGCGCAATCTCGGCTCACCGCAACCTCCGCCCCCTGGGTTCAGGCAATTCTCCTGCCTCAGCCTCCTGAGTAGCTGGGATTACAGGCACGCACCACCATGCCCAGCTAATTTTCTGTATTTTCAGTAGAGACGGGGTTTCACCATGTTGACCAGGATGGTCTCGATCTGTTGACCTCGTGATCCACCCGCCTCGGCCTCCCAAAGTGCTGGGATTACAGGCGTGAGCCACCGTGCTCGGCCTCGTGTCTGATTTTATATATTTGAATCTTCTCTCTTTTTTTTAAGTCTAGCTAAAGATTTGTTTATTTTATTCATCTTTTTTTTAAAAAAGCTTGTTTTGTTTATTTTGTATTATTTTCTAGACTCTATTTCACTTATTTCTGGTCTTCTTTCTGAAAACTTTGTGCTCAGTTCATTCCTTTTTGAATTCCTTGAGGGGTGATTGTAAGTTCTTTGACAACTTTCTTCTTTTCTGATGTAGGGTGTTTATTGCTATAAATCTTCCTCTTTGAACTGTGTTTGCTATATCCCTTAGGTTTTGGTTTGTTGTGTTTCTGTCTTTGTTTGTCTCAAGAGCTTTTTAAATTTCCCTTTTAATTTCTTTATTGACTCATTGGTTGCTCAGAAGCATATCATTTAATGTCCGTGTATTTGTGAATTTTTCAAAATTCATTCTGTTATGAATTTCTAGTTCTATATCATTGCGGTCAGAAAAGATACTTAACATCATTTTAAAGGCTGTTTACTGTTCTAACATGTGATCTATCTAGGAGAATGATATGCATTTGAGAAAACTGTTGCTATTTAAATGGTATGTTAAGTATATATGTCTTTTAGATCTATTTGTACTAAAGTATTGTTCAATTTCAATGTTTTCTTATTATTCTTTATGGTCTGGATAATCTGTCCATTGTTCAAAGTGTAGTGTTGAAAATTCTTACCATTTTTGTATTACAATCTATCTCTCCTATCAGATTTTAAATTTTTTATTGTATATATTTTTGTGTAAGTATAAATATAGACACCATGCAGTTGTCTCAAGCTTGTGCTCAAGTATTGGAACCTTCTAAGAGACATTCTATTCTGTGGATTGTTGCTACTTTTCATAGAAAGGAGTCAAGACTGAGAATTCCTATGCTACCATCTTGCTAATATCCCCAGTAACTGTTTTATGTTGATGCCATTTAGACTATTCCTATTTCTAGTTTACTGATAGCTTCATCATGAATAGTTATAGAATTATTTTCCAATGCTTTTGTACAGTTATCGAAATGATGTTATAGTTTCTCTCCTTCATTCTCCTCAGATAAATTTCATTGATTCATTATTAAATATTATGTCAAATTTACATTATTGTGAGAAACCCTAGTTAGTTGGTCATGATGTGTTAACTTTCTTTTACATTTCTGAATTCAATTTGCTAATATTATACTAAGTAATTTCCAATTTATTATATGTTTCCTGCTTTAATTCTGTCAATTTTATTGCTGATTTTTTTTGAATGCTCTATTTTAGGTGCTTACACATTTATGATTGCTATTGACAAGTTGATCTTTTGGTCATTATTAAATAGCTCATTTTTACTTTGATAATGATTTGTGTCTTGGAGTTTTGCATTATATTTTAGTGCTTGAGATTACAATATATATTTAGAATATGTGTTCTAACCAAATGGCAATATATATTTTTAAATATATTTTAGTGTTCTAGGTATTACAATATATGTCCTTAGCTTTTCAAAACATACTTAAAATTAGTACTATCACAACATAAAATGTAGAAAGCTTGTAAACTTACAGGCCCATTTCATCTTCATCTTTTATGTTATAATTGCCATATGTATTATAGCTGTGTATATTACAAACAAACAAAATAATCATATAAGTTTAGTTTGATCAGTGCTATGCATTTTAAGGAAATTAAAAGGGACATCTTTTATATTCACCTCGTTGTTTACTGTTTCTGATGTTTCTCATTCCTTCTGGAGATCATATTTTTTCTAAGGCTTTATTTTTCTTAAGCTTAAATTTTTTCTTTTAAAATTTCATGTAGTGCCTGGAACTTCAATTTATGGCAATGTTATCTTAATTTCAATTTAGCTGAATGTATCTTTATTTTGCTTTCATTCTTGAGGGATACATTGTGTATAGAATTCTGGATTGATACATCTCTCTTCTTTCTGCACTTCAATGATACTGTTGCAGTGTCTTCTGGTGACTATAGTTTCTATGTTTGGGTTTCTTCAAATCACAAGTCCACAGTATATTATTTTTGTGGTTGATTCCAATATTTTCTCTTTATATTTTTTCAATAATTTGGTTATGGTATGCCTAAGCATGCTTTTTCTTGCACAGTCTGCCTTTGTAGAGTAGGCCAACCATGTGTTCCACATTGATGGATTCAACCAACTACAGATAAAAAAATATTCAGAAAAAAATGCATCTGCACTGAACATGTATAGCCTTTAAAAAATTTATTCCCTAAAAAACTATTTACATAGGATTTATATTTTATTATATCACAAATAATCTAGAGATGATTTAAACTATAGAAGGATATGCAAAGTTATATGCAAATATTTTGCCCATTTTTATCATGGACTGAATCATCTATGGTTTTTAATATTCACAGAGGAGTTCTGAAACTAATCCCCCATGAATAAAGAGGACAACTGTATTTATTCTTCGTCAATAGTAATGTTTTTCACCTAATTTGAGAAATGTTCAGTCATTATTTCTGCCTAATTCTTTCATATCTTTCTGCAACTACTTTTCTCATATGTTAGAATATTAGATAATTGTCTCACAGTTGGGATTAGAGGTATGCACCACCACACTCTGCTAATTTTGTATTTTTAATAGAGATGGGGTATCTCCACGTTGGTCAGGCTGGTCTCAAACTCCCAACCTCAGGTGATCCTCCCACCTCGGCCTCCTAAAGTGCTGGGATTGCAGGCATGAGGCACAGCACCTGGCCTCAGGTACATCATTCTTAAGAAGAAATCTTTTGTGACCACAGTAATATAGTGAAGCCAATTAATATTGCATAAGGTAATTACAAATGTTGCTTCTGTACTTTGGTGGGATCCTCTACATGGTGCATATGAAAGGTGAATTGGCACTTGTCATAGGTACCATTTAGGCAGAAGAGAATTTTGACTTAGTTATTTGGAAGTTATCCTCTTGTAAATTTGCTGGTGCAGTGACTACCTTCAAAATTTATACTTCCAAGTGGTAGTAAAGACAATGTAGGGCAATCTGATTTCCATATTGAGTATCCAAGAGAGATTGTGTCTACCTTCACATATGGGCTTCAGTACATTTCAAATAACTGGAAATATATTGCAAGTTTCATTGCTTGAACAAAGAAAGCTAATGAGTATCATGTTAAGAATTTGTGTCTGTCTATAGGCAGTTATAACACAGACAGTAATATAATGATTCTGTCACCCAAAATCATCCATCATCTCTCTCATCATTAAGATAGCTTAATTTTCATAATGGCTAGATTGCATAATCACTTGTCAATGCATAATTATTAAATGGAGCTAAGCATTGTGTGGGCAAAGCGTCTGCATCATCAGTTCCAGGCATTTCAGTGCCTTAAAGATGAGACCAGCCACTGTGTCACACAGGCAGCAGCATATCTCTGGAAAGAATTAGTAAATCGAATGGAAAGCATTAGATCTGTGTATTATAGATTGCATGGTTTTCTGGAAGCTCCAAATTGGTACATTTTGGTTATTTTACACATCATTTCATCCTTTTGTGACCATTACAGTCCACTGAACTAATCATTCTACAAATCCCTGGAAATCCACAGCTCTTGCCTGGATGAAAATTTATGTAAACTTACCTTTTGGACTGTAAGAGGTAGTTATAAAATGTGAAATCTATATATTTTTAAAATTCTAGGGATTTTACAAATATGATTATTCAAATAGATTTGTGATATTACTATGCTCAAAATATATACTGTGTCATAAAATAAGTGATTTATTTAAAAGTAATGTGGTCCATTGCCTTTTATCATGGGCTCACAGAAGTTCCTAAGACTTAAATGACATCATGACATGACAGCTTATAGCCATCACTTTGTAAGACATCTCCAGGTTCTTAAATTTCTAATCAAAACTGTCACTTTTCACTGACTTTTGATGCTTTCTGGGGAAAAATTATTTTTGCCCTAGATTTATTCTGTCTAATATACAACCTTAACTCTAAATTTTTATGAGGCTTCTTTCAACCATCTTTTGGTACAGTGAATGATGAGTTGGTTTTTAGACTAATAATTTTTTTCTGTGCGTTATATAAAATTACTGGGTTCTGGAAGTTTCCATTTGGTTTTCAGTATTTTATACTGAAACACAACATTCTGCATACAATTTGAGGGGCAAGATATTATAGGTGGTAGTTTAAATTAAATGCATGAGCTAAAAACGTGTGTAAAATATGTTTTCTCTCAATGTTACATGAAACATCTTGCATACCAGTAGATAACATCTGGATGTACCAACTCTAATTAAGCAAACACAGCAGGAAAAGACTCTCTTACTGTTAACCCATCTGACACCCAAAAATTCCTCATTCAACTATACATACTAATAAGAAGAGGGTTTGAACATTAGCAAGGCCTCAGCTGCTACCCTAAACTTAATGAAAGTCAACGAAATGAGAAATCTCAGTTTTAACGTAAGCACCTAACTGGCTTGCTTTTCTTTTAAAAGATAGTGTTAATTTCATTTTCTAATTTGTACAAAAATATACCTCATTTTACATACTAGTTTTATCATGTAACTATCAAATTCAGTATGTCATTCAAATTTACATTATTATAGACTTTAATTTTTTTTTAGACTAGAAATAAAGACAACTGTTTTTCTCTTTGGTATTATGTTATCTCTTCCTCAAGAAATAGATTGCCAAAAGAGCGCCATAAGGCTCTGTATCTGAGAAAAACAAGAGTTGGTAAACACCAAATTCTTTTCCCTATCTTGAATTATCACATTTCATGCTAATATATTAATACTTCTGAGAATTACTAAAGATTTCCGTTTTTAAATGTAGAACATTTTTCACTGAAATTCCTATTAGAAGAATAAACTATGATGGAGATATCTTGGAATGTTCACTGATCTTAATTTCATTTAGAATTTGCAAAGAAGAATCTCATATAAGAAGTCTAAACAGCTCTTAACATGATAACAAGGTCCTGCCCACTTGAAGAGTTGCCATGTCTGGGATTGTCTGTTGAGAAATCATGAAATGCCCCCATCACCTGGAAGCTGGAAAACTGGTATAAAAAGTATGACTCAAATCAGACCATGTTTTTCAAGCCCTGATCCCTCACCCTTCTTACCTTAAAAAAAGTTAAAAATATACCTTATTCAAATGTAATGCCAAGTTTTTCTCTAAATAATTGTATGGCTAAGTGGAGTAAAAAGTCTATCAGAACTACTTGAATGTTATCATTTCCATGGTTTTAGTGGGTTGAGGAATTGCAGAGGTTACGTAAATCTGTTTATTCAACAGATGATGAAATACTGTCTTTGGAACCCTGTTCTTCGTGTCATGGCATTTCAGGTCTTCTTTTGACAGATCATGCAACTAAAGAATAACACTTCACATAATCGTATTTTTTAACAAATGTATTAATCATTTTTTCTCAAAGTAATTTCATTGGGTATGATATACAGATCTTAAGTACACATTCAATTCTGACAATTGAATGCAGCCACATAAATCACTCATCTATTGAGATAAAAAGTTTCTTTTTGCTGTACCAAGGGTCCCAAGATCATCCCCACCTTTGATGAGGCTTCCCACTACTCAGCATATAGGCATAGTCATGGCAGTGATTTATTACAGAAAAGAGATAAAATGCTCAATCAGCAGAGAAAAGTTGCATCCAGCAATATCTGGAAGAAACCAGGTGTGAGCATCCAAGGGTCTTATCCCACTGGCGTCACACCAGCTGATCTTAATTCACCCGGTAGCAACTTGGGATGGCAACGTAAAATGCTGTCTACCAGGGAGGCTTATGAGAGACTCAAAGTCCTTGGTTTTTATTGGGGTTGATTACATAGAACAAACTCTGCCTACTCTGTAAAAAAATTTTAGACTTCAAGAAAATAAAATATTCAGGATAAATCAATTGTTTGAACAAATCGTTTAGGACAATGAATCATTCTTATCAGAGAATGGTGGGAACTCTTGAAATGTGTTTCTAGATGCCAGCCAAGACCAACCTGGAAAGTAGGCCTTTCTAAGTTTCAGTCTCCTGCCTGCTTATGTTAACCCTTTTCTGCATGTTTACTGCAAATCAAGCCTCCTAGAAACCACAGATCTACTTTTGATCAAAATAAGTTAATTTTCCTAGTCTAGAAATTCACATAAGTAGAATCAAATAGAGCATAATGTCATTTCACCACTTAATTTTCATTCATTGTTCACAGTTTCTAAATGTTTCTGGCCTTGATTTAGAGTGCATTTTATAGTGCAACATTTTCTAACTCAGGAACCATGGCCATCAGCAGCTCCAGGCTCACCTTCGCACAGCTCGGATGCTGAAAAGAAAAGTCAAGTGTGCACTGGAAAATTCTAGGATTGCTTCTCAGCTTTTTGGCTAAGATCATGTGTAAAAGTTCCAGGGAAGAATCATGATTGTCCTGGGTAAAGTGATGACCCACTCGTGACCAAGGCCTGACTCAAGGCAGGCAGGTTTGGCTTTCATTCAGATCTACAGAGATGAGTGGTTTTCAGAGATGAGTGTTATCAGAGATGAGTGGTTTTCAGAAAGAACAGGATCTGCCACTAGAAGAGATGATGCTGGATGAGAAAACTTTCTAGTGTGACAATATGATGTTTAATTTTTCAGGATGTCTTTAATTTTTTAAATTCCAAACCAAATGTATGTTAATTGATTAAGCAGTAATAAAAATAATTATCCAAGGGACCTGAGAAAATATGCAATGAAAAGAAAGATTTTTTTCTCACATAGTCTGTAGTCTAGAATGGCACTTATAGCCAGCCATGTGAACATTTAGCAGATCCTATAAAGTGGAAAGAAGGCATTCCATTGAAACAATTACATCTTCCACCTCTGAATCAATTTTTCACTATTACATCTCAATCTTTTTTAGCTTCTTGTTTAAAAAAAACTTATCTGACAACTGTAACATCAGAGAGCTGAATGCCAAGGTTCAAACCTAGACTCATCCTCACATCACTTCTCCAGGCAAGGACGAGATTCAGTTCAGGGTGCCTGGAGGTCAAACCAGAAAGCACACTTTACAAGTCATTTATTAACTACTTTTAAAAATTTTCTGGTCCTGATAGCAACATTTATTTTAGGTGAGAAGCCAAGTTGAAGATATGTGTAATAGACAATTCAAAGTCATTTCCTCTAAACATATTTTGTCTGAACAATCTAATATAAAATTTTCCTGCAGTTACATTTGCATCCCTGGAGGAGAGCTTGCCGATGCTGGCTTGCTGCTGCTGTTTAGTGCAGCTGCAGAGCTTTAGCCCGACTCTCTCACTCCTTGAGCATTCCCTATGCCCAAAGAATAATTCATTGTTCTGGATGAACTTTAAGGTCTTTCTTTAATGCAGTATTATTACTCAGTTTATTGTGCAAAAGAAAAAAAGAATTGCTGTTTTAAGTTTCTACATTAAAAATTATCTTTTTCTCAACACCTCTCATTCATTGATTGTATCGTTGATTGATTGATGATTTTGTGACAGAATCTTGCTTCTACCCAGGCTGGGATACAGTGGAATGATCATGATCATAGCTCACTGTAACCTTGAACTCCTTGGCTCAAGTGATCCTCCACCTCAGGCACCTGAGTAGCTGGGACTACAGGCATATGCCACCGCCACAGTTGACGTTTTTGCTTCTGGCTTCAAGCAATTCTACCACCTCGTCCTCCCAACGTGCTGGGATTATAGGTGTGAGCTACCGTGTCTGGCCCATTTTATGTATACTTCATAAAGTTCACAAAAGCTAGTAAAGTGTACATATATGTTGAATATAAATAATTGTAAACATATATATAAAGCAGAACCTGCTCAGATGATTTTTAAGCATTAGTGTTGATCGAAAAGGAAGTGGCGTTTTAAGGGATGTAATATTAGTTATTTCTCTTTCTGCCTCAGTCTTTTCTAGATATGCCAGCCTCCAGGTCACCTATTATCTTGAGAATTCTGACACCCACTGTACTTTATACAACTTCCAAACTACCATAAACACTTCTGATATTTCCCCCATGAAGAAATGAATCAGGAACTCTACCTCTGAGATTACAACATTTTCTCCTATTATCAACCTTTCTTTTCTCTCATTTCTCCTTTCTCCTTCCCCTTACCCAACCATCACTCTCCCTGACAGATACTGACACTGCTTGCCGGTGGAGGTTATTATTTACTCTTTTCATGTGCTTCATGACCCCCATCATTACCAAACCATTTTCACTTCTACCTCCTTCAAAATGTTGCTGTTCTTTTGAACTTCAGACCATTTAGCTGTAATCTTCAAATTGTTGTGATACACTAGTGTCAAAATGTCTACAAACTCTCCACTGTGTTCATGAAAAATTTAGTTCCTGCCTCACTGTGTTTCCCTTCCCCTTTTTATGGTAGTCATTCCCAGTGATTTTAAAACCAGCATGGAAAAAGTCCATGCCACATTTTGAATTGGCAGCTCTTTGGCCACCTTGCTTCCTACAACTTTTTCCTTTATCCTATTTTGGTCATCTTGTCTTTGATTACATAGTGGACCTTAATCATCACCAATAAAGCCACATGACCACCAAAAGTCTCAATTCCAACTACTCCACTATTTAACTAGTCATTTTAACCTTCAGTCTGAAACCAGAGCTTTTCCTCTACTAATTCATTGGCCTCAGCATGTTTTCTATCACACCTTCCAAGCATTTGCTTGCTTGGTTACCAAGTTAGAACTCATTGGCTGTCTTCATAATCACTGCTCTGAATAGCAGCATTTGATTGACTCTCCCTTGTCCAATCAACTGACAATGCACCAATCCTGGTTGGAAAGCTATACTTCTTTTAATCTGACCCTAGCAAGTAAAGATTCCTGTAAATGTTTCCTCTACCATGTGATGCAGGACCAGAGATTTTGAATGGACCCTCATCATTAGCCAAAAAAACTTACTACATGTCTTTTCTAAGTTTACCTTCTCCCTTTCTAAAACAAAACAAAACCAACAATTGTATACTCCTTCCCATCTCCTCAAAATTCCGAACTCTCCTCCCCACTGTACTCTCTCAGCTGAGACTTCACTTCACTGTATTGGTAAAATAGATGTCATCACATGGAAACTCAATCAACTAGACTAACCTTCCTGCATCAGTTTCTATCTCTTCTGGCTTCTCTCCATAAAGTGAGATAATTTTCTTTAATTCTTCCAAAGGCATCCCCTCCAATTGTGATCTACATTCCCTCTTTTCCCCTCCTTCCAAGAATTTTAGTTGTTTCAATGTTTTTGTTCATCCTAATTCTTCTGAATAATACATCTTTCTCCTTATTCTTTGTTAGTAGAAAGTACATAGGTTCATCCCTGGAAGTCGACTTAAGAAGGCAACTCCCCCATGAAGTGCTTTTCCTGGTTTCCTTTACTGAAATTAAAAATATATGCCTCCTTTATGCCTCTATATTTTGTACAATTTTTTAATGAAGGTTATTTTTCCTTTTAATGTGGAATCATGTTTCTATCTCTGCTATACAGCAAATTCTAAGCTACATGAAAATACTAAAAGATTTTACATAAAATCTTTATATTTCCAATAGCTTTAAGCACTGAAGCCTTCCAGATAATCGGTTGAACAAATATTTATATCAATATTCTATTCATATTGCATACCATCGTATATTTATTAAAGTAACTTTCTCCTATATTAACAGTTTCAGTCAATTAGCTGATCATTCCCATCACATGAAGAATGTCATTAATGAAGTTGGATTTTTCTACCCTTATATTTTAATACAAAATGTCTTCCTTCTTGGTTTTTGTATTTATTATGTTTGCAGATATCCATAATTTACTCATGAAATAACCATTAAACATGTTAATTTATTATACAGTTAATGTTTGGAATATTTGTATTACTTTTATTCCTCTGCATATGGAGATTTAGCTCTTAATATGTCTCTATTTTAAAATATAATAGGGCTCAGTTGCCTTCCTAGACTTAAAAATAAGTCCATCCAATAACATAATTTTTACTTTTGTAATTCATCCTTGAAATCTCCAGCTATGTTGGCAATTTTTTTATATTGATTTAAAGACCACAGTTAAAATGTTTTTGCCTGGACCTTCATAGCTTCCCTTTGTACCAGTAATTTTCCTTAAAATTTAGTAATTAGTTTCAAGAAAACTTTAAATGCATTCCATAAAATAAATTAAAGTTTAGCCAATTTAGAAAAATTTAAATTCATTTCATAAAATAAATTAAAAAGTTTATAAATAAGAAGTACTCATACCAAGCATCCCTTTTCTTCCATCATATTTACCGTATAGAACTTTCTATTCAGCTTAGGATTACTTCTGAGTTAATTTAAATGCTAGTTATGTATTTGTTTAAATTAAGTCGAAGTGGTTAAAATGGGATATAATAATTTGATGCACTTACAGTACACTATAATAATCAAATTTATTATCAAATACGTATTTCATAATCAGTTTCAAAACCACATCTCCAGTACAATTACATGTACATAATTTAATAAAATTTTAAATTATATTTTAAAGCACGAGACATATAAGTGTACTTTACAAAGTGCACATTAATGAAAACACCCAGCATTTTGTGGTTTGCAATATTTAAGCTTGAAACCCATTTTAACAATCTCTTTACTGAAAACAGACATTTGCCATTTGCTTTCGTAAAGTACATGGGTGAGGCAAAGTTGAGATGGACAGCACGCCTGGTAAATGACACAGCCAAGATCCAAAAACAGTTTGACAGCTTTAAATAAGCAGTCAAGTCTATTAAAAAGAGGTTACTAAGGTTAAATCAAAGATCTTTCTTCAGTTAACATTTTATTATCTAACTTACCAACTTGAGGGACATAAATAAGCTAGTGGCAGTATGAAAATCCTGACTTATATTAAGCTATAATCAACATAAGCCACCCTGAGTCATTTTAAAACATGGTTAACAAAATATTTAATGTTAACCTGTTAACCATGTTAAAACATGTTAACCATTTTAAAACATGGTTAACAAAATATTTAATGTTAACCTGTTAACATTTCTGTTCTGAGGAACAAAAAAAGGTATATATTACTCCATATTTAATCTTATATTTACAAAAGTTAAAGAAAGTTAAGTTAGACTGACATTAAAGATCTCATTGATAATCAAAGTGTATAATTACTTAAAAGATATACAATTATTGTAACAAATATTTTTATAGTTAACTGTTTTGACATTTCATAGCCAAAAAGATTTCCCATTTCTTAGTTTGCAATTGGAAGATAAGAATTCAGTATTATTTCTTTTAAATGTGGACTTAATTTATATGATTATTAAATCAGACTTCCACATTGAATTCAGAGTCTACCATCAGAGATTTGAATTGAAATTTAATAAATTTTGTACAGATGGAAATCTTGTGGAAATGTATTTTACTTTAAGTTAAATTCATTCCCTAATATATTAAGTACTTCCATTGGACAAAACTTTATAAAGCATACAAGTGTTTTTGACTGAAACTGCACTGAAACTTTGAATGATATGTGTTCTGCCAAATTCAGCATTAATCATATTGTTTCAAAGAAAGTAATAGTTCCATTCATGTATCAATAAAGAAATACTAATTCCAGGGCTCACAGATTTCAGTTCTTCCACTTCCATCACAGAAATTTGGAAAAAGCATTGCACCACACAACTTTATAACAAAAATAGCAAAATAATTTGTAAAATATTAACTTTTCTTGAATTCTTAGGTGAGCTGGGGTTGCAGAGCACTAACCTGAAATCTGAGGAAAAACAGATACCAGGTAGGAGGCATAAGACACAAATATTTTTGTCTCTGAAGTAGATGCTGGATGTATCTGGGCTGGTAGGAAGTCAGCTAAAGTTTTTAGCAAACTTTTTTTTGTATTATTATGATTATAATTTAAGTTCTGGGGTACATATGTGGAAAGTTCAGGTTTATTACATAGGTATACACGTGCTATGGTGGTTTACTGCATCCATCACCCCATCATCTACATTAGGTATTTCGCCTAATGCTATCCCTCCCCTAGCCCCCCAGCCCCTGACAGGCCCCTGAGTGTGATGTTCCCCTCCCTGTGTCCATGTGTTCTCATTTTTCAACTCCCACTTCTGAGTGAGAACATGTGGTGTTTGGTTTTCTGTTATTGTGTTAGTTTTTAGCAAACTCTTAATGACTGACTGCGCTACCAAGAAAATATGAAACCTTCAGAGCCACAGATACATGGGAATTCATGCCCACATGTGGGCTCTCCAATGGCCCTCACAAGGCACCCAGGAGACAGCCAAGATTGCCTTTCATGACACAAGCCTGGATTAAGGGCACAGAAGAGCTTGGAGAAATACACGAAGTCCCACCCCTCTTCATCTTCCCTAGAAGAAAACAGTCACAAGTCACAGGGAAAATAGCAGCAAAACCTGTCTCCTTCCGGATGCAGGAAAGACCCTTTCCAGGTGGTCTTGGAAGAGAACTAAAAAGGATTCCCTAGATTGTCAAAGAAACCCTCATCTCTGGGGCAGAAATAAGAAAATATTTGGGGTTCATACCATTAGCAGTCTCCTAGTGGCACAAGAGGTGCAGGATCCCCGAGAACAAGCCACCCCAAGACCCAGCAACACAACCCTTGCCAAAGACTTAGGCTACAACTGAATAAAAATGAACACCCTTTCCCTTCCCATACCTATCTCCAGAGAAGCAAACATTAAGAAGTAATAGGAATCCACCACCACAGGAGAATCAAAGTTCACAGAGAGATCTTTGAGATGCAGGCACAAAGGAAAGACCTAAATCAGATGGTGAGAAGATATTGAGGGAAAAGTCTGGAAACCCTGCCCTCACCCTAAACACACTGGAGGAATTTGAAGTTTGTGCCACACTGAGGGTAACATGGGAATCAATAACAACAAGGTGAACGATGCCAGCTCAGATTCTAAATGGATTGGCTCAACCCCCAGAGTAAAGGCTTCAAAAGAGAGAGGGAAAAAAAGAAAGAGGGGGAGAGAGAGAGAGAAGCAAGGTAGGAGAGAGGACAGAATTGGGAAAGGAACAAAGTGTACTTTTCAAACATAGAGATTATTTACCTCAACAAACAAACAAGAATCTTGACACATTGACACAAGATATTATAAGTGCTGAAAGTCAAAGATAAAGGTTGCCAGAGAAAAAGGACATACTGTATCCAGGAGGATAAAGATAAGAATTATAGATGTCTACACATCAGAAAAATGTACAATCCAAAATATGGAGCAGCATCATTGAAATGTTAAGAATAAGTCAACCCAGAATTTCACAGCCAGCAAGAACATCATTCAAAACTGAAAGAGAATGAAAGGTGAGAAATAAGAGATAGGACATTAGCAATAGACTTGCACTTCAAGATATGTTACAGTAAGTTTTTCAGACAGAAGGAATGTATGCATTAAAAAAGCCATAAAGTGTAGTTTTTTTCCCTTTTTGTTCCTCTAAAATATATCTGAGCAGATGAAGCAAAGATAGTACCAAAAAATTGTATCTTGACAGCATATGTAAAAGTAAAATTCATGGCAACAGCAGCACAAACAATGAGATCAATTTAACTCAAAGCCAATTCTCTGAAACAATTGATAAATTTGATAAACACATAGCTGGACTGAATGAGGTAGGATGGAGGGGAGAATACGATTTTCAAATAGAAATAAAAGAATGTTCTTCTTCTCCACTCTTATCTAACATTGTACTGGAGAGCTTCCCCAATGCAATAACCTCAGAATAGTAAATAAAAGGCACTTAGAATGGAAGAAACACTAAAAGCTGTCTTTTCAACATCATGATATTTCACATTGAAAAATCTTAAAGAATTTGAAAAAGAGTTACTTGAAGTAACAAAGAAGTTGTAGCAATGGCACATCATGTGAAGCCAATATGCAAAAATCAATAATTCTATACACTCATGATAAAAAATTGTAAGGTAATATAAAAGGAAAAGTGTCATAATAGCATTAAAAAATAAAATAGACATTTGGGTTGGTTCCAGGTCTTTACTATTTTAAACAGTGCCACAAAGAACATACATGTGCATGTGTCTTTATAATAGAAGGATTTATAATCCTTTGGATATATACCCAGTAATATTGCTGGATCAAATGGAATTTCTACCAACCCAAATGCCCATTGATGATAGACTGGATAAGGAAAATGTGGCACATATACACCGTGGAATACTCTGCAGCCACAAAAAACGATGAGTTTGAGTCCTTTGTAGGGACATGGATGAATCCGGAAACCATCATTCTAAGCAAATTGACGCAAGAACAGAAAAACAAACACTGCATGTTCTCACTCATAGGCGGGTGTTGAACAATGAGAACACATGGACACAGGGAGGGGAGCATCACACACTGTGGTCTGTTGGGGGAATAGAGGAGGGACAGTACAGGGTAGGGCGATTGGGGAGGAACAACATGGGGAGAATGCCAGATATAGATGACGGAGGGATGGAGGCAGCAAACCACATTACCATGTATATACCTATGCAACAATACTGCATGCTCTGCACATGTACCCCAGAACTGAAAGTGCAATAAAATATATATATATAAAATAATAAAATAAAATGAAATAGTTATAAGTTCAACAAAATATGGTCAAGAGCTAAAATCTTCAAAATACTGATTAAAGAATAATAAAATATTTAAATAAAGGTATACTATATTCAGAAATTGGAAGACTCAATATTGTTAACATGAATATTTTCACAAACTGATCTATATATTTATCCCAATTTCTATCAAAATTCCAGCAGAATATATTTTTATATATAGACAAAGCTGGTTGTGAAATTTATTTGAAAAGGCAAATGAGCTAAAACAGCTCAAATGATTTTGAAAAATGGAAAACAAATTTTCCCTGATTTCAAAACTTATGACAAACTTACAGTGATAGAAGGTATGAACAAATAAAATGTAGATATATCAATCAATATAACAAAATAGAGTGTCCAAAAATAGACCCAGACTTATATAGCCAATTGATTTTTACCAAGGCCAAAACCAATTCATGGAGAATAGTGTTTTCAGGAAAAGGTGCCGACACAATTAAATATCCATATGACAAAAATTAAGATCAATGCCTACCTCGTATATTACACAAAAGTTCACACAAACTGTTTTATAAACCTGAATGTAATAGCTATATCTGTAAAAATTTTAAAATAGAATACACACAAAGAAATATTGTGACCATGAGCAGGCAAAGATATTTGATATACAACACAACAAAATAATTCAAACTAGGAAAAATTGCATATTTATTTTTAAAACGATAATGACACTGTAAAGAAAATGTACAGAGAAGCCACAGATTAGAGACAATATCTGATGAAGGACTTGCATTAAGAATTCATAAAGAACTTTTGAATGTCCATAAGCAGAAAATAAGCTACACAATAAAAAAATGGGTAAAAGTACATTAAAACAGATTCAACATCATTAGTCACTAGGAAAATGCAAATTGAAACTACAATGTAATACGAAAATATATATAGTAGAATCACTTGAAAAGGTACAAATGAAATTTTTGGTTTGATGGAAATGTTCTATATTTTGATTATGGTATGGTTACATGATTGATTGTTAAAACTGTCAAACTCTATCAAAACACAAAAATTAAACTAAAACAGTTGAATTTGACTGTACTTCAATTACACCTTGAAATTAAAAAAGAAAAAAATTGTGACTGGCAATTTGCATGCAGAGATGAACTTGTAACATTTGTGTTTTACAAAAGTAAAATATTTGGATTTTAAAAGTGTATTCTTCACTTATATGCCAGGAATTACAAATGTTATGTAGGTTGAGTAAATAGCAAGGTTATTACATGAGAGTAAAAATTATTTTATGTCTGTAGCAAGATAGAGTAGATAGATTAGATAGATGATAGATAGATAGATAGATAGATAGATAGATAGATAGATAGATAGGGTATAGACATGGAAATGTATGTATTCATCTTCAACCTGTTTTTTCTCAAAAGCTTTTTGAAATAGCGATTGTTATGCCAAAGTAATTAGTGACATGTTATAGACATCTGATCTGGACTAAGTAACAGAATCTCTACTAAAAGAAGTAATAACTTCAATTTAAAACAAAATAAAAATAACACAATTCAATACCTTTCCTCTGAGACACCTAAGAAATAGATGACTTCTCAGTATTTCAGTAACAAAAAGGTATTAGACTCAAATAAAATGTTCAGTCATGTCATGAAACATGTATTAAAATGCAGCAGGAGGACTCAAGATGGCACGGTGAGAACAACCCAGGATTGAAGCTGTCGGTGAATGCGTGGAGAGGGTGAGTCAGGGCCGCATTTCCACACGGATCTTTGTGGCCCACAGAACGGGGAAATTCCCAGGTATAAAAGAGACATGGGACGCCAGGAAGAGGTTTTGGCTGGTGTAGCCGCAGCTGGTGCGGTGGCAGCCAGCGCTGTAGTGCAGCAGCGCTACACAGTGCTCCGCACAAAGCGCACTTGTCCGGGTGCCCTGTTGAACTGGCAATCTAAGACTTGAGAGGGCTGAACTTGAGACTGAACAGGACTTGGACAGTGAGCCAGCCCAAAAGATTGCAGGGAAACAGCGTTTGGGGTAGTGCAGTGGGACAAACAAAACGGCGATCCCAAATGCTCCGGGTGTGGGCACAGCTGAACCCAGGATGGTGCAGCTCCATGGGGGAGGGGCGTCTGCCACTACCGAGGCAATCCGCCCCTACTGAGGTACACACCCATTGCTGATGCAGCCTGCCATTGCCAAGGCAACCTGTGACAACAGAGAGACTCTGCCGCAGGGTGTAGCCCTTGGCAGCAGGGCAGAGACTGCAGCAGAAGGGCAGAGCCTGCAGCAACAGGGCAAACCTCACACCAGTAGGGCAGAGCCTCAGCAGGCAAATAGTGACTAGACTGCCTCCTAGCTGGGCAGGACAGCACAACGGACACTCACAAATAAAGCCCCAACCCCCCCAAGACAGAGCATCTGAGAAAAAAAAGGGTTTTTTAATGAGTTCTGTTGCAGCAGAATTAAACGTAGCAGCCTAACAGCCCTGAATGAACAACAGAGCTCACAGCTCAGCAATTGAGCCCCTATAAAGTACAGACTGTCTCCTCAAGCAGCTCCCTGACCCCTCTATATCCAAAAGACTGACATTTGGCAGGCATCATTCTGGGACAAAGATAGCAGAAAAAGAAACTGGTAGCATCCCTCACTGTTCCACAGCTGCTATAGGTGCACCCCAGACAAGCAGGGCCTAGAGTGGACCTCAGAAGTCATACAGTGGAGGGGATAGACTGATAGAATGAAAACCAAGTAACAGAAATACTTCATCATCCACAATCTGGGCGTCCACTCAGAGACCCAATTGAAAAGTCAGCAACTACACAGATGACAGGTGGATAAATCCACAAAGATGGGAAGAAACCAGTGCAAAAAGGAGGAAAACACCCAACATCAGAATACCTCACCTCCTACAAAGGACCAAAACTCCTCACCAGCAAGGTAACAAAGCTGGACAGAGAATGACTGTGATGAAATGACGGAATTAGACTTCAGAAGGTGGATAATGAGAAACTTTTGTGAGCTAAAAGAACATGTTTTAAATAAATGCAAAGAAACTAAGAACCTTGAAAAAAGATACGAAAAAAGATTCGAGAAAATGATAACAAGAATGGATAACTTAGAGAGGAATATGAATGAATTAAAGGAGCTGAAAAACACAATACGAGAACTTCACAAAGCATGCACAAGTTTCAACAGCCAAATTGACCAAGCAGAAGAAAGAATATCAGAAGTCGAAGATCAACTCAATGAAATAAAATGAGAAACCAAGCTCAGAGAAAAAAGGGCAAAAAGGAATGAACAAAGACTCCAAGAAATGTGGGACTATGTGAGGAGACCTAACCTACGTTTGATAGGTGTACCAGAAGGGGATGAAGAGAATGAATCCAAGCTGGAAAATACTCTTCAGGACATCATCCAGGAAAATTTCCCTCACCTAGCAAGACAGGCCAACACTCAAATGCAGGAAATACAGAGAACACCACAAAGGTATTCTGCAAGAAGAGCAACCACAAGGCACATAATAATCAGATTCAACAAGGTTGAAATAAAGGAGAAAATACTAAGGGCAGCCAGAGAGAAAGGTCAGGTCACCCACAAAGGGAAGCCCATCACACTCACAGCAGATCCCTCGGCAGAAACATTACAAGCCAGAAGAGAGTGTGGGCCAATATTCAACATCCTCAAAGAAAAGAACTTTCAACCCAGAATTTCATATCCAGCCAAACCGAGCTTCATAAGTGAAGGAAAAATAAAATCCTTTGCGAACAAGCAAGTACTCAGAGATTTTGCCACCACCAGGCCTGCTTTACAAGAGCTTCTGAAAGAGGCACCACACATAGAAAGGAACAACCAGTAGCAGCCATTCCAAAATCACACTAAATGCCAAAGAGCATCAACACAATGAAGAATCTACAACAACTAACAGGCAAAACAGCCAGCTAGCATCAAAATGGCAGTATGAAATTCATACATAACAATATTAACCCTAAATGTAAATGGACTAAATGCACCACTCAAAAGACACAGACTGGCAAATTGGATAAAAATCCAAAACCCATCAGTGTGCTGTATCCAGGAAACCCATCTCACATTCAAGGATACACAAAAGCTCAAAATAAAGGGATGGAGGAAGATTTACCAAGCAAATGGACAGCAAAAAAAAAGCAGGAGTTGCAATTCGCGTCTCTGATAAAATAGACTTTAAAGCAACAAAGAACAAAAGAGACAAAGAAGGCCATTACATAATGGTAAAAGGATCGATAGAACAAGAAGAGCTAACGATCCTAAACATATATGGACCCAATACAGGAGCACCCCGATACATAAGGCAAGTTCTTAATGACTTACAAAGAAACTTAGACTCCCACACAATAATAGTGGGAGACTTTAACACTCCACTGTCAATATTAGACAGATCAACCAGACAGAAAATTAACAAGGATATCCAGGGCTTAAACTCAGACCTGGAGCAAGCAAACCTGATAGACATTTACAGAACTCTCCACCCCAAATCCACAGAATATACATTCTTCTCAGCACCACATCACACCTACTCTAAAATTGACCACATAATTGGAAGTAAAGCACTCCTCAGCAAATTCAAAACAACTGAAATCATAACAAACAGTCTCTCAGACCATCGTGCAATCAAGTTAGAACTCAGAATTCAGAAACCAACCCAGAACTGCACAGCTTCATGGAAACTGAACATCTGGCTCTTAAATGTTACTGGATAAACAACGAAATGAAGGCAGAAATAAAGAAGTTCTTCAAAACCAATGAGAATGAAGACACAACATGCCAGAATCTCTGGGACACATTTAAAGCAGTCTCTAGAGAAAAATATATAGCAATAAGTGCCCATATGAGGAGAATGGAGAGATCCAAAATTGACACCCTATCGTCAAAATTGAAAGAGCAGGAGGAGCAAATCAAAAAACTTATTCATCATGATCAAGTAGGATTCATCCTAGGGATGCAAGGCTGGTTCAACATATGCAAGTCTATCAACGTAATTCACCACATAAACAGAACCAAAAACAAAAACCACATGATTATCTCAATTGATGCAGAGAAGGCATTTGACAAAATTCAACAGCCCTTTATGCTAAAAACCCTCAATAAACTCGGTATCGATGGAACGTATCTCAAAGTAATAAAGCTATGTATGACAAACCAACAGCCAATATCATACTGAATGGGCAAAAACTGGAAGCATTCCCTTTGAAATCCGGCACTAGAAAAGGATGCCCTCTTTCACCACTCCTATTCAATATAGTACTGGAAGTTCTAGCCAGAGCAGTCAGGCAAGAAAAAGAAATAAAGGGTATTCAAATAGGAAAGGTGGAAGCCAAATTGTCTCTATTTGCAGACGACATGATAGTATACCTAGAAGACCCCATCGCCTCAGCCCAAAATCTCCTGAAACTGATAAGCAACTTCAGCAAAGTCTCAGGATATAAAATCAATGTGCAAAAATCACAAGCATTCCTCTACACCAATAACAGACTTAAAGAAAGCCAAATCAAGAATGAACTGCCATTCACAATTGCCACAAAAAGAATAAAATACCTTGGAATACAACTCACAAGGAACGTAAGGGACCTCTTCAAGGAAAACTACAAACCACTGCTCAACGAAATCAGAGAGGACACAAACAGATGGAGAAACATTCCATGTTCATGGTTAGGAAGAATCAATATCGTGAAAATGGCTTTACTGCCCAAAGTAATTTACAAAACCAACGCTATTCCCATCAAGCTACCATTGACTTTCTTCACAGAACTGGAAAAAACCACCATGAACTTCATATGGAACCAAAAGAGAGCTCACATAGCCAAGTCAATTCTAAGCAAAAAGAACACAGCGGGAGGCATCACACTACCGGATTTCACACTATACTACAAGGCTACAGTAATCAAAGCAGCATGGTACTGGTACCAAAACAGAGATATAGGCCAATGGAACAGAACAGAGGCATCGGAGGCAACACAACATATCTACAACCATACAATCTTTGATAAACCTGACAAAAACAAGCAATGGGGAAAGGATTCCCTGTTTAACAAATGGTGTTGGGAAAACTGGCGAGCCATGTGCAGAAAGCAGAAACTGGACCCCTTCCTGACACCTTACACTAAAATTAACTCCAGATGGATTAAAGACTTAAACATAAGACCTGGCACCATAAAAACACTAGAAGGAAATCTAGGCAAAACCATCCAGGACATAGGAGTAGGCAAGGACTTCATGACCAAAACACCAAAAGCATTGGCAACAAATCCAAAATAGACAAATGGGACCTAATGAAACTCCACAGCTTCTGCACGGCAATAGAAACAGTCACTAGATTGAATCGGCAACCAACAGAATGGGAAAAAATTTTTGCAGTTTACCCATCTGACAACGGGCTGATATCCAGAATTTACAAAGAACTCAAACAGATTTACAGGAAAAAAAACAAACAAGCCCATTCAAAATTGTTCAAAGGATATGAACAGACACTTTACGAAAGAAGACATATATGAGGCCAACAATCATATGAAAAAATGCTCATCATCACTGGTCATCAGAGAGATGCAATTCAAAACCACATTGAAATACCATCTCACGCCAGTTAGAATGGCGATCATTAAAAAATCTGGAGACAACAGATGCTGGAGAGGATGTGGAGAAAAAGGAACACTTTTACACTGTTGGTGGGAGTGTAAATTAGTCCAACCATTGTGGAAGACGGTGTGGCGATTCCTCAAGGCCTTAGAAATAGAAATCCCATTTGACCCAGCAATCCCATTACTGGGTATATATCCAAAGGACTATAAATCGTTCTACTATAAGGACACATGCACACGAATGTTCATTGCAGCACTGTTTCCAATAGCAAAGACCTGGAATCAGCCCAAATACCCATTGATGATAGACTGGATTGGGAAAATGTGGCACATATACACCATGGAATATTATGCAGCAATCAGAAATGATGAGTTAGTGTCATTTGTAGGGACATGGATGAATCTGGAGAACTTCATTCTTAACAAACTGACACAAGAACAGAAAATGAAATACCACATATTCTCACTCATAGGCGGGTGATGAAAAATGAGAACACATGGACACTGGGAGGGGAGTACTAAACACTGGTGTCTATTTGGGGGAAAAGGGGAGGGCCAGCGGGAGGGGGAGCTGTGGAGGGATAGCCTGGGGCGAAATGCTAAATGTGGGTGAAGGGGAGAAAGGAAGCAAAACACACTGCCATGTGTGTACCTATGCAACTGTCTTGCATGTTCTGCACATGTACCCCAAAACCTAAAATGCAATAATAAATTAAAAAAAAAAGAAAAATAAAATAAAATGCAGCATTTTCTTCCAGCCCTTCATGATCTCATATATACTCAGCATCCTGCCAAAATTTCTTTATTTTAGATTGTCTATACTTTTGTTTCTACTTTTTAAAATAATCATATTTTTTCTTTATATTTGATATTTTACAGACGAGCACAATTAGTCCCAAAAAGCTTCACCAATATTGGTAATTACTCATGGATCCAGGATTTGGAACTGGACACTATGAATCTAGAGTCCTCTCTTTTAAAGACTACAGGATATCATTAAGGGAAATTCACTGTGAATGTTGTCGGATATATTTACATAGCAATTTATGAATGCTGTTTGATATTTAACCTTCTGGAGCTAAAGCTTAAGGCAAACAAATCGATCCTACCCAGTAAGAATGCTGTGGGGCTGCTTAACAAGAAGGATCCCAAGAAAGGTTAGTGTATCTGGTGCTCAAAAAAGATGGAGGAGATGGTTTAAGAATCAGCAGACATTGCCAAAAGCCCTGTCCTGGGGAAGCAGCCAGTCTTGGAGTCTGATGGAAACCCAAAGGAGGCCCATTGTACAGGTAAAGCGAATGTGATGGAACATGAGAGGTCAGACTTGCCCAGGTCTCCTTGGGCTCTCCTACTTCTAAGTATTTAGGTGATGCATTGTAAAGTGGCATATTTACATAGATAGATAAATTATTTTTATCATACTTAATATTATAACGTATTTTACATAAAACAAGACAACACAGATATTCTTAACTTCTAATTAATGATGAAGAAACTGAGGCTCACTCACTTGCCAAGGTTATGAATTCCAGAAACAGAGTTCAGACTCAGCTCTTTGAACTTCAAATGAAGTAATCTCTCCCCCTGGCCAAACTGCGCTCTGTTTAATAATTTCTAGAAACACAGACGGTTAACTCTTAATGTAGAATTAATTCATTAGTGAAGTGTCTGTGCTGTCACATTTAATTGACTTTGTGTATGAGAAGGGAGGCTTTGTAAAAACTTAGTGTGCTGATTTTTTAAATGTTTATCTTAGCTGGTGCTTATAAAGGATGTCGATTAATTTCCTATAGGATACAGTATCTTGAATTTAAGAGTTAACACTAAGAATTTTATTACGTAAACAAAAACCATTGAAATAATCCAAAGTCAAAACTCTGGAGTATTTTATAAAATATCTTCTTTATTTTTTATTTCCTAGGAAACAAGAGAACTTCCATAGTTTCTTTCTCAATTACTGTATGTATTATTTATAATGATCATATTTTCAATTAAACTAAAGCTACATAATTTTACATGTGCATTTATGTACACTGTCACACGTACTGTGTTCCACTTCCCATGCCTGCTCACCAAATCTGCTCAACTCGTTTTCAGCATCTTGTTAAATGAAATGTAATTGAACTAGTTGATTATTCCAATAACTTGTCTTTTAAACTCTTTATCTCCTGCACCTAAAACATCAGAATGTCCTACCTTCAAAATATATCCTCATCATTTCTCACACTTTGCCAAGCTCTTCCACACTGGTCCAAGGCCAAGGAGCTTCCACATGGCCAACTCCAACGGTCTCTTTATTTTTCCTTTTCTCCCCCTTGACTCACTATAGTCCAATCTCTATGTAACCAACAAAGGAAACATTCTAAACTGTAAATTGAGTCTGATATTATGTAGTCTTCCTGTTTGCAACTCTTGAAAACCTTTTGATTATTATCTGCAACATCATATTTCCAATAAAACTTAAAAACATGTCCATGGCCAACAAAGTCCTCTGTCATCTATCCCTGTGAACCACTCAGGTCCAGCTCCTATTGCTCTTAACTTTTTTCATTATAAATCAATAGGACATGCCCATCTCCACCACAGAACTGCTACAGTGGTTGCAGATTCTACAATATGCCCTTCCTTCTGGTCTCCCCAGAGCTGGATGTTTGTCATCATTCAGCTCTGCTCAAATGTCCCCTGTACAGGTAAATTATTCATAAAGCACAAAAATATTTTTCCCAGCTTCCTGCCAATCATGATTCTGTTACTCTGCTTCAGTTTCTACAGCAATTATTAGTGTCTGAAATTATGTTACTTATTTTTGCGTTTGTTTGTTTTTTTACCCCCTAGATAGTAGGCTCCAAGATGACAGCAACTTATTCACCCTGCTCCTTATTAAACATCCAGTGCCTTGAACAATATTAGGTTTCTCCAAGAGGTTTTGGTGAATTTCAAGACAACCTGCCACATCCCGTCTTCTGGCAAATGTTCTCACGCCTTAGCTGGAGTTAGTATTGGCTAAATAGTAGTAACCTTCTCTGCGGAGTTCCCTTGCTCTCACCTAGGAGGCAATATGCCTCTTAGTACACCTGAAACTCTGCCACTAACGACTGACACAGGGTACAAAAGCCCACCCACCTTCACCAAGGTAGGATGGCTAACGCTTCAGTTAAGCACTTTTCCTTAAACACCTGAGAACATTTCTTGCTGCATATTTAACATATATAAACGTTTTAATCATTATTGTTATATCCAAATTAAACCTGATTATCTAAAATGCAGAAAAGTCACTTTTTAAAAGATAACGCTTCTATTTCTGAAGACTACTCACAAATTATATCCTAAAAGAAAAAAATCATGATTAAATAGTTTATAATGCATGGAACAAACCTTGGTTTGAGGTAAGTAATACAAATAAATAATGAAATCCACATTTGTAGCATGTGAATCCAGAGTCATTCCTTTAGTATTTCTTCAAACGAGCTGGATGTTAATCAAGCTCTTTATAAAATACAGAGAGGACCTTTAAATAAGTGTTATCAGTGCTTTTAGCTTTTGAGGCCTTTGACATGAAGGGATGTTTAAGAACCTTGTTCGCAAAACAAATAATGCTTTGTCATAAAAAATTCTGTTATATATAAAGTCTGTTATGCCCTTCATGTCTTATAGTATTTATCATTCCAGGGATGTTTTATGAATATCTTCTACCCTAATCTTTTCAAAATATTAATTTTCCTTGACCTTCAAACTGTCCCCCTTTCTCTACCACCTTGGACATTCTTGAAGAAGTCCAATCAGCTATCTCTCATTCACCCTCCATATGCTGTAATCTGATTTTTATTCACCCTCTTTTTTTTTTACACTTCTCTTGCAACTATCACCTGTGATGTCTGTTTCCCATTAGTAGCTATTTATGGAGCATTTATCATGCACTCACACAACTTCAGAAGGACTTGTGGATCCTATTCTGTGTACATGGAAGTCTTGACTGGTGTGAAGCCTGGCTCATGTGTTCAGGAGTGCAGACAGAAGACTGTACTCTTATGTTGAAACCGGAAACTGCTCTCATAGACTCTGTATCTAGAGGATCAAAAAATGTTTGTGTACAGATTGCTAATCTTGGACTGCTTTCCTGCAAAAAGTATACATTAAAAATTACATATATAATTAAATGTTTAAAAAATTATTCCTATGCTTTATAATTTATAGGATTCTGATAGTGAGTATTTTGAATCTGAGCTTAGTTAATACAGTTGATACTCAATTTGTATAGTAAGATGCATAATAAATTTCCAAGTTCTTCACAAAAAGTCAATAGCACACAGGATTGTTTAAGTTACTCTCTAAGATTAGATCAAGTACTTTGATACTGAGATTATCATATTTATTAAATAAATAGAACACTAAGTTAAAAAGGGCAATAATTCAAAATCAAAATTACTATGGTTTGATAAAATCCACTGATCTCTGGGTTTTATAATTATAAGTCCTCTAAATAAATGAGACTTTGCAGAACATACTAATTAGAGTACATATACTTGCCAAAATTTTTGAAAATTAAAATTTTATTTCTCATATATTAATCCTTCAACTTTTTGTTATAAAATAACAATATGCTAACTTTCATGAAATTTATGCTTTAGAGAACTTTAAACATGCTTCCAATTTCAGAAGAAAAGCTAACATTCAAGGTGTCAAAATTATTGATGTTATATAATAGATGATCTTCCAAAATACAAGACATAGCTGTCCGTGCAATTTGTCACATCCTTGCTCAAACTTAAAAGCCATGTCTGTAGCATATTTTACCCTTTTCATACTAATATTTGCAAAATAAGCTGTGAAGTTAAACTGCCGAAGCACTCACTGTATAATATTAAGTGCTTCATCATTATCTTTCATCTGAGTTCTTATTTTTTCACATAAGAAAGTGTTTTTAATATTAAATGTTTAACATTATTAATAAAAATGTTACTGAGTACCTGCATTTTGCTACCAGGCAAAATAAGTTCAATTCCATTTTAGCATATGAAGGCTTTAACTAATGTAGATATTTTAATATTATTAATAGACACATAGAATTGGCTGTGCCTAATATGCATTGAAATATGTTTCCCTCTTTATTATGCAAAAATGTCATAAGCTAGAACAATTATTCCATTTTCAACAGTTGTGATGATAAAAAATAACATGTATGCCATGCAGAAGCTGTGGTGTTTGATTAGGTCCCATTTGTTTATTTTGGCTTTTGTTGCCAATGCTTTTGGTGTTTTGTTCATGAAATCCTTGCCTACTCCTGTGTCCTGGATGGTTTTGCCTAGATTTTCTTCTAGGGTTTTTATGGTGCCAGGTCTTATGTTTAAGTCTTTAATCCATCTGGAGTTAATTTTAGTGTAAGGTGTCCGAAAAGGGTCCAGTTTCTGCTTTCTGCACATGGCTAGCCAGTTTTCCTAACACACCATTAATTAAACAGGGAATCCTTTCCCCATTGCTTGTTTTGTCAGGTTTATCAAAGATCGTATGGTTGTAGATATGTTGTGTTGCCTCCAATGCCTCTGTTCTGTTCCATTGGTCTATATCTCTGTTTTGGTACCAGTACCATGCTGTTTTGATTACTGTAGCCTTGTAGTATAGTTTGAAATCCAGTAATGTGATGTCCCTTACTGTGTTCTTTTTGCTTAGAATTGACTTGGCTATGTGGGCTCTCTTTTGGTTCCATATGAAGTTCATAGTGGTTTTTTCCAGTTCTGTGAAGAAAGGCAATGGTAGCTTGATGGGGATAGCATTGATTCTGTAAATTACTTTGGGCAGTATAGCCATTTTCACGATATTAATTCTTCCTAACCATGAACATGGAATGTTTCTCCATCTGTTTGTGTCCTCTCTGATTTCGTTGAGCAGTGGTTTGTAGTTTTCCTTGAAGAGGACCCTTACGTTCCTTGTGAGTTGTATTCCAAGGTATTTTATTCTTTTTGTAGCAATTGTGAATGGCAGTTCATTCTTGATTTGGCTCTCTTTAAGTCTGTTATTGGTGTAGAGGAATGCTTGTGATTTTTGCACATTGATTTTATATCCTGAGACTTTGCTGAAGTTGCTTATCAGTTTCCGGAGTTTTTGGGCAAGAAACAGTCACTAGATTGAACCGGCAACCAACAGAATGGGAAAAAAATTTTGCAGTTTACCCATTTGACAAAGGGCTGATATCCAGAATTTACAAAGAACTCAAACAGATTTACAGGAAAAAAAACAAACAAGCCCATTCAAAAATGGGCAAAGGATATAAACAGACACTTTACAAAAGAAGACATATATGAGGCCAACAATCATATGAAAAAATGCTCATCATCACTGGTCATTAGAGAGATGCAAATCAAAACCACATTGAGATACCATCTCATGCCATTTATAATGGCAATCATTAAAAAATCTGGAGACAACAGATGCTGGAGAGGATGTGGAGAAAAAGGAACACTTTTACACTGTTGGTGGAAGTGTAAATTAGCTCAAGCATTGTGGAAGACAGTGTGGCGATTCCTCAAGGCCTTAGAAATAGAAATTTCATTTGACCCAGCAATCCCATTACTGGCTATATATCCAAAGGACTATAAATTACTCTACTATAAGGACACATGCACACGAACGTTCATTGCAGCACTGTTTACAATAGCAAAGACCTGGAACCAACCCAAATGCCCATTGATGATAGACCGGATTGGGAAAATGTGGCACATATACACCATGGAATATTATGCAGCAATCAGAAATGATGAGTTCGTGTCATTTGTAGGGACATGGATGAATCTGGAGAACATCATTCTCAGCAAACTGACACAAGAACAGAAAATGAAATACCACATATTCTCACTCATAGGAGGGTGATGAAAAATGAGAACGCATGGATACAGGGAGGGGAGTACTAAACACTGGGGTCTATTGGGGGGAAAAGGGAAGGGCCAGTGGGAGGCGGGGAGCTGGGGAGGGGAGGGATAGCCTGTGGAAAAATGACAAATGTGGGTGAAGGGGAGAAAGGAAGCAAAACACACGGCCATGTGTGTACCTATGCAACTGTCTTGCATGTTCTGCACATGTACCCCAAAACCTAAAATGCAATAAAAAACTAAAAAAATAACATGTATGGAAGTAGTTGAATGTAAATGTGAAGCACCTAAATAAATAAAATTGATTAATTAATAATAAAATAAATATTCAGAGTTTCCTTTAGTTTCCTTTTTTTTTCCTGTTTACTTTTATAAGCAGCAGCTACCTGATTAGACAGCATTTAAACTGATAATGTTTAAAAACTTAACTCACTTTTGTTTCCAAAACAACATTTCAGGAATGAGATGGTAAAACAAGGGAAATGTTTAAACCACACCAAAAGAAAATGAGATTTCAACCATAATTGTAAAGTATAAAAGTTTATAATCTAAAGACTTCTAAAGAAAATGTGAGAGTGTTTTTGTTCTGCACGTTACCGAACTTTGCAATTATATTCCCGCTGAGCAGAAGGTAAATTGACCTAAATTTTATAGGCTCTCCAATTCTGTGTAGTAGAGAATGGCTTGGAAAAAATAGAGTTGGGAAATTATTGTTCAATTGCTTGGGGAATATGACTTCAATAGGTATATTTGATTTATTAATACTTATTTTAGTAATAACTTCAGAAAGCCACATGTTTATTTGCCACTTTAAAATACATTATCTGTTTTTTTTATGGGGGGGGTCAGATTTTTACTTTAAGTATTGCAGATGAACTGGTATCAAGAAAAAAACTGAGCCCATATTTTGCGAAATCTACAACGTTAGGTCCCCCGAGAGAAGGAAATAAAAGAGTAATTTCCTATCAAGAAGCATGCACTCTAGTGAGGCAGGTAGACATCATGACTTGTAAAATGGCTTCTAAGTAGAATTGAGTATCAGGAAACTTGCTGTGGCAGGATAGAAGACGTTGTAATTCTGACTTTGGGATCAGAAATGACTTAATGGTGACGGTATATTTTGAGATGAAGCGTGCTCAGAGCTTCTTTTGCTGTCAAGATGAAGATGAAGCAGCAGAGCATTCTGATGTAAAATTTTAAAATAGCAAAAATAATTTCCAGGCAGCTATGCATGGTATAGGTTGTGCTAATAAGTGGCCTGGAGTGGCTGGAGTTGGTGGAAATGATATGGGACAAGCAGAGTAGGAATGCCGTGTGGGTGACAGGAGGAAATCATGTAAATTAAGACAGTGTGAAAGCAAGAAAGAGTATAGAAAGACACTACTGTCTAGCGATAGAATCTGCTGAACTTTTCCATGGGTGTTGGGAAAATACACTTAAGCACTCATATTTGGATCTATTTCAGGCCAGCCATGGTAACTCACATCTGACATCCCAGTAATTTTGAGAGGCTGAGACATGAGAATCACTTGAAGCCAGGGAGTTGAGACCAGACTGGGCAACAAAGTGAGACCCTATATCTACAATAAAAAAATAAAATTATCCAGGCATAGTGGCACATGCCTGTAGTCCTAGCTATAATACTTGGGAGGCTGAGGCAGGAGGATTGCTTGAGCCCAGGAGTTCCAGGTTATAGTGAGCTATGATCAAGCCACTGCACTCCAGCCTGGGGCACAGAACAAGGTGCTGTCTTTAAAGTTTAATTTAACTTAAAAATGAAAGTAAAGCTCTATTTTGGTTTCTCATAAGTTCTTTAGTCCCTTTATATCAGACTCCACATTCTCAACCTACTTTCCTCTGAAAGTCCCATGTTTGGGATCTAAAATCCAAATCTATCTACAGTATCTGTCCTTCATAGCAATGTGTAAAATTATATCATGTGAAGGTAAAAATCAGTAAAATAAAGAACTTACACCTTTGCTATTATTCCATTCTGCTTCAACAATAGCAAGGAATCTTCTTTGCATGAGAACATCTTTTTGGCTTAAACTGCAGTTAGGCTGAAAATGCATTGAGCTAACTGTTTCCTGTGAATGAAAACCATTGCACAGGACTTTCAACCATATGTCCAGTTCCCTGGCCTCTGCATGTTGAAGAAACATCTTCTCATGGACATTTATATAATAAACCAAAAATATCTCCAAAACTTCAATGTGACTAGGAAGATAACTGTGTAATTTACCAGAAGCAAAGTAAGAAGCAGAAAGAAGAAATGGAAAAGGAAGAAAAGTATGTAAAATGTTAAGAGAAGGGAAGAGAGAAAACATACTTGGAGGAATAGATCGGGAGGAGCAAGAGAAGGAAAAGAAAAAAAAAACCAGAGAATGCAGTTTTAAAAATCCTTTTTGTGTCCCCAGAATGGAGAATTCAGTTTTCAATGCTTTGTTAGTGATTGCATAACAATGTTGCCACACTTAGTGGCTTAAGCAACATGCATAACGCTATACAGGAAGCCCTCACTTAATGTCATCAGTAGGTTCTAAGCAAAATAGCATAATGAAACCAATTCTTTTTCTCATCAAAATTATAATAAAACAATGTTGATCAAAAGTATGTTATTCTGGGACCAGCTTTATACAGTTTCCAAAAGTCTATGGACAGAATAACATTAAGTGAGGACTTACTATATTATCTCGCTGTTTCTATAGATCATAATCTGCCACAACCTAGCTAGGTCTTCTGTGTCATGATCTCTCACAAGCCTACAATCCAGGTATCAACCAGGGTGGGGGTTTATCTGAAAGCTCCACTTCCAGGCTCTTATGACTGTTGGCATGTTTTAGTTCTTTATGGGATGCTAGACCGAGGGTCTCAGTTCTTTTCTAGATGTCATTTTAAGGCTGCCTAGATTTTCTTGCTGCTGTTATCCAGAGACCACTCTCAGTTCATTGCCAGCGGGTCTGGTAGCAAGAGAGAACTTATAATCTTATGTCATGTAATCACCAAAGTGACTCCTCATCACCTTCATTATATTCTAGTAATTAAAAGCAAGTCATAGATCCCACACCACACTCAAGAGGAGGCCATTTGAGTGTCTGTGTGACACAAATGCATTGATTCTAATTGTAAATATATGCGATTTATCTTAAAATGTCCAGTGTCTGAGAACTCACATTAACATAATCCACTTTCCCTGTGTTGAATAATGCCTGCACCAGATGTACTTTCCTATCAGTTTGTTAAACAATGCTGGACCCAAGTAAAAATGACTTCATATCTTGCCGCAGAAAATGGTTGATCCTAGATGAGAGGACACTAAAAAACTGCCTGCTTGTCAAGATTGATACCTTGTTTAAGACTCACTTCAAAACCCTTTCTTTGTTGTAACTACCAATCCAAAGCTATTACGTTATAAACTCTATCCCATCAAAATTAATTCGCACCTTGCAAAACTGACCTAAAATCACATAAAAGCCTAGATTCCTACAAATATCTTTCCCTGAATCTATTCTCCTAAGACATTACTGAGAGTCTATCAAAACGGTATGCTACCTTCAAGCAGTAGGCTTTGCTTAGTCAAAGAGTATTTTAGGAAACAGACAGTCAACATAGTCAATGAATAGATAAATGCAGATTAGGATTGTTAAATCAATAGAAATGAATGAGTTATTTCAGAAAACATATACTGATCAAGAAGGCCAAATTTTGATGTCTTCACATAGCCAAATTGCTCAAAGTCATCAGAAAAACAAGTGGTGAAGCAAGAAGGAAAGTGTTACCCTAGAGGTCTAGCTAGAGAGCCCACAGAAGAGATGTCCCTTAATGTAAGAATGTATAATAAACTGTGATAATTATAATATAGTGGAAAGGTACACAGAGATTAAATTGAAGATAGAGTTGCCCATTATGATGTGAAGGATTCCTATAAATGTAATATTGAGCCAAAATACAAAACAAGAATAGAACGATTAGATTTAAACTTTAGGTGAATGCATAGGTGCACAACTATGAAAATTTAGAGTATATTTTCACAAATGTCAGTATAAGGTGACATGGTCTGGCAGAAGGGAGCCGATAACTTCTGTGATATTGGCATTTTGTGTTTCTTCTGGGTATAAAATGCTAAACTGAGAGTATTTCATGTTTATTCCTATAGAAATTTAAAGATATCACTCCATTGTTTTCTGGTTTACATAGCTGTGTTTATGACAAGCAACCTGCTTTCATTTTAGTTTTTATTGCCCTGAATGTAACGTTTTCTTCTTCCCCTGCTGCCTTCAAGATTTTTCTCTCCATATTTGTTTTTTGTTGCTGTTGTTACTGTTATTGTTGTTTAGTTTGACTATCATGCACTCAGGTCTGTTTCTCTTTGTACTTATCCTTTGCTCAAAATATTCTTTTTTCATTTTTGCACCTTTCTCCTACTGGAACTACAAGTAAATATGAGTTAAACATTTTAATGGTGCTCCACAGCTCTTAGGTGCTCTGTTATATTTTTTTCTTTTCATTCAGTTTTCACTTTGTATTTCATGTAAGATTATTTCATGAAATGACTAACCATTTCTATTAACCATGAATTAAATGATCCATTTCTACTGACACATCTTTAAGCTTAGCCCCTCTGGACTCAGTTATATAAAGTGTAATAATGGAAGGAATTCTTTATCTCTGATAGTGCGGGTCTAAAAAAAAAATCCTGTTTATAATTTCCATCTTCTTCCTTATGTTTTCCATGTAGTGTTGCATGTTGCCCAATTTGTCAACTAGATCGATTGACTTATTAGTTGTGGGTAGTTTAATGTGCCTATCTAGACAATTTCTAGGTCTAGTTCAGTCGATTGTTTTAGCTCTTGATAATGGGTACTATTTTTCTTGGTTTTAGAGAGTCAGAATTTTTTAATTAAGTGGTGATTATTTAGATATTGAAGCAAATTGTATGTACACTCAAATGTGGTCATTCCTCTGCTTTTCTTAACTCTTGCCATAGGGGAATAAGTCCATCTAGTAAGAAGTTAGGATATGTTTTGAATTTTTTGTTGTTATACTTACCTTTAGTGCATTGAAAACTGAAAATTTCTCCAGCTGTGAGCTGCTGCTACCTTGTACTTAGTGTGATTCCTGCATTACATGAAGATCTTTTCCAAATGTTTGTTTATCTGCTTTCAGCAAGCCCTGCACAGATATTCCCCACAGACATCTCTCTCCATACTTTTGCCATTCTCCTAGCAAGTTACTATCATTTGTTATCAGTGCAGATTATTAGTGTTAAAAGGTGGAATTTTTAGATTCTTATGCTCTAGTTTCAGGCGCAGGCAGGTCCTGAATAATTAGTCTCATGGATGGAGCTTTCTCACTCATTCCATGGCACCTAAAATTTGTCATATATAGTGAGAAAGGTTTTGGGTAGCAATGTGTTTCCCAGCTCTCCTCTGGTAGCAGCTCTTTGTTTTGTATCACTGCAGAACTGGGTACAACAGGCATTCCGCCCTCCTCACAAGCTGGTGAGTTTTGCTTCTACTCTTCTGGCCATAGGTGACATTTGCCTGCAACAGAGATTTCCAGGGTGTTCTTTTAGTGCAGGTGACTTTTGCTTAGAAAAGTGCTGGTTCAGGAAAAGGATGGGTTTTAGTACCACTGCTCATTAAGGGAGAGGGAGATCTCTCTTGAATCTTTGGCTCTACCCACCCAATCCTTCTCATAAACAATAGGTGGAGGTCTGCAGCTTGTAGGTAGAACCAATGCCCTGTGCCTCAAGCCTTTAAATTGTCACACTAGCCTACATTTACAATTCCTTGCAATATCACTTATGTTTGTCTTACCTGCTATTATGACTGTTACTGACTCTGACTTGCTATGCCAAAGGCAGAACAATTTTTGTGTCCCACCCCTCGTCGTAGGTGCTTATCACCATGTGGAATTCAGTTCATCTGTATATCTTGCAAACTCTGCTCTCTGATGGGTCCAAAAAAATATATGAGTTTGTCAGTTTTTAAAGTTTTTCTTAATTATAGGTTGAGAGTCTTATGCATCCTAAGTGCAATTGGAAATTCTTTAGGTTTGTTTGTTTTATGAGGGGAGTATTAGTATTTTTATTATTGAACTAAATAAATTTCTCTTTTTTGACACTTTCTAATAAGGACCATAGTAACTAGAAAATGAAGTTCTTTGTGGGTTCACAGAGAAGTATTGTTAAAACATATAACTGTACATAAGCTTTACAGACTTTTCTTTACATATATCACAGAGCACAATCAAACATTTAAAAATGAAGAAATCTTATATTGTCATTTAAATTAACACTGACATTTATTTACAAATGTCCAAAAATATATAGGCTCTTTATGCAACACGCAGAGTATAAACTATCCCCTCTGAAATGTGACAGAGATAGGAAGGTGAGGAAAAGTGGTGTATTAGTCCATTTTCATGCTTCTGATATGGACATACCCAAGACTAGGTAATTATGAAAAAACAGAGGTGGCAGCATGGTGGCTCACACCTGTATCCCAGCACTTTGGGAGGCCAAGGTGGGTGGATCACTGGAGGTCAGGAGTTCAAGACAAGCCTGGCCAACATGGTTAAATCCTGTCTCTACTAAAAACACAAAAATTAGCCAGACATGATGGTTCATGCCTGTATTCCCAGCTACTCAGGAGGCTAAGGCAGGAGAATTGCTTGAACCCAGGAGGCAGAAGATGCAGTGAGCCGAGATTGTGCCACTGAACTCCAGTCTGGGCAACAAGAACAAAACTCTGTCTCTCAAAAAAAAAAAGGAAAGAAAAATGAAAAAGAGGTTTAATGGACTCATAGCTCCACAAGGCTGGGGGGGGTGGGCCTCACAATCAAGGCACGTCTTACATGGTGGCAAAGAAGAGATAATGATAGCCAAGCCAAAGAGAAATCCCCATATAAAACCATCATATCTTGTTAGACTTATTCACTACCTAGAACAGTATGGAGAAACTACACCCACAATTCAATTATCTCCCACCAGGTCTCTCCCACAACATGTGGGAATTATAGGAGCTACAATTCAAGATGAGATTTGGGTAAGGACACAGGCAACTCATATCAATCAGTATCCTTATTCTTAAGAGTTTTATGGTCTAGAGGGAGGAGGGGACATAAAAATAATTTTGATACAAAACATGACACTGTTACAGTAGCATTTAGTGGAAATACTACTTCCCTCAATGATTCAGGATACTATCTTCCTTGAAAACAATTTAGGAAATTTGAGGGTTAAAAATCTGATAATTCTGTGATTTCTGCATTAAACGCAAATATTGTTCTCTACTGATATTTATTTGGCTTTATGAAAAAAGTCTTAAAATATATATGTTTACTAATGTGACAGAGAAAACTTATCCTTTAGATTTCTCTAAGTATGCACAATGGGATGTTAGATTCTTGGTTTGGAAAAGTCTTTTATTTTGGAATCAAGGAAGAATGTATTTGAAAGAAATAATGCTAATAATTTCAAAAAAACCCCTGCAAATTGACAATTACATTACTACTTGAATAAATACACTTTAACATATGGTTCTACATGAATTATTTTTACAGTGTCAACCTTAAAATTCACATTCTCCAATTTCTGTCCAAATCGACATTTGTCATTACTTTAGCCTAATTCAATAGTACTTTACAAGTTCTCAGGAAAATTTCCTCTTTTAAAAAATATTAATATTGAAAGACAAGTAGTTGGAACTTCTAAATTCTCCATTTGTCATTGTGCAATTTAATCATAATGGGAGTCAGTGAAACATCACTACTGAGAGTTCAGAAATTCTGCAATGCACTAAAGAGAAACTTAATAGAGGGGAAAATATCGAAAAAGAGTCAGACGCTTTAAAAGGCTGTGCAAGACTACAAGACAAAATAAACCTTTCATTCATTAGAACCTTGGAAGATGTTGTAAAGAAAACTTGTAGATGCATTCTTCATAATTTATATGTAGGGTAATAATGCTATATACACTGTTATTTATGCCAGGTAGATACATCTGCCACAAACAAGTGCCTGTTAAGCCAATCGATATATTTAATGCTAAATTCCCATTGTTGGTAATGCAGTTTGCTGCAACAGTAACGATTATCTTATGATTGCTGTCGTTGCTGCTGCTGCGGCGGTTATAGATATAACAGCACATCATTTGCTAGCTTCTATTCTAAGCACTTGACAAACAAATTTACTGTGACCCTATGAAGTAGATAATACTATGATTCCATTTTTTCAGGTGAAAATCTGAAGTTGAGAGAGTTTAATTTGCTTCCCCAAAGTCACACAGTTATTTTGTTTGCCAGGATTGGGTTCCAGACTGCTTGGCTTCTTGAATCCAGGCTGCATTGCAATACTCTACTTGGTAGTGCCCTAACACGTCATGTCGTATGGTGCTTACATTATTTCTTTTATTCCAAAGAATGGAATAAATTCCACTATCCTTGATTCATATAATAAGCTAAAATATAAATTAAAATTTTGCCAGAGAGAATTCTAAGTGTATATTTTAATGATAATGATATTTTTCTTCTGAAAGAATTGAGATAACTAATCTTAAGAGTTTCAGAAGATAGTTATTCACATAAATATAATTTAAATTTAGAGAGCTAAATCTCATAGACTATGAGTTTGTTCATGAGATTTCTTGTTAATACTGAGTCAGTATTCATTTTCTCATCTAAGTCAGCACATAATAGTGGTAGTTGTAGATATTCATTTATTCAGGAATATCACTGAATATTTCTTATGTACTGAGATAATTTGTAAAACTATCCAGCTGGATATGAGCACTGAACATTTAAATATGTAGATATGTAGATAGAGAGTAAAGAGCTTACTGAGAATTTAGGAGAAAAGATTAATACATCAATACATTTCTATTCATACACTGCTTGCCATCAAAAAATTACACAAATATATTTAAGCTTGGATTCACCTTCATTTCTCAATGACAACAGAAAGCCAGGCAATAAGAATTCAAAATGCAGGAATATAAAGCAGCTTCTCACAGTCCTCCACCTACTGAACACATCCTTCAAGCCTTCTTGCAAGACAGTATCTCTGTACTTGTAAGAAAATGCTCTTCGGTCTAGTTATTTATAATGAGACACTTGTAAAATGCTTACAGAATCTACAAATGAATATTTTCTTCAAATATTGACTGCAAAGTACATAAATCTCTGACGTAAAATAGCTACACTTCCTATGACTTCCTTCACAGCATTTTCTTTTCTCATTTGCTTGTTTCTTGTTTGATTGGTTGTTTTTCTTACTATTACTATGGTTCATTCCACCAAGAGTTTGAACCAAAGAGTGGACAAAGAATAAGTGGTAAGTGAATTGTCACATTGGTGCAAACAAAACGTTTTCTACAGTTAACTGTACTCCTTAAAAATAGTAATTATTAGATTAAGGAAACAAGCTTCTGTACCTGTGATGTTTTTATCTTGTACCTCAACCATAAAATGCACGGCAGTGTAAGCACAGAAATTGCACCTCAATTGCTAGTTTTGTTCTGGTTGCACTTTCAAGTTGCTTTCACTTGAATAATTTACTTTTCTTCTAAATTAAGCCAGGCAAAGTTAATATTTATTCATCTTTTCTCTGGAGTATACCAGTTTCTAGAGCTATTATAAATTATTTGGGGGGGAGGAAAGCAGAACATTTTTAAATGCGCTAAAGACACACTGATTTAAAGTCCAAAACATACCAGTGATTTAATTGTGTTAAAATACAAGGAAAATATCACAAGACTCTCAATACTCATTAACTTATTATATAAAAACTCAGAAAAATTAGTAAACCATCACCCAAGCAAATAAAAACTTGCATGTCGCTGTCGCTAGTATTATCCAATGTTTTACTTTTGCCAATCTGATCAATGGGAAATTGTAGTTTCCTATTGTTTTAAATCTCTTTAACTAAATATGCGTTTAAAAATCTCCAGATATCCACTGGCCATTCTGATATTCTCTCCTACACATTGTCCATTTACATCTCCTTCGATTTTCAATTGTTATTTGTATAGTTTCCTTATACTTACATCTTTTTGTTTTATAAATATGGGTTGTTCATTGCTTTGATGTTTTGTTTTCCCAACTGTGCTCTGCCATTTTAATTTACGTATGTATATTATTTAGCACACTATAAGAATTTTTTCCTCATCAATTTTCCTGCTATAACAAAATACCATACACCAGGTGACTTATAAACAATAGAAACTTACTTTTCACAGTCCTGTAGACTGGAAAGTCCAAGATCAAGGCATTGGTAGAGGTCCTCTTTAGAGACTGCTGTCTTTTCGCTGTCACCTCACATGGCTGAAGGGGTGAGAGAACTCTCTGGGGATCTTTTATAAGGAAACTAATCCCATTCATGAGAATTTCACCCTCGTGGCCTAATTATCTCCCTAAAACCCTACTTCCAAATACTCTCACTAGAGAATTAGATTTCAACGTATGAATTTGCAGGGGCATGAGGGAGCACAAGTATTCAAGCCACAGCATTTGCTTTGCTTTTTTGTTTCTATACTTCAATATGGCTAACCTAATCAACACGAATCAACATTTCTTCATTGTTTTGCTTTTTGTGACTGACTCAAAAACTGAAGTAATAAATATATTCTCCTACTTTATCTAGAATTGTTTCAGCTTTGCTTTTTAATCTCAGTTCTGAATGACCTAAAATGTATTTTTTGCATACAAAAAGAAGGGTCCAATTCTGTTGATTTACATATAGATTATTCATTTTCCCTTATCAAATAATCCATTTTTCCCTTCTGATCTGCGTAGCCGAATCTGTCACGTATCACCTTTATGTATATCTGTGCCACTTTCTCCCTTTCCATTATATTTTTCTGATGACTCTGCCTATTGCTGGGCCAGTGCCAACTGTCTTATTTGTGAAAGTTTATAATATATCTTCATATCTAAATTACTCACTTCTACTTGTTTTTTCTTCCCTTGGAGGCACTTAAAGAAGAATTACAGTTTTAAAATGTGATGATGACTTCCTAGTGAGGACCAGGAGTCAATGTGAGGAAACCATTAAAAAAATCAACCAAGTGCAGGATGAGGTAGCTGGTACTAGGGAGGTGGTGGTAGAGATGTAGAGAAACTGGAACAACAGATATTTAGGGGTAGAATAGACACAGTGGGTAGCTGGTTATGTTTGATGATAGAAAGCAGTGTATAGTGAATACCCTCAATGTTATTTGAGGAACTACCTGAATGATAGTGTCATGATTAGAGATAGAGAATACCAAAAATGAGTCAAAGAAGATCTTTTGCTTATTCAAGAACTAGTAACTTTGTGCCTCAGGCCAGCGGTAGACTGGGTTTTAAATCAACCAATATAGGTACATTGTGAAATATATATGGTCAGGCGCAGTGGCTCACACCTATAATCCCAGCACTTTGGGAGGCTGAGGCGGGTGAATTACAAGGTCAAGAGATCGAGACCATCCTGATCAACATGGTGAAACCCCGTCTCTACTAAAAATACAAAAATTAGCTGGGCATGGTGGCGCACGCCTGTAGTCTCAGCTACTCAGGAGGCTGAGGCTGGAGAATTGCTTGAACCCAGGAGGTGGAGGTTGCAGTGAGCTGAGATCACACCATTGCACTCCAGCCTGGGTAACAAGAATGAAACTCCATCTCAAAAAAAAAAACCTGAAAAAAAGAGAAATATAAGTATATATATATACACATACACACACACACACGTGTGTGTGTGTGTTAATTTCACTTTTTTATTAATTTTCACCATCTATCTATCTGTCTATCTATCTATATATTTGATGGGCTATACTGGTGTGCATGTGTGTGCACCAACTCTCACCATATGATTCATTTACATTGTTTAACTGTTCCTACATTCAATATACTTGCTCTTTTAAACAAAAGAATTTTAGAAAATGGATGTTACTTGAATACATGAGATTGAAGGACAGATTATTGGTCCTATAGAAGCTGGTGCTGTTGGTTAATTAAATGGATTTTACTTTGTTGTTCTTAATTTTTTTTATTTCCATAAGTAATTGGGGAATAGATGGTGTTTGGTTACATGAATAAGTTCTTTAGTGGTGATTTGTGAGATTTTGGTGCACCCACGACCTGAATAGCATACACTACACCCTATTTGTAGTCTTTTATCCCTCACTCCCCTCCCACTTTTCCCCTCAAGTCCCCAAAGTCCATTGTTTCTTTCTTATACCTTTGCATCCTCATAGTTTAGCTCCCACTTGAGTGAGAACATGTGATGTTTGGCTTTCCATTCCTGAGTTATTTCACTGAGAATAATAGTCTCCAATCTCAACCAGGTCACTGTGAATGCCATTAATTCATTTGGTTTTTTTAAATTGTATTTTCATTTTATAGGTCCTGTAAGATTTATGCTTTAAAGAAGTTCTGTTTTGATCTGTTTCCAGAATTTGTTTCAAAATTTTGAGCTCCTTTTAGCAGTTCTTATACTAGTGGCTTGGTTTTGGTGAATTCTCTCAGCATTTGATTGCCTGAAAAAGACTGTATCATTCCTTCATATATGAAGCTTATTTTTGCTGAATACAGAATTCTTGGCTGATAATCATTTTGTTTGAGGAGGCTAAAGATAGGGCCCCAATCCCTTCTAGCTTATAGGATTTCTGCTGAGAAATCTGATGTAAATCTGATAGGTTTTCCTTTATAGGTTATATGGTGCTTTTGCCTCACAGCTTTTAAGATTCTTTCCTTCATGTTAACTTTAGATAACCTGATGACATTGTGCTTAGGTGATAATCTTTTTGCAATGAATTTCCCAAGTGTTCTTTGTGCTTCTTGTATTTAGATGTCTAAGTCTGTAGCAAGGCTGGGAAGTTTTCCTCAATTATTCCCTCAAATAGGTTTTCCAAACTTTTAGATTTCAATTCTTCCTCAGAAACACCAATTTTTCTTAGGTTTCGTCACTTAACATAATCCCAGACTTCTTGGAGGCCTTGTTTATATTTTCTTATTCCTTTTTCTTTATCTTTGTTGGATTGAGTTAATTTGAAGACCTTGTCTTTGATCTTTGATTTTTTTTTCTTCTATTTGTTTGATTCTATGGATGAGACTTTCCAGAGAATTTTGCGTTTCTATACATGTGTCCATCATTTCCTGAAGTTTTGGTTGTTTTTTTCTGCTATCTGTTTCATTGAGTATTTCCCTTTTCACTTCTTGTATCTTTTTTTTATTTCCTAAATTGGGCTTTGCCTTTCTCTGGCACCTTCTTGATTAGCTTAATAACTAACCTTCTGAATTCTTTTTCAAGTAAGTCAAGGATTTCTTCTTGGTTTGGGTCCATTGTTGGTAAGCTACTTTGTTTTTGGGCAATGTTAAAGAACCTTGTTTTGTCACATTACCAGAGTTGGTTTTCTGGTTCTTTCTCATTTGGGAAGGCTCTGTCAGTCAGAGGGAAGGTCTAGGACTGAAAGCTTTTGTTCAGAGCCTTTTGTCCCATGGGGTGTTCCCTTCATGTAGTACTTTCCCCCTATTTCCTAAGGATGTGGCTTCCTAATAGCCAAGTTGTAGTGATTATTATCTCTCTTCTGCATCTAGCTACCCAGCAAGTCTTCCAGGCTCTGTGCTGGTACTGGGAATAGTACTGTGATGTGAATCATTTGTGATCTCTCAGCCACATATACCAGCACCTGTTCCAGTAGAGGTGGCAGGGGGTTGAAATGAACTCTGTGAGGCTTTTTAGCTTTGATGGATTAATGCATGACTTTTGTGCTGGTTGGCCTCCTGAGAGCTTCAGCTATGGTAGTATGAAGAAGAACAGGCAATGTACAGGGCCCTAGCATGCACAAGATTATATGCCCTTTGTCTGGAGGTACCAAGGCAGGAAAAGACCATGGGTTGGGGGCAGAGCTAGGCATGTCTGACCTCAGACTCTCCTTGGGTGGGTCTTGCTGTGACTGCTCTGGGGTATGGAGGTGAGGTTCCCAAGTCAGAGTTATGTTCCTAGGAGTACTATGGCTAGCTCTACTGTGTCGTGCAGGGTGTCAGGGAAATACGGGCAAGCCGGCAGTCACAGGCTTCACCCAGTTCCCAAACAACCCGAAGGACTACTGTCACTCCCATCATGCCTCCCCAACAGCACTGAGTCTATTTCCAGACACTGGGTGATCAGGACTGAGAACTTGCCCCAGGTTACCCACCTTCCAGTTGTGAATGCAAGTATGGCTTCCTTCTTTTGCCTGTAGAGTCTGCACACCAGATTCATGTCCTCCCTCAAGTTGGCCAGGAGACTATGCAATCACTTCAAATTATTATAAAGTTCATCTGGAGATTTTCTTTTCCTGGAGCCTTCTCCCAGTGCCTCTGGTCACCCTTCCCAAGGACCCCTGTGAAGCCAGGCAGAAATGGCTTGCTAGGGGACCCAGGGATCTCACAGGCCTTTCTCTGCTGCTTCTTCTACCCCTGTATTTTGCTCAGCTCTGTAAGTTGACTCAGCTCCAGGTATGGTCTGAATCTTGTCTCATAACATAGACTTCATTTCCCCAGTGGGGGTGTATGTTTGAGGGCAGATGTTCTTTCTTTCCCACTTACACAGTGTGGGCACTCACAGCATTTGGCATGTCTCCCAGGTCTTGCAGGAGCAATCCACTTCCTGCAGAGGGTCTGTGGGTCCTCTCAGGCTTCCTGATTCTAGAGTCATTCCGGAGCAACAATTCATGACATCAGCCTCCGTATGCTGCTCTGTCCCTCCGAATCGGAGCTGAAATCTAGTCCTGCCTCCCATCCACCATGATCCACCCAGGTATCCCCTCTAAATGGCTTTTATTTTGAAAAATGTCCTACCTCAACAAGATCTCTATTTCAGATTTGCCTTCATCAGATTTTCTGATGTTTTAAGCATTTTATCTTCTACAGATTCCACTATCTACCTAAGTATTTTACTTACCAGCAATAGAGGAAATTAAGAATTGTGTCATGTTAGAACTGGAAGGAATTTAAAGATTGTGAAGATATTTCACCCACTAATACTACTTCAAAGGAAGCAATTGCAACATAGAGGTTGAGAGGCTAGACACGAGGCTAGATGCCCTGGGATCAATCCTTCTCTAAAGGTTGTGTGACTTGGGAAGTTATTTAGCTCTCCCTACCTTGGGTTTCTCAAATTGAAGAGGCAATATTATTAATTCCTCACATAATGTAAATTAAATAATATGTTTATGCACACAAAAGTCTGAAATGTTCCTGGCACTATCATAATAAGCAGTCAATAATACTGGCTACTTTGTTATTAACTTCACTTCCATAGAAGAGAAACATAAAATCCCAAATGACTCAGGTGCCCTACCTTATAACCAGTCAGTGAGGGTCAGAGTTAGGACCAGAATCTATGTATTTTCTTCCTAACCTAATGTTCTTTCCAGAATTATGATTACATTTTCCCCCCACCCACCATATACATAAAAGTAAAATTCACATGCTACACTACAGTATACTCATTCATTTAAGAATTGTTTATTTCTATCTATGTGCTGGGGGAAAAGACAAATGATAATATACAGGCAAGCTGTAACAGTGATGAAGTACAATCTAACGAATGAAGTCATGCTAGAAGACAGAATCAGTATTGCAAGAAGGTTTGTATTGCAGAAAATCACTATTAGAATTTCTTATGGTTTCTTCCTGCTGAGGAGTGCAAGGGTCTGTCACAAACCTTTCCAGAATAGAGCCAGGAATGAGGATCCCCAGCCCAGACACAGATCAAATGTGTCTGTAAATCAGCCTGTAAATGTAGAGACAGAATGTATCTAAGACCCCAAAAAGATAAAAATGTGTAAAAGAAAAGTGCATAGTTGGAAACAAGCTTTAAAAGACTTTGATGTTCTTTCCTGACCCAATTTCATATGGCCTGCATGCCAATCAAGAGAAAAAAGTCTATAAATATTTTGAACCATTATGACCATCTAGGAGAAAATTAAGGGCAATTTTGGTAAAATACTATACCTGAATGTTTTCCCAGCCCCTGTAGGGCATAAAAAGCATGGTTACAATTTTGTTACATGATTTTATCATAAGTAGGATCACACATTTTTAATAAGGTAAACATACTTCAAATAAAATAATTGTTTCCCTTATGTCAGAGTTTAAAATCCAATCCATGAGAATGCATGTAAGAGTGTGTATACATTGTTAATCTGAAGGATATGGCAGAAGTTCAGTCTTCACTCCAAAGCGCATGACTGGTAAGAAGGGAGGGCTGAAGTCTGATTGCAAAGACCACAACTTGGGTTTGTCTGAAGTGTTAAAGCAATTTTTTTTATATCCATTATTTTCTAAACAGCATAGAAGGAAGAGTGAATAAAAGTAAAAGGTAAGAAAACATCAATCTTCTTCCTCCAGCATTAATGTAGTAGGGCAAGTGCTTTTTGTTCCATAAAGAAAATTTCATCTGAGATTTATTTTTTTGAGGGTTGCTGTTATTAGAAAAGCAAGATAAAAAAACAAAACCCCAATACTACCCCCATTATAAAAGTTTTTTGCTGTTATACAAACACAGTTGTATTTTTGAGAGAAATCGCATTCCCCGTGTGCGTATTCACCTACAATAAACTCTTGTTAACCTCGTGGAAAGTAAGTATGGTAGAGATGTTATGGATAGGTGGAATTCTTGGTCTCTTTAGAGGAGTATCGTGTGGACATTAAGAACTTTGAATATAGTCAGAAACATATCTGGGGTATGATGCTGATTCTTCTACTTACTATCAGTTACCTCTGGCAATTAAATTTTGTCTATAAAATGACAAAAACAATAGGCCCCTCCCAATATTATTTTAGAGATTACATGATATAATGTTTGAAAATTCCCTGAAAATCATTCTGTACTTATAAACAGTGAATAATCATTAACTATTATCATTACCTTTAATAAAATAATATATTCTACCATGTTCAAATCATATACTTGTAGAATGTGTGTGCCCAGGAAAAGAACTTTGGTTTTTAACTACTATTCAAATTTTAGGCTGTAAAGACTGATTTACACCCAGTTCTTCCAGGAAACCTATTTTGAATACTCCTGCAGCCACTGGTTTCTCTGCCTCTTAAAACTATTATATACAGTATGATTAGCTTTCGTTGCACATTATCTGGCTTTTCTACCTAGTGAATTTTGTTTTTTTTTTAGATGGAATTTCGCTCTTGATGCCCAGGCTGGAGTGCAATGGCGCAATCTCAGCTCACCCCAACCTCTGCCTCCCAGATTCAAGCCATTCTCCCACCTCAGCCTCCCAAGCAGCTGGGGTTACAGGCATGCACCACCACGCTCTGCTAATTTTGTATTTTTTACCTATTGAACTTTTCGTGTCTCTCTTTATCTTTGATATTTTGCAGTTTTACCATAATATGCCTAGGTTTGAATTTTATATCTGCTCAGTATTCAAAGCATTCCTTTGATAGAGAGAATCAAGAATTTTTTCACATCTGAAGAAAACCAGAATTTTATACCTTCTGAAATTTTTACAATTTTTCCTTCTGATATTCCCAGTTGACAGAAGGCAACACTGCTCCTCTCTTGTCTATTTTTTCGTTAACACTTTCCAGTTCTGCATTTCCAACTCCTTATGTACTTGCATACACACACTTTACAAGCTCTCTATTTTCCTGTGGGGAATCTTCTGTCTTATCTGCTGTGGCAGTCTGTATTTTTCAAAGACAGCCTCTTGGAAAGCTTGCTCTTGGGAAACCCTCTCTTGAAAGCCAGATGCCATGTCACAGGATATAACACCTGCCTTTGAAAGGCCTGAAAGGTAAGACATCAGGTGCCATGGAGAGAAACAGAGAAGTCAGACAGTCCCAATGAACCAGACATGTAAGTACAGGGCTGTGATGGTGGTGGACCCTCCTGCTCCAGCCTCCAGAGTGAATCAGAGATAAATATTGTCCACTATGAACTTTTTTTGAAATTTCCAACTCTCAAAAATGTGAACAAGATAAAATGACTATTTTGATATATTCATTTTGAGGAAGTACACTCTTACTTAGCAATTGTTATAAATTAAATATCCCCCAATCTTTAATTATTTTATCCACTTTAGTGCTATTTTAGGACTTCTTTCAACATTATCTATCATTTCCAATTCTTGTTTGACTGATTATTCTCTTTCAAGTTAATCTGCTTTTTCTGTAATATTTTGGTTGGAATTAATTTTTAATGGAAGATGAATTTTGCGTAAGGCCATTGTATCAATTCATTCTTACATTCCAACAAGAAAATACCCAAGACTGGGTAATTTATAAATAAAAAGGGTTTAATCGGCTCACAGTTCTGTATGGCTGAGGAGGCCTCTGGAAACTTACAATCATAGTGGAAGACACCTCTTCCCAGGACAGCAGGAAAGAGAATGAGTGCCAGTAGGAGAAATGCCAGATATTTATAAAACCATCATATCTCTAGAGAACTTACTCACTATCATGACAACAGCATGAGGGAAACTGCCCCCATGATTCAATTACCTCCCACCTGGTCTCTCCCACAACACATGGGGATTATGGAGATTACAATTCAAGGTGAGATTTGGGAGGGGACACAGCCAAACCACATCAGCCATTCATTCTCATGTCTTTCTCACATTCAAAATACAATAATCCCTTTTCAATAGTCTTCCCCAAGTTTTTAACTCATTCGAGCATTAACTCAAAATTTCCAAGTCCTGAATCCAAAATCCTGTCTGGAAATGATTTTCGTCCACCTATGATCATGTAAAGTATTTTTTAAAAAATTATTTACTGCCAATATACAATAGGGTACAGGCATTGTGTAAATATTCCCATTCCAAAAGGGAGAAATTGGGCCAAGTGTGGCTCACACTTTTAATCCCAGCACTTTGGATGGTGGGAGGATCACTTGAGGTCAGGAGTTTGAAACCAGCCTGGCCAACATGGTAAAACCTCATCTCTATTAAAAAAATAAAAATAAAATTATCTGAGTGTGGTATTGGGAACCTGTAATCCCAGCTACTCAGGAGTCTGAGGCAGGAGAATTGCTTGAATATGGGAAGCAGAGATTTCAGTGCACCAAGATGGTGCCACTGCACTCCAGCCTGAATGACGTAGTTATGCTCTGTCTAAAACACTAAATTAAATCAATTTAAATTTTAAAAATGAAGAAATTTGCCAAAAGGGGTCTACAGGCCCCATGCAAGTTCAACACCCAGCAAGACAGTCAGTAAACTTAAAGTTCCAAAATAATCTCCTCCGACTTTATGTCCACATACTGGGCACATTGGTGGGCTCCCAAGGCCTTGGGCAGCTCCATCCCTCTGGCTTTGCAAATTTCAGTTCCTGAAGCTGCTCTCAAAAGTTGTTGAGTGTCTGTGGCTTTTCCAGGCACAGGGTACAAGCTGTCAGTGAATCTACCATTATAGGGTCTGGAGAATGATGGCCTCCTTCCCATAGCTCCATGAGGCAGTACCCCAGTAGGGACTATGCATGGGGGCTCCAACCCCAACCCCACATTTCCCCTTGCCACTGCCCTAGTAGAGGTTCAGTGTGATGACTCCACACCTTTACCACGCTTCTGTATGGGACATTCAGGCTTTCTCACACATCCTCTGAAATCTAGGCAGGGGCTGCTAAGCATTCTTCACTCTTGCACTCCATGCACCTAAGGCTTAACACCACATAGAAGCTGCCAAAACTTACAGCTTGCACCCTCTGAAGCAGCAGCCCAAGCTGTATCTGGGGCCCTTTGAGATGAGGCTGGAGCCAAATTGGCTGGGATGTGGACAGCTGCTTCTGGAGGCTGCACAGGGGAGTGAGGACTTGGACCTGACCCATAAAACCATTCTTCCTTCCTAGGCTTCTGGGCCTATGATGGAAGGGGCTGCCATGAAGGTCTCTAAAACACCTTTGAGGCCTTCTTCCCATTGTCTTGGCTTTCAGCATTGGGCTCCCTTTGAGTCATGCAAATTTCTCTAGCAAGTTGTTGCTCCACAGCCTGCTTGAATTTTTCTCCCATAAAAGTTTTTCCTTTCTCTGCCACAATGTAAGCCTGCAAATTCTCCAAACTTTTGCACTCCACTTCCCTCTTAAATATAAGTAGAACTTTAGGTCATTTGTTTACTCCCACATGATTTTCTCTCATCTCTTTTCTCTCATTGCTGAACTGAATCAACACTCTTTGGTTCCAACTTCCACAGATCCCCAGGGAATGAGCAGAATGCAGCCAGTCTCTTTGCTAAGGCACAAAATAGATGACCTTTGCTTTAGTGCCCCAAAAGTTCCTCATTTCTGTCTGAAACTTTGTCAGCCTGGACTGCACTGTTCATATCACTATCAGCATTTTAGTAACAACAACAAATTAACCAGTCTCTAAGAAGTTCCAAACATTCTTTCATCTTCTAGTCTTCTTCAGGTATCTTTTCGTTAATGCATTACTCCTCAGTACCAATTTTCTGTGTCAAGCCATTCTTGCATTTCTATGAGGAAATACCTGAAACTGAGCAATTTATATAAAAATACGTTTAATTGGCTCATGGTACTGCAGATCGTTCAGGAAACATGGCAGCATTTGCTTCTGGGAAAATCTCCGGAAACTTTCACTCGTAGTGGAAGGTGAAGCTGGAGCAGAAATTTCACGTGGTGAAAGCAGGGGAGAGAGAGGGAGGTGCCACACACTTTTAAACAGCCATATCTCATGAGTCACTTACTATTATAAGGAGATAACCAAGAGAGATGGTGCCAAGCCACTCATGAGAAATCCACTTCCATGTTCAAATCACCTCCCTTCCAGGCCCCGGAGATTACATATCAACATGAGGTTTGGCCGATATATACAAACTATATAAGGTATATTTATTTGTTTGTTAGTTGATTTGTTTATGGAGAGGCAAATATGTCTCTTCTAGGGGCTGTTTTGCAGCCTGTCAGAGCCATGGGGTTTCACTGGGCTTTTCACTTATATCATGTTAATTTTAAACCTAGAGTTTAGTAGCTCTGGCAGTTGGCTTTTCCCTCCATTCATCCAAGGATGTTTTGGTAGCAGCCATCCCAACCATTTTCCAGTGCCAGTATGGAGTTCCTCTAATCTTCTTATCTGGTGAGCAGGACAGCACTTTGAGGCACCCAGCATTAGGCAAGGATCTTATTTTAAGCTCCCACCCTTGTGCACAATCAAGTATTTTCTCTCATGTCCTTCTTGAATAATAACCTCCCAGTAAGCAGCCCTAGGAGCTTTGTCTACGTACCAAATCCTTGTGATGCCCACGGTGTCAGCTCCCACTTGCTGTGCTGCTTCCCTCTTCATTTCTGCCCCATTAGGACTTCCTTTTTTTCAAGTTTGACAAGGTTTTCAACATCATCTTTTTGAGAAACTTCTGCCTAGAATGCTATGGCTTGGCTCTGTGTCTGACACAAATATCATTTCGAATTGTAATCCCACATGTCAAGGGGGGACTGGGCGGGAGGTGACTAGATTTAGGGGGTGGTTTCCCCACACTCATGTTCTCATGATAGTCAGTGAGTTCTCATGAGATCTTATAGTTTCAAAGTGTGGCACTTCCTCTCTATCTTTCTCTCTCTCTCGTGTGCTGCCATATATGACGTACCTTGCTTCCCCTTCACCTTCTGCCATGATTATAAGTTTCCTGGCGTTTCCGCAGCCCTAAGGAACTGTGAGTCAATTAAACTTCTTTTGTTTATAAATTACCCAGTCTCGGGTAGTTGTTTATAGCAGGGTGAAAATGGGCTAACACAGAAAATTGGTAGAGTGGGGCACCATAGATAACCTGAAAATGTGAAAGTGACTTTGGAACTGGGAAATGGGCAGAGGTTAAAGCTGTCTGGAGGGCTTGGAAAAAGACAGGAAGATGTGGGAAACTTTGGAACTTCCTAGAAAGTTGTTTAATGATTTTGACTAAAATGCTAATAGTAACATGGACAATGGACTCCAGGCTGAGGTGGTCTCAGATGGAGATGAGGAACTTCTTGGGAGCTGAAGCAAAGGTCACTCTTGAGATGTTTTAGCAAAGAAAGTGAAGTCATTTTGCCCCTGCCAGAGATCTGTGGACCTGTGAACTTGAGATTTATGATTTAGGGTATCTGACAGAAGAAATTTCTAATCAGTAAATCATTCAAGAGGTGTCCTGGCTCTTTCTAAAAGGGTACAGCCATATGCATTCACAGAGACAATCTGAAATTGGTACTTATGTTTAAAAGGGAAGCATAACCAAAAAGTTTGGAAAATTTGCAGCCTGACCACACAGTTGTGAAGAAAATCCCATTTTCTGGGGAAAATTCAAGCCGCCAACTGCATAAATTTGCATAAATAATGAGGAGATGTATGTTAATAGCCAAGATAATGGAAAAATGTCTCCAGGGCATTTCAGAGAGCATGAGGGCAGACCCTACTATCACAGGATTGGAGACCTTGAAGGGAAAAATGGTTTCATTGGCCAGGCCCAGGGCCCCACTGCTTTATGCAGCCTCAGGACATGGTGTCTTGTGTCCCAGCTGTTCTAGTTCCATCCATGGCTAAAAGCAGCCAAGGTAGAGCTTGGGCCATTGCTTCAGAGGGTGCAGGCCCCTACTATTAATGGCTTGCATGTGATGTTGGGCCTGTGGGTGCACAGAAGACAAGAGTTGGGCTTTGGGAGTCTCAGCCTGTATTTCAGAATATGTATGGCAATGCCTGGATGTTCAGGCAGAAGTCTGTTTTGGGGTGGAGTCCTCACTGAGAACCTCAACTAGGGCAATACAGAGATGGAATGTGGGGTTGGAGCCCCACACAGAATCCCCACTGGGGCACTACCTAGTAGAGTCATGAGAAGAGGACCACCATCCTTCAGATCCCAGAATGGCAGACCCACTGACACCTTGCACCTTGTGCCTGGAAAAGCTGGAGGCATCTCAATGCCAAAAGCAGTTACAGGAGCTGTACCCTGCAAAGCCACAGCAGTGATGTTGCCCAAGGCCATGCAAACCCATCTCTTGCATCAGGGTGCCCTGGTTGTGAGACATGGAGTCAAAGAAAATTACTTTAAAGCTTTTAGATTAAATGACTGCCCTTCTGGGTTTTGGATTTGCATGAAGCCTGTTTGGCCAATTTCTCCCATTTGGAATGGCAGTATTTACCTAATGCTTGTACCCCCATTTAATTTTGGAAGTAACTAGTTTTCTTATTTCACAGGGTTATAAGCAGAAGAGACTTGCCTTATCTCAGATGAGACTTTGTACTTGAACTTTTGAATTAATGATGAAATGAGCTGAGACTTTGGAAGACTATTGGGAAGGCATGATTGGTTTTGAAATGCAAAAAGAACATGAATTTTGGGAGGGCCCAGGGGCAGAAGGATATGGTTTGGCTCTGTGTCCCCACCCAAATCTCATCTCAAATTGTAATCCCATGTGTTGAAGGATGGACCTGGTGTGATGTGATTGAATTATGGGGCCAGTTTCCCCCATGCTGTTCTCATGATAGTGAGTGAGTTCTCAGGGTAACTGATGGTTTAGAAGTGTGACATTTCCCCCTTCTGCCCACCAGCATATAAGACGTGCCTTGCTTCCACTTTGCTTTCCACCATAATTATAAGTTTCCCAAGGCCTCCCCAGCCATGTGGAACTGTGAGTCATTAAACCTCTTTAGTTTATAAATTACCTAGTCTTAGGTAGTTCTTTATAGCAGTGTGAAAATAGACTAATATATAGTATGAACAAATGTAGGATGACTGTCACTTCACTCTAACAATTAGAAAATGCTGGTTAAACAACAAAACCTTGGTGCAGTTCATCACCAGGATCTCCCTCTTTTTACCTCGGTCCGTATACATAAATTCTTCTCCCACAGAAAAAAACCCTGGTTCCCAAATATTTACATAGTTATTTATTTGCTTAATTCTACTTTACACATAAAGTCATTTAGAATTTCTACTTTCATGACACTAACAATAAAAAATTCCCTAAATGAAGTCTAAATCTCTGTTTGTTTCTTTTTATCTTTAGATTATATTCCATTGAAGGTATATATGACTGAAGACATAGGCCATTCAAAAGCTACTTGGATTAGTTCTGTATTTATTTTCTGAAATGCTATTACTAATGTGATATTTAGTTCCTTTTAGAGTGTTTTCACATGTAAAGAAATAATGTGTCACAGACTGTGTAAGTCAATGACATAAATTGTAATTTCCAAGGTAACTATTAAAAGAATATTAAAAGAACATTTAATTAATGATGTAATTTTAGGGGAAAAAATGACAAAAATATATTCGGTTAATACAAAGAAGTCTAGGAAACAAATAAAGAATAAAATGTATATGTTGATAATTACATTAATTATAAATGGACTAAATAAATAAAACATTAAATGCATAACAGTTAAAAATATGACAAAGAAAGTTATAAACACAATTGTCTAATCATTAAAAATGTGTATGAAATTTATGCTTCATTACTGATTATTAAGAAAGATCTAAAATTACATTTACTACAATTTTTAAGTAATGATGCGTTAATTATAATTTGAGTATCTGCAACAAGTACAATATATTACAAAAATAAAGATTATTTCTATTGATAAGAAAGTCTCAGGACTTTTTTTTTGGTTATGTGATCTGCATGAATCAAGTACTTCTTATGATGGTTGTTTGCTTACATTCATAAAGGAAAGAACTGCTAAATTTGAGTTACTGATTGTGAAGACAAGATTTTAAGTATCTTCTATTCATTATAGTATAGATCAGTTGAATTCTTTATTTCCCCTCTGTTCATTCTAAACAATTTCTGGTTTAGAGAAATGGAAGAATTTAATATGGTTTGCTCACTGGCGATGAGGGACTGTGTGGAGGCGTACCTGCCATGCACAGTGGATATCAAGGGAGGAGAGAAGAGAGGTAAGATCTGCAGGGTCTCATACCAATAAGGGGGATTTTAGATTTTAACCAATACATGACAGAAAATCATCAAGGAAATTGGGTGGGGTAATATCATGATGGATGTTTTTATTTTCAGAATGTGCATTGAAGGTATGGTAAGTGTTCACAATAGCCCCAAGAATGTTCAGTAATGGGATTTAAGCCATTTCAGGCATTTACTGCATCCCTACCAGTCATATCACTTTAAAGAAAGAGATACTGTTAATGTTTCAATCTCTTAGGAATTCTTATAAATATAGTTTTACTTAAAAATATGGCTTTTGGATTGTCATTATTCAAAAAATTGTTGGTAAATATTTCTTGGAAAAATACTCTTAAGTGAAAGGTGTCTAAGACCTTCCACTTTCAATTTAAAGTAATATTTTAATGAAAAAGTGTCAACAAAAAATATTTTCAAGAAGAATCTTACCCTGCCATCCAATATCCCCTTTGCTCCTAACTGGCAAATAGGTTTTTTTGTTTATTTTTATTTTTTTTTTTAGATGAAGTCTCATTCTGTCACCTGGGTTGGAATGCAGTGGCACAATCTCAACTCACAGCAACATCTGCCTTCAGGGTTCAAGCGATTCTTCTGCCTCCCAAGTAGCTGGGATTACGGGCACGCACCACCACGCCCAGCTAATTTTTGTATTTTTAGGAGATGGTTTCACCATGTTGGCCAGGCTGGTCTTGAACTCTTGAGATCAAGTGATTCTTCAGCCTCCCAAAGTGCTGGGATTACAGGCATGAACCACCACACCCAGCTTAACTAGCAAATGTCTTTAAAGTATCCTCTTTTCACAGACGGCTGTAAATTCTGCCTTAATTCGGCTGATTCTTAAAAGTTTGTTTCTTCCCCAACAAATACAGGGAATATCATTACAGATACCTGAAAGGGAATATTATTGAGTTGGTTGCCATTCTGTATCTTGTAAAAGTTTGCTTGAGACAGACAAATATTAATATGACATGCAAAATTTTAAAGGACGTTAGGTTAGCTTCATTAGATTTGAAACCACGGAAACAATGTGGGAAAATACTGTCTGTGTGTTTTTGCCATCTCTGTATGTTCTGACATCTACTGCTGACTATATTACCCAGTTTGATCCAAATGTTTTACATTTACTGATGTAACTAATCATGTTTTCCAATGTTATTCAACATTACTTAAAGTCTATGTTTATGGGCACACTAAAAAGTATTATTGAACCTTTGTCTTTTATGGTAATTAGCAGAGTCTGGTTATGGTATAAATTTCCAAAACCTCTGCCCTACATTGTAACAGAGTAAGGAGAAAAAGAGAAAAGATAACACTTCACAGTCTCTTGTTGATGCCCTACAGAAGGTATACCTTAGAGCAAACAGCCAAATATTATCATCCAAATATAAACCAATTATCAATATAAAGTTATAAACAAAATAAATTATAAACAAATTACAAAATAAAGATAATATTTGTCTCTGTCTCCCAAGAACAGACTCAAATAAAAAACCCTTGAATTAATGCCAAATTGATTGTAATTTCTTTATCATATTACTAGTTTATAGCGCAATATGCTATCCCTCTTATGTTGAAACTTGGAAAGAATCTAAGATCAGATCAAAGATCATGTTTAAACAAAACAACAGGAAAAGAAGTAAAAATGTCTTTACGAGACGTTAAGATTCTCATTTCTATGATAGTAATTCTCAGCCTCTTCACCTTTAAAAAATATCAGGGTAATTCAATTTGAATATCTCTATCAGTATTTTCTACCAAGCTGCTCTTAAGTACTGTAATTAGAAAACCATTAATAATATCAGATTTTTCTTTGCCCAGTAGAGGGCAGTGCTACATATGGAAACCAACTTATTACCTGGTTCTTCTGAGAGTTTGTGAATGAATGATCCCGTTAACTCCAGTGCCTAGTACACCTCGATTTTGCTTCTTAAAACAGAGAATCAATTTCAACGGAACTATGTGGCAATAGAGATATGGAGAAGTAAAATGTGCGCACAGTCAAGCAATAACTACAGAGCTGTGGCCGCATTGATAACGCTAATATTGTTTAATATTAGTTATACATGTGTTTTCAAGTAATGAGTCCAATAGAAATGTACATGAGAATCAGAAATTAGATAATTATTCAGAATTAATATTCAAAAGTAATATTTAAAAATCTAAATTATCTTTAATTGTATTCTTGCTTACAAGAATTAAGACAGGCAAAGTTCCTAAAGAGTAATGATTTGAAAAATAACCTAATTTAAGATTATGTAAATTCTAGCCCTTGAAGTTTTTACTCCAATTGAATCTTCATGGTGATTGGTTCATTCTTGTGATTTAAAAATCCCAAATTCATGAGCGAGATTTAGTTCACTGTGCTACATCTTATAATAATATCAATACCTAGCACCCAAAAATGAAGTAATCTTTTCCTTTTCAGAGATATTAAAACAATCTCAAAAACTGTTTTTGTTTCCAAACATCTCAGCATTTTACTTTAAAAAACAAGGTATTTTAATATGTGTAATATGTAATTTTTAAAGGAGGACAACGTCTACTCTTTACTTCCATAGATAATTTCATTTATTTTTACTCTATAAACTTATCAAGCCCGCTTTAAATATTACTACGGTAATTTGTCAGTTACACAACTTTGACCCATATCCTCTTAGAAAGTTTCCTTTCAAATATTTCCCCAATATTTCTTAATTTTAATTATTCCTTTAAACCTATTTGATTTTTTACTTCTAAGCACAAGTTTAATTATTTGAAAAATACTTCATTCTGGATATGTGATCTTTAGCTCCCCTTTTTCAGATTTATATGTTTAGGAAGAAGCTATTTATTCATTATTATTATTATTATTATTATTTTGAGACAGATTATCTCTCTGCTGCCCAGGTTGTAGTGCAATGGTGGGGTCTTGGCTCACTGCAACCTCCGCCTCTCTAGTTCAAGCCATTCTCCTGCCTCAGCCTCCTGAGTAGCTGGGATTACAGACGTCTGCCACCACACCTAGCTAATTTTTGTATTTTAAATAAAGACAAGGTTTCACCATGCTGGCCAGGTTGGTCTCAAACTCCTGACCCTGAGATCCTCCTGCCTCAGCCTCCCAAAGTGCTGGGATTACAGGCATGAGCCACCAAACCAGGTCTATATCTTCTTTGTTTGGTGTGGTGCTTAGAAATAAATATTTGATGATGATGATAAAGCTTCCATAGGATCTTTTCTCTACTCTGTTATCTAAATATTCCCTAAGAGAAATGTCTGAAAAAAGTAAATACATTGGAATATGACTTAAACATTTCCAGTTATTTCATGCTGCAGCACCTAAGGCAGCACTGCCATATGCCAACTCTCCTATTAAAGTTCTCTTCAGGGAGGAGAAGAAATGGGTAATTTGACAGAAAATTACCTTTCAAAATAGTTACTTTTAAAAAAGGTACTGTCTCCAACTATACATTATTTTATATGGCATTCTTTGACTTGAAAAATATGTACCCGAATTTTTCTATGATAACAAATTTTTTGATAGAAATTATTAAATGAAAAAGCAAAGCTGATCTGAATGAGGGAAAACTATTTTATAGCCTACTGTGAAATGCTCTGAGTTTAGTTTAGTTTAATTTGTAACACCATTGTAATTTTAGAGTCTGCTGCTTATTTCACATGGTTAACTTGGTAATCGTGGTTAACTGGAGGTAGTATTACCTTCCTTCAAAGGCTGAGGGAAATACATTTTAGGGAAATGTATACAACACACCTGTCATAATGACCAGGATGTGTTTGTTGACTTGTAAATACTTATGACTCTTATTATCTCTGCAAATCACTTTTTATTTGATGTTGGGCAAATAATTAACTTCTTTGAATCTCTTCTTCACCTCTGAAATTGGAATTATAATGCCCATTTATTTTACCAAAGAATGAGATGAGATAATAATAAACATGAAAGTGTGAAAACGCTTTGCGAGTGACAGAGTGCCATATAAATGTTAGGATATATAATTAATTAGGAATATACACAGAAATTTAAACTGGCATAAGAAAAACTCTATTGCATACTTTATCATCTGGGAACATTGTTTAGAAAGATCATTTTGAATGAAAAGTTTACAGTAGGTTGTAGAGAGCAGATCATTATTATAACATCATTGTAATTTTTTTTTTTTACTTTGTGAAAATCAAGTTTACATTTTTCAGAGTTTTGCCTGAATACTGATAGATTGACTCAGTGGGTCAGAACTAATAGTGTTGACTCTATTTGTAAAGTACAAGACTCCCAAGATACATTATAGTTTTCTTTATGAGATAAGTTTTATTTTTGAATAGGTAAGTTTCAAAGTTTCATGCAGAAGGAAAATTTTACTAACAATTTACCGATGAGAACTCTGGCCAGTATGACAAAGATTTATATTCAGGATCACTGTACATATTAAGCTCCTACCTGGGAGTTCTGTAAGGGACAGAGATCATGGATGTCATGACTGTTGTCTCTGAAGGAAAGTGCATCTTGTATCCCTCTGAAGAGTCATCCCACGATGAGTATTATCGAAAGCCAAGCCATCCCTGACTCAGGAAGAGAAAAAGAAAAAGTGCTCCTCACAGTAAGTGTTCCTCAGAAGCACTTTCTAGGATGAAAAGTGCTCCTTTCAGTGCCTCTTCCCCGAGACAGTCACATCTCCATCTGTGTCCTCAGAACTGCCTTCCACAGCTGATAGGAAAAAATTCTTGTGCTTAAACACAAAACTTCTATGCTTAAACATTATTAGCACCTCTAGGGATATTAGCCACACTGAACTTATCTTTCCATCAGTTTATTTACCTACTTGTTTAAGCTAGAATTCCCAACCTGCTAAACACACACACACACACACACACACACACATTGAGCACTCTAACTATATCCATATAGATAGATAGATATGAGATACGATAAAGAGATGATCAATTGAGATAATAGATATGATATATGATAGATGATTGATTTATTGAGATGATAGATGATAGATAAAAATATTTGAAATTTGTGGAATTGCAAGGCAAAGACTCTACCATTGGTAACTCATTACGCTAATGGTCCATATTCATAAGAACTTGGATAGTTAAGAATAAAATAATATTACAAGCATACTTACTAAAGGTCTATATTAAGTTATTTCATTTCAGTATGTTTCTTTCCAATGCAACTAATGGAATATGGGAGAGACAGTGTCTATTCGGATGAGAAAATACCCCCAAAAGGATATTTATAGAGATCTGTATAAATTGTCTTCTCAACAGACAGATGGGTGGATGTCAGATCCCACAGTAACCCCAGCTACATAATAAATTACTCAGAGAATCATATTTTTAATATACACATAGCTTACTGATTTTACCTTTTATACATACAAATACATTTTTTTCAGTTCTTCTTTCTTTCCTTCCCTTCCTTCCTTCCTTCCTTCCTTCCTTCCTTCCTTCCTTCCTTCCTTCCTTCCTTTCTTCTTTCTTTCTTCTTTCTTTCTTTCTTTCTTTCTTTCTTTCTTTCTTTCTTTCTTTCTTTTTTTTAGACGGAGTTTCGCTCTTGTTACCCAGGCTGGAGTGCAATGGCGCGATCTCGGCTCACCGCAACCTCCACCTCCTGGGTTCAGGCAATTCTCCTGCCTCAGCCTCCTGAATAGCTGGGATTACAGACACGTGCCACCATGCCCAGCTAATATTTTGTATTTTTATTAGAGACGGGATTTCACCATGTTGACCAGGATGGTCTTGATCTCTTGACCTCATGATCCACCCGCCTCAGCCTCCCAAAGTGCTGGGATTACAGGCTTGAGCCACTGTGCCCAGCCTTTTTTCTGTTCTGAAAATACACCATGTTATTAAATATTTCCTGCCACAGTTCCTTTTCACATCCTACTGCTTAACCTGGAATGGAATCCCCCTACAGCTAGGATGGGCTGGCATAGAATTGAGACCCCTCCCTTAGAAGGACCTATCAATAAACACTTATCATATGCCTAGTTTATCAGTTGTCATGTCTTTCCCACTAGACTGGAAGCCAATAAGAGTCAGGGCTGGTACCTCTTTTCTTATTATTCTGTCTAGACCCCCCTTGTACAGTGGCAAGCTCAGAATAGGTGCTCAGTAAATGTTGCCGGGTAAATAAAATTGGGAGGTGTACACATTTTAAGCATCATAGAAAGCATTCACCTGTGTAAGAGTTTCAGGTTATTGTGTCTCATTGTAAAAGACAAAAGGTATTGTGGGCTACTTTATGGCTAAAACAGTAGAAAAGACATAGATAAACTGAAACATAATGAAGTGCTTGAAAGCATACAGTGGATTGTATGTGTAACAGCATCAAATGCCATGATGGAGGTAGTAGAGGAGAACGGTGATTTAGGAAGAAAAAAATGATGTAGCAAACAGAAGGTAACTTCTGTGGAGAATTTTCAAAAGAAACAGAAGGTAGCTAGAAAGCAGATCCTTGGAGAGTGGAAAATGATTTGGTGGCATTGAATGAGCCATTCGCACTGCTGGAGGTGGAAGCAGAGGATGATTCTAAAAGCAAGATGAGGAAACAATGCCTGTAGAAGAGTCTCACTGCTGTGGCTCATGGGCATTTCCTCACCCAGCTAAGTGTACATGCTTACTTAATTGTTTTAATGCATTTAACTGGTTGAAAATGATATCATGCTAATAAGCATGATCACTGGATAAGAACAAAAAAGTCATAGAATGCAATCCATAGAAAGTTGGAGAATCTGGCTCCTACAGCTCACAAGAAACTCAGAAGTACCAGCTGAGTGTTTTGATTCCGGGTGCACTGGGGATGAGGGTGCAACTGAACAAAGGTCACTTTTATGTCACTAAATTTTACACCAACCATTACAAAGACTGATTCACATTTGAAATACCCTTTTTACAGCATTTTTTAAAGGACCAAGAAGTAAAATGCCCTCGTTCTAAAAATCCGATTTCCACGAATTAAATCATAATTAGTTAAAACCACGTAATTCTATTTAACTTTGATGATATGACTTTATTCTTCAGAATGAGAATGTCTCTGTGGTTATACTTACATTTTTTATTTGGTAGGTATCCAAGTACAGCTCTTTGCAAGTGATATACAAGCTAAAAATAATGCCAGGGTATTTGTTTCAGAACAGAAGGAATTCTAGACTAATGTGATAAATGGCATTTCCCCAACTGCACCCATACTGTTCCATTTTGGTTATACAGTCAGCTCCAAGACTAGATAGAGTCTTAAATGTCTATCTTCATGCACTTTAAGCTTGTGACATTCAAAATTTCAGGGAAGGGAATACAGCTGCCACCGTGTGCCTCAATTGATAGGTAAAATGGCAAATTCAAATCCAGGTCACTCATTTTGTTTATCTAGGTAATATTTGAATGGCTAAACCCAGATACAAGGTATTGAAATAGAACTATAAGGTAAATAAAAATGTGTAAAGACACCATCCTAACGTCTAAGTCTTCTTAAAGTCCAGTAAAAAAGAATATTGTGACATACATTTTCCCTTGTTTTAAATTCATGTATACACTCTGGAAACCCACATTGACATTGTTGCTATGCCAAATAAGAGTAAAACATCATTACTAATTGGATAGCTAAGAATAAAATAATATTACAAGTATATTTACTAATGGTCTGAATTAAATTCTTTCCTTTCAACATGTTTCTTTCCAATACAACCATGTCTTCAACCAGAACCATAGGAACAATTTCTAAATGGTGGAGATTAGAGTCTAAAGAAAATCAAATAAGACAAATAAAAATGTTTCAAAATTTACTCTGTAAATATTGTTTTTAAAAATTATTTTTTCAGACATTTATTTTTCACAACTTCAAATAAATCTTTCCAGCCAGCCAGATTATTTAAATAATCATCTGCAAAAAAACAATAGATTTAATGATACTCTGAAATACACCATCCTGTGTGTGAAAGCTACAGCCAAGAACTGGTGACTTAGTTTCATCAATTCCATGGGACAATGGGAACTTTAGAAATAGTGGGAAGTGGTATTGGGTCATCACTGGCGATGATGAAGCGCTCTATGATCATTCGGTGATTGTGACAGGGACTTTGTCCAAAAGTAAGCATATTTTACTTTTGGTTAGAGATGAATTGGAAAGAACCCAACTCTGAACCAGCAGCCTCATGGATTCTCATTAATTTTAATTGAATGAATTGAATGTCCAGTCTAGACGCAATTTTTCAAACCCAATTAATAAGATACTTAAGGTGTTGGCAAAAGTCTCTGCAAGGCTTTTAGCTATAATTTTAAGAATTTGAAAGATGGGTAAATGCCAGGAAATTATAAATGAGTCAATGCAATAATTTAAGTTGAAAAGAAGTAACAGATGATACTGTATGCTCTAGGAGGCTCAACTTCTTTCTATACCTATGCACAAAAAAATGGAAATAAAATTTCAGTTTTAAAACAACTGAATGAGATCAGGATATAGGAAACAAACAACGCTGCCTAAGAAGGAAAGGTTATGTCAGACTCGTGGTTTTACTCACCGTGAATGGAGCCACCATTAACATCTTGTGGTTAGAAGACCTTTTACACTTTCAAACATGATCTAACTTTCTGAAAACTGTCATATATTTTTCTTCCTTTAGCAAAATTTTAGTGTTTTCTGATCTAAATGGACTCATTATATTTATTTAATCATCACTGCCTATAGTAAAGAGGATTGACTCTGTACCGGGTAGCATGCATGATTAAAATATATCACAATACATGCCAGTATTATATGCTATCTAAAACAAATATATTCACGTGGAGTTACTTGTTCAGTTTGATCTTGACAACATGCTTGTGAGTAGTGTTGTTTGGAAACACCGTTTGAGAAAAAGAAGGTTGTCCTGGTTCCGTGTTGGGGCTGAAATGAAGCTAGCAGGCTGCAGCTGAGCTCAGGGAGTTTCCAAGTTAAGTTCCAGTTATCAGTTGTTAAGGAGAGGGTTCTTTGTTCAGAGCATGCAATGGAGCTGAAGCCAGAGGGCAGTCTGTGCGATGCCTTGTGTCAAAGCCAACGGGCAAGAGAAAGCTGTGTGTGGGAGAACGGTTGTGCTGTGCAGACTGGTCTTAGGTGTAGAACTGGTCAGCATAAACGTAATGAGGTGATGTGTGACAAAGGCTGATGCTGGAGAGGATGTGGAGAAATAGGAACACTTTTACACTGTTGGTGGGAGTGTAAATTAGTTCAACCATTGTGGAAGACAGTGTGGCGATTCCTCAAGGCCTTAGAAATAGAAATTCCATTTGACCCAGCAATCCCATTACTGGGTATATATCCAAAGGACTATAAATCGTTCTACTATAAGGACACATGCACACGAATGCTCACTGCAGCACTATTTACAATAGCAACGACCTGGAACCAACCCAAATGCCCATCGACCCATAGACTGGACTGAGAAAATGTGGCACATATGCACCATGGAATACTATGCAGCCATCAAAAACGATGAGTTCGCGTCCTTTGTAAGGACATGGTCGAATCTGGAGAACATTATCCTCAGCAAACTGACACAAGAACAGAAAATGAAATATCACATATTCTCACTCATAGGCAGGTGAGGAAAAATGAGAACACATGGACACAGGGAAGGGAGTACTACACATCGGGGTCTATTGGGAGGAATGGGGAGGGACAGCGGAGGGGGGGAGCTGGGGAGGAATAGCCTGGGGAGAAATGCCAAATACGGGTGAAGGGCAGGAAGGCAGCAAAACACACTGCCATGTGTGTACCTATGCAACTATTTTGCACATTCTGCACATGTACCCCAAAACCTAAAATGCAATAAAAAAAAAAAACCCTTCACGTTGCCCTGGCTACAAGCTTTAGGGATAAACTTTATGATTGATGATACCCTCAGAAGGCTGAGAAACAGAAGCCAATAAAAATAAAAATGTTTGTTCTTAACTTATTGAATTACATATACAAATATATTGCTATGTTATTTCATTATAATAATATATGAAAATAATATAATATTCATATTCATTATTATATTATACTAGTATAAATATTATAACATATATTAAATTATATATAACATTATATTTATTATAAAGCATTATAATTTTTATAAATATTATATATATAACTATATATATATTTTTTATAAATGTAACAATAATATGAATATACATTATATTATAAATATGATATAAATGATGTTATAATTATTTATAGTATAATTACAATATAACATATAATATTTATAATATTTATAATAATATTTGATATATATTATGTATATTTGAGAGAAAGTGAGAGCCTGTCCTGTATATAGTAATATGCTAGGTTCTGGTCGTTTTAAAACAAAAACCTAACGTTTCTAATGCATATGCCTGAGACTGAATTTAATTATGATGCAATTGAAAATCCATGCCAGGCAGTCTATAAAGATCTCAGCTCTCCCACTGGAGCTCCCCTAATCAGGACAGGGAAACAGTGAGAACAGACAGAGGTGTCTCCGGGACTCAGCGGGAGGCGGGGGACTCAGTGGGAAGCAGACAGCCGCGCCATGGAAGGGATCAGCATGAACTGGGATCCCTTCTAATTTTCCACCTCTCATCTCAGCTCATCTCAGCTCCTTTTATTTAATCCCCTCTTTCATCAGGCTTGCTGCTGCTTTTTTTTTTTTTTTTTTTCCTGCCATATGGAAGATAAAAACAAACGCTCACTCCCTTGCCAAACTTACAAATGTAGACGAACCAAATGAACCAAATGCAGGAGGAAAGACTCTGTTCAGCTCAGCTTGGGTGAGTCACCTCCACACAGGGCTGGGTTCAGTGAATAAAACAGCTGCCTGTGGCCTCGGCTATATTGGAGAGGTAAAGAATTTAATACAAAACTGAAACTGTCAAGTTTTTTTTAATGATGTTTTTATATAGCTCTCACATGCAGTACAATTTGGCTCAGATGTCTGATATGCCTGAATTGTCAAGTCAATACAAGAATCAAAGTGTCAGACTACTTGAAAACTTATAGTACCCGGGTGGATTTTGTCAAATGCCACACTGGTAGGGAGATGGTTAAGAAATAACAGGATCAATCGAGAGTCATTTATATTTTTTAAAAAGAAAAACTTAAAAAAAAAAAGAAGGCATCTAATCTGGAGCTTGTAAAATTTCTGGGCGGTGGGGACTAGAGGGCTGTAATGCTTTGACTGCAATAACTCATTCAGGCAACAGTGTGGTTCCGGCCTTCCCTTGTACCTGGCTTTACAGTCCCGAGCTTTTGGGGGTTGCAGAAGGACCAACACTGGTATCAACTCTCACCCTTTCCCCTCTGTTTTCTGCACTGCACTTTGTGAGGGGCCAATCTGCACACTTTTCTTCTGCCAAACTGTTTTATTGCTTTTTCACTAATGCTCACTCCCATCCCCTTTTTAGCCACTGTGAAATTATACCTATTTTATAACTTCACTGCCTTTTTTTTTTCTATTTTGAGACAGAGTCTTACTTGGTTGCACAGGCTGAAGTGCAGTGGTGCAATCTTGGCTTACTGCAACCTCCACCTCCTGGATTCGATCTCTTCGCCTGCCTCAGTCTCCTGAGTAGCTGGGATTGCAGGCACCAGCCACCTTGCCTGGCTAATTTTTGTATTTTTAGTGGAGATGTGCTTTCACCATGTGGGCCAGGTTGGTCAAACTCCTGATTTCAGGTGATCTGCCCACCTCAGCTTCCCAAAGCACTGGGATGACAGGGGTGAGTCACAGCACTCAGCACACTCTCATTTTTAACAGCATTTCAGGTGGTCTTCGGGGGTCCAGCTACATGTCTAATAATTCACTAGAAGGTGATAAAGACCAGCCACATGTCTGGTGATTCACTAGAAGGACTCACAGAACCGGTGTCCTTGGTACAAACAGCTACAAGGTTTTTGGTGGTGGTGTTATTTTCCTGTTGTGTATTTTCCCTCTGTATTGTGTTGCTTTTTATGGCTTACTTACTATAACTATCTGTTTTGTTATTTAGTTAGAATTTTACTGGTAGCTGGTCACGTAGATACCCTCTGCCCAGGTTTCACCATAAATCACATTGTTTATACCAGCAACCCTGGGGTAGCAAAACAAACTAACCAGCCAGGAGTGGAGAAACTATTGTGATTCAAGCTCCCAGATGCTAACCAAAGGCCAGCCCTGCAAGCAAGACCTTTTGAAGATAGTGCCATGATGTTAACTCCTTTACTCACCATTGAGAAGAAGGTGAACATGTGCAAAGACACAATTTTATTAACGAAACTAAAAGCCTTTAATCTAGGCAGCCACTCAAAAGGCAGATTTCCACTACAACGGAGTCAAGCTAAACTTCATGATGCAGTCAATCAATGCTACTAGAAGTCAGGGAAGTAAGGAATTACTGCGACCCGGATCAGCAGGGTTCAATCTTAGGGTTTTACTTGGATTTCAAAGCATAGGTGGAGGGTAAAAGAATTTAAGGAAGTATAAAGCAGCATAAACTGGCATGGTATTCTCTGTATGAGTGGTCATTGTCAGGCAAACAACGAAATCATCCTAGAGAAATGGAATCACACGAGGAAGCACATGGAGGTAAGAATTTATAGGTACAATAAGGGACAATCTTAACAGTAAATTTTGTCATTCTGCTGTAAGCAATGGGATATATAAAGACTTTTTTTCAGTAGAGATATAATGAAACTAATATTGTAGAGAAATATTTCTGGCTCGGATCCTATGATGATTCTCTCTGGGTCAGAGTGGAGCCTTATGTTATGTATATTTGCAACCACCTGAGCTAAGGCTATAAACATTTAAAAGGCAAGATATTCTTTTAACTAAAAGGCTAGAATGAAGGTTATATACCGTCATTCTAGCCTTTTAGTTAAATAAGAAGTTATTAACTATGATGTTGAGGGGAGGGGAGGAAGAGGTTAAAAGTTAAATAAGGGAATTTAAAAAGATGACAGTCATAGAAAAGTCTGCATTTTGGCTCTGAATTTCCTAGCTGCAAAATGAAAGCTAGCTACAGATGGTTCCTTATGTAGCACTCATTGTCATTGAAGAGAAAACATTACCTTGGAAGAGCACAACTTCCCCATAGATTATCTCTAATATAAGCTTGTGACAGTGGGTTTCATATAGGATGTACTGGAGGGAAGGATGTGCTTCCTTGCATATAATTCAGTATGTTCTTGCTTGATGCTGTTTCCTGCAGAAGCCTTTCATGAGTTAGTGAAAAGCTGCCAAAATGCAGCTGCAATTCTGCAAGGTTTCAGGACCATATGGTCCCAGGATGTAATTCTCCAGTGACCTGACTTAATTAATGGATGGAATCTCAAGGGATTGAGACTCAGCTTGGTTTTCCATATTTATCCATAATTATAACTCCTCTCGAATCATCCTATGATAATACTGGACTGAAAGAGTTCTAAGGTGAAGATTGGACTGTAAGTTAAGCAAATCTATCCATTGATACTTAACTGTATTTTATTCACTATATCATTTTAAGTGACTTTTATGTGTTAATATTTTTAAAAATTATCCAAGATAGCACAATTACTTCTTTTGGAAAGTGAGAGCCAAACTTTTTCTACAAGGGCTACCCATTATTCCTGAACCTTATCCTGCCCTTTCCTGAGTTTCTCCCTCCTCCTGTTTGGGGACACGATCTGTGAACCTCGGTCTACTAGTTTAGGAGTGAGCTCCTGACAGGAAAGTGCCATCACTTATGATATGTGACCTATTTCACAAAGTTAAGCTGAGACAATTTTATACATACTCAATCTTGTGAATCAGAAGCCCAGAAGAAGATGAGTAGTTGGGGGTGAGGACTTGAGCAAGTAGTTAATGGAGCTGTGAGCATGAGACAGACTTTCTCTAGCAGTAGGTACAGGAAAGTGGAGAATGTAAAGACCCAGGCATAACTGCTAAGGAGAGAGAGACCAAGAGAAGCAGATGCACAAAGAAAGGGAGACGTCATAAGTTAAAGAGATGAAGGTAAAAATTGATCTTTTAGTTTGCTGGGGCTGCTATAACAAAATACCATAAACTGGGTGGGTGGCTTAAAAAGCAACAGAATTTAATTTGTCATGGTTCTGGAGACTGGCAAGTCCAAGATCAGGGTGCCAGCATGTTGACTTCTGATGAGGGCCCTCGTCCGTGTCGTGAATTGCAGACTTCTCGCTGTGCCCTCACATGGTGGAAGGGAAAGGGGATCTCCCTGGGGTTCCTTTCATCAGGGCACTGATCATAGTCATGATGGCATTACATAGGGGCTAGAATTTAAACATACACATTTTGAGAAGACACAAACATTCTGACCAGAGCAAGTAATAATCTATGAGCAGTCTGAAGTCTCACCTTTCCAAGCATTTCTTCATTCAACTTTCCCAGAGTCAGAGAGATGTGTCTACATTGTTTTGCATCAGAAAAAAATATGGGCAGAAAAAAAGAAAGAAAATTAAGTAAGCATGCAAAAATGTACATGCAAAAGCAAAATTGATAGAGATTATCAGTTCATTAATGGTGAAAGAAAGCAGCCGAAAGTCCCAATCTCCCAGGTCCCAGGAACAGCAACTATGTATTTATTTTTATGTCTATGACTTAGACTCCTATGAGACCCTTGCAATGAGCTAGCTCAAGAGGATCTCTCATCCTATGGAAGAAAGAAAATCCTCATTAATAGCATCTGTTTGTTTTACTAGCAATAACAACAAATGTATAATTGTGAATTATATTTATTTGTGAAAATATATTATGTAACTAATCCAAGCTGTTACTTATCTGTTGCCTTCTATATCAAATACTATATTTCAGTTAAACTTCACAAATCACTCTTTTTGGAAAGAGGAAATTGATACTTAGTTGTGTGTATTACTGCAATCAAAAGATTTGTCTGACAGACCCTCTTGAGTAGATAAAAAAAAAGGTATATAGTTTATCATAAAATACCTGAAGGAATAAAGTATAAAACCATTGTAGTTTAATCCCAAAGATACATTAAATTACTTTAAATTAAACCTTAATAAAATGTGATAAATAAAAGAATGGACTGAGCTTGGTTTTATATTTTGAAATTTAATTATAGAGTATGAAATCAAAACATTTTATGTATGACTTGCTTATATATAATAAAACACATTTTTCAAAATTCAAAGTGTAAATATTTTATTTTTTCCAACTACAGAGTATTTAGCTGCTTAAGTCTTTGACTATAACATGTATGTATATTAATGCATACATTAATATGTATAAATGCATAAAATGTATTCTAGCAACAAATAAATCTACTTGGACATGTTTACATATAGTGAATATATTAGCTTTCATCACACAAAAATACATGATTACCAATTATGCATCAGGCTTTTGTGCAATGTAATATTTTAGCTTCTAAGAGTTTATTTTACTTGTTTGAATGCATTGCAAAAATAACAAAAACCTCCTAAAAACAGAATAGGACATTTTGTGAATATATAAGGATGAGGGCAGTTTGCAAAGCTCCAACAGGGCATATAGTTTTGAAATCCAGAATTTTTCTGTTCAATCAGATATTCGCATGTAGATAGCAAAAACGGAAAAACTTAAGGTATCTGTGGGATAGAGATATACTGACATTTACTTATAGAAATAGAAATGTTATAAGAAGAAACCAGAGGAAGAAATGACACTCTTTTAAAATGAGAAGCTGAAAATCCATGGACTGGAGGAGACCAAGGAAGAGATTGTTCAGTGGTCAGTGTCACACAAGTATTCCAGATAATAAGTATTGATAGAATTAGAAAATCATCGTTTAGTAGCCCATAACAAATTCCAACATTATATCACATATTTGTTATTATGTAATAAATATTCTTAAAATGCTGTCATTTACAAATAACAGTCATGTATTTGCTTAAACAATTTTTGGATGGGCAGTTGTGTGAGTATAAGGGTTAAACTTGGCAAATATGCTGATCTCCCCTATAAAATTTGGAATCAGTAAGTCAGATTATCTGAAAGGACTTCACACACATCTGTCAGTTGGTATTGACTCTCAACTAAACCTTTTCTTCTACATATTATATTAAAGGAGGATAGTAGTTTCAGGGCAGCAACAGAGCAAATTAGAAAGTCTCTAGAGTCCTATACTTAAACCCTCCAAATTCACATGCCCTGGATTATGCTGATGAAAGCAGATCACAACACCAGCCCAGAGTCAAGAGGGCAAGAAGTGAATTTCATTTTTAATGGGAGGAGTGGAAAAGTCTATTGCAAAGAGAGCAGAGAAAAGAGGGAAGAGAATAAATTGTGGCCACTTTTTGAAGCCTAGAAAATCATTCTAGGCAATGATACTTGGGTTTGGCAACATCTCAAAAACTGAGATGAATAAACATTATGAGACTCACTGTGGAAATATAAAATACCATCTATCATAACACACACACACACACACACACACACACACACACACAATCATAATGTAATCAAACATCCAGATCTAACAAACTAATCTGTGGATAGGAAATTAAGGGAACAAAAGATCAGGCTATACAATGTTACAAATAAAACCATATTTGTGTAAACTTTTTGGTGCAAGTAACTTTATTTCTTCCAACCAATAAACTTGAAAAACAAAACATTTAAAAGGCACAGATTGGAAAGGAAAAACAAAACTGTCTTATTTGCAAATAAAATGACTCCCTACATAGAAAATTCAAGAAACTCTAACTACAAAGCATTATAAATAATGGTTGCTGGATAGAATATCAACAGAAAAAAAATGATATTTCTCTACAAAGCAAGGAGCAGAAAATCTAATTAATAATCTCCTTTTACCATAGCAACAAAGATACAGTGTTCTTAGGAAGAAATCAAATGGAAGTTACCCATGAACTCAATAGAATAATTTTAAAAAGACAAAAAAAGAAAACGTCTTTATGATCAGAGGTTGGATTGAGATTTTTAAAATAAGACTCAAAACGTGTTAGCCATTCTATTCTGTGGATAAAAGTGATTTCAACTTAACTCTGACTTAAACTTGAATACATATTTCTAAAATGAGCATGAATGTACAAAAACCTATGAATAGCCCAGATACTCTTAAGAAAGATAAAATTGGTGAATTTGCCTGCCAAGCAATGCCATATCCAATAAAATTGTAGTGCAGGAATAAACAAATAACATAGAGTGATATGGCTGTGTCTCCATCCAAATCTTATGATCCCCAAGTGTCATGGGAGAGACTCAGTGGGAGGTAATTTAATTATCTGGGTGGGATTTTCCCATGCTATTCTCATAACAGTGAATGAAACTCTGATCTGAGGGTTTTATACTTGGCAGTTCCCCGGCACACACTGTTCTGTCTGTTGCCATGTAAGGCATGCCTTTGCTCCTCCTTCACGTTCCACCATGATTGTGAGGCCTCCCCACCCATGTGGAACTGCGAGTCCACTAAACCTCTTTTTTCTTTATAAATTACACAGTGACAGATATTTCTTCACAGCAGTATGAAAATGGACTAATACAGTAAATTGGTATCAGTAGAGTGGGCACTGCTAATAAGACATTCAAAAAATGTGGAAGTGACTTTGGAACTGGGTAACAGGTAAAGGTCAGAAGAGTTTGAAGGACTCAGAAGAAGACAGGAGGATGTGGGAAAGTTTAGAGCTTCCTAGAGCTTCCTTGTATAGTTTTGACCCAAAAGTCCAGGCTGAGGTGGTCTCAGATAGTGATAAAAAACTTATTAGGAACTGAAACAAAGGTGATTCTTGCTATATGGAAGGAAGGCAGGACGGAAGGAAGGAAGGAAGGAAGGAGAAGGGAAGGAGGGAAGGAGGGAAGGAAGGAAGGAAGGAAGGAAGGAAGGAAGGAAGGAAGGAAGGAAGGAGGGAGGGAGGGAGGGAGGGAGGGAGGGAGGGAGGGAGGGAGGGAGGGAAGGAGGGAAGGAGGGAAGGAGGCAGGGAGGGAGGGAAGGAGGAAAGGAGGGAAGGAGGGAGGGAGAGAAGGAAGGAGGGAAGGAGGGAAGGAGAGAAGGAAGGAGGGAAGGAGGGAAGGAAGGAAGGAAGGAAGGAAGGAAGGAAGGAAGGAAGGAAGGAAGGAAGGAAGGAAGGAAGGAAGGAGGGAAGGAGGGAAGGAGGGAAGGAGGGAAGGAGGAAAGGAGGGAGGGAAGGAAGGAAGGATCACTTGTGTACTGTATGACATACAAAAGAATGTTCAGGCTGGGTGCAGTGGCTCATGTCTGTAATCCCAGCACTTTGGGAGGCTGAGGCCAGTGCATCACCTGAGGTCAGGAGTTTGAGACCAACTTGGCCAGCATGGTGAAATCCCGTCTCTACTGAAAAAACAAAACCTAGCCAGGCATGGCTATGATCTCAGCAACTAGGGAAGCTGAAGCAGGAGAATAACATGAACCCGAGAGGCAGAGATTGCAGTGAGCTGAGACTGCACCATTGCACTCCAGCCTGGGCAACAGAGCAAGACTCCATCTTAAAAAAAGAAAAGAATGTTCAATGCGGCATTTCTGTCATATTAACAATCTGGCTAAAACCCAAGTTCCATCAACAAGGAAGACTATAAATAGGTTTAAGTGTTTTCACTGTATGAAAATAAATACAATAAAAATAAATGCCATTACACATATTAATATGGATGAATTGCAAAAATCTATGTAAAACAGCAATAAAACAAAAGTTAACAAAACTTCCAAAAGTCTCATGAAGTATGACAACATATATGTTAAAAATGAAACAAAATACACTTAAAATACTTAAAATAAAAAACATGCTCACACATACACACAAATTTTTGGAACCAATAATTGAGTTCCACAAGGTTTTAGGAAATAAAACCAATATGCAAAAATCGGTTGTATTGCTATGTACTACCAATAAACATAATTCCATTTATGACAGTGGTAATGGTACATCCATGTAAGAAGACAGTTTGTTGGTTTCTTACAGAACTAGATGTATGACCCAGCAACCAAGCTCCTTAGTATTTACTCAAAAGTGTTAAAGACATGACCTCACAAAATCCTGTTCATAGATATTTATAGCAGATTTAAACATAATTGCCAAAAATTAGAAGCAACCAAAATGTCATTCAGCAAGTTAATGGGTAAATAAGCTGTGATACATCCAGACACTGGAATAATTTTTAGCGCTAGAATGAAATTGAGTTGTTCCATGATACACATAGAGGAAACTTAAGTGCATATTGTTAAGGGAAAGAAACCAGTCATAAATGTTACATAATGTATGATTCAACTATATGAGTTCTGGGAAAAAGTGAAATTATGGAGACAGAAAATTGTTATGTAATTGCCAGGGATTGAGGAGGAGGGAGAAATGAACAGGTAGAAGATTTCTAAGGCAGCGAGTGTACACTGCATGATACTATAATGGTAGACATATGTCATTGTATATTTGTCTAAATCTGTGTAATGGATAATACCATTCTGAAATCAGAAAGTGGTGATGGTTGCATAAGTCTGTGAAGGTAACAGAAAAAACCACTGGAAGGTACATTTTAAAAGGCTACATTTTATGATATGCATAATATATCCCAAATAAAGCTACTATTTTTAAAAATAAAATATGCCTGATAAGAATTATTTTCAATTTAGAATATTTTAAGGGTAAATTTTAAAATGCTTAATGCTGCGTAATGAGATTTCTGAAAGCAATTTCAAGATGCTAATTTCTTAGAAACCAGAATAAAAAGCATACTATCTTTGCTCTAATTTTTCAGACCCAGAGGAGCTTCCTTATCTTTTCATTTATTGAATTGTCTATTTTAGAATTAGCACTCATTGAACTGAGAAAAAGTGTGTACTTTTGCAGATGGGTGAACTAAAGTCAACTGAATGAAATTGGAACTTTCAAATGATGTCCAAACTCTAAATTACAAAATGATAATATTACCCATTTTTAAAAACATCATTTCATTTTCCTGTCATGTTATTTTACTTTCAGAATACTGACAAGCCTAAAAAGTCAAGGAAAAATACTAACACTATATTTTTCATCAGAAAGAAAAAGGATAGAATTTCTGTGCTTATTTTCAAATGCTGATTGTAACACAGTTGCCCTTTATAGTCATGCTAACTTAGTTTTGCTCATTGATGCTTAATACATTCTGCTAATTTTGATTTATTAGAGTGTATTACACAAAATTATTTGCTCATTGCTCTTTTTTTGCTAGCATGAGGTAGACATTTAACATATAACTTCCATTTGGTCTTTATAAAGTTGGAAATAAAACTGATCACAGGATAACAGTATTGCTGGAACAAATAAAGGAATAAATACATTGGGTTGTCCTTGGGATAAATTCTCAATACGCTTAAAAATCACTGGGCTATTTACACATCAGTACATCATGTGAGATGTGTGGTATATGCCCCATGTACCATGCTCCTTGTACATAGTATTTTTACATGTTGAACCCCCCATCCTCAGTAGTAACCTGTCTTGATATACTCTTTCACCAGATTTTTAGGGACCAAAGAGAAATATAAAGATCAGCCAAAAGTTGCCCAGAGTCACGGGGGTTGATGGAAAGTTAGAAAAGGACTGAGAATTCCCTCTCTACTGAGGAGAAGTCTGCACTCCATTATCATTCACACACTGTGGTTTTAAGCAACTGCCAGGAGTTCTCCTCCCAAGTGGAAGAGGAATGGTGACACTTAACAGGGCTGGGTGCAGCCCCTGAAAGGGTCCCATTGCCAATGAACCTGGCGAGGCTTCCTCAGGCTTCCTGTGAACCATGACTCTAGAGGTGAATGAGCAACAGAAGGCCTCTGCCATGCCACCCTTCCTCTTCTCTATGTTGACACAGAAAATTTCCCACAAATACTGTGTGTAACCTGTTTCAGGATGCTGAGTTTGCATCTCTCACCCATCTCCATTTGTAATTGCCATTTTTCTTGATCTCCCCTACCCAACCCAAACGCCTTGCTGTGAAGCAAAAATCTCTAAGGATATTTACCTTTCCCTCCTTCTAAGTTCGTTGGCTGTAGTTGCACTTTTAAACTAAGGACAGGCTTATGCTTATTCATTTTTACACATTCTGGTGGGAAGATAAAAATTCAAAGAAGTAACAAGAAAATAAGCATCCATATTCCCATATATTAGAATTTATTCCTGGAATTACCACTAGAATTTCCGGTAAAAATCTTGGTGTAGTATTTCCAGTCTTCCTTTTGTTTTTTAAATCAGTTTTTGGTAACTAACACTACTTTTTCATATATATTTAATGCAATGAAAAACATGCAAGGGCAAATGTAAAAAGAAATCACACTAAATCACTGTATCCAGGAATAATTGATATCATCATTAAGACTGTTAGTCCAATATATTTTTAGGCATATATACAGATGGATAGTCAAATTACAATCACATTTATTATGTTTTTAAATAAAACGCATTTTTCACTCTATATTAGCATTTATTATGTTTCCAAATAAAATGTATTTTTAAATATAGAGAGTGAAAAATACGTTTTATTTAAAAACATAATAAATGTGATTGTAATAAGGTACATTAAATTTAACTATAACAGAAAATAAATGTAAAGGATTAAAAAACTTCTAACAAATGCCTTGTTATTAAAGAAAGTACTGTTTTCCAAATACTATTTCTACAATTCCTGTATGGAATTAGGTTAGAGTTTTTTTTTTTCTTTTTAAGTTCCCATTTTAGATCATTTTTTTAATAACTGGCCATCAAAGTCCTATGAAGCATGCTCTCATTACCCCATCTCACCTCATACTTTGTTCATGTGTTACTTTTCTTTTACATTATGACAGCTAAAATGTTAAAACGATTAGAACCTATGCCTGCACACTGTATTATATAACAGTGAAATAAATGCAACTGTATAAAATGAAATGATTATCAAGGTTTACTACATTTATACTCTCTTCTAAATCCATAACTTTCATAGTTATTTGATTGTTGTCTATATGTAAATACATTTAGTGTTATGGTCTAAATGTTTATGTCCCCAAAAATTCAAATGTTGAATTCCTAGCCCCCAAGGTAATTATTTCAGGAGATGGAGCCTTTGTGAGGTGATTAGATCGTGGGGCAGAGCCCTCAAGCATGGGACCCCTTATCCCTTCCAACATGTGAAGATACAGCAAGAGGCACTATCAGTGAACCAGGAAGCAGGTCCTCATCAGATAGTGAATCTGGGATACCTGGATTTTGGATTTCTTAACCTCTAGAACTGTGAGAAATAAATGTATGTTGTTTATAAGCTACATAGTTGATGGTATTTTATTGCAGCCCAGATGGACGACTAAATTAATAAAACATTTAGTAATGCCCTCACTATGTTTTTCTGACTGCATTTTTTGAAACGATTTTGAGTTGGTGGATGCTGTCTGTGATCAATGGAGCTCCATTGCTGTTGTTCTTAATGTTGCTTTCTATTTTTTTCAGTGCTCCTGTTTGTTGTGCCAAGGAAGGTTCATTGATAGTCTGAATTTCTTTATCTTTTAAAGCATCTACTTTGTACACAAAATATATTTGACTAATATATTGGCTTGCATAAAATTGAAATTTTTCATCTTTATTTTTGTCTTGGCTGGATAAAATATTTTGGGGTCATACTATGTTCCCCTTAGAATTTCAAACATTTCCCCATTATCTTCTCACACCAGAAATTGCTGGGTGGAAATTCTTTTAAGATGAAAACCAAAACACAATGAGAACAAAAATATCTTCTAGAAACTAGAAATAGAAAGAAACTGTCCTACTGATAAAAAAAAAATACCTCATATATTACATGTAATAACAGCAAAGAGAAGAGAGGGTAAGGATAAGATTAATAATAAAATATGGGCAACAACTCTGTAGAATAGAAGATTTTATTGAATGCTGTCAAAAACGACATCAGAAAAGACTCAAATAAATAGAAAGCTAACTTTTCAAATCTTTCCATCTTTTGCATAAAACAAGGAGTGCTTTTGAATCCCAAGAACTCAAGCTGATTCTTATTCTAGGACATTTTGCTCAGCTGGTGCTAAAGTGTTGTTTATTCCAGGACAGAAAAGATTAACGAAAGTAATTTAAAAGAATATACAGGCTCAGTCAAGGCTGCACAGGATGACTTTTAAAAATAAACTATAAAGTTAATTCCCAAAATGCAAGCCCTACTATTTCCTACATGATTTTAAGAAGCACGGCATTCAGTATCTCGCCCTCCTCCTATAGGCTGGGACAGGGCCCTGGCACTTTATAAACATATCAATATATGCAATATTGACCATGGTATGTCTCTCCCCCTAAGCAGAAAGTGGTCCACTTAAGAGCAAGAACCCTTTCACATTTCTCTTTTATTACTGTGGATAGCAAAGAAAAGGTACTCAATATATAGATGTAAAAAAAATGTCCTGAATTTGAGCCCTGACTTCGCAACTAGTTATGTGAGTTAGTTATAATATATCCAAACTTCAGTTTTCTCATTTGTGAGATAGGGTCAATGATCTTTACATCCCCCTCATCCTGGCTGTTTCAAGAATGGAACGAGATTCTGGGTGAAGGTGTTCTGCCTACAGCAAATATCCCCCAGAGGCAAGGTATTATCCATAGTAATCCCTGTACTTTATTTTATAGTTTTCTTAGTATTGATTTTATTTTTATTATGATATACACTTCAGAAGTTGAAACATCTAATACATGGCTAATTTTTTTTTAGATGGAGTCTCACTCTATCACCCAAGCTGGAGTACTGTGGCGCAATCTTCGCTCACTGCAACCTCCGCCTACCGGGTCCAAGCAATTCTCCCACCTCAGCCTCCTGAGTAGCTCGGACTACAAGTACATGGCAGTATGCCTGGCTAATTTTTGTGTTTTTAGTAGAGACAGGGTTTCATCATATTGACCAGGTTGGTCTCAAACTCCTGACCGCATGATCTGCCCGTCTTGGCCTCCCAAAGTACTTGGATTACAGGAGTAGGCCACCACACCTGGCCAACTTATGGCTAATTTTTTAAAAAAATATTGTTTTAAGCATGAATTATCACTACACTTTTTAAAATGTCATGTGTGTTTTGACTTCTTATATTGTGATTTTCCAAATGTGACATGTACATTTAAAAATACGTAGTCACATATTTAATAAATATTTATAAAAATAAAGTATAAAAAGATAAAACAGCAAGAGTGAAGGGTCATTGATTAAATGGTATAAATAAGTCAAGCTTTTGCTTCTATATTTAGTAATTCATAAATTATACAAAGCAAATCCGATATATGTGTTGGTTACAAACCATGAAATTTACTGCTGCAAAGGAAATTAGAGCACTGGCTTAGAAGAAATTAGCATTTTTATTTTCATTAACTACTAACTAAAATATGGCATTTCTTCTCATTATGAATGTGAGCAATGAACTACAGTGGTCCTACGCATTTGTCATACATAGAAATCACAAATATTGTCATATCCTAATATGGTAGCTTCAGATATCATAAAATATCACTTTTTTGTTGGGTGTGGGGGATGTAACAGAGTCTCACTCTGTCCCCCAGGCTGGAGTGCAAGTTCCAGCTCACTGCAACTTCCATCTCCTGGGTTCAAGCAATTCTCAGGTCACAGGCATGTGCCATCATGCCTGGCTAATTTTGTATTTTTAGTGGAGATGGGGTTTCACCATGTTGCCCAAGTTGGTCTTGAACTCCTGGCCTCAAGTAATACACCCACCTTGGCCTCCCAAAGTGCTGGGATTAAAAGTGTTAGCCACCACACCCAGCTGAAATATCACTCTTTTCAAATTACAGGAATCACTGGATCTTTTGTTAGGTCTTGTTACTTAATGTTAATAGCAAACACATACACTATTATATGACATAGTTTTCCAAAAATAATTTGATACTGGTATTTCTATATGATTGCTTATTTTGTAATCTTATTTTTGACAGATTGTATTGCCTTATTTTGAAAAGGGCTTATGGGCTTCAGGAGCCTGTCAAAGAACTCCATGACTGATGTAAAAAAATTAAGAACCCCTATCTTAGAAAAAATCTAATTCTACTTCCCAGCCTCTCTGGCCTTCCTACCCAGCATAGTGATCAGCTGCATCCACGCCATGTGGGAACTTATTAGAAATACAGAACTTCCGATCCTAGTCCAAAACTACTGAATCAGAATCTGCATCTCAGCAATACCCTTAGGGGACCTGGACATTTTCCAGTTTATTATTCTGTAATTTAAAAATATTTATTATCAAAAGATCCCCTGTGGTACCTATCTACTTTCCATGACATTATCTAAACATTAGCAAATTCACCAGGACCAAACAAAAACAAAAACAAGTAAGAAAGGGAAAGAGCAGAAATAACACCAATATCAGTTCCGTTGCCAATAAACAATGCATTTTCTGATTTCAATTTGCCACAGAGACTTCTTAAGTAAAGTGATTATTTATGATATTAACACCATGAGGAAATCATTATTCCAGGTTCCAAATTGTATAATCTGCAAGTTCCAGACAAATAAACACCCCTTGTTTCTATTTAATCCCATTCTGGAATTTAAAAATCAATGAAAATATGTGTTTATATTGAAAAAACAAATCACTTTGAAATACTGAATGCATCTGATTAGCAATAACATCTATATTTAAAACATGTAAAATGAGAACAAAGATGAAAGAGATGCTTAAAAGAAAACTGACATTGGAAAATTACTGCGGTTCATTTACCATCCAGTTTTGAAATTTAAACAGATATTTTATTAAGATATTCGTTGATTTTATAAATCCTTAAAAGTAGTAGAAGTATTTACATGATTTTCAAAGAAGCCCAAAATGATGCTGAACCTTCAGAATGCAAAGTTCATAAAATGAATGATGCAATATTCATTTTTGGAAATTTTGACTCAATAATTTCCTGCCAAAAACCTTTTTAGCAATATTGCCTTCCAAGAATATAAATAAAATGATTAAGCGAAGGATAACTTCAAAAATGAGATAAGGCAACATGCTTACATTATAGTACTTTCTAAAATAAAACTAAATGTGCATTTTTATTATTTCTTTGAAGCAATATTTATTGACCGTAATGTCAAAACCATGAGCAGGACATAAAGAAATCAGTGGATGAGCAAATACTGATACAGCAACTTTCACTTTTTTATTCCAGCGATTAAAATGTAAAAGCAATATTCAGCCAGATTTTTTTCAACTTTTATTTTAGATTCAGAGGGTACATGTGCAGATTTGCCATCTGGGTGTATTGTCTGATGCTGAGGTCTGGGGTACTATTAATCCCTTCACCAAGGTACTTAGCATAGTACCCAATAATTAGCATATTATTGGGTACTATGAATGCTTGCCCTGACACCTCCCCACACCCCTCTAGCAGTTCCTAGTGTCTATTTTTGCCATTTTTTATATCCTTAAGAACACATTGCTTAGATTCTACTTACAAGTGAAAACATGTGGTTCTTGGTTTTCTGTTCCTACATTAATTTGCTTAGGATAGTGGCCTCCAGCTGCATTCATGTTGCTCAAAAAGACACAAGTCAGTTCTTTTTTATGGCTGCATAGTATTCCCCAGGTCATATGTACCACCTTTTCTTTATCCATTCCACTACTGATGGGCACCTAGGCTGATTCCATGTCTTTGCTATTGTGAATAGTACTGTGATGAATATATGTGTGCATGTGTCTTTTTGGAAGAACGAGTTACTTCCTTTGGGTATAAACCCAGTGATTGGATTGTTGGTTGAATAGTAGTTCTATTTTAAGTTCTCTGAAAAATCTCCCAACTGCTTTCCACAGTGGCTAAGTTGATTTACATTTCCACTAACAGTGTGTAAGGGTTCTCTTTTCTCTGCAGCCTTACCAACAGGTAGGTGGTTTTTTTTCATTTTATATATACATATTTTTACTTTTTCATAGTAGTCATTCTGACTGATGTTAGATGGAAATGACACCTCTCATTGTGGTTTTGATTTGCCTTTCTCTAATGATTAGTAATGTTGAACATGTTTTCATGTTTGTTGGCCACTTGTATTTCTTCCTTCCAGAAGCGTCATTTCTGAGATACAGGGTCATTTCAACATATGCAAATCAATAAATATGATTTACCACATAAAGAAAATTTTTTTAAAAACTATGTATATATATGCTCATCTCAATAGACACAGAAGAAGCTTTTGGTAAGATCCAACGTCCCTTCATGATAAAATCCCCCAGGAAACTAGGCATAGAAGGAACAAATCTCAAAATAGAAAAGGCCATCTTTGAAAATGCAACAGCCAATATCATACTGAATGGGCAATAACTGGAATTATTCCCTTTGAGAACCAGGGAGAAACAAGTATATCCACATGCATTATAAGACAAGAATATCACTTATATCATAAGTGTATTCAACACAGTACTGAAAGCCCTTGCCAGAACAATCAGGCAAAAGAAAGAAAAGGCAGCCAAATAGGAAAAGAAGTCAATTTATCTCTTTTCACTAGTGGTATGATGCTATACCAAGAGGACCCTAAAGAGTCCACCGTAAAAAAGAATGAGATCCTGTCATTTGCAACATGGATGGAATGAGGGTCATTATGTTAAGTGAAATAAGCCAGACCACAAAAATATCATGTTCTCACTTATTTGTGGGATCTAAAAATAATCAAATCAGTTGATCTCATGAACATAGAAAGTAGAAGAACAGCTGCCAGAGGCTGAGAAGGGTAGTGGAGGGAGTGAGGGAAAGGTGGGGATGGTTAATGGCTATAAAAAAATATAGTTAGAAAGACTGAATAAGACCCAGCAGTTCATAGCATGACAGTGTGACTATAATCAATAATAATTTAATTGTGCTTTTTAAAATAGCAAGTATAATTAGATGGTTTGTAAAACAAAGAATAAATGCTTGAGGGGATGGATACCGCATTTCCCAGAATATAATTATTATGCATTGCATACCTGTATCAAAACATCTTAGATACCCCATGAATATATACACCTACTATGTACCCACAAAATTAAAAATTTTTAAAAATTTAAAAGACTCTACCAAAAGGCTCCGGATAAAGGACTTCAATAAAGTTTCAGGATGCAAAAATCAATGTACAAAAATCAGCAGTTTATATATGTACATATATATACTTTAAGTTCTCGGATACATGTGCAGAACATGCAGGTTTGTTACATATGTATACACATACTCGTGCCATGGTGATTTGCTGCACTCATCAACCAGTCATCTACAATAGGTATTTCTCCTGATGCTATCTCTCCCCTAGTCCCCCACCCCTTGACAGTCCATGGTGTATGATGTTCCCCTCCCTCTCATTGTGCAACTCCCACTTATGAGTGAGAACATACAGTGTTTGGTTTTCTGTTCCTGCATTAGTTTGCCGAAAATTATGGTTTCCAGCTTCATCCATGTCCTTGCAAAGGACAGGAACTCATCCTTTTTTATGGCTGCATAGTATTCCATTGGGTATAGGTGCCATATTTTCTTTATTCAGTATCTCATTGACGGGCATTTCGGGTGGTTCCATGTCTTTGCTATTGTAAGCAGTGCCATGATAAACATACATGTGCATGTGTCTTTATAATAGAACGATTTATAATACTTTGGGCATATACCCAATAATGGGATTGCTGGGTCAAATGGTATTTCTATTTCTAGATCCTTGAGGAATTGCCACACTGTCTTCCACAATGGTTGAACTAATTTACACTCCCACCAACAGTGTTAAAGTGTTCCTATTTCTCCACATCCTCTCCAGCATCTGTTTCCTGATTTTTAATGATTGCCATTCTAACTGGCATGAGATGATATCTCATTGTCGTTTTGATTTGCATTTCTCTAATGCAGTGATAATGAACTTTTCATATGTTTTTTGGCCACATAAATGTCTTCTTTTGAGAAGTGTCTGTTCATATCCTTTACTCACTTTTTGATGGGGTTGTTTTTTTCTTGTAAACTTGTTTAAGTTCCCTGTAGATTCTGGATATTAGCTCTTTGTCAGATGGATAAGATTGCAAAAATTTTCTTCCATTCTGTAGGTTGCCTGCTCACTCTGATGATAGTTTTTTGTTTTTTTCTGTGCAGAAGCTCTTTAGTTTAATTAGATCCCATTTATCAATTTTGATTTTTGTTGCTTTTGGTGTTTTAATCAGGAATTATTTGCCCATGCCTATGTCCTGAATGGTACTGCCTAGGATTTCTTCTTGGGTTTTTATGGTTAGGGGTCCTAATACATTAAGTCTTTAATACATCTTCAGTTAATTTTTGTGTAAGGCATAAGGAAGGAGTCCAGTTCTAGACACCAATAATGTGCATGCAAGCTGAGAGCCAAAGCAAGAAGGCTATCCCATTTATAAAACTGCCAAAAAAAATTAACCTAGGTTTTTATGTGTTGGTTCCAAGTTTTTCTTATCATGAATAGTACTACAATAAACATATGTGTGCATGTGTCTTTATAGTAGAATGATTTATAATCCTTTGGGTATGTACCCAGTAATGGGATTGCTGGGTCAAATGGGTCAACATCTAACCAAGGAAGTAAAAGATCTATACATAGACAACTGCAAAATACTGCTGAAAGAAATAAAAATGAAACAAAGAAATGGAAAAACCTTCCAAGCTCCTGGATTGGAAAAAAATATTTTTTAATGGCATTTGGCTAAAAGCAATCTATAGATTCAACACTACACCTTTCAAGGTACCAGAGTAATTTTTTTCACAGAACTAGAAAATACATTCTAAAATTCATATGGAACCAAAAAAGAGCCAAAATAGCCAAAGTAATCCTGAGCAAAAATAACAAATCAGGAGGCATCACATTACCTGGCTTCAAACTATACTGCAAAACTACAGTAACCAAAACAGCATGGTACTGGTGTAAAAACAGACACTTAAACCAATCAAACAGAATAAAGAACCCAGAGATAAAGCTGCATATCTACAGCCATCTTATCTCCCACAAATTTGATACAAATAAGCAATAGAGAAAAGATTCCCTAGTCAATAAATGTGCTGGGATAGCAGGCTTTGTGGAAGAATAAAACTGGACCCCTATCTTTCACCATATATAAGAATTAACTTAAGATGGAATGGAGATTTAAATGTAAGACCTCAAACTCTAAGAATCCTAGAAGAAAACCTAGGAAACTCCATTCAGGGCATTGGCCTTTAAAAAGAATGTATGACTAAGTTCTCAAAAGCAATTGCAACAAATACAAAAATTGACAAGGGGAACCTAAAATGTAGAGCTTCTGCACAGTAAAAGAAGCTGTCAATGGAATAAACAGACAAGCTACAGAATGGGAGAAAGTATTCATAAACTATGCATCTGACAAAGATCTACTATCAGAATCTATGAGAAAGTTAACTCCAGCAAAAGAAAAAAAATCCCATTAAAAATTGACAAAAATATTTTTAAAGTTTCATGTACATGCATGCATATGCATGCGTGCACGCACACACACACACACACTTCTATTTAGCCAGTTTTAAATTGTAAATGTTGCTTTAGGAAAGAGTATATTTTACAAAGAACAATTTTCCTGAGAGTCATAATTTATCATATCAGAAACTTTTTCATCATAAAAATCTGAAAAATGCAGATGAAAGTGATGAAAGATTCATTTGGAAATAGAATTGAATATGAATGACTAACTTTAATTACTATCAGAATAGCTGCACAAATTTAATTATGATTCTTTCCAGGGGACACAATTCCAGGTTCAGAATCATGGGAACTTGGTTCACATTGAACACAAGCCACTTAGAAACTAGACTATGAGACAAAAATTGACAGGCTTTGAAGGGAACAAGTTTGCTCAAGTGTAAAGAGAATCTAACAGCAGTCTCTTTACCATCTCACAGTGGGATTGTATCCTTATGGCCACAGGCCTAGAAAGTTTCCAATGTAATCTGCCATCTTGGACTTCTCTCTGGATTCCTGCCTCTACTTTCCACCCACATTTATTTATATTTGCTTTTCTTTTATTATTAATTATTTTAAATAATTTTTGAATGCCTATGATGTGTTCAAGATTTTTAACTCATTGAGACAAAAGCCAAGTGAAGTTCACGTTGTGGTGGTACCTGTGGATGAGCCATCCAGAGCCCTCTCAAGGAAGCACTTATTTCCACAGATGCTGGGAGTATTTTTGGCATAGAGTATTCCAGTTAGCTGCCAGTTTAGTTGATGGCGAAACACCTCTCCAAAGTGCATTTTAATCAGGAGATTTTGAAGCTGCTATAGTCTTGATAATCCAAATGAATGAAGCAATAATGGTAGAAAAGGAATTTGGGTTAATATTTGCGGTTCAGGAAATTTTTAGCATCTACTCTATTACCTTGTGAAAGCAACTGGTATAAATGTCAAATGGGTCACCATCTAAGCATTGCTAAAGAACACGTCCTTGGCTCTGAACTCAAAATAACTTCATATGGAATAATCCAAGAAAAATATAATGGCACACATAGCAATATGCCGAATGAATCTATACTCAAAGATCCACTTGTTTTATTTCTTGTGTATTTTGGCAGAATTTCACCTAAAGCCAGTCATTCTCCAAACATTTCCCCACCATTACCTCTTCATAAAGCGCACCACCTATGGAGATGTTCTATGATCTATTTGGAAATTTTAATGCATCACAGTTTCTAGAATGCTTGCCAACATCTATCAGACTCCTCAACACCCTTCCTAGATTAATCATTGGTAATGAACAGAAATTCAGACAAGGGGAATGAGTGACCTGGTGTCATAATTTGACCTGTACCAAATTATATTGACATACTTTACATAAATCATATAAAAGTTACTTGTAGAAATGATTTTGCATTTGTTTAAGAGCAACGTATCTATTTCCAGAATCTCTAAATTCTTTTTAAATTCATGAACATAGTAACAAATATGTTTAAAATCAAATTTTCAGTAACCCAGAATCAACCATCAAAAGCAAACTAACCCCAAACTACTATTTTTTTGGTTGGTTGTTTGTTTCTTTTAATTTATGACTTCAGGTTAGCAGTGGAGGGTAATGTGGGTTCTAATTTACTTCTGGAAAGTGCTGATCCTCTCCTAAACAAGATTATTGTTTTCCTGAACACATATTCTTCCTTTCCTTTAAAAAAACTTTTCTTGCTGTTCTCTCCTCTTTGTCCTTTGTTCTTTCTTCTTACTAGGATACAGGTGGAGTGCTGAGGAGTTTCTGGTGTATTGGAGCCATTCAAAAATTCTTTTTTCACAACTCAAGATTTACTTACTTAGGTTGTAGAGAAAGGACCAGTCTTTCTTTCCATGACCCAATTAACGACATATGATGTAAGTTCCTAACTCAATGAAGCAAGGCACAGGTGAGTCATAAGTACAAAAGTCTCTGAGATTTGCTTCTCTGAAACTGACTTCACAAGCAGGGTCACTTGAATATTGCTTTAAAATGACCACTGAAAATAATAAAGACCTGAGGAGAGAGATCCAAGATGGCTGATTACTAGCAGCTCAGGATTGTAGCTCCTAGTGAAAGCACAGAGAACAAGAGGAGGTCACACTTTCAGATGAATTTTTGTTGTTCACGGACCAGGAGATTCCCAGCAGAGGAGCCCCACGGGTCACCAGTGCAACTCTTGTGGCTGGCACAGTGGTTTTGCAGGCACCCCGGTGCGGCGGTTCTTACTGCAGAGTAAACGGTACTGGGTCCCCTTTTGGTTGACGTTTGGAACTCCAGGAGTTGCCTATTCAGCTGATTGAAAAAGGGACTCAAGAAGGAAGCCAGACCGGAGATTTCTGGGCAGAAAAGCACCACCACGAATCTTAACACCACTGTTTCAGCCGGCTAGTGGGTAGCTCAGATTCCGGTGCTGGGAATCAATAAGTTGGACGTCCACTTAGAGACCTTACTTGAAAGTTGGTAATTACAAAGACGACAGGTGGATAAATTTACAATGATGGGAAGAAACCAGCATAAAAAGGCTGAGAATATCCAAAATCAGAATACCTCTCCCTCTGCAGGGGATCACAGTTCCTCATCAACAAGGGAACAAGGCCTGATGGAGAACCAGTGTTCCATTAACAGAATTAGGCTTCAGAAGGTGGATAATAAGAAACTTCTGTGAGTTAAAAGAACATTTTCTAGCCCAATGTAAAGAAACTAAGAACCTCGAAAAAAAGGTTTGATGAAATCCTAACAAGACTAGGCAATCTAGAGAGGAATATAAATGAATTAGTGGAACTGAAGAATACAATATGAGAACTCCACGAAGTATGCACAGGTTTTAACAGTTGAATTGATCAAGCAGAAGAAAGGATATCAGAGGTCGAAGACCAACTTAATGAAATGAAATGAGAAGACAAGATTAGAGTACAAATAGTAAAAAGGAATGAGCAAAGTCTCCAAGAAATATGGGACTATGTGAAAAGACCTAACTTACATTTGATAGGTGTACCTGAATGTCATGAAGAGAATGAATCCAAGCTGGAAAATATTCTTCAGGATATTATTCAGGAAAACTTTCCTAACCTAGTAAGGTAGGACAATACTCAACTCCAGGTAATACAGAGAACACCACAAAGATATTCCTCAAGTAGAGCAACCCCAAGATATAGAATCGTTAGATTCACCAGTGTTGAAATAAAGGAGAAAATTTTAAGGGCAGCTAGAGAGAAAGGTCAGGTTACCCATAAAGGAAAGCCTATCAGAGTCATGGCAGATCTCTCAGCTGAAACCCTACAGACTAGAAGAGAGTGGGGGTCAATATTCAATATCCTCAAAAAAAGAATTTTCAACCCAGAATCTCATATCCAGCCAAATTAAGCTTCATAAATGAAGGAAAAATAAAATTTTTCAAGAACAAGCAAGCACTTAGAGCTTTCATCACCACCAAGCCTGCTTTACAAGAGCTTCTGAAAGAAGCACTATACACAGAAAGGAACAACCAGTATCAGTCATCCCAAAAATTTACCAATAGGTAAAGAGTATCTCCATAATGAAGAATCTCTACCAACTAATGGGAAAAATATCCAGCTAGCACTAAACGACAATATTAAACTCACAAATATCAATATTAATCCTAAATTTAAATGAATTAAATGCCCCAATCAAAGACACAGACACGCAAACTGAATAAAAAGTCAAAACACATCAGTATGCTGTATCCAGATCCATCTCATAAGCAAGGACACACAAAGACTCAAAAAAGGATTGGTGTAGGACTCACCAATCAAATGGAGAGCAAAAAAAAAAAAAAAAAAAGTAGGAGTTGTAACTTTGGTCTCTGACAAAATAGACTTTAATAGTAACAGAGACTAAAAGAAACAAAGAAGGTCATTACATAATGGTAAAAGGATTAATGCAACAACAGGAGTCAATGATCATAAATATGTATGCACCCAATATAGGAACACCCAGATACATAAGACAAGTTCTTAATGGCTTATAAAGAGACTTGGACTCCCGCACAATAATAGTGGGAGACTATGACACCACATTGTTAATATTTGACAGATCAATGAGACAGAAAATTAACAGGGACATCTATGATTAGAACTCAGACCTTGCACAAGTAAACTCAGTGAATATTTATAGAATTCTTCACAGAACATACATTTTTCTCAGTATCACATTACACCTTTGTTGAAAGTGACCACTTAATTGGAAGTAAATCACTTTTCAGCATTTGCATAGCATTTCACAGACTTAAATGAAATATTGGTTGGCTGTTTGTTTGTTATTTTCTTCCTTTATTCCTTCTTATCTCTGCTGTTAAGCACAATTATCGGCATAAAAGAGGTTTTTAATACCTATTTTTAGATTGCATTCCAGCCTGGACAATAGAGCAAGACTCCTGTTCTCTCTCCCCCTTTCTCTTTCTCTTTCTTTCTTTCTTTCAAAAAAAAAAAAAAAGAATTGCTCTCTGTGTCTCCTCCCTTCCCCTACTTAAGTCTCTAGGAAGAAGTGGAGAGAACCGATCCTCTTTTCTCCCTTCCTTCCTTCCTTTCTCTTTTTCTTTCTTTTCTTTCTTCTTTCCCTCTTTCTCTCTCTTTCCTTTTTCAAAAAAGAAACAAAGACCTGTAACTGGCAAATACATTTTCAGTAATCTATCACCAAGATTATGGATATGATTTTTCCAGAAATAATAATTTTCTTTCTTGTTATGGAAAGAAAACAACAACATTGGATTTTTTATTTCTCAAGAATTCATGGATAATATTTAGTAATGAATTTAAATAATTGTTGAGAATTTAACAATGTAAAAGCAACAGTGGAATATTTTATAGAACATATATGCATGTATTTATGTATAATTTACATATTTATTTTATGTAATATAGCTTAAGTATGATGTTTAGAACGGTTCTGTTACTTCAAACTGATATCGATCCAATTATTTTTAATAATAGTAAATTGTTCACTTTAGCATTATCCCCAGTGTGTTATAAACTACACTCGAATGCACATTTCTTTTTAAAGAAATGCCTTGAGAATAATTTGTAAGTTAGACACTACTGCATAGTATAATGAAAAGAGAGAAGGGCTAGAAGGCCAAGTATTATGTATATTCTGGACATGACCTTAAAAATCTCTTCCACTTTATCTCTTTTTATTAGAGGCTCAAATAGCCTCATCAATACAATTTATATTTTTAAATGGACTAAATGAGTTCTATGTTCTCCTGGTATCTTCTAAAAGTATTATTATTCCATTGCATCATTTTAATCTATTTTAGGATATTCTCCACATTGTTTCTTGATTTATAAACAGAATATGTAAAATAGAACAATATATATCCAATGTTTTAAATGATATCTATGCATTCATATAGTTCTTCAGTAAAATGTACCCTGATTCTGTGAAATAAAATGTTCTTATTGTAAAAAAGTTATTTAAAACTTTTTTATATTGAAAAGAAGGTGTGAATACACAGTAGAAATTCATAACCACTCAGTATATTTAGCCACTTAACTTTTTATTCAGTATATGTAACTGGCTAAAGCCATTTCACTTTCAGAAATATATAACACAGATGTTTTTAAAGAAAGCATACCATGAACAATTTTCAGTATAAAAAAGTGAAATATCAGCTTTTGTGCAACAAAAAAAATGAAGCAATTTATTGAGTTAGTCCAACATAATGCAATTTTCATCTGTTATACTACAATAAGTACTATGGTAACTTTCAGTCATTAGTAGAGTTTCTACTCAATAAGTAAGAGGTGTGTTCCAACATATAATAAATATATTGATATATAAAAGCTTTAAATCTTGTCTCGCCCATTCCTAAAATCAGACGTGCCTGAGGCTGAAAGCCTGGAGACTGAAAGAAGCTGTTTGTCATCTTCTCCTTTGTCTTTCCTCCCCCTCACACCTATTCCCAACTTATGGTCTAGTCAGACCCTTGAAGATCCCTTGACCTGAGTGATTGCATCTCTATTCCATGCCTAGAAGCTTTCCATGCCTTCCAAACTCTAGCCCTCAACATGAATGTGTTACCCAGGTTCTCTAATTCCTGTCCTTTTAGGAGATTCTATTGCACAAAACCCTACACATCAGCATATGTCATAACTTACTTCCATTAAAAACTACAGGACTGACTCGGGGAGGGACATGCAAGAAGCAGAGGAATGGGGTTCATGGCACAGCTTCATAAGATCTCCTCATAAACCCTGACTTTTTGCCATTTTATCTATATAAGTATACTCTACATTATATATATATTATGTATTACATTAGAGTATATATAATATATATTATAGAGTATATAAGTATACATTAGTTATAGATTATACTTATATATTCTATAATATATATTATATATTATATATAATATGCTATATATTGTGAATACTATATATCTACAGTATTACATATCATAAATAAATATAAATATGTTGTATAACATTTATATGTTATACATTATAAATATATATTATATAATATTATTTAAAATATACAATATATTATAAATATATGATATATATTTTATTTATAATATATATTATATACTATAGATATGTATTATAACATAGCAAATATATACTATATATATTATAACATAGTATAAATGTGACATATGTAACTGTACCAGTCACCTATCACCATAATAAATCTACATTACAATCCACCATAAAATATAAAATATAGATACGCTATTTTCCAAAATTACTTTGCTAAATTTTCATCTTGGGTTCCATTTCCTCACTTTCTCTTAAACTTTACTTTCTACATGATATAGCATCTTCTTTAGAACTTACATTTAAATTTAATAAATTATTCTGTTAAAGCAATGTTAATATATATTATATATCATACATGTTATACATTCTGAATATATTATATATTATGGATACATTCTATGTTACGTATAATATAATATATAGTATAGATACATTATATGTTATATATATTATATACTATATAGTATATATTATAAATATATATAAATATAAATATATTATAAATATAATATACATTTAGATATTATAAATATACATCTTATATATCACAAATATATAATATAATGCATTATTTTTATAATATGTAATATTAATAGATTATATATTTCATATCACATAGATTATATATTATAGAAAATATATTAAATATTTATATATGTATTATATATTATATATAAATATATCAATAGTAATATATGTTAATATATACTCTATATTAATATATACCATACACTTATACATGATATATTAATATATCATAGAATATAATTACTATGTAATATATTAATATGTAGAATATACTCATATAAAGTATACTTTATACATATATAAATATATATATATGATATGCTATATACCAAGTACAGCTGTTCAAGTGTCCTAGGACATATTTCTAATAGTATCTCCCTACAGTGATTTTTACATTATACACTTTGGAGTTTGATCTCCTTATTTGAATCCAAGTCAAAACTAAAGCAAGAAGACACCAATTCTAACTTTCTGTAACAGTCACATATTACCATAATAAATCTACATTACAAGCCACCATAAAACTCTCCATAGCTTTATATAATAATATTGTCCTCATTTATGTGTGTGAGTTGGCTGGGGTTTGGTTGATGTGAGCTGGGCACCTCAGGGCTTCTCTCTAAGTTCTAGATAGAATCCACATCTGCACCACGTGCCTCTCATCCTTTTGGGACCAGTGCACCAGCTGGGGCCACATTCTTATCATGCATCCCCAACACGTAAGAGAGCAAGCCCTAAGGCACAAACATACTTCAAGGCTTTGCTTCTGTTAAGTTTTCTAATATTAAATTGGCCTAGGAAAGCTTTACGCAGGGAATTATAATATTTCTGCCTCTGATGGAAGAAGCAACAAAGTCATGTGGAAAAGGGAGGAGTAAGGCACCATGGCAATAATTCAACCTATCATGTGTACTGTCTCTAAAAGTTGTCATAAAGTCACGTTTCAATTCAGTATTCAATATCATTACTGCCACATTCATGGCTGCTGTCTTCAGACTAGATGATACATTTTAGAGATGAAGGGATTCTATGACTATCAGGATAGTTGCCCATGATGCTGTCATGAATGAATATAAAAAGTTCCTCTCCAAAATTACTTTGTTCAATTTTCATCTTCAGTTCCATTTCCTCACTTTCTCTCAAATTTTACTTTCCACATGATATGATACAGCATCTTCTTTAGAACTTGCATTTAAATTTAAGAAATTTTTCTGTTAAAACAATGTTTTACCTTGCAAGGCAAGAACATAATAGCTATTAAATTGAGAAATTAATTAAATTTGATGTTGCCTACATGTAATTATTTTTCGGCCTCTAACCACTCATTACTATTTATTTGGGATACTAATTTTCTTTTCGACACATCTTTTGTATTTTTCTTGTATATTTTGTTCATAATTTAATTAGGTACTATTTTGAATCCCAGACTCAAGTACGTTGCTATCACAATGCATAATTTGGATCTTTTTTTCAATTCTAGTTGAACACTTCCCCACATGTAATTTATAGATGGAAATTAGAGATTCCTATGGTGTGAAGAAATTATGCACTTGACCCTAGTGTTTATAGGTATTTTTAAAAATGTTTATTTTTATAAACTTTTAATTTAAAATCATTATAGACTTACAAAAATATTGCAAAGATAATATATTCAGAAGTTTCTTGTACACCCTTTGCTCATATCCTGCACATGTAGCAGCTTATATTCATGGTATAATTATTAAGAGTTGGAAACAAACATTGACAAAATATTTTTAACAAATGACTTTGTTCACATTTCCCCAAATAGTCCGCTAATGTGCTTTTTATATTTCTGGATTCAAGCCAGTATATCACATTGCCTTTAGCTGTCTTTTTTTTTTTTTTGTCTTGGTCTTCACCAGTCTCTGACAGTTCCTGAGTCTTCTTATCTTTCATAGCTTTGACATTGAGGAATACTGGTCACATATTTTGTAAAATGCCCCTCAATTTGGATTTGTCTGCTGTTTTCTCATGATGAGATTAAGGTTATACAGTTTCTGAAAGGAATGACACAGAAATGATGTGCCTTAATTATCGCATCATACTAAGGGGCACATTAAGCCAATATATCTTACTACTGGTGATGTTAATCTTTATCATTTGGAACAGGTGGTATCTGCAATTTCCACTGTAAAATTAATGTTTCTTTCTTGTTTGCAGGCTCTAGTCATTGGAAGCAGGTCACTAAGCCCAGCCCACATAGACAGGGAGAAGAATTAAGCTCCATCTTCTGGAAAGAAGTGTATGAAAGTATCTATGAAATATTTTTAAACCATCACAATAATTAATAAATACTTTGGGGAAATTACTTTGTGGCTGTAAAAATATCATGCTTATCCTAGCTAATCAGTTCAGCATTCATTATGGAAGTTGCCTGCAGCAATTAGTATTGTAGTGCTCTAATAGTGATTTTCTAATTCCCCCTTTTTTCCCACATTTGTTGAATGGAATTCTTCTGTAAGGAGATGTTGTTTCTCCTCTGTTTATTTACTTATTTATTCATTCAACATTAATTTATACCAGGATAGAGTCATTGATATTTATTGTGTTATTTGGCTTAAAATGCATATACTATAAATATTTTGTTATTCACATGGTTCCAGATTAATCTACAGACAGCTCTTTCAAGTTGTTTCTTAAGTCCTATGGACAAGACCATTTTATTTCCCTTTTATTACCCTTTTCTTTTTTAAGGAGTTGCTTACTCATCACAAGATACCGCAGGTTCATCTTGTATTTTTGCTGCCCCAACCCCAATTTTCCAAGAACCTCTGCTCCCTTTTTTGGAGACTGGTCTTTATAAATCTGGGCATTTAGAAATTTGGGCATTAGATGTACATATTCATATTCCTGCTTAATTTTAGAAAGATTAATCATTTTAACAAAATCATGAAACTGGTTAACTTTACTTGCTTCTTGGTGGTTCTTTTCTATTTCTTTCTTTGTCTCCGAACTATTCTTCCTCAATATTCTCCCCTGATTGTGTGATTTCAGAGCATATTAATACACCTCTTGATTCTGGATTTGCTTTCCTTATTTCTTCTTTTCAAGAATTCTGAACATTCTGAAATGCTCCTTCCTACTTATCTGTTCTTTTCTATTACCTCTCAATTTTTAAAGGTTTAGCCAATATCATAGATTCGCAGTTTACCTACAATATTGACTTCCTTCTGTCTCAAATTTGCCTGTCAGTTGAGCCCTCTTTCATGCCTAACTTGGGTTAAATGTTATATTTGCCACATTCATCCTTATGTGTTTCAAAAATACCCGGATTTTGATCACTAGATGTCAATTTCCATGGTAAGACAAAAGAGGGTTACCAACAGTAATTTGCAGATTGAGTTGAACTTTTGAAAAATATTTGTTATTATTTTCCTGGACTTCCTTTATATTCTTGCATGATACCAGCTTGTGATAAAAAATAAAAATAAAAAAAATAAGGCTGCCTACAGATGTGAATGCCAGTCTTCTCTCTGTAATCCAGGCCCTTAGGAAAGCTGTTATTATTAGAGAAAGACAAAATCCTAGAATTGCTTAACATTTAAATGCTGCATTAGTTAAGGTGTAGGTTCAGATAATAGTGTAACAAAAACCAAAATTAACAATGGTTTAAACTAGACAGAAATGTATCATTCTTCTGCATACAGTTTGAGGCATGTAAACCAGGGCAACATAGCAGTTCTGCCATATGAGGTCATCAAAGGAACCTGGTTCCTTCTGACCTCGGGATATTCTGCAGTATTTAGGGTTGTCCACATGATTCAAGGTTGTGCAATACCGTGCCTGCACTGAAGCACCCAGGAGGAGCCAGAAATAAAAAGGAGAGGGCAATTTATTTCCTTTTAAGAGCATAAATGTTACATTGCATACATCTCTTCATCTGCCATCCCTTTGAACAATCCTTGGACACATGGTTACACAGTCACACTTAACTGCCCACATGACTGGGAAATATAGTGTTTACACTAGACAATCACATAGCAGGAGAGAAGTAATGTTTGAAGACTACGAAGACTGTCTCTTCCAGAAATACCAACGCCTCTGTTTTCCCTTTAATACGTCTCTTCTCTCCCCCAGTCTCACCCAGGTTTCCCTATCCTTAACTCTATCAACCTGACTCATTGATTATTTTCCCATGCAATAATCACACTCCCTAAACATGGGATGTTCTAAACCTTTTCACTAATGATCTCTCATCTTCCTTCATGAAAACCAACAATATATGATGTTAACCTGCACTACACAAGCCCAAGAACAGGAACTTTGTGAAATTAATTGCATGAAAACTGTAACTCCACACGGATTTTGCCTGCTCAATAAATATAAAAATTAAAGAATTCTCTAGATTTCAGCAGTTTATTAAAATATCACTTGAAAACAGAATTGCTTCACCTATTATTAATAAAACAATTACTGTTGACCTGCCATCAGGACAGCATTATTATGTTAAAAACTGCTCTCTGCACTCACAGTTATTAGGAAACAGATTCTTGATGACATCATTCTCATTGTCCTTCTAAAATTTACCTCTTTTGACTAATTTTCATGACTTTTGAATTTAGAGCTTACCTACTGAGCATACAAATAATTACACAGAAGATATTAAATCATTAAATATTAAATGACTTCTTATCCTATGACAGTTATTTTCCATGCCTGAGCTTGTATTGGAGGCTGCATTGTTTGTTTACTGGTACAAGAATATGCAAACCTGGGCTTATGGAATAGCATAACTAGCAATGATCTTTCTTCTAATTTCCTAAGCCAGCCCAACTGAAAAGACCACGCATCCCCGTAAAATCAAGAATGAACAGTTATCTGATAAATCCCAGAAGTTTCTTCTTTCTTTGCTCCCAGACGTTTTTGTTTGTCTGCTTGTTTTATTTTGTTTTTCATGTATCCAGAGTTGCCAATGGCCTTATCTTTCTCTCAGAGGAAGTCCTGCAGCTTAACGCAACACATAAAATATGTACATAATGATAAATTTTCCTCCAAATATTGATTGTACATTCTCCTTTTCATATTAGTAATGGGAGAATCACTTTTTCTTAAAAATATTTTCTGTTTCTATACTTTAATGTACATTATGAATCAGAGTACCACAAAATTACCATTAGATTTATAGAAAGATTAATAGAAATGATAGTTTACTTCTAACTTATGCCCCATTACAGAATTTTAATCAGATAGCCCTATTTGACTTCTAATTTGACTAAACTAAGCATCAAATTCACCTTCAAGTTCTCTGAAAACAAAATGATCAATTTATAGGTCTATCTTCGAGTTTTCTTTTGAAATTTTTCCTTCCATATTATGTTTCCATAAGGACCATCCATAAGGACCACTGTGTTCTTTAAAATGTGTATAAACACCACTTTAACATTACTTTCCTGTCTAAATCAGAGATGGCCTGAACCACTCTGCCTGCCATCTCTCTGCTGCTTTCCGAGTCTGATCATGAGCTGCTTCACTACTGCTGTATTGCCAAGCTTGCCATGTGTCATTTTCCAGTTGTCTTCCAAAATACAGCACCATTTTCCACATTAACACTTATCTGTGAAGACATTTTGCACTGTAATCAGGTTCCTCCAGTGTGTAAAACACACACTTCCAAGTTCAATTGAAATCAGCAATGTTAGGTGTGGGACCTAGTGTTTGATCTGCGTAAGAAAAGGAAAAGAGGGAAATAACCAGGAAACTCAAACATTCTATAGTAAGTCGTGGCTTGAATCAATCATAAGAACTGATTTAAGTGATATTTAGTTCACATTTTTAAATAAGTCTACAATCATCACCAATTTATCCCTCTTTAAAAATCACAAACATCTATATATGATCAAGCTTGGGTGGGAGAGAGGGCAATATTTGTAAGAGACATGTAGAATAAGAAAGAACAAATCAGCTTGCCCCATTACATCTGTTCTTCATCCTGGAAATTTCTCCCCACATTTCGTCCTGTGATTCCCTAGAATTTAATAACCTTCACTACAAGGTTTCCAGATACATGGCACCCAATATTTTGGATCATCCTCATATCTAAAACTGCCAGGCCTAATGAATTTTAAGGTTGCATAGATCATATTTGAATCTATTTTGATTATAAGCATTATAAGAAAATGAGAATATAGGGAAAGCAGTTATAATGCTTCTGGTTATAAGTGCACCTATATATTTCTATATAAGCATCTGTATATTTCTATATAATGCTTATGGTTACAAACATTATAAACTGAATGATTATAAGCATTATGAGAAAATAGAAATATAGGGAAAGCAGTTACCACAGAGACTTTAGGTGAGGAAATACAGAATGATCTCCAGCTTTAATGGTATAAATTCCAAGAAAACTTATAACTCTAAACTTCTGAGGCCAAAAAGAAAAACTTAGGGATTCTTTAGGGACATCTAAAAAAAAAATAGTTACAATCTGATTAAACCATCCAATACCAACTGTTCTCAGTAAGGGCGTTTGTCAGTGATCTCACTCTCCAGGAGACAGTGGTACAGAATTAACAACCGATGGATGATTTTCAGTAATCAGTAAAGTCAACTGGCAATGCCTGAGAATATGTATTAAAGCTCGGGCTGACTCTTGATTAAGAGAACAAAGCAGTACAAATACTTTTTTCAAGAAGAAATTTAGTACAAGACATAAGAAGAGAAAAAATAGTCTCCAGAGAAGAGAAATACAAAAACAGAAAAAGGGGAGGGTTTGGTGGGAGATAGTAAAAATGAATAGAGCAATGAAACTAAGCAATAACATGGAAAGATGGTAAATTTTGGTGTATCACATTTTGGTCAGCAATGGAAGTCAGCTTGCTGGGGAAGAGACAAAGACGGCCCTGGGGAGTAATAGAAGCAAAGAAGCGGAGAAGGAAAATATGCTGAATGTAGTCTCAGAGTTGGGAATCTAAGTTTAATTTTTAAAAAGTCAGCTTTCATAAGACAGAGAAGTGCAGAAGCAAATAAAATAGAATTTTCGAACACACTATCAAGGGGGTCTGGCACGCTGCTCCTCTTGCTTTTTATTAAATTCAGCCTTAAGTTAGGAGTTTAATTCTAGATTTCACCATACAATACACATTTTCAAAGCAACATACACCCCTCAGCATTTTCAAGAAGACAGGAATGTGTAGAAAGGCACTATGAGCTATTCTTATTAATTCAATTTGATGAAGTGTGAAGAGAAATTTAAGACTGTATTATCCAATCAGTTTGGTTCAGCATTGTCAGGAAAGAAAACTTGTAAACACTCTTAATAAAGAATGAACATTCATAATTTCATGTTGCCAATGTCAAGAACTGAAACAGAGTAAGTGCACCTACATCTGCTTTTACAATTCCTACACTCCCATCATTTTCCTCAACCCCAAATCCCACCTCCACCCTTCAGTATTTCCGTCTCTTTTCTGCTGACAACTACATTCCCACTTCAATTATATTCCTTCCCTCGGTCTTAGGGCATTTGGTCCTTTCTTAATGCTCTGCATTGACAATGATGGCAGCGACTGTGTTGGTAAGTATGTGATGAATATTATTCCAATCTGGATAGTGGCACAAAAATCAGTATTTCCATAACATCTGCTACAACGTCACAGAAGTTTCTTCACAGAGTAATGTTTCTAAATGTGCATTGTCCGTGTGACCTTTGAGTCAATGTACACACTTTTATTCAGTGTTCATCCCATCTCTTTTTCCACAAGCTAATTATTAAAAGTGGGTCACTAGGGCCAGGTCACTTGAGGAGAGAGATGTACAAGGGCCTAAATACCAAGAATGGAGATCACAGCAGGCCAACTCAGAGGCTGCCCACCACATCATGTTTCACCAGATGCCCTGACTCATTGTAGTTGGTACAAACTGAAATGACCCATGACCGTGGTCTATATGTATAAAACCTCCTCCTTTTGCAGTATGGGTAGAACCTTGTGATATGCTGAGATAGCAATTCAGTGATTATGTTACATTACATGGCTGAGTTGGCTGTAAAATAGTCAATCTGTATGGACCTGTCTGAATCACATGAGCCCTTTACAAGCAAAGAATGGTCTTCATGTGGTGGCAGATGAGGAGTCAGAGAAAGTAGAATGTGGAAGGATATTCAAAGCAAGGCAGTTATTCACTGTTGACTTTGAAGGGAGACAGGGGTGCATGGAAAGAAACAGAGGGTAGCCTGTAAGAACCGAAGGGAGCCCAGTCTCACACCAGCAAAAGATTGGGGACTTCAGTCTATACCCGCAAAACCAAATTCTACCAACAACCAGAATGAACTCTGAAGGAGATCTTTCCCCAGAGCCTCCAGATGAGGCCTTTGTTCAGCTCAGATTTCAACCTTGTGATACGAAACAGAGAACCACTCATGTTATGCCAGACATCTGACTTACAGAGGTGAGGGATGACAAAGGGTTCCAGCTTTCAGCCACTCCCATTTGGGTAATTTGTTACACAGCAACACAAACTAAAACACCCAGGTAAATCACCTTAACGTCGTGAGGCAAACTATCCTGGAGCGTCTTCAGTGTTTAGACAACCCTGGACAGAGATAAGCATCTGTGCAGTAGTTTCATCCTTTGGAATTCTTCTAGTGGTATATTAACAGTAGGTGTTACTGTTAAACACATATGCACATATATACACATATGTATAGACACATGGATGCATATATAAAAAATATATGCATATATTAAAATATATGTATTTAAAATATTGCATATATATAATCCATCTCTTAGGATTGCTTTCTCATTTATTGCAACCTGGCCATTCCCCAAGCCAGTAGCTAATGATCTAAACCAGCAGCTCTGTTTTAGTCCATTCAGGCTCCCAAAATAAAATACAAGACACTAGGTGGCTTCTAAACCACAAAAATTTATTTCTTATTGTTCTGGAGGTTGGGAAGTCCAAGATCAAGGTGCCAGGAGATTTGCTGTCTGGTGAGGGACTGCTTTCATGGCGCCTTCTCACCATGTCTTCAGGTGGTAGAAAGGGTAAAAGAACTCCCTCAGGCCCCATTTAAAACGGCACTGATCCTATTCCCAGAGCTCTGATCTCACAATCTAATCATTCCCATAAAGGCCCCACTTGCTGATGTCATCACTTTGGGGAGTGAGGATTTCAACATGAATTCTGGGGGGACACCAACATTCAGACCATAAGTTCTATAAATTCTGTGGGTGGTTGACTGAAAAGTCAGAAGTGTTTCCATGATAATACTAAGACTTTCGTTTTTTGCTTCAGTCTCATTCTCTCACAGCATACAGTAGACTTTTTTGGAGGACACATTTTGTGTGATTATTGCAACAGATTTAATGCAGAGGCAGCTGTGAGATCCACCTATTTTCTAGTGAGGCAGACATTTTAAAAATTAAAACAATGCCACTCTTCCCACAGTTATTTTTTGTTTTAGAAAACATGATTGTTTTCTATAGAAACATTATTTATCTTGTCTCAAATACCTGAAATAGACCTTCAGGTATTTTTCTTAGATGTTTAATCTATTTATGCAACAGAGTTTCTACTGCTCTTTTTAAAAGACTTAACCATGCATAATGATATTGATAATTTTGTAATATGAATTGCTCACATGGAAAATATCAACAGATACAACCCATTTAAGCAAAAGCTTTTTTGGAGTTCTCAATATTGTTTAAGAGTATAAAGTAATTTTGAGACCAAGACATTTGAGAGTTTCTAATCTAAATCTTTCCTCTTAGTAGACACATTCAGAGTTCACTGAATGAATAAAATGCATTTTATACTGGGATGCTTGTTGTTTTTGTAACTGTGAATTCCTACACCTTTTATTTGAAAATACTCTAGAAAAATGTAGAGCTTAACATAGGCATACCCTTGACCCAGCAGTCCCACATCTGAGTATTTAGTCTAAGGAAAGTAAGCAGTTAGAAGAGAGGGGGAAATATTAACAACTGTATTAATCAAGGAAGGCTAAGTTTATACTCTTCTAACAAAGAAACTCAAAATATTGATGATGTAACAAATGCAAGGTTAAAGTCTCAGGCATGCTGTATGTCCAGCGGGTACTCTGCTACAAGGACCCACCCAGAGACCGAGAAAAAAGTAACAACTATTCAGACTATTAGTTTCGCTATAAATATATGAGCTCGATTACGCAAAAACTAAGTCACTGACACATTTCTTATTTTAGCACAATGTTCAAATATACTATACTAATGTTGTGATACAATCCAAATTACTTATGTGGAAGAGGTTAGATAGAAGTCATAGAAAAGTATTTGATTTTTTTAATAAAATTTGAAGTGGAGGTCTACATTATTGTAATTGCCTGTCCTCTTATTTCATCAACCTAAAGATCTCATTTTCTTTCTCTTTGAATAATCTGCAAAATGTACCCATACTTGTCTTATATCAGTGAGTTTTAAGAGAAATGTGTTTTAGACAGAAAATTTTGGATGATGTTCAAAAAAATAACATTTTTTTGCCAAGTTGCTTTGACAAATAATTAGATTGGAAATGTGTATTTAAGTTTTAGACTGGCAATTGCTGCCTAGCAGATATTTTAAGCCAATAAAGCACAAGTAAATTGTACAGATGACAGATCTAAAAGTTCATAACTTTTTATCTAACAGTCTATCGTTGATGGGAGGAAAAGTGGGTGACATATTTTTGAACAGTGGTAAGTTTTTTAGAACACGAAATTGTCAATTTTTTTCATCTAAAATTCCACTTTTGAGGTAGATGACGGATACCAGCAACGTTTTTCATGAGAGTTTAAACATGAATTAGATGCTTACATCTGAAAGTTCCTCATCAACCACATTTATATATATCACAAAAATATTGTGACCCCACCCCCAAATAGGTGTAGGTTCTCAAATCATCTTTAATATTAACTGTGCTTATTAAGGAAGCTTTATTACAAAAATAGTCTTTTGAAGATCATTGAAACAGACCTTCAGGTATTTCAGTTTTCTTAGGTTGTTTATTTATACAGCCTAAAATATGACCCAGACCTGCAGAGGCGAAGGGGAAGCTGGTACTGGGCATGTCCAGTGTGAGTTGGCATGGCTTTTCCCAACACAGCAAATTAAACCACACACCATGATCCCAGAGCCTGTTTTTTGCTTCACTGTTGTTGTTGTGTGAGATAAAAATACAAAAACACAATTCTGATTTTTTTTTTTAAAGTGACACTTGACAAATGCCACAGTAATAACTGTTACAAATAATCATAAATGGATGCTAAAATTAGTGAGATAAAAAATTAGGGCCGGGCGCAGTGGCTCAAGCCTGTAATCCCAGTACTTTGGGAGGCCGAGGCGGGTGGATCACAAGGTCAAGAGATCGAGACCATCCTGGTCAACATGGTGAAACCCCGTCTCTGTTAAAAATACAAAAACTTATCTGGGCACGGTGGCATGTTCCATAGTCCCAGCTACTCAGGAAGCTGAGGCAGGAGAATTGCCTGAACCCAGGAGGCGGAGTTTGCGGTGAGCCGAGATGACGCCATTGCACTCCAGCCTGGGCAACAAGAGTGAAACTCCGTCTCAAAATTTAAAAAAAAAATTATAAAAATCAGGATATTTGCATAGCCTCAAAATACTGTCCCACAAGATACTAATTAGATGGGGGGAACCACATTGCACAGGTTATGCTTGGAAGACACCAGCAAGTGATAAAAGGTAATCAGCAATAAGATGTAGCAGGTGACACGTTCTTCCCGACTCCTACACTCACAAGAGTAGATATCCGTTTGTGGTATTTGTGCCAAAAAAATACATAATCTAAATTTAATCATAAGGAGATATCAGACAAATCTGAATTTAGAGACATCTAATTAGATAACCAATACTCTACAAAGAAGTCAACGTCACAAAAGACAAACAGCTGACACTGGGGATGACTAAGGAGACAGAACAAATAAATGCAACAGGGATCCCGGGTAGAAATCTGAACCAGTAACTTGAATAGATATTCAAAGCATGAGTGAAGCCTGTAGATTAGTTAGTGGCATTGCATCAGTGTTAATTTCCGGGTGTAATTAATCATGCTATGGTTATTAAGAGTTTAACATTGGGAGATCTGGGTAAGGTATAAGGGACCTCTTTATATTATTTATGTAACTTTTTAAAAGTCTGATGGTATTTCACAATGAACAAATTTTAAAATGACCTATTTTTGAAACATATGTTGACAGATATGAACATTATGAGTCTACAACAAATATATTTGGAACTAGGTAAAAATAAAAAAAGAACAATTAAATGGCAAGAAACCTAAACACAAATGGAAATTGAGAAAATGATGATAATGGTCATTCAAATTAGTGCGGAAAAGGATTGTTTCATGGTGTTAAGAAAGGAGAAAAAAAGTTTAGTTACCATAGGATTTAAGCTTACAAAATTAACTATAATTACAGGAAGTATTTATAAATGTGAAATAAGCAAGATCTTTCAGAGAGAACAGAAAACTTTAAATGAAAACAGAAAATATGGAAACAAATAAAAGATCTGATGAAAGACTACAGGGAAATAAATGACCAGCCCAACTGGAGGTAAATGACACCAAAGGCTTTGAATAGCTATATCATGGAAGACTTAAGATGGCAAATAAAGTTATAAAATGATGTCCAAATTATCTCACAGGTAAAAGAATGAAATATGAAACGACATTGAGAACAAGCTTTAAGAATCAAATTTGCAAAATTTAAAAACAATATATGAATAGCACATAGGTGAAGGGTTGGGAAATAGCAATCCCTTACATGGTTGACACGTTTGTCAACAGGGATGACATTTTGGATGGCAATTATTTAACAGCATGTAGCAGAATTTCAAAAACACATGCTCTTTTATTCAACAGTTCCTCCACTAGGAATTTATGGTACTTGTCTATTCTCAACAGTACCCTAAAGATGTCTATTTCCTGAGAGTAGAAACTCCATGGGCAAACAAATTGTCTATTTATTCCCTGCCAAGTTCTTAGGAGGAGATGGCACGTACTCAATGCTCACTACATGTTTGTTGAATCAGTGAATGAATGAGTCAATAAATGAATCAATCAATTAATTGTAACATTGCACAGCACAAGCCACATATACATGCCCATTAAATAATCTATGATACTTCATGCACTGTAATATCGCACAGAAGTTTAGATGTCTGCTTTAATAAGAAAGATCTGTATATCTGATCTTCTAGATCTTCAGGTTTAACACAAAGCCAGCTCTTAACTCTCTATTGACAAAACATTACTTAATAAATCAGTATCATTTTTTGGTTTTCTTTTTACTGTCCCTTGAACCCATAATATGGGCCATTTATTCCACAAACTTTGGATGAAACTTGTCCAGGCTTTTCCAATCAGTGATAGGTAACAAAAAGACTTCAGGTCATTTTCAGACAAGCAACCTTCTTGGTTTTGAATTAAAAGTCCTACGGAGTCAATTCCACAGTTTTCCCATTTGAAACTCACTCTTGCTCCCAGCTGAGGCCTGCTTCTCGGAGTGTGGGCTGGAGGAGAGACCCTGGGAACAGGGAAGAGTAGGCATCCTTGCCCTTCTTCTTTGCTACTCCCTCCCTATAGTGGCTCTGAGTTTTCTCCATGAGAAAGGGGAGAGGAGGAGGGAACAGGCCGAGGGCCAGACACAGATGCAAGCCTGGTGGTGTCCTCTGGACATGGCCAATATCCCATGTTGATTTTGTTCTCTCTTGCCTTCTTGGGAGGCTCTCTTGTGCTCACACTGGACATGCCCAGTACCAGCTTCCCCTCACCTTCTGCATGTCTGGGTCTCAAGCCTCACCTGGGGTGTCCTTCCAGGCTGTTCTCATAGTGCTTCAGGATGAGTTCACATCCAATCGACAGTGTAGACACTTCCTTTGCCACTCCTGCCCTGGAGAAAATGGCTTCTCTCAGGTGATCTCAGAGGCCTACTCCCATCCTATACTCAGAAACAACATCTCACCCTTCCCACCTCCACCTGGGTTCCAAAAGAACAAACTACTCACTTCATCAAAGAAAAGAGACTAATGAGAGGACAAATATAATTAAATCTTCAGGTCTACCACAGTGGCTCTTACCTGTAATTCCAGTACTCTGGGAGGCAGAGGAGGGAGGACGGCTTGAACATGAGTTCGAGAACAGCCTGGGGAAACATAGGGAGTTGTTGCCTCTACCAAAGTAAAAAAAAAAAATTTTTTTTAATCAGCTGGGCATCTTAGAACAGGCCTGTGAGCCTAGCTATTCATAAGGCCGAGGCCAGAGGAAGCCTTGAGCCCAGGAGTTTGAGGCCACAGTGAGGTATGATCATTCCACTGCATTTCAGCCTAGGTGACAGAGCGAGATTCTGTCTCAAAAAAAAAAAAAAAAAATCAAATCTTTACATTCAGAGTAAAGTGCAGAAATAAAAAAGTTTATCCGGGCCCTTAAACAATCTAACACTAAATGTGATACAATTTGGTGTGTGCTATGGAACTATGTAGAATCTTATTTGGATAAACTTTGACGTTATCTTTCTTCTTTTGGACTCAGTATCAAAAAACAATTGTCAGATATAACGATTTTAATGATTTTTTAGCAGCTTTAATTCAGATACTTGGAGTAATAGTCTATGTCAGTAAAAAAATGAAGAAATACTGTGGTTTAAAATATAAATTTGTATTAATTCTAAAATACAGGTTTTGCTTTTTAAATTAGTAAACACCATGCTCTATATAAATTTATTTTTAATATATCACATTTGGCATACTCTTGTTTTAAAAAAAAAACACACGTATTTTTTGTAATGCCAAGCACTGAAATCTGGCATCATGTGGTGTCTAATGAATATAGCTACAGAATGAAGCGTGGGATGGTATATGTTTTTTTTAAAAATCTATTTTCAGCAACACTGCAATAACAAATTTTTAAAAAATGTGTCTGAGACTCTTTCTTTCTTCTGAGCAATCCCAGCCTAGACATCGACCCTTTGATAGATTGTATCTGTTCACCTGGCTATTCAACCAAAGACTGAGTAGGAATTTTGAATTACATTTTTAAAATGTTAATTTATAGAATATGCTCAGTAACCAAGGACTGACTGAATTTAACAGCATAAACATACACACCCTAAGGTGTGTTACCCTTTGTTCTAAGGATAATATTTTCAAAGATTTATTTTGTAGCTAATATATAAGGAATATGAGGTAGGAGCAAAACCAACACACAAGCACATTTAAGAAAAAAGTATTACTAGATGAAACCAGTAAAGCCATTTCAAAGTATTCTCCTCATACTGTGTTGATATTAATTGAAAACTTTTAATTTTTAAATTGAACTTTGAACAGGCTGTAATGCTTTAATGTAAAAATGCCTCCTATACAATGTGATGTAGAATTGCTATTTCTAGGAATGTGGCAGGCTAAATATCCAGAAAATTGTTTCCTGAAATGCTGAATAAAATATTCACCCATGATTTTAAGAGCAAAACTAGAGAAATAGAAGTATTATATCAGGTACCAAAAGCATGGGGAACTGGAAACAAGAGGTAGAACCTTGTGAGTAATGCTAGTGTGCCCATTCTGACTTCGTAACTAAAAAGCTGCAGTGTGAATTGCCTCATAATATAGATGACATATGACTGGGCAATGATCTGGTTTGGCTGTATCCCCATCCAAATCTCATCTTGAATTGTAACAATTCCCACCTGTCAAGGGCGGGGCCAGGTGGAGATAATTAAATCATGGGGGTGGTTCCCCCATTCTGTTCTCATGGTAGTGAATAAGTCACATGAGATCTGATGGTTTTGTAAATGGGAGTTCCCCTGCACAAGCTCCTTTGCCTGACACCATGTAAGAAGTAACTTTACTCCTCATTTCCCTTCTGCCATGATTGTGAGGCCTCCCAGCCATGTGAAACTGTGAGTCCATTAAACCTCTTTCCTTTATAAATTACCCAGTCTTAGGTATGTCTTTCTTAGCAGCATGAGAACACACTAATACAGGCATGCAAAAGTAGGGGTTGGCAATGGAACCCCACAAAGGTGGTTCTCTTAAGGAATTGCACCTTTAGTAAAAGATGAGTTTTAAAAAGAAAAGAAGTCCACTCTTCAGAAAGAGGGTAAGACACTTTTCTATCTTCAGGTTCTTCTCTACAACTTCCTCATCATATGCACTCTCACATGAGTTTGAGTGCCTGATTCTGGTTAGCAATATCCCTGAGTATTTGAAGAGCCCAACAGGACTCTCTGGGAGGGATATTTTCATATCCAGACACACAGGATTCTCATAGATAAAACCCCACTGAATAGAATATCACAATTTAGAAAAAGAAATGATAAAAACAAAAGGAAATAAACCATTACTAAGAATTACTAAAAATAATAAAGAATAAAATAAGACACCTCCTTACAAACTTCAGATAATGAAATATTCAGGTATGAAATGTAAAATAAATGTGGAAAATTTTTCAAAATACAAAATTTAAAAATGTGAATTAAACAAATATTACAAAAGAATATTGAGGCTCCAAGATGGCCGAATAGGAACAGCTCCGGAGTGCAGTTCCCAGCAAGAACAGTGCAGAGGGTGAGTGCCCACCACATTTCCAAACAAATTTTCACTGCCCACAGACCAGGAGATCCCCGGGCCAAAAAGTGCCATGAGTTTTCTGCATGGTGGTTTCAGCCGGTGCCAGATTGATGCACAGAAACTCACACAAATCTGGGCGGCCGTTTCAACTGGCGCCTGGAATGCCTGGGAGACAGAGCCGCCCATTGAAGTGAAAGGAAGTGGGCAGAGACAGGGAGCCAGGTGATCTGGCTCGGCAGGTACCACCCAACAAAACAAGCAATCTAAAGCACTCTGGACTGAGAGTTTCACGGCAAGAACATCTGGACCCAGGATGGTCCAGCTCAGTGCGGGAAAGGGTGACCACCACTACCGAGGTAGTTCACACAGCAGCTGGGCAGAATCTGCAGCAGCTCAGCAACACCAACACCTCTGCGGGCAGACTGTGACTAGACTACTCTGTGCAGGGCAAGGCATCTTTGAAAAAGGCAGCAGCACGACAGGAACTTATAAATTACAGTTTAGAAAATTGAGTAAATGTTGGTTGTGGCACTCTGTTTAAAACAATGTCTCTGTTAAAGGCCTAGCTCCCTTACAGTCCTATGACTTTGTAATGTTACTTTTCTCCCAGCCATCAAAAGGAAAGTCCATTTCCACATGCCTTGACACAACTGGCCTCCTAAGTTGCTTTAACTAGTAGAATGTGGCAGAGGTGACATTGAATTCCAGAGTAGCTTCCACTATTGACCCATTGATTTGCTGTCCTGAGATTCCCCAACATGAAGAACTTCATCTGAGCCTTGTGCTCAGGAAACCACCAAGGAAAGAAGGAAAACTAAAGTGCCCAATTGACTGCCAGTGCCATTGGCCAAACACATCTGTGAGACCACCTTATCCAGTCAGCCCCACGTAGCCTGTCAAAAGACCGCAACTACATGCATGACCCCTGGAGAAGGTCCACCTGCTAACTACAGAATCATTAGCTAATACATGGTTGTTGTTCAAAAACCACAAAGTTTTGGGTGACTTTTTTACTCAACAATAGATAACTAATGCACTTTTCGTATTCCAGAATGGTTTCCAGAAGGACCCCCAAGGTTTAATGGGCCTGAAATTTTGGGGGTGGAGTTCTTTTAAAAATAACAAACTTATAACTACACAATTAAATGTAAAAGTCAAAATGCATTTAGACTGAGAAAAAAAATCACAAATTTTAAAAAGGTTTGTGATAAATATTGTAAATATCACACAGTGCAGAAATAACATATTTAGCAATTAACAATCACATCTACATATTAATATTTAACTACATATTCATAGTTATCTTTTTATATGACAATGATTGGGTAATAGTTTTAATTATAGTGCAAAAGAGATAATTTACTCTTTCCTCCAAGATGGACTCCCTCAACCTCAACACTACTGACATTTGGGGCTGGATAACTCTTTATCGTGGGAGCATCCTACAATAAAGGATAACTCTGTATTGTGGGAGCATTCTACAGACTATAGGTTGTTTAGCAGCATCCCTGCAATCTAAACCTTAGATGATAGTTGTAACAACTAAAATGATATCCAGACGTTGGCAGCCAACCCTAGGTGGACATGGGGGTAAAGTTACACTCTGTTCAAAACTACTCCTCTAGGATAATTGACCCTTGTTCATAATCATTTATCACTGATTTTAGGATGAATAAATATGCCACACATAGACATTCTTTTTTTTAATTTATTTATTTTACTTCAGGTGTATACTATATCTGGCATTTCTTCCCATGTTATCCCTCCCCACCATCCCCCACCTTCCCCCAACTGTCCCCTGTGTGTGATGTTCCTCTCCCTGAGTCCACGTGTTCTCGTCGTTCAACACCCACCTATGACATTCTTAATTTAGTACTGTTACATGTTTGCACAATGTCAACATAAGAGTGTTGATAAATTCTATTTCATGGATTCCCATTGTTTAACATTTACTGTTATATAAGTGAATTATGAAGTGAATTATTATAATAATTGTATTAAGAGATAAATCCTGCTTTCACTAATATTGTTGAAAATCATTATCTGTTTACAACTTTATCCATTTGATTGTTGGAAAATTTGCCACAGAGTGACTTCTGACCCCATTTATTTTAACCTGTTCTTTATTCCCCACATCTCTTTAGCACCAGGTAACAACACTTTTGTATGACAATATGAGCTTCAGACCTGTACCTCTGCAATGTTAATTTTAAATGAAGCAGCCTAGTAAGTGGTAGACACCTGGAGCCAGCCTACATCAGAATGGCTAGCAATTACATAATTACACAAACTAGAGACTGCCAAAAACATAATACAAGTGACTGTGCACAAATTTAAATGATTCTCAATTTATTGTTTCATTTACCTGATCCTCAAAATGCCCATGACCCTTTCAAGGCACTCACAAAAAGAAGCAGACTAAACGTACAGCACTCTTAAACAATTGATGTGAAAATGTATTAGTTTTGTGTGTATTACAAAAACCTAATGCTGGGTTTACCTTAGAGTTGTGGAAGGAGCTTGTATTAATCTGCCTAGTCTTCCATACAAAATACCATAAACTCAGTGGCTTAAATAAAAAATGTATTTTCTCATAGTTCTGGAGGCTGAGAAGTCCAAGTTCAAGGTACTAGCTCATGTGGTATCTGGAGAGGCCAGTTTTCCTGGATTCCAGTTCGAAGGGACTAATGCATTAAATATTCTCTGAGAAGACTGGTACTTCTCTACAGCACTCCTCTTTCCTTTGCGGGGAGGGGCCTCACCAGAATCACCCTTTACTGTCTGTTCATGGCAATGTAGTTTTTTTCTGGCATGCACCTCAAAACTTTTCCAGCCTCTTCTCATTACCCAGTTTCAAAGCTGCTTACATATTTTTGGATATTTTTACAGCAGCACTCTACCTGTCAGAACCAATTTTCTGTCTTAAACCTGTTTGGGCTGCTGTAAACAAAAAAAAAAACCAAACAAACAAAAACAAAAAGACCCACCATACTCTGGGTGGCTTGTAAACAACAGAAATGTATTTTTCACAGTTATAGGGACTAGGAATTCCAAAATGAAGACACTTGTAGATTTGCTGTCTGGCAAGGGCCCACTTCCTGCTTCATAGATGGTTGTCTTCTAGCCTCTTCACATGATGAGAAAAGGAAGGAAAGTCTCTACAGTCCCTCATATATACACACACACACACACACACACATATACATACGCACACATATATAGGCACACATATATATGCACACACACATATATATGCACACACACATATATATACACACATATACACACATATATACACACACATATACACGCACATATATACACACACACATATATATACACACACATATATACACACATACACACATATACACACACATATATACACACACACACATATATACACACACATATATACACACACATGTACACGCACATATATACGCACATATATATACACACATATATACACACACATATATATACACACACATATACACACACATATATACACACATACACACACCTACACACACATATATACACACATATATACACACATATATATACACATACATATACACACACATATATATACACACACATATATACTCACACATATATATACACACATATATACACACACATATATATACACACACACATACACACATACACACATATACACACACACATATATACACACATACACATATATATACACACACGTATACACACATACACATATATATACACACACATACACACACATATATACACACACATACACACACATATATACACACATATTACACACACACATATATACACACACACACACATATATATACACACACACCTATTAGGATTGCATCCTCATGACAAGTCACCTACTAAAACCCTCATCATTCTAAATACCATCATATAATTGATTGGGTTTCCACTTACAGATTTGGGGAAGACATAAACATTCAGCCTATAGCACAACATTAGCTTGAATAGTTTTATTGTACATTCATCTGATTGTAATAAAACTAAAAATTGGGGAGGTATTTTTAAAAAGTTAACAAGGAGACAAACCAGAAAGATAGAATGCCTACAAAAGAAAAATAGAGGTATCGATACATTTTTCAAGAGGAGCAACTGAATCCAGAAGACAATGGAATGAGGGCTACAAAATGCTGAAAATAAGTCAACTTAGAGTTTTATATTTAGTTAAAGTGTCATTCAGTAACCAAGTTGAAATGATGACATTTTCAGGAAACCTAAGACAGAACTTATTAATCAACAGAGACTTAACAGAGGAAATTCTCAATTTTATGTTTTGACAAGAAGAACAATTCCAGAAGGAAGATTTAATAGGCAAGAAGAAAGCCAAAAAAAGATGAATGTGAAGATATATATATATATATATATATATATATAGAGAGAGAGAGAGAGAGAGAGAGAGAGAGAGAGAGAGATGCATGGATAGATAAACATATGGCACAACTAACAGAAATAAGAAGCAGGGAGCAGTGGTGCATGCCTGTAGTACCAGCTGTTTAGGTGGCTTAGGCAGGAGCATCACTTGAGCTCAGGAGTTCAAGGCAAGCCTGGGCAACACAGCAAAACCCCATCTGAAAAATAAGTAAATAATAAAGAGGGATCAAGGTTTAGAAACAATCCATTTAAAAAATTGAAACTTTGATTTCTCAAGGATCTAGAAATAGAAATTCCATTTGACCCAGCAATCCCACTATTGGGTATATACCCAAAGAACTATAAATAGTTCTACTATAAAGACACATGCACAAGTATGTTCATTGCACCCCTGTGTACAATAGCAGATACCTGGAACCAACCCAAATGCCCATCAGTGATAGACTGGACAAAGAAAATGTGGTACATATACACCATGGAATACTACACAGCCATAAAAAATGATGAGTTCGTGTCCCTTGTAGGGACTTGGATGAATCTGGAAGCCATCGTTCTCAGCAAACTGACACAAGAACAGAAAGCCAAACACCATATGTTCTCACCATAGGTGGGTGTTAAAAACGAGAACATGTGGACTCAGGGAGAGAAGAGCATCACACACTAGGGACAGTTGGTGGGGGTAGGGGAGAGACAGCGGCGGTGGGGAGGGAGGGGAGAATGGGAAGGGATAACATGGGGAGAAATGCCAGATATAGTGTGCACCTAAAGTATAATAAATAAATTTTTAAAAAACTACTTGGTGGAAGGGAACATTTGCACGATACTAATAAAATCCAATTTAACAATGTTAAAAAAAATTTGAAAGTAGACAGATACTCATTATTACCTCAATGCATTACCTCTCTTAAGATTCTAAGCAGTAAAGTTAGAGAGAAAAAGTAGTCAAAAGTGGAGAAAATGAAAGTAAAGCAACAAATTGCTATTATTTTCAAATGATGACTATAAAACTGTCTAAACAACAAATGCCAAGATTTTTAAAAATAATTAAAATTAGCAAGTAATTGATCAAGGTTGTTGGAAGAAAGATAAATAAGCTAAAAGTAATAACAGATTCATAACTTGAAAGAAAAACTTTAAAGTATAATTTTTAAAATGCCATTTGCAATAGCAATAAAGCATAAAATATTTCCAAAAATCTAACAAAAGTTTTTATAAATTTTATGGAGCTAAGTCACACATTCAAATTTTAAATCTTACTAAATGAATTGAAAGATGTCCATCTGCATAGATTGGAATACTAACATTTGTTAAGATGTCAGTTACCCACAATTGGATTCACAATTATAAATAGACTTCTGAAAAAAGCTAGAATACAGAAATTATCTTTATGACCTTTAGTTAAGAAATGATTTTTTAAAGAAGATACAAGCAAAGTACGAACAATAATACACTTAAAAGCATCTTTTTTCATGTATGTGGAAGAAAAGAAATGCTTATACACTGTTGATGGGAGTCTAAATTAGTTCAGCCATTGTGGAAGACAGGGTGGTGATTTCTCACATACCTAAAGACAGAAATACCATTTGATCCAGGAATCTCATTACTGGTTATATACCCAAAGGAATAAAATCATTCTATTATAAAGATACATACACATATATGTTTATTGCAGCACTATTCACAATAGCAAAGACATAAAATCAATCTAAATGTCTATTACTGAAAGATTGAATACGGAAAACGTGGTACACATACACCATGGAATACTATGCAGCCATAAAAGCATGAGATCATGTCATTTGGAGGTACATGGATGGAGCTGGAGGCTGCTATCCTTAGCAAACTAACACAGGAAGAAAAAGCCAAATACCTCATATTTTCACTTTTAAGTGGGAGCTAAATGATGAGAACACACGGACATAGGGAAACAACACACACTGGGGCCTTTTGAAGGGTGGAGGATGAGAGGAGAAAGGGGATCAGGAAAAATAGCTAATGATTACAAGGCTTAATCTCTAGTGATGAAATAACCTAAAAAGAAAAAAAACGGTGGCTCACGCCTATAATCCCAGTACTTTGGGAGGCCGAGGCGGGTGGATCACGAGGTCAAGAGATCTAGACCATCCTGGTCAACATGGTGAAACCCCGTCTCTACTAAAGATACAAAAAATTAGCTGGGCATGGTGGCGCATGCCTGTAATCCCAGCTACTCAGGAGGCTGAGGCAGGAGAATTGCCTGAACCCAGGAGGTGGAGGTTGTGGTGAGCCAAGATCGTGCCATTGCACTCAAGCCTGGGTAACAAGAGCGAAACTCAGTCTCAAAAAAAAAAAAAAAACCATGACAGAAGTGTACCTATGTAACAAACTTGCATTTGTTTTAACCACTGTAACAAACCTGCTCTTGTACTCCTGAACTTAAAAGTAAAAAAACAAATCTCTGTCAATAAATTTAAAAGTGTAAAAAAGGAACTTTCAGACTAAATTATTTGTAACATTTACTTTAACAAATAATTTAATTCTTAAAAGCAATGAAGAATTCTTAAAAGAGAAATAATACTAGGCCAGGCACGGAGGCTCGTGCCTGTAATCCTAGCACTTTGGGAGACCAAGGTGGGCAAATCACTTGAGCCCAGGAGTTCGAGACCAGCCTGGACAACATGGCAAAACTCCGTCTCTACAAAGAGTGGCCAGGCATGGTGGTGCACACCTGTAGTTCCAGCTACCCAGGATTGCTTGGGCCTGGGAGGTCAAGGCTCCAGTGAGCCATAATCACACCACTGCACTCCAGCCTGAGTGACAAAGTGAGACATTGTCTCAAAAACAAAAACAACAACAAAAAGTGAAACAATACTCAATTCTGTCTACTGGTTTTCCAGTAGTCAAAATTAGGAGATTCACAGAGGAAAAAATCCAAATCGCCAATAAACATTTGAAAAGCTGTTCTTCCACTCTTTAATAATGAAAGACAAATTAAAACTAGAAAACTTACGTTGTACTCCTGAACAGACTGGCAAAGATCACGTCTGCAGATACCACCTGTTGGGGAGAATATAAACAATCATGTTGGTTATATCCATCCTACTGTGGGAATTGTTAACTAGGATAGGATGTTTGAAGACTAATTTGATGCGATATCCATACACAATAATGACTGGGAAATTCCAGACTTTGGTATATCCTAAGGAATCTTACGTGAACAAATAACATGTCTAGAAATGTTCATAACAACACTGGTTGTCTTTGGAAAATATCAGAAATAATATTAGTGCTTATCAGTAAGCAAATAGGTAATAAATTGTAATATATTCTTGCTTAAGTATAATAAACACTGAAAATTAGTACATTAAAGCTCATGTACTTATGTTAATGAATATAATTTGAGAGGAAGAAAAGGTAGAATACAGTAACATATTTTATAAAGCTTTAAAATAAACAAGAAATCTGTATTGCACACGTAAAAAATTAACACCAAATATAGGAAGTGGTTATCCTTAGGAAGAGAGAAGGGCTTTGACTGATTTAATGTTTAATTCTTAGGTTGGACCTGAAGTATTTTAAACTGTAACTCAATACATATGAATATAGCACAGTCTACATAAAATTAAACCCTTCTGTCTGAATATATGCAACCATTTAAAATTATTTAAAATAGATAGCCCTGAGTTGTTGCTTATCTTCAGATATAAAAATCTTTCAATCACCATAATATTGCTTATTATTATCTTTTCTTCTAATGTGAAGCAATAATCTTTCATCCTTTTCCTGTGGATATTTAAGTATTAAAATAGTAAAATATGTCATTGCCAAGATTATTGAATACTATTCAAATCAGACTCTACTTCAGCTACCTAGAAAGTGAATAAAATGTAGCATGATTTTCACAAGTGTGAAATAAAAAGTTACATATTAGTGGAAATAAATATACATTTTATGGATCATTTTTGTGCACAAAATATTATCAGTAGGTATAATTTTCATTAAATTGATAGTATTATAACATCTTTGATTTATATAAATGTTGATTATACACTGGCTCTTTTGAAGGTTAGAGTAACATGACAGAAAAGTTTGAAAGATATTAAGTAAATGATATAATTTTCAGCTGAGAGTACATTAATTATTGGTCAAACATAGTAAACACAAATTTGTCTCTTTGAAATAGACAAAACACCAGTACATGATAAGCTATATTTAATAATTCAACAACATACTGATAGTATGCAAATTAGTAAATAATTTATTTCAGTTTTTAAACACATTACATTTTTCAGGAGAGAAAAAATATTATAAACTTACAGTATAATTTATTATTACCTGTTATAGATTTACTGCTTACTGTTTTTTATCATATTATTGTATTTTATTTTCAATTTCAAGTAATTTTTACTATACAGTACTTTAGATAATTTTGATAATATATATTTACTTTTCATCTTTTGCAATAAAATATTCATTACTCCAAATTTACTCCTGTAACATTTGCAATATCCTGTTTTAAAACAGTTTATCAACTCAAATATTTTTAATTATTGTTGAAACTTGGGGCAAATAATATCCTACAGAATGTTCCCTCATAAATAAATATTTACTAAAAGCATGTTATATAGCTTTTATATATGGAAAAATCTTATTCTTTAAATTATTTTGTAGACTGTTAATTTTTTAGACTTGTTCATCTCCAGCATACAACTGTGACCACTTCAAAAATTGTTGAGGATCTCAAATTAATTTGGTAGGTAAAGACATTTCCACTTCTTTCTGAAACAAAGGAGAGCAGAAAAGATATTTGCAGAATAGAAAAGGAAAGCCTATAGTCACTATAACTAAGGAACACTATTAATTTTAAAGAAGCTTTCCCAATGCCCAGTTGGAGGGAATAGGGTAAGCAGGTATACCAAAATGTAATGCTAGGCTCTTCATTTCCTGTGCAGAACTAGCAATGTTTTCAATTCTGCATCCCTTAAAAATATGGGGAAAAAACTTGGGAACAGCTGGATGGGACAAACAAGGAGGTCTCTGTAACAGCTCACTGACTCTAAGCAGAAGCTGGAGAAAGTGGAGCCGAATTAGAGAACAAACAGATAGTGCACTCGGGAAGATTATTGATGGAGAAATATTGGAGGTGGGGAGTTGGAGAGGTAGGATTCTTTGATGATTTGGATTCACCAAAGAGGCTTAAGATTCCATTCATGTGTACACACATGTACACACACACACACACACACACACACACACAGAAGCAGGTTTAGGTATTCCACAGTGGGCCAAAAAGGCTTCTTGTTTCTGGATTGCATTCATATGCTCCCTAGAGATATGTTGGTGAAGGTGTCTGAAGATAAGGAAGGATGGCTGGGTACAATATTGTTGGAATAATCCCTTCTTTTCCTAAAAACATAGCAGTGTGAATAGCAATATTTGCTGAGGTTAAATGCAAAATAAAAAAAACATAGAAATAAACTTTACCATAATAAATACGACAACCTACATTGAAAAAAAATCTAACCATAATGAGTACTATTTATTAAATTATGTAACATTATTATTCATGAATTGGAAACCTCAGGAAGTATAAGGAGAAGGCAACATGAAGAACTGAGAAACTTTATATCATTTCTATTAGCCCAGTGGGAAAAGTACAGTCAATTGGCATGTAAAATAATTAATTAGCAAATCTAATTGGTGTATTTTTATTAACTACTCTATTTGTACTCATTGGTAACTTCCTAGCAAGTACCTATTTTTAAGTGTTTTTAAAGGTTACCATGTACACAAAACTTCATTGGATTCTTCAGTAAAGCAGGAAATTAAGAAAAATGTGAATAATGATTACTATTCCACTTAGAAATTCTTTAAAAGGAATGGTAAGGCCAAAGAAGATCAAACTACATTTTCACAATATAGGAAAAATCACGATGAAGACCTTACCTTTTAGAAATTGGGGAATAAATACAAAGTAGGGCTTAGAGAAATCTTCATGGCAAAATATGCATTCATCACTTAGCAAAAATAAATTTAAATGAATTAATTAAGCATTTAATTTTAAAAGCTAGAAACAGAACCAAAAACTAAGTCTGAGAAAAGCAGAAGGGGACAAATTAGTAAGGATTAAAACAGAAAATGATAGAAAAACATTAAATGTTTAGTAAGAATAACAAAAATCCAGTGGCTATTTCTTTAAAGAATACTAAGTTTCAGTTATGCAGGATGAATAATTTCTGGAGATCTAAGATGCAACATGGTGTCTATAGTTAATGATAGAATATTGTTTACTTGAAATATACAAAAAGAGTAGGCCTTAAATGTTCTCACCACACAGGAAATATTGGTAACTATGAGGTGATGGATATGTTAATTTAGCTTGATAGTGGTAACATTTCTCCATGTATACATCTATCAAAACATCATGTTGCACAGCTTAAAGATACACAGTTTTATTTGTCAATCACACTTACAAAACTGAAAACAAGGAAAAAATCTAATCGCTACTTACTCGAAATCAAACACTAACAAAGAAAATGATATGATGGAGAATTTTCAAAGAAAAGTAAGCATAAATTCACAGAAAATTTATAGTCCAATTATAAATATAGATCCAAAAATGTAAGTTAAAATCAGGCAGTGCATTAAATAATTCATAAGCACAAGTTTATTCCAAGAAGGAATAAACTAGCTAAACACTTAGAAATCTATGAATCCAATGCATCAAATTAAGATATGAAAAAGAAAAAACTCATGAAAATAATAATAATAAAACCCTCATGAGAAGAGGAGAAATGACTTGGAAATATCTGATACACTTTCATGATAAGTTGAAAACAAAGAAAACTGATACTTCCTTACAATGAGATCAGTCTATCCATTAAAACCAACAGCCAACACCATAGTTAATGGAGAAACCTTTGAAGCATCTCCTTTAAAGTCAGAAACAAAACGGATGACCAATTTGGCAAATAGTGTCAACATAAAAAGACAATAAAGACTGTTCTACACAATGAAAAAAGTAAAACATTTGAAGTGGGGAAAAAACCATCATTGCTATAATAAATATGTCTATTCAGGAGAAATAGAGACAAATTGAACAAATCATTAATTGTATCAGTGTTGCTAGTTACAAAGTAGACATGTAAAAATCAATAGCTTTTGGTGAAAGAACTGTAACATTTAGAAAATATATTCTATAAAATAAATACCCCATTCTTAGAGTAGCATACGAAGGGATATAAGCGTAAACCTTCATAAATAATGTGTAAAGCTTCCATGGAAAAAACTGAACAGCAACATATAACTAAAGGTGAATATAACATCAAAATTTATACTATTTTATTGCATATTATTAGAATTAGAAAATTTCTATTTAAAAAATCCACTGTACACATTGAGCTAATCTTTAAGTAGCTATTGGTGATAAAATCAAAACATTTTTAGTGTGTTGATTGCTCTTTGAATATCAATGATAAGACTGAAAGTAGTGGTACTCCAGAGGTAACAAATTAGATAATATATTAATATACACTTCATATATAGATTTAAATATAAAACACCTCATTTAATTCACAAGTAACATGGCTAAAAGACTTTAAAATCAGCCAAAGGTTCTGGAAAATGTCTTCTGCTGGAGGCAAACCTACCAGCCTTCATTTCTTTTTTTTTTTTTTTTTTTAAAAGACCATGTTGATCAGGCTGGTCCTGAACTTCTGACCTCAGGTGATCCGCCCGCGTTGGCCTCCAAAGTGCTTGGATTACAGGCGTGAGCCACCACACCCGGCCAACCAGCCCTCATTTCTAAAAGTTGCCCTCCACGTTCTGATTCCTGAATATTCCCCAATCAAACTGGCATCTCTCTTGCTGTTGTGTTTATCTCTAGAATTACAACTGGAGTGTCCACAATTCTGTCCTTTATTTTTTTTAACTTTTTCTTTTTTCATTTTTATAAGGCTCCACAACCATGGATTACCCCACCTGGGTAAAGTTATTTGACCTTGGAGCATGTCCTGTTGGCAGCTTGGCTGTGGCTCTGTGGGGCTTTATAAACTTCTCTCTAAAGAGCTGCACCAGTCCCAAGTACCCAGGCTTTAAAGACTTTTCACAAAAGGCACATAAAAAGAGGTTTTAATCATTGGCTTAAAAGCACATGTTTCAAAGGTGGCTGCTTTAAAGGGGACAATACTTTTGACAAGTAGTATCACTCAAGATCACAAAATAGATCAGGAGTGCTTCCTAATGTAAACAAATAAGAATTTCTCCGTGTCTACTGAGTGTATTTTCTAAAAATCCATTATTTCAGAGTGAGCATTGACTTTTTATTTAATTACATAGTATTTATTTGTTTACCTTTCATTGAAATTGAGGTAAGGTTATTTGTAAAATGATGAACTCATGCACTTGTATACAGAACTGTGATATTCTTCAGTCAAAAGTCAACTTTGACTCAAATTGTTTATTTCAGAGTTAAAATATCTAGTATAAAGGCCATCCCAGGATTGCTATTTATATCACGTTGTTTTCTCTGGATAATAGATATTGTAGGCAGTGAGATTACTCAACAGAAAGCTTTGAAGGCAACAAAGGACAGATAAAATCCCTCGAGGTTCCCTAACAGGACTTATTGAGATCTGCAAACTATTCACCTAGGGGTCGTCCCTAAGAAAAGCACCCACCAACTACTGTTTCTGTTATCCTCTGAAAAATTTCTTATCCAAACTAACTAAACAGAATTAGACAGTCTGGTTGACTGGCTAATCATAAACAATAAAGAACACACAAGAAAACCCCTGAAACAAGTAAACTATAAAGACAACATAGCCATAATAAGTATGTGCTTTTAGACCAGTAATGTCTTCAGTTTTCAATAGTCCAAACCAAATGTCTTAATAAAAATCTGGGTAGTCTTTCATGGAAAATTAGGGTTTTACTGATTTACATATCTGCAATTCTATCAAATACAAAATTAAGGATTTTAGACTAACGTGTAATATAAATAGAAAACAAAATGTGCCAGCACCTGCGACAGTGAGCTGCCATTCTACACCCATCACATGTGGCCCTCTTCCCAGTCCTTGACATTTTGAGCTTTTCAAATAAGATGAGCATACCCTTAAAAAAAAAGAAAACAAAATGTGTATATACATGCATTGATTAGCATGCATAAAAACAAATGCAGCTTTTTATACTACACTAAGGGATTATGAAAATTTAATGTGTGGTAAGGCAGGCTTTTTTCAAATTATTTCAAACCAATTTTGAACCCCTTTGAATGGTCATTTGTAGTTAGAGTCACTTTTCTTGCTGTTTCTAAAAGAGAACAAATTCATTCTTCACCATTGTTGTATCTAAACTTTTGGAATGAAGACATCTCTCAAATACCAACTCTTTCAAAAAATGTTTGGAGTGGTGAATATTCAAACTTGAGTTTGGAAAACTGACTTTTATATTTACATAAATTACCTCTCAAGAATGCTGTGTCATATTCCCCTGGTGTCTTAATGTATTTCTACTCTAAATAATATATTAATGCCAATTTGTAAAGGAAATCATTAGCTTCAAAGGCTCTTGTTCAGAAATTTTAAATAATATTTAAATTTTAAAAAATATAAATATTAAATAACATTTTTATGTTCAGTTTTCCTAACCACGTGAATATTAGTTTTGAAAAAAATATTTTTAATATAATTTCAAAATTTTGAAATTATTTGTGAAAAATAAAAGTTACATGGTTAGGAAAACAATAAGAAAAATCTTCTCTTTAAATAGCTTACTTTTTTCCCACAGATAACCTGAAATAATAGGGCTAAGTGTACATAAAAGACTCATACTTTAAAAATAGCTCTGGCCAATTTATAATTATTGCCTTTTTAATCCACTGGCTTGATTTTTAATTTATATATATACTTTTTCTCAAGAAAAGAAATAAATGCACAATATTCTCATGAGATGAGAAGATGCCTATGATACACTCCATTTTATATGCTATGTGTGGTCATTTTATTAGATGAGAAAGAAAATATTTTCAGATTTATGAGACATGAATCTTAAAAATCATATCACTTCCCTGGGAATCTAAAAATGGTACCTTCTGGCCAAGTGTAGCAACAATTCAGTAGAGTTGGTCATGATGTGGATACATCAAAATGATATGGAATCCATTCAAATAGAAACTTACAGGTTTCCAGAATATTAGTTACAACAATTACAATCAGATGGAAGATATATTCAAAGGTAATGGAATAGTGTAGGTGATTCTGAAGGAAAATTATGAAAGTCTTATTCACGCAGTTTTAAAAATGATGGTTTATTTCAATAATATATGATTGTATGGATCGTTTTTTAATTTTCTCAAGGCAGTGGAGATTCACATTAAAATCAGCCTGGATTTTTCGAAAAATAAAATGCTAAAGCAGTGGCATTATATACAAAGCCATCAAAAACTCTAATTATAACACAAGGTATTCTGTTAATTGGTAAAATTAAAATACCATAATAAACCTAAAAACAGGTCTTATTATTTTAATAAGGGAAACATTGTTTATAATAACAGTATGGAAACCAGTATAAAAATAAACATATATATGATTCTGATGAATGAGCTGTGATAAAATTTGAGAAATTTTAAAGTAAAAAGAAATATAAGCTCTGTGAAGAGCTTATTATATTACGTCCTCTGTGAAGAGGACGTAATTCACAGTTTTTACGTGGAGTGGTTAAAGAATATTACAGAGAATGGTACTTTGAACATTTTGACCTTTCTAGAATATTATTACTAAAAATTGTTAAACTGAAAACCTATGAAACATGCTCCAGTAACGAAAACTTTATTTAGATTAGCTATTGGAGACAATGTAACATGTCCTCACACATGATACTGGCATTCATACTCCTGCGACCGGGCTTCCAATTCATTTCCATGTTGCCTGATTGTTTTGGGTGGGCAGTCTTTAAGTGACTGGCAGGTGTCTAAGAAAAAATCGAGAGTTCCTTTATTACAGTTCCAAAACAAGAACCGATCTTTTGAAACACAGAAATTAGTACCTACTTTAGTCTTCTAAAACATATGCTTCTTCCGTGATTACAGGTTAATTGACCTTTTCTCCTCTGTGAAAACCAGCCTAACTCCATGGTTTTCCCTAAGAATGCTAAAATGAGAAATGTTCTTCTCTCCTTGGCAATACATATTTTAAACCAATATTCTGAAAAAAAAAAAAGCTTTAAGTGTAAAAGCCTCTATCTTTTCAACTATACAGTTAATTTTCTCAATAATTTTATTCAAATCCAAACCTTAGAAATATCATTCTCATAAGGTATTTTAAAGTAAAGCTTCAAAGAAAGAATTGGAGAAATTTTAAAAATATTACCCACAAGAGTACAAAACTCAGATTTTCAGTGTTTTCCCTCATGCTTCTTTTGTAGAAGGATATGCAATGAAGTTTGTGAAGTGTTGTTTTTCTATTGTGAGCTTGGGTGTGAGATTTATATATTTGTTTCCTTCTTTAGAGCAGTAGCAATAGAAGGAAAGCTATCAAAAGAAAAAATTCGTTGTGCAGAGTTCCATGTGAGAGAATTTAATCTGAGCACCAGATAGCATCGGGCTTGCAAATGTCTGATATTTCTGCCTCCAGTCTGTTTTCCAGCCTTGTCCCTTTTTCCTGTCAATGGAATTTGGCATTCAGGCCTACATGCTCCCTTTGAAAAAGGGACAGAGGTAAATCAAAGCCATTTCTCACTTAATTAGATGCCAAAGGTGAAATCACCAAAATAAAGTCAATTCTGACTTCTTTGTAGGAAAAAATTATGTAACATTTCATATGTAAATTTAAACACATGAGCTCCAAGCACATCTGTCTTAAGGGACCAGCCATCACAATGTAAGAAAAACGAGTTTAATAATGGCCTTTCATAAAATAAATGGAGCACTCAAGACAGGGTGTGTAAATTTTGTGTTATTTGGACTCTCATATTTCATAAAATTAATGCCATTTACTCAAATCATGGATTAAGATTGCTTAGTTTCTGTGAATATCCTACATCCTGATATTTTCCTTTGTAAAAACACATAAACACTAACAGTACTAGAATTCCCCCTTTAAAAATATTTGCAGAAAACTATTAGTATCCTATCATCTCTGTTAAATCAACTTCATGTAAAGGAAATAGACTCAGTCATCCATGAAATACCTGAATGATTTTTCAGAAATGACTTAACTGAAATGTTTCTGACATTTTAAATATCTTCCTTAATTAGCAAATTTTCTTTATCTTCAACCATAAAATTTTGTCTCCTATTTGTTTAAAATATTTTTTTCTTATTTCCAAAGCAGTTTGAAGTTTTCTAAGACATATACTCTAAGCTCATGATGTAACTCAGCCATTTGTTATCAGTTTTTTGCTAAAAGACACCCACACAAGCATTATACTTACAGATTAGTGGGTATGAATGTTGCCCTCAAAATACTTTTTTAAAAAACATTATTTTATTGACAGAAAACTTGAAGCATAAAGAGGTAAAATGACTTGAATTTCTGCCCAGATAGCTACTGACAGAGACTAAAATATAATACAATTTTAGTACAATTTCACTTCATTGTTTAGTGATAAAATATGTTACCAGCAAAATACTTGCTATTTTGGTATGAGTTGATAAGTATTGAGAACGGTCATAATAATTTGTTTCCAGCTATTTATGTTTTGTGTTTTTCAAAAGAACTTCACAAATGATCTTGAAATGAAATTATAGATTTGTCTAATGGCAGAGGTAGAAAAAATACAGCCGAAATTGCAGAAAAGGACCGACAATAAAAGTTCAAGTAAAAATTAAAACTTACATTTCTTGAAAAAAAATTCAATTGTAAGTTACCTATAAGATAATGTCACTGTTTATAAAATCAATTTTGTTTGACATTTCCAACTGTGCAAGAACCTAATTTGCCAGATTTGCTTCTAATGGATTGTCCCATCATTTTGTCAAGGTTTCATACAGAAATAGATACAAAGTCCATTAAAACAAATATTGCTCTGCCTCATTAATTAGTTTGATAACTCGTTTTTTCTTCTGCATGCCACACTAGTAACCTTTCTTTAAAATAAAATTTTAAGTGTATGAAACATTCTGACCCCTCTCATCAATACAGGTATAACATTAATAGAGTTAATGGGATTGTTTCAAGGTATTATCAGAGTATTCATATAGTAGCACATTAAGACAAGAGATTACGAAGACCTAAAAATAATAATTAGCAATCAGTACAAAACCGTATTTAGACTCCCAGGTGTAACGTCGCAGTATCTTCTGAATCCAATTCCTGAAGGCATAGGACACATTTAGAGCAATTAAACAAGGCTTCTTTTTGTCTCATGAAAGGGTGAAAATCTATTTCTGCAATCAGCAGCAATTATTGGTCCATTATCCCATTTTCCCTCTGAGGATTGTTCATAATCTTGGACCTCCTTAAACACATGAGCTCCTAATAGATCTGCCTTAGGATCAGCCATCACAATATATAAAGAAAAAATAGTTTAATAATGGCCATTTGTGAAAAAAAGATAGAGCATTCAAGACAGTTTGCCTTGGAATATTCAAGTAAATATATGTAAAATTAATAAAACAATATCTGAAAATATATACCATAAAATATATGAGCAAACCTGTACTGATTATATCAACATATATGGCATTTTGGAGAGCTGTGAAAGAAATCACAAGAATTAACATTGGTAATTTATGCACAGGAAACAGGCAGTGCCTATTGTGTGCTAAATTGCATGTGGGTGCTGCCTCAAAGTTAAAAGCAGAAGTCTATATGCCAAGAGACTTAGTGAGGAGATCACATAGGTAATCACTTCAAATAGAGATATGATTAATGTTCTAGAAGTGGGCAAACCATGCTGGATTGTTATGGTTATTTAAAGCATTCATTGCTTGAATAGCTAGGGAACATCTACTAAAAGAAGAAGCCTTTTATCTGAATTTATTCTGGGTGAAATCTCAAAAATACCTAGACAAGTTAAATTTATGCCCATGTATTTTCTAATCTAGGTTACAGTGGGAAAGCATTCCTAATATCTGTACATCTCTGTGTTCCAGGCTATTATGAAAAAGTATTGAGATATTAATCTTAGGAACAAAGCATAGCTACAAACTCCCAATGCAATAGATGTATGTTGGCAAATAACCCTACATGGTATCCTTTAACTGACAGAGGCCAAAGATTGTTCTGTCCCCCGATAAACCATACTTCTTGGACTTTCTTGGGACAACAGTGAAAATTACTCCTAATCATTTGAAGTTCCGTGGCTTAGAACCAATTCTTATCTCTCGGAAAAGTGACCACATTCTCATAAGATAAATGGAGTAACTTTGGTAAATGCTGGCTGGGTTCTTGTGAGTCATAGCCATTTCTGCATTTCCTGGACATGATGCCACTGGTTACAAATTCCCAAGATGGAAAAACAATCCTAGTTACCACAGCTATGCATTTGGTTTTACCCAAGAGCTTCCTCTCCAGATATTGATCCAACTGGATCCTCATCTCTCCCCCGAGCCAGCAATGCTCAAAATCATTGCAGGGCAGAGTAATGGTTTTCAGCATAAAAGAGAAAGCCAGCGTTGTAGAAAGGCTAAAAATTCTCTTGTTTTTATGGTAATATCAAGATCGTGCATTTGGTTTACAAAAGAACATTCTGGTTAATCAAGGTTTAGTTGAAGAATCCCTTTGGAACACTTTGTTCTTTCCAAGTTAAAAAAAGAAAAAGGATGGGCCAATCTTTCATATATATTTCATTTATGCCAAAGTAAAACAGGGATCTAATCAGAAAAACTTTAAAGTAATAATGTTAAAAACTCTTTTGTTAAAAGACTTTCCACAGTAAGCAAGCTTTTACTCCTTTTTTTTTTATTTTTTATTTTTTTTTGGAATTCAAGTCCAAGGAAAACATACTTCTATCCTGCTTTATGCTCTTTCATAGCTGCAGAGCTGAAGTTATTTTTTAGAACTTTAGTACAATTTTTTATCAACTGCAGTATAAAATATTTAAATTTAAATCACATGTTCAAATTATTGGGACACTTAATTTATAATATATTCTCCATAGCATTAATGTTTCTTGTACCTATTTCAACACTAGAGGAAAGAGAAGAGGGGAGAAATAGGGATGAATTCCAATGATACTCAAGACTCCCCTTTATCTAATGAGATAAAGATGCTCATTGTAACTGCACATCAAAAACTCCTGAAATTATTTCCTCCACTTAGCATGGTGTTCTCTGCTATTCCTGTGTTAAAAAAATCCTATAATTCATTAAATGTATACCTTAAATCCAAGCTCTATTCAACATTTTCACTATAGAAACTGACCACTATAATACTAGAGCATTTAATTTTTGCCATAATCATACCTTTTATCAAAGTTTGCATTTTGCCATTCTCACTACATTTTTAAATGATTTTCATACATATTTATATTTTTTGACTCAAGAATTTAATTTTTATTGTTTAATAAATCTCATTAAGTATTCTAAGTGTTAAAAATACGATGAATTAAATACAGATGTGCTACTAATAAAGCTTCTGTTCAATACAAAAGATTGGACATGGACATGGATGCCTCTGACGTAGAGCTGAGCATGCAAAGTAATATGAGAGGCTGAGATGAAGGACGGTACAGGTTTATAACTAGGGAAAGGGAGAGCGAGATGATGATGAAGAGTGCATTGCACCACAGGCTAGAATATCCAGGCTTTACTTTATATAACCAAAGGAATAAGTGAAGTTTTTCAACAAGAAAGTGAAATATCAGCTATGGCTCCTAAGAATTTAGTCTTGGCAGGGCACAGTGGCTCACGCCTGTAATCCCAGAGCTTTGGGAGTTGGAGGTGGGCAGATCACAAGGGTAGAAGATTGAGACCTTCCTGGCTAACAAGGTGAAACCTCATCTCTACTAAAAATATAAAAAATTAGCTGGGCATAGCGGCATGCACCTGTAGTCCCAGCTACTCAGGAGGCTGAAGCAGGAGAAATGCTTGAACCTGGGAGGTTGCAGTGAGCCAAGAGCATGGCCACTATACTCCAGCCTGGGCGACTAAGGGAGACTCCTTCTCAAAAAAAAATGTTTAGTCTGACAGCAATAGTTACATTGAATTCGATTGTGAATGACTGGAGTGTGGGAGAACATTAGCCTATCTGAATTTAATGAGAAACCAAATTAGGGAAGTGTCAGTAAAACTAAAGAGGAAAATACAGCTTCCAAATATACTTTAAAGGTAAAGTTGGCACCACTCAGACACAAGAATGATAAGGCTAAGACTATGTGCTTCAAGGGCTAGAAACTTGTCTCAAGTTTTGGAAACTGAATGACTGGGCGTTTTGTGGAAAAAAAGAATTGGAAATACAATTAAAGAAACCTAGTGTGGAAAAGATAGCAATTTCAGATGGGACGCACAAGAATAAAGTTAGTAAGACATGCATTCAGATTTTAAGAGACATGTATGTATTTCTATCCAGGATTTAAAATTCATATAGAGATGTGAAATCATGGAAAAATGAACTTCTAAGTGAAATGAGCAGAAGGAAAGACAAAGGTGGGGCAAAAACACCCTTCCTTTTGAAGGAGATTCCTGCAAGGGAGATTACTGTAAGGTCTGCGTCCCTGTGCTGAACTTCTGGAGGGCAAGCCAGAGAGTTTGGAGACATTTTTACAGTCAGGCTTTCAAAACATATGTATGGTATTTAATCATCTCACAACCTGGGCCAAATGTTTTCTATATGCTGTTATAAGGCAAAAGATGAGGAATCAACTCTGTGCTCCAGAAGTTTCTTATTTGCTTCTTTATTCTCTGCAACAAAACAGAGGCTATAAAGTCCTGTGGATGATGTCAATAATAACGAGTATAGAGGTGGAGAAACTGCACATACAAATGGACAAAGGCCAGACTGCATGACCATGTATGGCAATAAAGGTGGGACTCACAACCTCTGCATCAACCATCTCAGTAAGCCAAACGGGAACTTGAACCGCAATAAGCTCAGAAAGACTGGGACTTGGTCAAAGATGGTCAGCTTTCTTGTTTGTTGCCACTGCTCCCAACTCAAGACGAACTAGAGAAAGTCAAATACACTTCCAAAACCAATCATACGAGGTGTCCCACTTCTAGGTAGGCTTCTTCAGCTTCCTCATGCCAACAATATCCAACCAGAGCATATCCGAAGGCTTCCCTTTTTATTTGTGTCAATATGAAGCCTTCCCACTCCTCTGCCTGCCTTTAAATCTCTGCCTAACACCAGTAATGGTGGCTAACACCCTTACTTTAGCAAGCTCTCAATAGATCGTTTCTGGTCTGTTGTTTGTTTGTTTGTTTCTCACTTGAGTGGGCTTCACTTATTTCCACAGTTTTCCTGGAAGCTCCACAAAGAAATGATCTACCCCACAATCACTGTAAACCTCAGCCTTCAAACGGGTGTAGGACACATGCTATCTTCCTGTGCCTTAGAGCTGGGGCTTCATGTTAGTCCATGTTCATGCTGCTGACAGACATACGAAAGACTGAGTAATTTATGAAGAAAAAAGGGTTCTCATATGTTTGTCGGCTGCATAAATGTCTTCTTTCAAGAAGTGTCCGTTCATTTCCTTTGCCCACTTTTTGATAGGATTGTTTTTTTCTTGTAAGTTTGTTTGAGCCCTTTGTCAGATGGGTAGATTGCAAAATTATTTTCCCATTCTGTTGGTTGCCAGTTCACTCTAACGGTAGTTTCTTTTGCTGTGCAGAAGCTCTTTTATTTAATTAGATCCCATTTGTCTGTTTTGGCTTTTGTTGTCATTGTTTTTGGTGTTTTAGTTATGAAGTCCTTGCCCATGCCTATGTCCTGAATAGTATTGCCTAAGTTTTCTTCTAGGGTTTTTACGGTGTTAGGTCTTATGTTTAAATCTTTATCCATCTGGAGTTAATTTTTATATATGGTGTAAGGAAGGGATCCAGTTTCAGATTTCTGCGTATGGGTAATCAGTTTTCCCAACACCATTTAATAAATAGGGACTCCTTTTCCCATTGCTTGTTTTTGTCAGGTTTGTCAAAGATCGGATGGTTGTATTTGTGTGGCATTATTTCTGAGGCCTCTGTTCTGTTCCATTGGTCTATACCTCTGTTTTGGTACCAGTACCATGCTGTTTTGATTATTATAGCTTTGATTACTGTAGCATGATGCCTCCAGTTCTGTTAATTTGCTTAGGATTGTCTTGGCTATACAGGCTCTGTTTTGGTTCCATATGAAGTTTAAGGGGTTTTTTCCAATTCTGTGAAGAAAGTCAATGGCAGCTTGATGGGGATAGCATTGAATGTATAAATTACTTTGAGCAGCATGGCCATTTTTTCACGATATTAATTCTTCCTAACAATGAGCATAGAATGTTTTTCCATCTGTTTGTGACCTGTCATATTTCCTTGAGCAGTGGTTTGTAGTTCTCCTTGAAGAGGCCCTTCACATCCCTCAATAGTTGTATTCCTAGGTATGTTATTCTCTTTGTAGCAATTGTGAATGGGAGTCCACTCATTATTTGGCTCTCTGTTTGTCTACTACTGGTGTATAGGAATGCTTGTGATTTTTACACATTGATTTTGTATCCTGAGACTTTGCTGAAGTTTCTTATCAGCTTAAGGAGATTTGGTGCTGAGATGATGAGGTCTTCTAAATACACAATCATGTCGTCTGCAAATAGAGACAATTTGACTTCCTGTTTTCCTAACTGAATGCCCTTCATTCCTTTTTCTTGCCCTAATGCCCTGGCCAGAACTTCCAATACTATGTTGAATAGGAATGGTGAGAGAGGGCATCCTTGCCTTGTGACGGTTTTCAAAGGAATGCTTCCAGTTTTTGCCCATTCAGTATGATATTAGCTATGGATTGGTCATAAATAGCTCTTATTATTTTGAGATACATTCCATTGATACCAAGTTTCTTGAGAGTTTTTAGCAGAAAGAACTGTTAAGATTTGTCAAAGCCCTTCTCTGCATCTATTGAGATAATCATGTGGTTTTGTCTTGGTTCTGTTTTTGTGATGGATTATGTTTATAGATTTGTATGTGTTGAACCAGCCTTGCATCCCAGGGATGAAACCAACTTGATCATGATGGATAAGATTTTGATGTGCTGTTAGATTCAGTTTGCCAGTATTTTAGTGAGGATTTTCACATCAATGTTCATCACGGATTTTGGTCTGAAATTTTCCTTTTTTGGTTGTATATCTGCTAGGTTTTGGTATTTTTTTAGTTGTGTCTCTGCCAGGTTTTAGTTGTGTCTTTGCCAGGATGATGTTGTTTAACTCATAAAATGAGTTAAAGAGGATTCCATCTTCTTGTATTGTTTGGAATAGTTTCAAAAGCAATGGTACCAGCTTCTTTTTGTACATCTGGTAGAATTCAGCTGTGAACCCGTCTGCTCCCGGACTTTTTTTGGTTGGTAGGCTATTAACTACTGCCTCAATTTCAGACCTTGTTATTGGTCTATTCAGGGATTCAACTTCTTCCTGGTTTAGTCTTTGGGAGGGTGTAAGTGTCCAGGAATTTATCAATTTCTTCTAGATTTACTGGTTTATTTGCTTAGAGGTGTTTGTAGTATTCCCTGATGGTAGTTTCTATTTTTTGTGGGATCAGTGGTGATATCCCCTTTATCATTAAAGAGTTCATCATCACTGTTCATTAGAGAAATGCAAATTAAAACCACATTGAGATTTGAGATACCATCTTGTGTGAGTTAGAATGGCAATCATTAAAAATCAGGAGACAACAGATGCTGGAGAAATAGGAAAAATTTTACACTGTTGGTGGAAGTAAAAATTAATTCAACCATTGTGGAAGACAGTGTGGTGATTCCTCATGGATCTAGAAATAGAAATACCATTTGACCCAGCAATCCCATTACTGGGTATGTACCCAAAGGATTATAAATCATTCTATTATAAAGAAACATGCACACGTATGTTTATTATGGCACTGTTCACAATAGCCAACACTTGGAACCAACCCAAATGCCCATCATTGATAGACTCGATTAAGAAAATGTGGCACATATACACCATGGAATGCTATGCAGCCATAAAATGGAATGAGTTCATGTCCTTTGACGGGACATGGATAAAGCTGGAAACCATCATTCTCAGCAAACTAACACAAATACAGAAAACCAAACACCGCATATTCTCACTCATGAGTGGGTGTTGAATAATGAGAACACGTGGACACAGGGAGCAGAACATCATACACTGGGGCCTGTCAGGTGGTGGAGGGCTAGGGGAGGGATAGCAGGGGGTAGGGGGATAGGGGAGGGATAGTGTTAGGAGAAATATCTAATGTGGATGATGGGGTGATGGATGCAGCGAACCACCATGGCACATGTACACATATGTGGCAGGCCTGCACATTCTGCACATGTAACCCAGAGCTTAAAGTATGATTAAAGAAATAAAATAAAAAGAGGTTTAATGGACTCATGGTTCCACATGGCTGGGGAGGCTTGACAATCATGACAGAAGATGAAAGTCACATCTTACATAGAGGCAGACAAGAGAGAATGAGAGCTAAGTGAAAGGGGAACCCCTTACAAAACTATCAGATCTCGTGACACTTATTCACTATCATGAGAATGGTATGGGCAAACTGCCCCAATGATTCATTTTTTCCCACTGGGTCCCTCCTACAACATGTAGTAATTATGGAAGCTACAATTTAAGATGTGATTTGTGTAGGGACACAGTCAAATCATAACAGGCTTGTTAGGTCTGTGCCAATGTGGTAACTCAGACCAGGTCTGAAGTCCAATTCTGATTTGGTTTGACTCTGTGTCCCCATCCAAACCTCATGTTCAATTATAATCCCTAATGTTGGTGGAGGGACCTGGTGGGAGGTGATTGGATCATGAGGGCGGACTTCCCCCTTGCTGTTCTCATGATAGTGAGTTCTCATGAGTTGTGGTGGTTTAAAAGTGCATGGCACTTCCTGCTTCTCTCTCTCTCTCCTGCAGCCATGTGAAGATGTGGTTGCTTCCTCTCCACCCTTCCACCATGATTGAAAGTTTCCTGAGGCCTCCCTAGCTGTGCTTCCTGTACAACCTGAGGAACTGTGAGTCAATTTAACCTCTTGTTTTTATAACTTACTCAGTCTCAGGTAGTTCTTTATATTAATAGTGTGAATGGACTAATACGGTTCCCTTTTTGTTGGGTTCCTCAACCATTTTTAGTTGGTACCAGGTGTTGTTTTTGACTTCCATTTGTTTGGCACCCTTGGTGGAATTGCGCCATTCCTGTTCATTCATGTTTACTCTTTCTTGTGCTCCTATGTGGTGTTGTACTGTCTGAAAGTGTTGTTTTTCATAATAAGGAAAATCACACAGTATAAAATGGGCATAGTCCCTATAAACTTGTTTGAGCTGGCTTCATGCCACAGTAAATTTGCACTTCTCACCAGATTGGCATCCATCCAAACATTTCAGCAGATCACGAATAAAGCTGAATGAAGTTCATTTCAACTCATGTTTATTTTTTTGTCCTCAGAGTATGGCTTTGATCTAGAGAAAGCATTCTCTCTCATTTCCACTTATCAAGAAGCACAGACAGTCACATCTGCCTTCAGTGGCAGATAATTATCAAGTTTGGGGCCAAGGCACAATGTACACAAGTATCACTTGTGACCAATCATTTCCAGCTCCTATGGGGTCAGCTAAGTCTAAGTCCTCTCCTCTTCCAGGAAAAATTTCTTTTTCTCTCATTGTATTTCTAAATTTTGCACCTAACTCAGAACACATTGAAAGAGCTTTATAACAAAATTGAGACAAGACTCAAAATAAAATTATTACCCTGAAAATCAAACAATAAAATATTCAACATTAAAACTGATCATTTATTGACAAGGACACTTATAGACATCGCAACAAAGGGGCCAGTGGAATAAAAATCATTTCATTTTACAAAAGAAAATTCAAGCCAAAAGAATTTCTTCATTTACATTTATAATAATACTTCAAGAAGGGAAAAAGATGCCTGTCTTATCCTTAAATAATCAAGTTGAATTTACTGTATATATATAAAACTAGTCAACCTCATCAATTCCTGGAGGATATGGGTGCTATTCATTCTGTGTGAAATCTTGCCTCTTCCTCAGAATAAATGTTACACACAGGTGGGAAGTATTTCAAATAACCACAAGTTTTTCCCGTCTCCTAGTTTTTAACACTTAAAAGCATTTGACTTAAAAACATTCTTTCATGCTCTCTAATAACACAGCTGCAAATTTGAAAAGGAGAGATTTACTTTTCAAATGAGATCATAATATTAAATGCACACCAGAAGTTCTAGGTATGTTTTGATTTCAGAAGATTTCTCTATTCATGATTAAGTTGTAGATTATAGATTATACTTGGATATATCTTTGCCTTCTCCATTACATTTGATGCATATCTCCATCAGAGATCTTGACATCATACCTGACACACTATGGGACACACACCGACACAGGAAAATAACTGGAACAGAGCTTATTAAACTTTTACCTTACCAAGCTGTTACACAATCTTCGCCAATATCCCTTGAAGCCATACGCACAAGAAAGTCTCAGACCAGTTGGTAAAGTCCTCATATGCAAAGGCCTTCTCTTACTCTGAACTAGACTTTGTAACAGTCCCATTACACAAGAAAAGGAAAGAAGAAAAACACCACCAGTAGCAAAACGAATGGCCAAGGATATCTATTTGTTCAAAACCTCAAGGCCATCAATAAAATTGTTGGCCCTCACTTCTCACTTCCCAGTAGTACCTAATTCAAATATCACATTGCAGTTAATTCCTAAAACCACTTAAGTCTTTGTAGTAGATCTGTGCTCTTTTTCAGCATGTCCCTAAACCAAGGCAACAAGGATCTGCTGGCCCTACTTGGGGAGAATGACAATATGCTTGTCCTATTATGCTCTAGAAGTTAACTAAAGCACCGTCATACTTTTTCCAGGCCCTCAATCAAGACGGAAGTTCAACATTTTCTTTTGATTCAGCTCTGACACAGTATGTAGATAATCTATTTTGTTGAGAGAAAAAGGATACCTGTAAAAAAGGAATCCATTTACTTGCTCTCAACCTTAGTGGAAAAGAACATAAAGCTTCAAAAGATAAATGACAATTTTACCAAAACACAGTCCATTATAGACCATGAGCTATCTAAAGAGAAAAAGAAAACCTCTCTTCAGATAGAATAAAGACTACCAGACTGAGCCTAAACCTCTTACAGCAATTGAGAGGCTTTCCATGTTTAACTGGACTTTACAGACAATACGTGCCATTTTTTTCTAAAATTCCATCAACTCTTTATTAACTGACTAAGTCCTAAATAAGAGACTGTCTTAGGATCCAACACATGAACAAGACTACTATAACCTAAGGAAGATTTTTCAAAGCTTTCTTCCCTAGGCTTCTTCTTTTTTTTTTTTTTTGAGATGGAGTTCCGCTCTTGTTGCCCAGGCTGGAGTGCAATGGCGCGATCTCCGCTCACCGCAACCTCCGCCTCCTGGGTTCAGGCAATTCTCCTGCCTCAGCCTCCTGAGTAGCTGGGATTACAGGCACGTGCCACCGTGCCCAGCTAATTTTTTGTATTTTTAGTAAAGACGGGGTTTCACCATGTTGACCAGAATGGTCTGGATCTCTTGACCTCGTGATCCACCCGCCTTGGCCTCCCAAAGTGCTGGGATTACAGGCTTGAGCCACCGTGCCAGGCCCTCCCTAGGCTTCTTTAACTGCCAAAAGCTTTTTTTGTCTATTTGTGCATGAGTGGTTTGAACAAGCCTTTTTGTCCTCTTATGGTTCATGGGAAACAAAATACCCACCTGCTTACTGCAGCCTCACTTGATTTGTTCACTTGCTCTTAGGCCAATTGCTACTATATGTCAATATTTCTGCTGAACTAGTTCTAGGCTCCATGCTTGCTCTAGGTCTCGGTTAAACTACTGAGTCCTACAACACTCTGAGTCTTTCCACTTTCCTGCCTCCAACAGAAAAAGGAGGACCTCAAATCACCTTACCATGGATAGAGAACCTTCACTATCTCACCTGGATGTATTAGAGGCTTCCATTGAGCATCTTCATCTAGTATTGAGGGACTGTGTTAAGGAAAACCGACGGGCATCTTTAAAAGAAGAGGAGACACCCAGGAGGCATGCAGAAAGAGGAAAGGCCATGGGAGGACACAGTGTTTCACAGGCAAGAACTGGCCAACGCCATGCCTTCATACACCTTCCCATTCGTTGTCTGACTTTCCCTGGCGTGGGCTAGGCAGAAATTCCAGGTGAGCTTCTTTTGTTCAGAAAGCCCGCCAAAAGTCCTGGGAGGAGGGGCCCTGGTGTGGGCCCAAGCAACCAATCCGGGATCAGAGTCGAAGATCAATCAGTCCAGAGTAAGTCTGAAAGAACTCCTCTCATTGGACAAGAATATGAATGAGGCGGGAATAACTTCAAAGGTAAAACTCCACTGCACCTTATCTGCGTGGATTTCTCTCTCTGAGATCCCCTCCCACAACAAAGCGGGAGCTATCTTTCCCTCTATATCTATGCAGATTTTCCTCTCTAAGATCCCCTCCCACAACAGCATGGGAGCTTTCTCAACTTCTCTCTCTGACTAATAAATCACTCTCTGCAAAACTCTTTGGGTCCAATATTTACGTGACTGGTATGCACACCGGCACTGGCACTGCCGGGGCCTTTTCCCCATTACTAGGGTAAGGGAGCCCAAGAACCTCGGACTCACTGGGAAAAGAACCAGACAGGGAGGGAGCTGAGTGCTTCCCCCTCCCAATCAGGGAATGGGGAGCGTCTTTGGGACACCTCTCTGCTTTCCCCTGCCTCCAGCAAACCCTTTTGCAGTATCATGCCTCAAAACTGAAACTGGAGGGGATTAAACAGGATACACTCTCACTAACTTAAGCTCTCCTTTAGAATACAATCTTCTACCTGAGATTAAAACCAGCCCAGGTGGAAGAACTTACTGCACCGGCTAGAACTTTTCAACTCCCCGAAGTTCAGAGAGGGATAGATACTGACAACCAGCATGCTTCTGGAGTAATGCATGATTTGGGGATGCTTTGGAAACAAAAAGGGTTTCTAGGTAGCTGACAACACCAACCAAAAAAATAGACTATAGTTACGGAACTTTTAGAAGCACTCCTACTTCCTAGACAGATGGCTATTATAATGGCTTAGGTATCGTGAAAAGAGGTACTATGGAAATTAAAAGAAATTATCTGTAGATCATTATGCAAAACAAGTACTCACCAAGGTTATAATCCTATCTAAACCACCCAAAGATAAATCTATAGAGGGATTCCAAACAAGCCATTATAAAATGATAATTGTTTAGTTTCAGATTTTATAAAGAAAGAGTTGAAACTACCTGGTCTAACCCTTCACTTGGGTAATCATTGACACTCCCAAGGTAGTCTCATGGTGACACCAGATGAATTCAAATAGATATTCAGTAAATGTTTCTATGAAACTTCTCATCATGGTACAAATTGGTCACTATCTTCAACATTGGTGAAGAAAGTTTGCAAAGACAGCTGAATCTGGCATGTGTTAATGGCGTGTGTCACCTATCAACATGACACAGGGCCAGGAACCAAAGCTTCTAGGTCCCTGCTAACACCTTCAGATGAATTCTTACCACTTGTCAAGACTTCTGCTGAACCTGTCAACCTTTCCAGAAGAATGTAGGTGCTAAAAATCATGTATTTTTTTTTTTAGAAAATGATGACACCTTATGGAGTTCTTTTATAAAATTGTTTCTGGAAAGTATACGCCTTGGTCACTTGACATAGAAGTAGATATGTCCCAAGCTGAGAACAAAATCAAGCTGCTTTTTAGCAATTATACTTGCTGGTAGTTCTTCAGCAAGAAAAATGCTTCAACACATCTTTAAAAATAGACTTACGGTAACTAAGCATATTCAATTTCCATGGAGAATGGAATTGCAAAGGAAGGAAGGAGAAAGGGAGGAATGAAGAAGGAAGGAAAGAAAGACGGAAGGAAAGAAGGAAAAAAGGAAGGAGGGAGGAAGAGAGGAACAAAAGGAGGAGAGGGAGGAAGGAAAGAAGGAAGAAAGGAGGAGAAAGGAAAGAAAAAGGAAGGGAGGAAGGAAAGAAGGAAGGAAGGAGGAAAGAAGGAAGGAAATAGAGATGGAAGGAGAAAGAATATAGTGCATTTTAAAGAAAATTTCTGCAAAGCCAGAGAGAGTTAAGTCTTTTTTTTTTTTTCTTAGATGGAGTTTCGCTCTTGTTACCCAGGCTGGAGTGCAATGGCGCAATCTCGGCTCACCGCAACCTCCGCCTCCTGGGTTCAGGCAATTCTCCTGCCTCAGCCTCCCGAGTAGCTGGGATTAGAGGCACGCGCCACCATGCCCAGCTAATTTTTTTGTGTGTGTATTTTTAGTAGAGACGGTGTTTCACCGTGTTGACGGGGATGGTCTCGATCTCTGGACCTCGTGATCCACCCACCTCGGCTTCCCAAAGTGCTGGGATTACAGGCGTGAGCCACCGTGCCCGGCCCAGTTCTTAAGTCTTAAACAAAGGGGCCCTCCTGAGTGTTCCTGTGATGCTCAGCCACTGGCCTGTGGGAAGTGCAGCGTCAGAATAAATGCATTGTAGATTTCACAGCTTGGTCTTTCAGCCAGTTATGTTCCGCAAGGTAGAAGATTCAAGATGTATGTTATGGGCTGAATTATGTCCCCCAAATTTATATGTTCAGATCCCAACCCCTAGTATTTCAGAATGTGACCGTATTTAGAGATAATGTCTCTGAGGGACATTAAGTTAGGATGAGGGCATTAGGGTGGTTCTGTAATCCAATGTGACTGCATCTTTAAAAGAAGGAGAAGAGACACCCGGAAGGCATGTAGAAAGAGGAAAGGCCATGGGGGTCACAGGGAGATGGTGGCAGTCTGTAAGCCAAGGAGAGTGGCCTCAAGAGAAAGCAAGCTTACCAACATCCTAATATTGAACTTTCAGCCTCCAGAAGTGTGAGAAATAAATGTCTTTTGCTTAAGCTACCCAGTCCATGGTATTTGGTATGGTAGTGCTAGCAGACGAACACAAGATACATTTTCAGCATTGCTGCAAGCACTCTTCTGATCTATGTGTATATGTGTGTGGATTCATTATTATTCTCATTCTTGGAGGCAAGCATGGCTTAAGTTTGTAAAGTTCACATTGCAATGAAGGGGTAAGATCAAAATTTGCATCTAGCTGGTCTGGACCCAGGGTCCTTTTAACCATGTGGCATTGCGTTTATTGTTACTGCATCTGAGCTCCAAATCATACCATTTTATCTTCTTATAGTTTATGCTTCTATATAAATTTAGGTATTTCTCATTTTGCTTTACTTCTCTTTGAAAGAATTTAAGGTATAAGTAACAAACGAATGATTCCCTTTTCAAAATGCTTTTAACATTTTAGCAATATAAAAAAACTACAATTTTAAAATTAAATTATTTGGTTTAGCAATCCAATTTTACTCATTTCCATGCTAATCTACATATATATATATTGGTTATATGCACCATGGTATGTGCTACTAAAAAAGGTTTCCTTTACTCTGATTCCTTACATTTTATGTTATATACATCGCAGTAATTTCCTAAGCTCCAGTATTTCTCCTATTATGAAATAAAAATGGCTGGTGGCTTTACAGCGTGTACTTTTCCAAAATTTAATCATACATCTTGGGTGATATTAAGATGGCATAGCAGAATGAACCCTACACCTGAATACAGAACACTAACATTCTTTCATTAACAACCTGAGCAAATATCTTCCTTCCCTTGGTATCTATTTTTTATTTTTCTTCATCTGTAAAATTAAGACATTGGGATAGATGGGCCAAAAAACAAATAGGAAAGACGTCTCAGCCGAGACAACTACCATTCCTACCACCCAACCATGCCAGCACATTTTCTTACAAACTTTGTGTCACTGGCAAATGATATTATTCTCGCTGGTGATCCATTATTTAGGGATTTGCAACTTACACCATTTTCTTGGTTTAAACAGGAAATGATGAAGCTCTCTGCCACCAATTCCAAACGGGCTAGGGCTTCCTCAGTCAGCATGGGAGGCTCCTTTAAGGGAAAAAAAGACTCTCAGGCGCATATTTCCAATGAGATATAAAAGGGAAGCCGGAGTCAGACACATTTATGCCACATAAATCCGGCATATAGTGACTTTGGAATGCTATTGCATTTTTACTAGTAAGTTAACTTTAAATATGCACTTACAATTGCCTTGTTTATATTTAAATTTTATTTATTAAAATAAGCTTACAGGCAGAGCGAGGTGACTCATGCCTGTAATCCCAGCATTTTGGGAGGCCAAGGCAAGCCTGAGGTCAGGAGTTCAAGACCAGCCTGTCCAACCCAAAATGGCAAAACCTGGTCTCTACTAAAAACGCAGAAAATTAGCAGGGCGTGGTGGCAGGTGCCTGGAATCCCAGCTACTCGGGAGGCTGAGGCAGGGGAATCACTTGAACCCTGGAGGTGGAGGTTGCAGTGAGCCAAGATCGTGCCACTGCACTCCAGCCTGGGCAACAAGAGCAAAACTCGGTCTCAAAAAATAAAAATAAAAAAGCTTGCAGCTTGATTTATCCAGTAGAGATATTATAAATAGAAATTTTTATTATTTATTGCTCACCGGTTTTAAAGATTGTGAAAATCTTTTATGAAAGATACGGTGTCACTCAGTACTCACGTTCAGTCATGATGACTGCTTTTGCCAATGTATATTGGAAATGAAGCTGAATAAAAGCTGAAATTAATTTTACGTGAAAAGAAATCCATTTAAAAACTGTCATTGTTACATAAACCTTAGTTTAGTGTCCATGCTAATAACAAAAGTATGTGTCAAATATATTCTTTGCTTCCAGTAATCATATTTTCTATGGAATTGAGAGACAATCCTCAATACTAACTCATTTATGGTTTGTTCCAAGTGCTACTTTGGATTATGCTGGTTTTTTTGTGGTAATGATACTAATAAAACAATACTGAAATTCAACAGCTTTTCTATTCTAATTGGATTTTTTCATTTTTCTCAAAAGCATTTTAAAAATCTTCCTCTCACACAGTGAGTTTTTAAATTACTAAATGTGAGCTAACCTCATTTTCATTGCATATCAAAGTTACATCCAAACATATGAATATAAATTATAATCTTTCAGATTTCATAAAGTTCTGAACATCTTGAAATCTTTATTTCCAAATCATTTATATGGAAAAGATACAGAGGCTAATAAACTCATTAGCCCCTGGTAAATAATTCCTTGATTATATAAGGATTACCATGATAATGATTGATGATGACGGTATTGACAACTTTTCAAACAACTTAAAGGGCCCTTGGTATGAAGTACTTTCCAAAGCCCTTTTGGAAACCCACTGTCACTGAATCCTCATGGAGCAATGCTGTGAGGTAGATGCAGTTGCTTTCCTCAGGTGAAAAAAATGACAAAACTGAGGGATGGGTACGGATTTTATTTTTTAAGAAAGCTACCTGTTATCATACAGCTAGTTTTTTGCTACATCCCAGATTTCAACCTGGGAGATAGCACATTTCATGGTAATTTTTGGTATGCCTATTGTGAAGCACAAGTTGTCTGTGTACTTCAATTTGAGCATCACAAAATTCATAGATTTAGATGATATATTATAAACATTAGGAATGTTAGATTCAGTTTGAGCAAGTTTGCCACCCACAAGTATTAAGAGGCTAACACAGAACTGGAATATCTGTCATCTCTCTGTAGACATGCTTATTTTAGCTTATGTGAGGTTTGAAAGAAAGTGTCCTGATGCGAAGGGATTGGGAACGCTGGCATTTATATTCGCTTTACCACTTAGTTCTAATGACCTTAGGGCTTCCACCTCTCTCGGTTTCTTCATTTTTAAATAGAAACACCAAAATGGATAATTTCTAAAGTTACTTCCCAGTTGCAAACACTTTTCATTTGTATTAAAATCTCTAAGACACCTTCTTAAATGGAAACAAATGCATAGAATAATTTCTGATTATGCCCCATTCAACGAAAAAAACTTTTCTTTGAACTAATGCATGTAACTTGCTTTAAATAGCACCTGTCACAAGTGAAACACAAAATGTATTTTACCTGTAATATTGAATGTGTGCTGTGATGCTTTCGAATTTTAATATACACATCTCCTGACATAAGAACAGAAATGTTTTAATTGTAAATCATGCATTTGATCTCCCATTGTCCAGGAGAATCATTGGTCATAGTAAAATCATATATAAAGGAACAGTTTTAAAATACTGGTTTGCAACTCTGTAATTGGAATGGTAGACATAAAGCCATAATTGTCTCCAATTTTGTAAAAAGCTTTTTATGTGCCATTTTTCATTTTACTTCTCAGGGACCCCTATTAAAATTTTCACCTGCCTATCACGTAGGAGATGGAGTTGACTGTGGGGAAGGAGCTCCAGCACAGATCAAGGCTTCACACGAAAGAATCTGGACTTGTATCGTGTTAATGTTCACTGTGAAGAAGATGCTCATTGGGAAATACAGACATACAGAAGGGAAAGGGAAATTGAAGGGAATCATTGGTATCTAGGCCATAGGTGCTGTATTTGTGTTGCTATAAGAGAATACCTAAGACTGGGTGATAAATAAAGAAAAGTGGTTTATTTAGCTCACAATTCTGCATGCTGGGAAGTTCAAGAGCATAGCGTGGCATCTGGCCGGCTTCTGGTGAGAATTGTGTGCTGAGTCAAAATATGGCAAAGAGGCAGAAAAGCAAATGGTCGTTTACAAAAAGATCACATGGCAGGAGATTAAGCAAGACAGAGTCTAGGAAGCTGGACTCACTTTTATAACAACTCATTCCTCAGCAGCAAATTCAGTCCAGCCAGATAAAGAACTCACTCACTCCTGTGGGAGAGCATTAATCTGTTCATGAGAAATCCACCCCCATGAACCAAACACCTCCCACTAGCCCACCTCCAGACATCACCAGATTGGAGAGCACACTTCAACATGAGTTTCAGAGGGGACAAACAAATCATAGCAATTACCAATCCTGCTTTAATAGAGGTCTATTGAAATGTCCTGTTGCAATCCTGGTGTTTTCTATTTTGCTAAACAGCTTTATTGAGATATATTCACTAAACATAAATTCACCTATTTCAAGCAGACAATTCAATGCTTATTCTAGCCTATTCATATATTGTTGCAACCATCGACCACAACCTAAGCCCAAAGTATTTTTATCAGTAACCCCTAAAGGCCCCATAACTTTTTGCAGTCCTACCCATTCCCCTCCATACCTCCAACTCACTGCCATAGGCAATCATCAGTCCACTCTCTAGTTTTATAAATTTGCCTGTTCTCCCAAGTTCATATAAACGTGACCATACAATATGTGTTCTTTTGTATCTGGCTTCCTTCACATAACACTTTCATTTTCATGTTGTAACGTGTATCTGTACTTCATTCCTTTATATTGTTGAATAATACCCCATTGGGAGGATAAACAGCCATCCATCATTTGATGAAGAGGGTGCATTCTGAGAAATGCATCATTAGATTTCATTGCTGTGTAAACATCCTAAAGTGTACATACACAAACCATGATGGTGTGGTCTATTATGCACCTAAGCTATATGGTACAGCCTTATTGCTGCTCCTAGGCTACAAATCTGTACAGCATGCTGTTACTGTGCTGAATACTGTGTGCAACTGTTACACAATGGTAAGTGTTTGTATATCTAAACATATGAAAGGTACAGTAAAAATGCAATACGAAAGATAAGGGCCAGGCACGGCGGCTCACACCTGTAATCCCAGCACTTAAGGAGGCCAAGGCGAGCAGATCACCTGAGGTCGGAAGTTTGAAACCAGCCTGGCCAATATGGTGAAAACATGTTTCTCTACTGAAAATACAAAAATTAGCCACATATGGTGGTGCTCACCTGTAATCCCAGCTACTCAGGAGGCTGAGCCATGAGAATCACTTGAACCCAGGAGGCAGAGGTTGCAGTAAGCCAGGATCATGCCACTGCACCCCAGCCTGGGTGACAGAGTCAGACTCTGTCTTAAAAAAAAAAAGAGGGGGGGAAGAAAAAGAAAAGAAAGATAAAAAATGGTTTACTTATATAGGGCACTGACTGTGAATAGAGCTTGCAGGACTGGAATGAGTCAGTGAGTGAGTGGTGAAGCCTAGGACATTACCGTATATTACCGAAGACTTTATAAACACTGGTCACTTACGCTACATTTGATTTTTAAAATAACTGTGCTGTGACTGTATAACAACTATGATGTCACTAGGCAGTAGGAAATTTTCAGCTTCATTAGAATCTCATGGAACCACTTTTGCATATGCTGCCTCCTTAACCTAAAAGTCATTATTTAGTGCCTGGCTATACTGCCTTTGTTTATCTGTTCATCAGTTGATGGATGTTTGGGTTGTTTCTACTTTCTGAATATGAATAATGATAATGCTACTATAAATATTTTTGTTTACATGTGGTTTTTGTGTCACCATATATTTTCATTCCTCTTGAGTATACACCTAGAGATCATATGGTGACTCTGTTAGCACATTTTGGGTACAAGAAATGTGTGTGTGCTTGCATCATGAAAAATGTGTGTGTGTGCGATAAAAAGATAATGGTTTGTTTCATGAGATGAAAAGAATGGAAAAAAATCATTCACTAGAAATTATATATAAATAGATTCTTATATTTTAACAACAAATTTGATTATGTTTTTTACACGTAAAATAGGCATGTAGACATGGTATTAATAGCCTGTGATATTTAAAAATACATGAAGTTGTAAGCACAATTCCTACCTTTATCACCTAAACAATATCCCAACTCTGAATTCCATGTATTGCTTACTCTAATGAAAATAATAACCTTGCAACATTGAAGTTTTCCTCATTCTCTTTTATGTGCTTCTGTTATTGATCAACAATGATGCCACTGTTTTCCTTAGGCTCACGACCCCCTTCCACTCATGTGCTTCAGTGGGCTGAGAATGGCCAGCCTGCTAAGTGACCATGTGGACTCAACTATTGAAACATCACATTCCATTAGCTGCAGGCAGGCTTGGTGCAGCAAAGCTTGAGGGAGGGGAACACATCTGAGTCAGAGCTTATCCATCATGGTTTGCTGAGTCTCACTGACAGTATGTCACCTGCTGAGAACGAGATTCACCTGGAGGCTGAAAATTGAGTTCCTCATGGGTGAGACAAGTTAGTAGGGTGAGTTAACATGTGAACAGGAGTTAAGCACACCTATAAAAAACATATATGACAATGCTATTCAATGTGAATTTCCAGCAACAATAGGTAGGTTTTTAAATTATAAGCTTCTTTTAAAATCTCTTCACTGTATTACCTGATAGTTTAAAATGCAAAACAAAGAAACTGATTTTTATTTTACAACCACTCTAGGCTCTTTGCTTGATTTTTTTTTCCTTTTTGTGAAGAAAATTTTAAATGTACTATACAGCATTCTTATCTTCAGGTACGGTGCTGTACAGCAAATTTCTAGAACTTAGTCATCTTATATAACTTTATACTCATTGACTAACACTTCCCATTTCTCCCTCCCCATAACCCCAATACCACGAATCTACTCTGTTTCTATGAGTTTAACTATTTTAGATAGCTCATATAATTGGAATTATGCAGCATTTGTCCCTCTGTGACTGGCTTGTTTCCCTTAGCATAATGTCCTTCCAGGTATACCATTCTTACTGCAAATGACGGGATTTCCTTCTCTTTTAAGGCTAAATAATATTCCATTGTATTTACACATTACATTTTTTAAAATCCATTCATCTGTAAGGAAACACTAGGGTTGTTTCAATGTCTTATCTCTTGTGAATAATGCTGCAATGACCATGGGAGTGCAGTTATCTCTTCTAGATCCTGATTTCATTTCTTTCATATATATATATACCCAGAAGTTATACTGCTGAATCATATGGTAGTTCTATTTTTAATACATTGAGGAACTTCAATGCTTTTCTCAACAGTGGCTGCACCATTTTATATTCCTACCAGCAGTATAGAGGTCTTCCCATTTCTCCACATTTGGCAATGCTTGTGATCTTTTTTTTTTTTTTTTAATACAAAGGCCATCCTGACAGGTATGAAGTGATAGCTCATTGTATTTTTGACTTTTGAATTGCATAGATGGTTAATGATGTCAAGCATCTTTTTATCTACCTGTTGACCATTTTTATGCCTTCTTTGGGGAAGTGCCTATTCAAGTCCTTGGCTCATTTATTAATCTGAGTATCTGGTTTGTTGCTTTTGAGTTGTGGGATTTCCATATATATTTTTGGCATCAACCCCTTATCATGTATATGGTTTTCTAATACTTCCTCTCAGTCCATAGGCTGTCTTTTCACTTTATTTATTGTTTCTGCTGTTCTGCAGTAATTTTTTACATTAATTAAAAAGCCACTTGTCTGTTTTTGCTTTTGTATTGTGTTTTTGGTGTCACAACCAAGAAATCATTACAAAGACCACTCTCAAGGAGCTCTCCCTCTGTGCTCTCATCAACAGGTTTTATAGTTTTAGGTATTACATTAAAGTTCTTAATCTATTTTGGATTGATTTTTATATATGATGTAAAACAAGGATGCAGTGTCATTATTTTGGCTGTACATGTACAGTTTTTCCAGCACCATTCATTGAAGAGACCATCCTTTCCCCATTGTGGATTTCTAGCATCCTTGTTGAAGATTAGTTTATGTTAAATGTGAGTTTATTTCTGAGATTGTGACTTCGTTCCATGGGTATATTTGTCTATTTTTAATGCCCACGCCACACTGTTTTGTTTTTTAATATAGTTTGAAATCAGTAAGTGTGAGGCCTCCAGTTTTGTCTTTCTTTCTCAAGATTGCTTTGCCTAATTGGGGTTTTTAGGTTTCTTTCATGTAAATTTGAGGATAGGGTTTTTTTTTTTTTCTATTTCTGTACAAAATGCAATTGGGATATTGATAGTGATTGCATTGAAATTGTAGATTGCTTTAGATAATATGAACATTTTAACAATTTTAAGTTTTCCAGTCCATAAACACAAATATCTCACGTCTTTGTGCTTATTTGCATCTTCTATATCTTCTTTAATTCATTTCATCAATGCATTATAGTTTTCAGTGTACAAGCTTGTTATGTATGGTTCAAATATCTGTGTTCCTCCAAATTTTATGTGTTGATGTTGCATCCCTAATGTGATGAAATTAAGAGGTGGGATTGTTGAGAGGTAATTAGATCACATGGGGCTCTGCCCTCATGAATGGGATTAATGCCCTTACAAAAGAAGAGTGAGAGGGACATTTTGCTATTTCTGCCATGTGAGGATGCAGCAAGAAGATACCATCTCGGGTCCTTACCAGACAACGAATCTGTTGGTGCTTTGACCTTGGGCTGCCCAACAACCAGAACTGTGAGCAATAAGTTTATGTTGTTTATAAATCACTCATCTAAGGTGTTTTGTTATAAAAGCTTGAATGGACTAAGACAAAGTCTTCACCTCCTTGGTTTATTTCTAAGCATTTTTAAAGTCATTCTAAATAGAATTGTTTGTAAGTTTCCTTTTTAGACAGTTAATAGTAACACAGCTTTTATGTTAAGTTTTAGTGCTGAAATTTTACTAAATTCATTTGTTAGTTCTAACAGTTTGTGTGTGCATGTATTAGTTTCATCCTCAGGGTTTTCTACATATACGATCACGTCATATGCAAACAGAACTAATTTTACTTCTTCCTTTCCTATTTGGATGCAATTTCTTTTTCTTAGCAATTACACTGGCTAGGACTGCCAATACAATACTGAATACAGGTGACTAAAATAGCCATCTTTGCCTTCTTTCTGATCTTTGAAGAAACCCATTTCAGTTTTTCACATGAATATTATATTATATTAGTGGTAGATGTTTCATATTTGGGCTTTATTATGTTAATGCTAATCCTTGTATACCTAGTTTGTTGAAAGAGTTTATCAAGAAAGGGTATTAAACGTTATCAAATGCTTTTCTGCCGTCTATGGAGATGATCAGATGATCAGATAATTTTTATCCTTTATTCTGTTGGATTACATTATTCTGTTACAATGTGTCAGATTAATCCATTCGAACCATCCTTTCAGCCCAGGGGATAAATGCCACTTGATCGTGGTATATGACCCTTTTAACACGCTGATGAACTCAATTTGGTAGTATTTTGTTGTGGGCCTTTGTAACTATGTTTATCAGGGTTATCATCTTTTAGTTTTCTTTTCCTGTAGTGACTTTATCTGGCTTTAGTATCAGGCACTGCTAGCCTCATAAAATGAGTTTGAAAATCTTTCCTCTTTTTCAATTTTTTGAAATAACTAAAGGAAGATTGGTGTTCATTCTTTCTTAAGGGTTTGGTAGCATTAACCAGTGAAGGCATATGTCCTGGGCTTTTCTTTGTTGGAAGATTTTGATTACTGTCTCAACCTCATTATTCATGATTGGTCTGAATGTTTGGCTCCCCTAAAATTCATTTGTTGAAACCTAATCCCTAATGCAATTTTATCAAAAGTGGTGCTTTAGGAAATGATTAGATCACCAGGGCTTCACCCTCATGAATGGTGAATTAGTATTCATAGTAAAGAGGCCTATGAGAGCTTGTTTCCCCTTTTCACCGAGTGAGGATGCAACAAGAAATTGCCTTCTACCAGGCTGAGAGCTAACCAGACACCAAAAATGCTGGCATCTTGATTATTATATAAGCTATAAATTTATGTTACTTATGAATTACCCACTCTAAGGCACCTTGTTACAGTAGCCCAAATCGACTAACACATGGTCTTTAAGATTTTGTAATTTTTCATGATTCAGTCCAGTAGACTGTATGTTTCTAGGAATTCATTAATTTCTTCCATGTCTTCCAATGTGCTACCATGTACTTTCTTAAATAGAAGTCTCCTGTGATCTTAATTTCTGTGGCATTAGTTATAATGTCTCCTCTTCCTTTTATGGTTATGTTTGACTCTTCTCTCTTTTTTCTTAGTCTAGCTAAAGGTTTCTCAAATTTTTGTATCGTTCCCAAATCAACTCTTAGGTTCAGTGTTTTATTTCTCTTGAATTTTACTCTCCTTTATTTCTGTTCTAACATTGATTATTTTTTATCCTCTGCTAACTTTGTGTTTAATTTGCTCTATTTCTAGTTCTGTGAGGCATGAAGGTGGATTATTTATTTGAGATCTTTCTTTTTTGTTGTTGTAGGCATCCATTACTATAAACTTCTCAGCGCGGTTTTTGCTGCATCACCTAAGTTTTGGCATGTTGTGTTTTGGTTTTGTCTTTGTCTTGAGATTCCTTCTTATTTCCCTGCTTATTTCTTCTCTGACCCATAGGTTGTGTCAGCTGAAGAATAGTGAGGTTCATAAATTTGGAAAGAAGAGCTTTATTTCTCAGAAATGATTGCAGCATGCAAGGTGGCCATTGTGACAGGCTGGGAAAGGTAATCTGCACCCAGAAGCCAGAAACAGACACTTTCAGGGTACAAAGAATAAGACAGAGATTTATGCTGAATGTTGTGGCCAAATATACATATTCAATAAGCTATAGGAGAAGTCTTGAGTATTTATGATAGGAGGACGATGCAGATGTTCAGCTGAGCTTCATGTTTCTCCATGGGACCCATGTTCAAAAAAATGGTGGCACTAGCATGATTTGAGGATGGAGTTTTCAGCCCTCTGACATCAAAAGGTAAACCAAAGGACATGAAAACCCTGGCTGCACTTCCTCTGTAGACTGGCAGAACCACTCTGTGGCCAGTGGTCTCTTATTAGGAAGGAAGACCAGACAGTTTATTGAAACCACAATGGGAGGGGCAGAATTAGGCAACTGGTTGGTATAGTGGTCGAGTGAGCATTTCCAAAGAACTGGTTTCAGTTTAACCCTTTTGAAAGAAAAGCTAATTGTGGTTAATAAGGAAGCAGGCATAATGATCTCCCATACTGTCATAACCAGAAACTCAGTTGTTAAGGTTTCTCTAGGGTCCCCTTGGCCAAGAAGGGATCCATTCAGTCATCTGGGGGCCTTAAGGTTTCATTTTTATTTCTCAGTTGTTCAAATATTCCACATATTTGTGGGTTTCTTTTTTATTTTCCTTCTCTTACCGATTTTTAGTTTCATTTTATAGTGTTCAGGAAACATACTTGGCATGATTTAAATCTTCTTAAATTAGTTCAGATTTGCTTTGTTAATAGTTAACAAAGCCTGCGATCTATCCTGGAGAATGCTCTAAGTGCCCTTGAGAAGTATGCGCTCTGCTGCTGTGAAGTAGAATGTTTCTTATATGTCTTCCTATGGTCTGACTGTTGGTAACTCCCCAAATTTATACACTGAAATTCTAGCCCCTAAAATTATTAGGAGGTAGGGTTTTTGAAAAGAGATTAGATCATAAAGGTGAAGTCCTCATGAATGAGATTAGTATGCTTATGAAGGAGACCCCAGAGAGGCATTTGTCCCTTCCACCATGGGAGGACACAGTGAGATGCTGCCATCTATAAACTAGGACATCAGCCCTCACCATATACTGAATCTACCAATGCCTTGATGTGGGATTTCTTATCCTCCAGAAGGAGGCTAGGTAATAAATGTCTATTGTTTATAAACTATGCAATCTCTGATATTTTGTTACAGCAGCCCCAAAAATCTAATACAATATATATTAGATCCATTTGGTCTACAGATCTATTAAACTCCACTGTTCCTTATTTCTGAAAATAGGGTATTAAATTATCCTACAACTTATATATTGCCATTTATTTTTTTCCTTTAGACTTATCAATGTTTGCTACATATATATATATATATATATATATATATATATAGGCTTAATATTGGATATATATATATTTATAATTGTTATATCTTCCCGATGTCTTGATCCTTTAATCACTATATGACAACTTTCTTTGTTTCTTGTGACTTTTCCTAATTTAAAGTCTATTTTGCATAAGTATAGCCACCTGATATAGCTTGAATATTTGTCCCTGACCAAATCTCATGCTGAAATGTAATCCCAGTGTTGGAGGAGAGGCCTGGTGGGAGGTGTTTGGATCATAGGAGCAGATCCCTCACGAATAGCTTGGGCCATCCCCTTAGTGATAGGTGAGCTCTTTCTCTGAGTACACACAGATCTGGCCACATAAAAGTGTGTGGCATCACCAAACTCCCAGTCTCTCTCTCTCTCACTCCTGCTTTCTTATGTGATATACATGTTCCCACTTTGCCTTCCACCATGACTGAAAGCTTCCTGAGTTCTCCCCAGAAGCATATTCCACTATGCTTCCTCTACAGCCTATGAGCCAATGAAACCTCTTTTCTTTTTATAAATTACCCAGTCACAGGTATTTCTTTATGGAAATGCAAGAATGGCTGAATACATGACCCCTGCTTTCTTTTGTTTGTCATTTGCATGTAATATCTTTTTCTACCCCTTCGCTTCCATCTATATATTTTTTTAATTTAAAATAAGTCTCTGGAAGACAGCATATAGTTGAAAATTGTTTTGTAAAAATTTATTTATCCACTCTATGTATTTTTGTTTTGATAAATTTAATCCATTTATGTTTAAGATAATCACTAATAAGCAAGAACTTACTGTCATTTCCTTACTTCGTTTTTTGTCTGGCTTGTAATATTTTTATCCATCTTTTCCTCTCTTGCTATCTTCCCTAGTGATTTGAAGAATTTTGAAGCTACACTTTGATTCCTTTCGCTTTTCCTCTTGTGTATCTTCTATAGGTATTTTCTTTGTGATTACCATTAGGCTCACATGAAATCTTTTATAACAGTCTATTTATGCTGCTAACAACTTAACTTCAATTGCATACAAAAATGCTGTACATTTACTTCTTCCTCCAATACATTTTGTTAATGATGTGACAATGTACCCTTTTTCATGTTGTAAATTGTTGTAGTTGTAGTAATTCTATTACTTTTTTCTTTTAACTTTTATGTTAAAACCCAAAATATTTACACATCACTATTGAAGTATTACAGTAGTCTGTGTTTATCTACATATTTACCTTTACCAGGAGGTTTTATATATTTATATGCTTTCATAATTGTCCTTTTTGTTTTAACTTGAACTCCCTTTAGCATTTCCTGTAAGGCAGGTCTCATAGTAATGAACTTCTTCAACTTTTGTTTTTCTAGAAGTCTTTATTTTCCCTTCATTTTTGAATAAGGATTTTGCCAGGCATAGTATTTTTTGTTGACAATGTTTTTTCATCATTTTGAATATATTGTTACATTTTCTTCTCACCTACAAGGTCTCTGCTGAGAAATATCCTAATTGTCTTTAAGGCTCCCTTGTTCCAAGTTATTGCTCTCTTCCTTCTTTCAAAATTCTCCCTTTGTTTTTGATTTTTAACAATATGATCATAATGTGTCTTGGTGTGTATTTCTTTGTGTTCATACTTTTGGGGACTTTTAAGCTTCAGCAATCTGGATGTCCATTTTTCTTCCCAAACTTGGGAAGATTTTTTCTATTAGTTATTTAAACAAGATGTCTTCCCCTCTCTCTCTTTTCTGAAACTTTTATAATGCAAAAAATAAAAATTTGAACAATAAAAAACTTCTTTATGTCTACTAAGTATTTTAAGTGTTTACTCTTTTTCATTCTTTTTTCATTTTGCTCCTTTGAATTCTCCTTGAATATCAAATGACAACTCTCTGAGTTCACCGATTGTGTCTTCTGCTTGATCAAATCTGCTGCTGAAGCTGTGTATTGAAGTTTTTGTTTTGTTATTATATTCTTGAGCTCCAGAATTTCTGCTTGGTTCTTTTTGATAGTTTCTATCCCTTTGTTAATATTTCTATCTTATTCATGTATTATTTTTCTGATTTTGTGTAGTTTTCTGTTTTCTTATAATTCATTCGGCTTCAAGATAATTGTATTGAATTAATTTGTCAGCCAACTCACAGATCTCAATTTCTTTAGGGTCATTTAACTGAGATTTATTCTGCTGCTTTAGCTGTATCATTGTTTCCTGACTCTTCATGATTCTTGTAGATTTGTGTTGGTGTTTGTGCATTTGCAGAAACAGCTACTTCTTCCAATCCTTATAGACTGACTCAGACAGAGCGAGATCTTTATCCATCAGCCTTGGGAGAGATTCTGGGAGCTTCTCAATCCCCTTCTATGGATGTATATTTTCTGAACTGATGCATGTGTAAGTAGACGGATTTACTAGTTTCTTTCTTTTTCTTTACTTTTCTCTTTTTCTTGTCTTTCCAGCAGCCTTTAATCTCTTACTCCTGGTACCTGACCCCTGTACCACAGGCTAGAACATTGGATGGATTTCTATCCATCATTCTCTGTGAAAAAGCTCCTTCTCCCTATCTCACAGAGCCATGCCAATAGCAGAAAGCCCCTACCACCTTTTCTCTGTTTTAAACTGTCCATGGACATCTGAACCATGGCAGTTCTGTCAGAACTCAAGGTAAGGCAAGACAGACTCTGTTTCTTTAGGCAGTGAACTAAAAAGTCACGTTGTTGGAAGCACCATCCGTTCTCTCTCCATCCATGAGGGAGAAGCTGTGGGTGGAGGTTATTTCTCTTGGTGCTGAGCTATGCTGGCTTGCAGAAAAGCTGGCACTAGTAAAGTAAAATTGTTCTTACCTGGTTTAATACAGTCATTCTCAGCTTTGTGCTTATCTAGAAGCCTACAATTTCTTAACTGGATTGTGACCCTCTCACAAAGGCACACAGACTGATGATATTTGGTCCATATATCATTGTTAAATTGGTTTTTCTGTATGGGAAAAAGAGTTGAGACTTTTTATTCTGCTATCTTGCTGACATAACCCTCATTTATGTTTTTAGTTTAGTTTCTTCTTTCCAATGTTGTGCTGAAGAATCCTATTTCTGTGCAACATTTACTTTAACTTATTTTTAATTTTTAAACCCCAGTTCATATTTTTCTAGTTACTGTTACATAATATATGAATGGAATTCATGAATTCTAAGTATGAGAAAATCATACTTGTAAAAACAGACATATTTTTCCTAAAAATGAGAATTTATTTTCCAATTTCCCAGCTATTCTGAATAACTAAAAAGAAAACCTCTATTAGTTTTCCAGCCTGTTATAACAAAATACCATAAGCTTAGTGGCATAAACAACAGACTTTTATTTTCTCACACTTCTGGACACTGGAAATCCAAGGTCAAGGTTCAGTAAGGTCAGTTTCTGGTAAGGGTTCTCTTTCTGGCTTGCAGATAGTAAACTTCTCACTGTGTCCTCACATTGCTTTTCTTCTGTTCACACAAGATAGAGGCAGAGACAGAGTCACAGACACAGAATGAAAAGCAGAGAAACAGAGAACACTCCCAGTGTGTGGTCCTACCCTTATACAGACACCAATCCCATCAGTTTAGAGCCCCACCCTTATTATCTCATTTAACTTTGATTACCTTCCCAAAGGTCCTTTCTCCAAATACCATTGTGTTGAGGAGGGACTTTGATTTTTAACATGAATTTAAGGGGGACATGTTTCACTACATAACCCAACTCAAGAAGTTTGGGGTACATGAGCTAAAGTTGTGAGTTTTCAACTTTTTTGATTACATAACAGCAGGGTGACACACAGTAGCAATCTACACATTACAACCATGTGCCAGTTGTCTGATTAATGAGCCTTTCATGCATGCTGACACATTAATATTCATAATGGACATTAGCATTTCATAGTAATCTATTCAAATTTTTAAAACTAGTATTTTTTCATAGTTCAATTAAAATAAAATAAACTGAATTCTAACAGATCATGTGCAAGAAATAGGAAAAAATCTATCTCTTTTTACCTTATGGTTTACATCAGAGATATCTGTGTAGGTTTAAAAGAAGAAAGTATTTCTATGGCTAATGTTAATTTTGAAGAAATGATAGTTCTAATAGTGGGTCATGAATTTGGGGGAAAGTGATGAACAATTTTGAGTATTAACTTCATTGGCCAGGGGATGCCCAGAATAAACATTTTTTTCTAGGTGTGGTTAATGATCAAACATTTTTTTTAGGTAAATTACTTGGACTGGAATTTATGCCATGCACTCTGAATGAATTACATCACCAGCTTTCCTGGGCCTACAGATTGCAGATAGCAGGTCATAGGATGTCTCAGTCTCCATAATCATGTAAGTCAATTCCTCATAATAAATTATATATATGTATGTTTGTAGTATCTCCTATTGATTCTGTTTCTCTGGATAATCCTGACTGATACAGGGAGTGGGGAATAATCCTGTTAAATTCACTAAAAAGAGTCACTATCCTGATAGTGGTAATGGAATTTGGCCAATAGGAATATAGAGAAACCAAAAAGAAACTTCCCCTTTGCTTTCTGAAGGGTCGCCGAAAAATCACTGACATGAGGCAGATTAGTAGAAGCAAAGCACACACAATTATTTAATGTATACATGGAAGCTTTCAGAATGAAGACCCAACACCCCAGTGGGGTTCAGGAACTTACATATCATCCTGGCTAAACAGGCTATGGGAAAGGAGAGAAGAGGAATTATGTTGAGGGGTTTGCTAGGGAGAATGGATGGATTCAGGAAGAGTAATTAACTTGTAAATAGTTCTCTTTGACAGTGAAAATGTCTGTTCAGGTGTGGTTATGTTCTTGGTCTTACAGGGACGAGAAGAAAATAAAATAATCATTCTCCTTAGTGGGTCAGATCTTGGGCAGATAAAGGAACTTCAACTTCTTTGGGAGATATGGTGGCAGCAGAGAGGTTAGAGAGACCTGAGGCTCTGTCTTCAGTTCAGCATGTCAAAACGCCATTTTTTGGATCATCAGTTTATGAGTCCCAAGAGTGGACTTAGGAAATGTGTTCTACATTGAGGATAGAGAAAAATGTAATACAATTTAAGAAGTACCTAAATATATAAGCTATAATTTTATTAACATGTTGTCAATATTGACATTTTCTCAGATTGTTTAAATCCATATTTTTTCTATTGGGATACATTTACATACACTAAAGTTAATTTTGGGACACAGGTCTATGAATTTTGATGAATTCAATAAAAATTTGGCTTGCTCCAAGGAAAATGTAACTTCCATGATCATTTAAGAGAAACATGACTTTGTATTTCTAAATCACCTTGGTAACCCACATAGTGTTTACTATAGTGGCACATAATATTTCAAGGCAGGAGGCTCATATTTCATATTGGTTGAACCTGAAAAAGTCATTCCCTGAATTACACAGAATTGCTATTAAAACTTGCATCCACACATGGGGTCAAGCTTCCCAATAATATTTCTACTAAGATAAGGGATAGCATTACAACCTCTTGCCATACGTTAACTCACTATGATTTTAAATGCCATAAATCCAATACCCTCTGCTCACAAGCAATTGTTTTGTCACCAAGTTGTCTGACCCCATTCAGTGGAACCTATCTTTAAGATAATGTGATATGCCCTGGCTCTGGCCGTATTTTAGTGATGTGCTCATAGGCATCACAAGGATTGCTTCCCAATGTGGCTTTTAACAGATCGTCCCTGGGCAAAGCACTGGAACCAATTCCCCTACAAGTTAGTCTTCTGAGCAGTCACTCTTGCAAGAAGTCTACTCCTCTGAAGCAGACTACATCATCTGTGAATTTTTCCAGGAGCAGGAGGTGACTATGATTTGAAGAGTGCGGTCTTTTTAAAACAGTTTTGTAGAAGACAATGTGAGAAGGGTTAGGAATTACTGAAGAATTCATTAGGCTTGTTTTTGCTCTGCCCACTCTGACAAATCCAGAATTTTATTTTTCAAGTCTAAACAAAAAGAAATTTAAAAGAAAATACAAGGTCGAGTTTCAAAGTCCTCCTCACCAAAAAGTTGAAAGTGTATTACCTAGGTACCTATTTTTCCCAAGTATTAGACTCCCTCACTTCTCATGCTCAAGGCTGTGCATGAATTTGTTTTCACTTTCACTCAGCGAGTAGAGGTAGGTAGTATATTGTGTTCTGGGACTTTTCAAGATGCCAGGATGAGAAACATTAACTACATGGAGCACATTGCTAAAAATCTTAAACGTAAAAGAGCAAATCAGTACCATCAAATGTTAAAATGCAGGGCTTTCCAGAAGGCATCAAGAAACATTTTGCCAGAGGAAGGAAAGTAAAACTTCTAAAAGAAGCTCAGATGTCAGCTCAGGCAACCAAATCAGGTAGAAGAATGAATAAAGCAGCAAAGGGTATTCTACAGAGAAGTTATGAAAACAAGAAGTTGCCAAAAATTGTGACCTCATAGTGCAAAATCTGATAGGAAATTCATATACAGAAAGAATTTACGGCAAAATTTTAGAGAGATTACAATCAGGGGCAGGGTAAATTGCGCACTCTCACATTTTCTTTCCAACATTGCCCCAGAATTCCTATCCAGAGCAATGAGATTAAAGATGATAATAATAATAATAAACAAAATGTAGAAGATTTCAAAGAGGAAGACACCAACCTGTGCTTCTATGTTAACACTTGTCTACTAAGAAAGTACAAACAAAAAAATCCGCCACCAATTGTTAGAACCAATTAGAGAATTTGACAAGGTTGCTGATTCATGCTGATGAAGTGTGATTCGTGGTTGTTGGCAATATTTCTTCTTCTACTTCTAGTGTTTTCTCAATGTACTATTTTCCCTCCTCACCACATTATCTAATAGCTAACGCTCTATTTTCCAACATAGATTTCATTTTGGATATCACCATTACTATAACTTTCTGTATGTCAGAAAAATATTTGTATGATTTATGAACCCATTTTTTCTCTCATATGAAAGTGAAGTTATCATGCCCCAACTTATAAAGATATGTGTGTCACTTACTTGACCTTCTCAACAATTTCCACCTTGTCTTTTGTACCAGGCAACAGCTCTTACTGATGTGCTCACTAATAATCACTGCTCCGCAAATGGGAAGAAAACACCTGAGTCAATATTTAGCTTGAAAGAACTGAATTAGGCCTCTATGTCTCTGTGCGGTGCTCTTCCACTCCCATCAGCCATTCTAATCACATAGACTTCTCAGAATGTTCCAATTAGACCAACAATAATCTCAGTTTAAGAATAATCAATATAAGAATAATCTCAAAAATTAAAAAAAAAAAAAACCTCAGCCTCCATCATCCAGAGATGCCCTGCCTTGGCACAGGAGCCCAAAACTTCTTTGGCATGAGGTTAAGGATCTTTGGCTCTCTCTTTAGGGTTAGTGACTAACAACAGAGACAACATAATTAAATGCATGTATAATATACTCTCACATATACTATACATATATATATACACATACACACACACATACACATACTATGTGTGTATATATGTACACACACACACATTGCACTACCACTTACAAACTGACACCACCATACAGAAAAGTCAGTTTCTGTGTTTACAGTCGTTGTCCTCTTCTAGAAAAATATCAGTGGCACAAAGGCAGTGACACATCTCTACCCTCAGTCCCTGCAGCATGGCCTGCCCCTGGGAAGGCATTTGAAGAGCAAGTGAATGAAGGAATGAACAATCAGCCTGCACCAGCAAGGGGAGTAAAACTAATGTGGCCAACTAGAGGAGAATAAAAATCTCAAATATCACTACAAAGGAAAGATGGTAGCTGCTTTGGGCTGAGATGTGTCCCCCCAAATTCACAAGTTAAAACCTTAACCACTGGTACCTCAGAATGTGACTGTATTTTGAGATAAAGCCTTTAAATAGATAATCAAATTAAAATAATGCTATTAATATGGTCCCTAATCCAGTAAGACTGGTGTTCTAGGAAAAGACAACTTGGATGCACAGGGACATGAGGGGTGCACGTGCCTGGAAGGAAGACAACGGGGGGACATGTGGAGAAGGCTTCTCTGCAAACCCAGCAGCCAGGCCTCAAGAGAATCAGACCTGCCAACATGTTGATCTTGGACTTACAGCCTCCAGAACTGAGAGAAACACATTTTTCTTGTTTAAGCCACCCAGTCTGTGGTGTTTTGTGGTGGCAGCCCCAGAAAATTAACCTGATAGCTACCCTGGATAAACCAAGAATTAGACAAGAACCTAATCTGGAAATACAGAAGTGAACACATAAAACCAGATACAGGAATGAGTTTTCTGCATAGTAAGCTGAATGACCTGAAATCTAAAATCTAGGCTAAGAAACCATCTCATAAATTAGAGATCAGGAAATACATGTAATATAAGTTTCAAGTAAGAAGCATATGAATTACCTATTGTTAAATTTTTGTTGGGGGATAGAATACAGTTGAGCTTTTTTTTTTTCTTTTTTTAAATGCAGGGTCTCACTTTGTCATCCAGGCTGGAGTGCAGTGGTATGATCTTGGCTCACTGCAGTCTCAAATTCCTAGGCTCAAGCAATTCTCCCATCTCAGCCTCCCAGGTAGGTGGGAATACAGGCACATGTCACCATACCCAGATAATTTTTTGTATTTTTTTTTTTAGATTTGGGGTCTCACTATGCTGCCCAGGCTGATCTTGAACTCCTAGGATCAATATTTTAGTTTTAAATAAGGGAAACAGAATTAAATAAACATTACTTGGTTATAGTTGACTACTCATGGTTTAGAGCAGCAGTTATTATAAATTTATTTATTAAAGTTGAAATTTAAATTCATTTCTCTATCTTTAGTATACTGAGGAATAAGCAATGTAGGTAAATAAGAGTGATTTTTGCTTAATGAAGAACAATAGTAAGTTGTATGAAAAGAGCAGGAATTATGAAACTTGGGTTTAATGGATAGACGTCAACCTGAACAGAGGTCTCCGAATAATGTGTACAAATTCATGAATTTTTAAGAATAAAATTAAAACTAATTTATTCAAAAAAGTAATTTAGGGGTATTTAATTAGGTTAAGTCAAAATTTCCAGGGAATACGGAGCTGCAAGATGGTAACAAATAATGAAAAGCAAAGTGACCAGAGGGCTTGAATTTTGGTTGCCCCTGAGGATGGCAGTGCTGAGTCACAATGAGGAAGACTCCAAATGAGGCGCCAGGTGGTGTCAGAGGTCTTACAGGCACAGCAGACTGTAATTGGTGCTTCAGTCTCTCATTCCATGCTACTAAGATGAAGGTGGTTTTCCAGGCAGGTGGGGAATTAGATTAGCTGGTGTCTCTGATATTTGCCTTTGAATAAAATTAACGGCAGCTTGCACTGGTTAGAAAGGCCAATCTTCCCTTGAAGGCACTGGAAGGAAATTTCCCTGAACAGATTGAACTGAGTGGGAAGCAACTGGTTCCAGGGACACCCACGTTCCCAAGGCCCGGGCATGGCCAGTGCAGCTCTGGTATATGGATCCAGTTCAGAATCCACAGCCTCCTAAATGGTGTAATTTTTTACACCTGAAAACAATGGTGTAAATAAATACCTGGATTTATTAAGGCATTGTTTTCGCCTAAGGGAAGGACTTCGCATTTCTCACCACTGAGGTTCATCTTACTAATTTTAAGCCACTCTGCTCATCTCCTGGAATATGTTTTGAGAATTTATGCTGTCTTTCAATTCTTTTACTTTCTTTTCCCAAACTGATATCCTGCGCCTCCTTTTTAAATGTATAGGCTTAAAATACAAAGCCAGGAAAGGCCACTTACAAATTACTGAGTCCCCTTTTCAGGTTGATACTTATCCATTAAACAACCTGCAAAATCATCCTTTTTTCTTATTTTACCTTCTTTTTTTGTCTTTAAGTGTTTTGCAAAACATTGTATTTATACATCCTGCAAAAATAAAGCTAGAAAAGTCCCAGAGAAATCTCTTGATCTCTATTAGAGCAGGGACTCTGTGACAAAAGTAGATAGGAATCTTGGTTTTGCATATTGTTAAGAAAAAAACTTGGGACTATAACACCCACAGCCCCCTCTACCTCCGCAATAAGAAAGGTGTTGAGAGGCCAAATAATAACTTGGCAAAGTCCAACTTGACAGTTACATGAAGTTTATTAGGACTTACATACAGGGTGCTCCTGAATAACAGCAGGCAGCTCCACCCTGCCTCTTGTCTCTAAAATACTTTCAAGCCGATTCTCTGGCTCTTTGCCTACTGTGTTTAGGTGATGAGACTGTTTTTCTTGGTAGGTTCTCATATACTCCTGGGATGTTTAAGTTCTCAGGGACACTTGCTCCTCTGCCTGGCATCAGGGCCTTGGCTCGATGCCTGGCCTTTGGGTTCAAGCAGTGGGTATGCATCCTTAAGTAACCTGGTCGGGGACCCATCACACTACACATGTGTGTGCATGCAGGGTAGGGAATCCTGAGAGCAGAGACACTCAAGTGGCCTGAATAGATAAGTGCTTGCCTGGTGACAGCTAAATGTTTAAAGACTGGGGTCCTTTAATACAAGTCAAGAGATACTGCAAAGACACATGAGGCTATCTTGGTGTCAGAGTACATTAACACCCATATGATTGGTCTGAGTTATCAGTGAAAGGTTTACTTGTGTTTCCCATGCTCGACTTCAAAGTGAGACCTTCAAAATCACTTTAATACTGAAGTGATTAAGTTCTTTAGAATCTCAACATGTACTGCAAACTAGCCCCCAAAACTGTTGTGGTGATGTGCATTTCACTGGCACTTCTCCCTTCTAACCAACACTGAATATTACAAGTGAAGAAGACTTTGCAAATTTGATAGAGGAATATTGATATATCAAAGCTGTTTTAATTATATCTATCATTACTATGATTTATTTCCGTAATTATATTTTGCATATTTTATGTTTGAATTTATGTAATATAAATCTTACAGAGCCAAGTGCATGATAGATAATTTTAAAATTAAATCAAGGTACAGCTATTCATAGTTAAAAAGATTAAAATAAGAACATCCATTTACTCACCAATCAGCTTAGTGATTGAGACCTGACAAAGACTCCTGAATCTCCATGACAAACCAGCGGTCTCCACCTGAGACAATCCCGGAGACACACAGTGACTTTCCCAGGGTACCATTCAGTTTAAAGAAGTCGCTTTTCAAATGATCAACATCTAAATATGTTTATTTCTGTAAAATTTATTTCCGTAAAATTTATTTCCTCAACAACATACGTGTGATATAAGAGCATAATTTCCTTCCCTACTCAACATTTTCCAACTTTGCAAAGGAAAGGCACTTCACTCATTCGGCCTTCATCTTGCTGTTGGGATTTTTTTTAGATGGAGTTTCGCTCTTGTTACCCAGGCTGGAGTGCAATGGCGCGATCTCGGCTCACCGCAACCTCCGCCTCCTGGGTTCAAGCAATTCTCCTTCCTCAGCCTCCCGAGTAGCTGGGATTACAGGCACGCACCACCATGCCCAGCTAATTTTTGTATTTTTAGTAGAGACGGGGTTTCACCATGTTGACCAGGATGGTCTCGATCTCTTGACCTCGTGATCCACCTGCCTCGGCCTCCCAAAGTACTGGGATTATAGGCGTGGACCACCGCGCCTGGCAGTTGGGATTGTTTACTGCTGTCCACTCAGTTTTGGCACTAGTCAAGTGACCATCCACACATATTAATTTCTGAACTCCACCTTACTCCTTTGTCTTTTTTCTATCCTTGTGCAAATATCATACTGTCTTAATTACTATGGATTTATGTAATAAATTTTGCATTCAGTAGTGTATATTCTAGAAATTTATTTTTCAGATCCAAGATTGACTTGGTTATCCTGGGCACATTTCACTCATGCACAAATATTAGAATCAACATATGAATTTTTAAAGACATCATGGATTTGTATTGGTGTTGCACCGAATATATAAATTTATGAAGAATTTGTATCTGAACAATTTTGAGTCTTCTCATTCATAACTATGAATATCTTTACATTTATGTAGAAATTCTTTAGTCACTCTCAGCAAATTTTATACTTTTCCTTGTTAAGATATCGCCTATCCTTGTTAGATACGATATAGGTATTTAATATTTTTTGGGAATGGTGTTTGTTAAAAATTTTGTTTTGTTTTTCAATATTTGCTGCAAGTGTGTATAAATACAATGGACGCCTCGTGAATATGAATCCAGTGTTCTTACTGAATTCACATTTTAAGTTCGATAGCAGACTCTTGGATTTTGCACACATAAACAATCTCTTCTGTACCTATTTCTTACTATTGCTGTGATAAATTACTCCTAACTTAGTGGCGTCAAACAACACATACTCATTACCTTACAATCTGGAAGATCAGAAATATGAAATGGTTTATGCGGGGCTAAAGCCAAGATGTTGGCAGGGCTCAGCTTCTTTGTGGAGACTCTAGTGGAGAATTTATTTTCCTTGCTTTTCCAGCTTCTGGGGGCCATTTTAATTCCTCGGCTCGTGGTCCCTTCCTCCTCTCATCTTCAAAGCCAGCGGCATAACATCTTCAAGTCTCTTTCTCCCTCTCACTCTTCTGCCTTCCTCTCCACTTGTGGTGACCCTTGTGATGATACTGAGCCCGCCTGGATAATCCATGATAACCCCCATCTCAAAAGCCTGAATTTAATCACATCTGAAAAGTACGTTTGCCATATAAAAAACATATTTATAGGTTACAAGAATTAGGGAGTATCATCCTGCTCTCCATCCTTTCTATTTTTATCACCTTTATTTCTCTTTGTTGTCTGTTTCACTGGCTAACATTTACAGTACAGTGTTGAATAGAAGTGATGATAGTAGCCATCTTTGTCTTATTTTCCAGAACTCAGAGAGAAATCTATAGGTGCTTTTTTCTAGTTAACCTTTATCAGATTAGTGATGTTTCCTTCTAATCCTAGTTTGCTAAATTGCTTTTTCTTTTTTTACCTTAAATGGGTATTTGAAGTTATTAAAAGCTTTTCTCCGAATCTGTAATTTTCTCTATTCTGTTAATGTGGTGAATATGGCAGTTGATATTCAGGCGTTGAAAAAAGCTTTACTTTCCTGAGATAAACCTCACTTGTTTATAATGTATTTTTGAAATGTATCAGTTAACTCAATTTGAAGTTATTTTCTTTATGAGTTTTTACATTCACGAGATAAAACTCATATGTTTGCTTTTCTGTAAAGTCCGCATTAGACGTTGGTGTCAAGTTTATGGTGGCCTCATATCATGAGTGTAAAGGTGCTCTGCTTTCTTTCTTCTCTTCTCTGGAAAATTTGTGTAAGACCACAATAATTTCTTTTCCTTAAGTATTTGAAAGATAATTTACTATTAAAGCCATCTTGTCTTAAGTTTCTTTGTAAAAGGGTTTTGAATTATGGATTCAATTTATGTTATATATATATATGCCTCTTATATTTTCTATTGCTTTTGGAATGAGTGTTTAAATTTAATTTTAAAATTAAATCAATCAACTAAAAATCAAATACAATTTACATTTTAATTGAAAAATTAATTTGCGATTGAACTACTGAACTAGTCTTTGTCAAGAAAGGGTTTGGATTTGTCATCTATTGCTTTGTAACAAATTTCACCTGAACCTTGTGAGTTAAAATATCCATTATTGGCCAGCCCAGTGGCTCACGTCTGTAATCCCAACACTTTGGGAAGTCGAGGCAGGTAGATCACCTGAGGTCAGAAGTTCAAGACCAGCCTGGCCAACATAGTGAAACCCCATTCTCCGCTGAAAATACAAAAATTAGCTGGAGATGGTGGCACTTGCCTGTAGGAGGCCAAGGTGGGAGAACTGCCTGAACCCAGGAGGCAGAGGTTACAGTGACTCAGTACTTTAGCCTGGGTAACAGAGTGAGACTCCATCTCAAAACAAAACAAAAAACTATTATTTTACGGTTTCTATGGTTCAGGGATTCCAGGGTGGCTTAGCTTGACCCATTGATTCAAGGTCTCTCACAAGGTTCAGTCAAGTTGCTGGCCAGGGCTGCAGTCAACTATTTTTTAGTTTCAGAATGATTCATTTCCAGGTTTACTGGTGTGGTTGTGGCGAGATGCAGTTCCACATGGGCTGTCTGATAATAGCCTTAGTTCCTCACTGGCTGTTGGTGAGATGCCACCCTCAATTCCTTGCCATGTGGGTCTCTCCACGGGGTAGGCCACAACATGGCAGGATGTTTCATCAGAATGATCAAGCTAGAAGAGCCAGAAAGATAACTGAAGCAATAGATGCTGCAGGATTTCATAAATGAATTACAGCTATAAAATACCAATCCATTTTCTACAGATATTTAGAATTTCTGCAGATATATGGATGCTATTCAATAAAAGTGCTAGGTCCAGCCTAAACTCGAGAAGAGGGACTCATACAATGGTGTATATAATCAGGAGATTATAAGAACATGCTGTGTATAATCAGGAGGTAAAGACGTTTTGTCTGGTTACTGTATGAATTACTGCAAGAAGGCTGTTAAATGATTGTCTAGGTCTCCCTTTAATTCTATTAATTTTTGCTTCGTGTATTTTGAGGCTCTGAAATGTGTATTTTTAATTGTTATTTCTTCTTGATAATTTAACTCTTTTGTCATTATGACATCTTCCTCTTTATCTAATTATATTCTCTGTGTCTCAAAGTTTATTTTATCTGATATTAATATAGACACTCTAGTTTTCTTTGGCTTACTTTTGTAGGGTAGACTTTTTCTACCCTTTACTTCCAAAATCTGTGCTTTTGTTTTTGGCTTGTGGTAGGTTCTTCCTTTTCATTCAATATCTGCCTTTTAATTGAAGTAGTTAAACCATTTATATTTAATATAATTATTAATATGAATGAATTTATGCCTATCATTTTATTTTATTTTTGTGTTTTTCCCTTCTGCATTTGTTTCTCTCTGTCCCCTTGTCTGCCTTGTTTGGGATTACTTGAGTATTTTTAATATTCTTTTTCCATTTATCTGTTGATTTTCTGGCTACATGTCTTCATATTAATTTTATTATTGGTTAGTAGCGTTAATAACCTACCACTTCAGTTAATAAACAGAACCCTTGTAGCCATATAAGATCCTCTTCCCTACCACCAGCTACCACCAACTGACATTTTGTTACAGTTTCTGAAGGCGTTATTTCAATGAATACCAAAAGCCGCATGGGAAAATGTTAAACTTTTAACATTTAACAATCATATATATGTAACTGACCTGAAGAGGAAAAATAGTCTTTTATATTAATCCAGATATACACTATTTATGCTGCTCTTTTTTCATTTCTAAAGTTCCAAGTTTTTATCTGCTCTCTTTTCCTACCAGCCTGATGAGTTTCCTTTTACATTTCTGTTAGAACAAGAATGATAGCAATGAATTATTTTTTTTCTCTCACTTAATAATGTCTTTAGTTTGTCATCATGTCCAAAGAATATTTTCACTGCATTTGGAATTCTGTGTTGATACTCCTTTTTCCTGTGTTTAAAAGCTTTGGTTTCATTGATTCCTGGCATCCATAAATTCTTGTGAGTATTCAATGTATTTAACAATCTTATTTCTGTGTGTCTCCTGTGTTCTTTTTGTTTAGCTGCTTTCAAGATTTTTTTTCAATCTTCGCTTGTCAACAATTTCGTTGTGATAGATTTTTTTTTCTTTGTACAATCTGGTTATTTTTTTCTTCCTTTTTCCATACCCAATTTAAAAAATTATAGTGGTTAATTTTTAAATAATATCTTGAAAATGCACTGGATTGCATTTATTTTCCATCAAAAAGTATTGAGTTTTATGCTGGGTTAAAAGTACTAATGGAGTAAACGGAGCTGTCAAGCCCAGGTTTTACACTCTCTTCAAAGAGATCTATCACCTCTCCCCTCCCCGCCATACTTCTAGGTTGTAGACTTCAATCCTAACGTGTGCTTATCTTTACTCTTTGTATTAGTTTGCTAGGATTGCCATAACAAAACGCCACAGAGCGGGTCCTTAAACAGCAGAGAATTATGTCTCACTGTTGTGGAGGCTAGGAGTCCAAGATCAAGATGCTAGCAGGGAAGGTTTCTCTGAGGCCACTCCCCTTGGCTTGCAGAGGGCCACCTTTTCCTTGCATCTTCATGAGGCCTTTCCTCTGTGCACAGGCATCCCTGGTATCTTCCTTTCTTATCAGGACACAAGTACTGGACTAGGACCCACTTGGCTTTTTCTTTTCTTTTTTTTTTTGAGATGGAGTTTCACTCTTGTTGCCCAGGCTGGAATGCAATGGTGTGATCTTGACTCACTGCAACCTCTGCCTCTAGAGTTGAAGCCATGCTCCTGCCTCAGCCTCCTGGGTATCTGGGATTACAGGCGTGCACCACCATGCCTGGCTAATTTTTATATTTTTAGTAGAGACAAGGTTTCACCACTGGCCTAGGGCCCATTTTATGATGTCATTTAACCTTAATTATGTCTTTAAAGGCCCCATCTCCAAATGCAATCACACTGGGAGTTAGGTCTTCAACATATAATTGGGAGGGGAGCAGGATTCAGTTCATAACACCTGTAACTGATGGCATGTCTGACATCTCAACTCCATCTTTGACTTGTAAATAAACGTTCTGTACTTTAGTTGGGCCTGATGGTGAAAATCCATACCATTGAAGAAGCTGTGAAATCTTGCCTCAGTTCTTTGCTTCCCAGCCACAGTTGTGCTCTACCTAGCTTCTTGGAATCTTGTTCTACTCTCATTAATCAGAATTTTGTCAAAATACTCAAGGCTCAAAGGAGATTTTTTTTTGAGATGAAGTCTTGCTGTGTCACTCACACTAGAGTGCAGTGGAATGATCTTGCCTCACTGTAACCTCTGCCTCTTGGGTTCAAGCGATTCTCCTGCCTCAGCCTCCTGAGTAGCTGCAATTACAAGCACACACCACCACATCCAGCTAATTTTTATATTTTTAGTAGAGACGGGGTCGGGTTTGCCATCTTGGCCAAACTGGTCTCAAACTCCTCACCTCAGGTGATCCACCTGCTTTGCCTTCCCAAAGTGCTAGGATTACAGGCATGAGCCACTGCTCCCGGTCTCAAGGTGCATTACTATGTAAACTTCTGGATTTTCCTCCCTATGACCCTTTCTTTTCCACCACTGTCTCCTCCACATCAAAGACTCTTTAGTAAACTCAAATTTAATCCTTGCCTTTTCTGTTCAGTGGAAACCCAGATCTTGCTTTTACCACACCCCAGAAATTTACCTAGGGAGAAAGGCAGTGAAAAAGTGGAATGCCTTTTGAATACTTTATCTCTCCAGAATAGCTCAAGAATAGCAGCCTTACATTGACTACTGTCTAATGTCTAAAACTTGTATTTATATATTTTATACATAATATAATATTTTTGATGGATATTGTGAAGACTCTTTGTTGCATCTTGCAAGTTTTATTGTACATTTGTTATTTATGTTAAAATAATTCAACTTTCTCAAGTAAATTTATTTTAAAGTAGTGCAGATTAAATTATAAATAGGAAGTGTTTTTTTGTTTTTTTTTTTTTTTGTTACTGATTTCTGGCTTAATGACACTGTTCCCTGAGAACACTATCTGAATGAATACAAGTATTACACACTGTGACATGCTTTAGAATCCAGCACATGGCTGATTTTGTCAAATGTGACATATGGATTGATAAAATTTTATATATGAAGGATCAAATAAAATTTGTTATTAAATTAACTTGTCATTATATTTTTAGGTTCTAGAATTCCCAGTGGATTCATTCTCACAGCTTTCAATTATTTGGTGACTTTCTCTATCTTTTCCTTTTCATCTTTTTTCTTTTTTACCTTTTTCTACAGTCTTATATTCTGTTGAACATATTGATCATTATCATTTTAGATATTTTATTTGCCAATTCTAGTAGATAGATCACCTATGGGTGTTTTTCAATTCTACATTGGTTAATTTTTGTTTTTGGTTATTTGTTCCTAAATCTGAATAACAGATATTATTGAATGCTGGACAATGAATATTTAAAAATGGTGGAGGTTTGCCTAAAAGATTTCATCCTTTCCTCTGGCAGGTAGACAGATCACCTGGTAACTTCTATTCCATTCAGCAACTTCACTGTATTGGAGAAGAGTTACAGTATTTTTGAGTTTATTCTGCCTTGTTTTCTCTGGCTCTCAGGGTGCAACACTCTAGGGGTTTTTTAACTGATAATTTGAAATATCTCCCAAGGTTAGGCTGGTCCTGGATGGGAATGCTTTTCTCCTCTGCACAGGAGGACTGTTAAAATTATATCTGATTTTCAGAGGCTTTTTGCTTAGCTGTTTAGCCCTGTGCAGCTTTATAAGTTATCAAAAGTTTTGAAGGGAATACCAGCCATGTTTCCATGTTTCTGCCTCAGTTCTCTGCTCTCTTTTTTTGTTTGTTTGTTATTTTTTGAGATGAAGTCTTGCTCTGTCATCCAGTCTGGAGTGCAATGGTGCAACCTAGGCTCACGGCAACCTTTGCCTCCTGGGTTCAAGCAATTCTCCTGCTTCAACCTGTCGAGTAGCTGGGATTACAGACACTCACCACCATGCCCGGCTAATTTTTATAAATATATACACATATTTAGTAGAGATAGTGTTTCACCATGTTGGACAGGCTGGTCTCAAACTCCTGACTTCATGATCCACCAGCATCGGCCTTCCAAACTGCTAGTATTACAGGCGTGAGCCACCGCGCCTGGCCTCTGCTCCTTTCTTCTTACTGGGGTCTTGTTCCCTTGGGCTTCAGTTTGAAGCTAACATGGACTAACAAAGACTCTGCTCATATCTGTGTCTCAAACAATGGCCCCCTATCCAGGAAAAGCCTCAAAACCCAGCCTCTTGCACTGTATCCAGAACTGGCAGAGGTTGCCAGGGAAGAAGCTGACATACCATATTAGCTCGATGTCCTCATTCTTCCGTCTCTGGGATCTTGACTCCTCCACTCCTTTTGCTTCGGCAGGTTTCTGATATATATGATTAATATTTTTGTTTTCTATTCAAAAATTCTAATTATTCTTAGCAGAGGCATGGAGCTGCCATAAGCTAGTTCATCCAACTCAGAAATAGATATAGTTGGGGGTTTATCTTTTCAAACAATTTGAGAACCTTTATTAAACCTTTATTTACCATGGGAAATGTCATGTGATAACAGTCAAAATGTGTAAAATAGAAAAGTCATTATAAAAAGAATAATGTAACATTAGAAAAGTTTGATAAATGGAATAGGAAAGTATAATATAATTTTCAGTAAATAAGAGGATAGGCATTTGTACACTATATGAGTTCTGAGTGGTGGAATTATGTTGTTTTTCATAATTTTCTGAATTTTAAATTTTTTTTGATGGGAACTAACATTTTTTTCATGAGACTTTTTTTAAAGTTTCTATTTTTTTTATTATACTTTAAGTTCTGGGGTACATGTGCAGAATGTGCAGGTTTGTTACACAGTTATACATGTGCCATGGTGGTTTGCTGCATCCATCACCCCGTCATCTACATTAGGTATTTCTTTCAATGATATCCCTCACCTATTCCCCCACCCCCCAACAGGCCCTGGTGTGTGATGTTCTGCTACTTTGTCTGTGTATTCTCATTGTTCAACACCTATTTATGAGTGAAAACATGCACTGTTTGGTTTTCTCTTCTTGTGTTAGTTTGCTGAGAATGAAGGTTTACAGCTTCATCCATGTCCTACAAAGGACGTGAACTCATCCTTTTTATGGCTGCCTAGTATTCCATGGTATATATGTATCACATTTTCTTTATCCAGTCTATCATTGATGGGCATTTGGGTTGGTTCCAAGTCTTTGCTATTGTGAACAGTGCCACAATAAACATATATGTGCATGTGTCTTTATAACAGAATGATTTATAATCTTTTGGGTATATACCCAGTATGGAATTGCTGAGTCAAATGGTATTTCTGGTTTTAGATACTTGAGGAATCTTCCACAATGGTTGAACTAATTTACACTCTCACCAACAGTATAAAAGCAATCCTATTTCTCCACATCCTCTCCAGCATCTGTTGTTCCCTGACGTTTTAATCGCCATTCTAACTGGCATGAGATGGTATCTCATTGTGGTTTTGATTTGCATTTCTCTAATGACCAGTGATGATGAGCTTTTTTTCATATGTGTGTTGGATATGTAAATGTCTCCTTTTGAGAAGTGTCTGTTCATATCCTTCACCCACTTTTTGATCAGGTTGTTTGTTTTCTTGTAAATTTGTTTAAGTTCTTTGTAGATTCTGGATATTAGCCCTTTGTCAGATGGATAGATTGCAAAAATTTTCTCCCATTCTGTTGGTTGCCTGTTCACGCTAATGATAGTTTCTTTTGCTGTGCAGAAGCTCTTAAGTTTAATTAGGTCCCATTTGTCTATTTTGGCTTTTGTTGGCACTGCTTTTGGTGTTTCAGTCATGAAGTCCTTGCCCATGATATGTCCTGAACGGTATTGCCAATCATTTGAAAAATGTATTAAGTTCCTATTCCTAACTATATACATATGTTTCATCTTTGCAGAATTTGTCAGGAAAATAATTTTTCCAAGTAATTTGACATTTCATTTTAGAATATGTTTGTGTAAAGATTTTGTGAAACATTTGTTTTTGCTTATTATAGAAGTTTAATATACTTCACAAATAGAAAATCTAACTGCCCACAAACATATTCTATGTACATAGACAAAATCTTAGAGAATATGGAGAATAATGTTAGATAACATTATTACCAACATACAAACTATAGCATCACATTGTATGGAGCAGATAAGTCATATAAATATATAGACGTAATGAAATATAACAAAAAGGTAAGCTGCCTGACTCCATAATCTGAATGTGATATATTTTCAAATTCCAAAAATTTAGCGAAAGCATGAAACACGACCAGTTTATACAAATGGAGATCAGCATCAACCCTCACGATTAATCTGCAAGATTTAATTACCTGCATGTGGGAGAAATTCAGTTAATGCTTATTTGAAAAAAAATGAATATGAAAAAGTTCACTGGCAAGGTGGTATCTTCTAGGTGTCTTGATGACTGGGTAAGATATGCGCAATCAGAAAATAGTGTGTTTTGCTATAGCAAGTTGACTACAACAGCAGAGGTAAAAGGGATATTTTAATATCATGATTCATGTTAGCCATCATTTACTAATTGCTCACTGTGTGCCACTCTATGACAAGCAAATAGAGCCATTTGCTTATCATAGACTGATTCATTCATTTAATTTTCACAACAAAGCAAGAGGCAAGATTTTGCTTATTTATGGATAATAAAATGAGAGCTTCAAGGATTTCATTTTAATGAGTAAATTGATTTCAGAATGTGTTTTCTGGACAACCTTGAGAGTAACACAGGAGTGAGTAGAGAACATTAAGGAGAACAAAGACTGAAAATTAGGTATTTCATTTTGGAAGACAGTATAAAAATCATTGAGGTGGACCCACTGTGCAATGCTTTGAATGTGAGTTTACTGGTCAGTAACAATACAAACCTCATCTTATATTATTCCTTGATTTATCTTCTAATACATGTGATTTCAGGCCATATCCATTTACTCACTTTGTTGAAAAAATGTTTTAATTTTTGGAGAGAATCTATTGTGGGGGAAATACCTAAAGTAATAATAGCTATAGTAAGCAGAGGGGAGATGTTACAGATACCATATATTTCAATTTGAGCTTGAATTCGGCTGCACGTAACAGAAACCAACCACCATGGCTTAATCAAATGCTGATGAACTTTTCTCCCAGAACAAAAACCCCAAGGAGTGGAAGTTCCCGGGACACAGTGGCTGCAGGAAACTTTCAGTTTCCCAGGCTCTTTTTATCTTAGGCTGAGACAATTTTGGTCTGTGGCTCTAATTCTTATGGTCAGTCAACTTCTAGCCAGCCTGCTGTCTTGCAACAGCAAAGTGCTCCCTGAACATTCCAATCAGACTCTCATATTTGTCTTGGTGAAAGGCTCTACATAGCTGCAAGGCAGGCTGGGAATTATCATTTTATGCTAGTCACATGACACAACAAAAGTTAGGTTTCAGAAGAAAGGAAGAGGAGGCTAGATATTGGGAAGGCAACCATCAGTGACTATTAGATTTAGGCTTGGCCAGAGGAATTAGTTAACAAAGTAGAGGATACATTACATTAAAAGATCAGATCGAGGATTTAAAATAAAACAACACAATAAGATGGCCATGTGGGTATAAATATTATAGTCTCTGGAATCTGAGGCTTTAAGTCAGGAGAACTCAGCATTATTTATAGATTCTTTTTATACATGCGGACAGATTTTGAGAAAAGCGTATTTGATTAACCATTAATTATTAGTAGTATTACTTTTTACGAACTACCTAATTCTAAAGGTATTTCTTTCTCAAACCTACTGACACCGAATGCTGCATTTTTACAATGGATATTGCATAATGCTTACTTTGCTATCCTAAAAAAAAAATCACAGATATTTTGCCAGGTGCGGTGGCTCAGGCCTATAATCCCAGCATTTTGGGAGGCTGAGGCAAAGGATCACTTGAGGACATGAGTTTGACTCTGCAGTGAGCCATGATCGCACCATTGCACTCCAGCCTGGGACACAGAGCAAGACCCTGTCTCAAAAACAACAAAGCAAAATAAAAACCAGATACTGAAATACTGACACAATATCATAACATAAATATTGTCAATAAAAAGAAATTTATTTAAAACAAAATATTATGTTTTTATTTGTGTCAATGCTTGTTCCTTACTGAACTTGGAATCCTCCATTCAGTGTAACTTCTAGCTTCATCGTATCTCTAAGACCTTCAGCTGTTACCAAATTTACCTTCTCCTGGCTTTGCTTCAGGACTTCAGATCTTATTTTCTTACCATGGTGCCTACGTCCCAGCATGAAAAAATAGAATCCTTCGAAGAGACACTAACAATGGGAAAACACTGGAAGAAAAGAAATGTAATAAACAAATCACCGATACTCTGAGGCACATACACAATTAGGAAGAAATGAGGACGTTTATGTGCTATCGGCTTCTGTTGGTGATTACCTCTTTGCGGTGCTTCAGCTTCTGCCTTCCCCAATAACCCCAATTTATAATTAACTCTGGGAGGATAAGGAATTTGTCATCTTCTCTATCGTTTTTTTTTATTAATTCTCCAAATTTAGCCCAATACTGAATCACAGTGAATGGATGCTTAATAAACATTTGCTGAATGAATAAATGACACCATCAGAGGACTTGCAGCAATAATAAAGGGCAATTTGAGTGAAAATGTGAGGTTTTGAATCAAAGAGCGAAATGACCCACACATTGATCTTAACTAAAATGGTTCGTTTAAATTAGTTAACTACTTTACAGTCTTCAAAAACATAGAGACACCTGCAGGTAACAAATATCATATCTTTTATGATCAAGAGCAAATAGTGTGTATTAGCCTCCCAAATATATACACATATACGTTTATGATGACACTATTTGGTTACTATTTCAGGTAATTTTGTTAAAATTTAAATTGTGAATTTAAAGGGGTATTACTCTCCCTATTTAAGTGCTGAACAGCAACACTCACCTGATTTCATCTCCCAATTTGAAAATTTCTCCCTTGTTTATCAATGGGTAATTCACTTAAAAAAATTACAAAAATACTATCTTCTATTTGAATCTGAATAGCAACAAACAATGTCATATTTAAACAGCTGTGGCTTAAATAAGAATGTCATTCTCCTAAAATTGGCATACTTTGAATTACAAAATAAGACACATACATTTATTAAAAATATTTTGAATTATTAGATTTTATTTCTAAAATTAAGTTACCTTTCCATATAAAAATGTTTGCTTCAAATTTTGAAAAGTGATTTGAAAAATCAAGAGATACAGCACTTAGTATTTGTATGTGATTTCTGTATCACATAACTCTATTAATGCATAACCAGGAGAAATACAATGAAGGTTTTTCACTGAGCATTGAGTACTGTAATTTGAAAATAATAAACTAATAATGTTCAGGTCTCACAGTGCTTTTGAGGATTCAGAATGTTCCTTTTTATAGGAACTTCAGAAGCAGGAGGCAAAAGATGGCAGCAGTGAGTCGTTCCAAGATCTAACATTACACATGATCATTTTGCTTTTATTTTTCAATATTATCTAATTGTGAATTTAATAATATCTTAAGTTACAAATTATTCTAGAACAATAAAAATCATGAATGAACAATGACATGGGGCACTGAGCAAATTAAATCAAAGCAGTCCAGGACATTAGATGTTACCACTCTGCTTCCTAAATAACCCCATCACACCTGACCAGGCCCCAGCGGTATCTGTAGGGACTGCCTGCAGTGCGTTTCCCAGGCTTACAGACAGTTGATAGGATGGACCACTGCTCATCTCAAAAATAACTCAAAAAAAACTTTATGAAATTATTTTCTTCACTTGATTTCTACTAGGCATAAAAGACATATTTTCTGTGAATAGAATCTACACATCTACATCAATATTTTTTTTTTTTTTGAGATGGAATCTTACTCTGTTGTCAGGCTGGAGTGCAGTGGGGTGATCTCAGCTCACTGCAACCTCTGCCTCCCAGGGACTATAGCTGTGCACCACCACGCCTGGCTAATTTTTTGTATTTTAATAGAGACGGGGTTTCACCATGTTAGCCAGGATGGCCTCGATCTCTTGCCCTCATGATCCGCCAGCCTCTGCCTCCCAAAGTGTGTGAGCCACTGCACCCAGCTGTCACTTTTAATCTGAAGAGTAACTGATGTCCCCTCATCTCCTTTCCCACTTCTCCACTGACTTCTTGAGTTAGATGATGCAAAGAGAAAACCAAACAATAGCAGACTGACAGAAACTCAGGTGAGAACCCAGAACATCTCTTGAAATATAATGTGACCTAATGGATTTGGTGCTGCTAATTTGTCTTGTATTAAGTACTCAATATAATTAAACTGCCTTTCTGAGAATTAAGATAAAAATTACAGTTAAGCCTGTGCTGAAAAAAAAAAATGATCTTGCATATCTTCCTTCACAAGACTCAGGACATTTTAATATCAAACTGGCTTTAACACTTGAAGCCAGTTTGGAGAACTGCTTTTGCAGATGAGACCAAACCTATGTATGCATGTCCATACCTGGTGTAGGAGGAATGGAAGGGAACATTTGTACTGCTGTCAATAGTCCTTTCTTAATCTGCTCCTCTCAACAATTATTTGTTACCTATTTAACCTATGTATGACTTTACTCCTTGAAGATCCATTTATATTTCCACTTACTCCCAAGTACAATACAGAATAGACTTGAATATTCAAATCACTTAAGTTTGTTGGATAATCTCTTCCAACAGAAAATAGAAGCACAATGTTACTGAGACTCATAAGCCCCAAATCCCTTTTATTACATTTTCCTGTGTTCTGTCATGCTTATTCATGTTTCAGAAACAAGCTCTGTGGAGGGGTGCAGTGAAGGAGATCACAACCTCAGAGAGTCCGCGGTGTTCAGGGTCATGCCTGTGGCATAATTAGGAGGAACATTTGCCCTGGCCCCTGGGCAGACTGTGCTCTGCTGGCCTGTCTTGTGAATGCAGCAGGGGTGAGCCCCCTCCTGACTCCTGAATCAGAGCGACAGGGGCGAAGGCCCAGAGGCCTTCCTTGGCTCATGAGTTGGGTCTTGTTTTTCAACAAGACTTTGAATCCGGTGATTCCACTTGCTGTATTTCACAGCAGGATACGCATGCAGAAGTCCCAATGAGGTCAAGGAGCAGTCAAGCCAGGAGGTGACGTGGAAAACCGATCTGAACGTGAAGAAGGCAATGCAAGATGCATTGGAAGACTGTAGGGAAGGATCAGGGGAGTGGTTCACTTTTGCCTGGGAAAGAAGGAAGAAAAGGGGGAAGAGAAGGTGGTAGAGGTGCAGCAGAAGAGTGCCAAGAGAGGAGGACCAGGTGGCACAAGAGGAGGGGGAGAGAGAACTTAATCTGCTCAAGTTTCAGACTGGGCCAGGGTATTTCTTGCAGGAAGTTTACAGACATTCCAGATTCAAGTCCGGAGTGATTTTGCCTAAGGAGAAACTCTCACTACCCGCCAAAAACACTTGTCATCTGAACATGGGAGGTGCTGGCAAGATTGGGCAGGTGCCGTAGAGAGGACCTCTGCTGAGCCTCGTGCCTTCTTAGCTCCGGAATCACAAGATCTGCAAGAGCATCCACCTGTGCCCACCAGCGTGCACGTTCTGCGGGCCTCCCTCCCCCAACCCACCTGGCCGCCCTAGGACCCCCGCACCCCTGGCCCTTTGTTGCAGGCTGACATCTGCCCCACCAGAGTCAACTGTCAGCGCCCTGCACGTGAATGAGGGAAAAGGTGTAAGCCGGGGTTCCATCCCTTCCCAGGTCCCTTCCAGCTTTCGCCTAGCTCCGGAGCATCCACCCTTCGCAGGTCCAGGGTGTGCGTTCCCAAGGATGCTCGGCCCTCTCCCAACCCGCGGCCTCCTCCCCTTTCTCCCGCGGCTGCCACTGCTGCCGCGAAAACCAGGAGAAGTGGAATGCGCGCGGCGAAGCGCCACTCTCGCGGCGGCACTGGGCATGCTCGGCACCTGGGGCCGGTTTCGGCGGCGGGGCGGACGCTCGCTCACTAGCCGGGCGCCTGGGCCGGCTGCCGAGGCTTAGGTGGAGGCTGAGGCTGCCGCGTGCCGCGGGAGGAGCCTCGCCCTCGGCGGCGGCGGCGGCGGCGGCGGCGGCGGCACAGGTGGCGCGGGCCGCGCGCGGGGCGCAGCTCGGGAGCGCTCGGCGCCGGGCGCCGCGGCGGCCCCAGGCTCGCGCCCGCGGCGGCAGCCGGCCGAGCGGAGCGGCGAGCGCGGCGGGCGCGGCGGCGGCGGCTGCTCTGTCAGCCCGGCCGGCCAGCGGCGGCGCCCGGAGCCCCGAGGAGTCCGGAGGAGCCCGCGGAGCCCACGGAGCCGGGCAGGGGGCGCTGCGCTCGCCGCGCTCGGAGGGGCCGCCGGGCCGGGCGCCGCGCACTCGCGTCGGGAGCCGCCTCTCGCCCGCGGCGCTCGCCCCTGCCGCCCGCCAGCATCCCTTGTCCCCCGGCCGCGCTCAGACAACAAAAGCGGAAGATGCTGCAGTTGGGCAAGGTCAGGACCTTGCCCTGAAGCCGGGCGGCGCCGCGCACGCCTCTCCCCGGACTGAGGAGCTGTCGCCGGCGGCGGGTGCATGTTCGCGAGGAAGCCGCCGGGCGCCGCGCCGTTGGGTGAGTTGCGGGGCTGGGCAGCCGGGGCCGGGCACAGCCTTCTCCCGGCGCCGTCCTCCTCCTCCGGCCGCCGGTGGGGGTGGTCCCGGGCTCCCGGCCGGCGGGAGGCGGCGGCGGCGGGGGTCCTGCTGCCTGAGGGAGGACGGAGATCGCGCCGCGTCCCCCTCGGAAGCCGCTGTGCCTGGAAGGGGGTTCGGGGTGAGTGCCTTTCTTGGAGCGGTTACCAAGTGGCTGCCCTGCGTGCTCCCCCTCCCTGCCACCCATCTCCCGGGAGGAAGCGTATTTAGGGCAGTACCGACATGCTGCTCCCCGCCACCCTGAGAACAAACCCGGTGCATTCATGACGTCCCCAATATACGGGAGGAGACGGGGTGGGGGTGGGGAGGACTTCCCTCCAGTCTTTTGCCCTTATGTTCAATGTCATTACGATGTTTGGCTAGAACAAAATGGAAAGACTTAGTCATATGCGTCCATGGCCGTGTCTTCAGGCTCCCGCGGCTTGCCAGACCCAGAGCCCCCTCGGTCTATATTTAGCGGCTTCCGAGGAAGCCTTTGCAGCCGGCTTCACAGGTTTCGGGGGCTTCTGCGTGCTGACAATAGACTGCCGGGCTCCGGAAAGCGCTGCCTGAAAGCCAGGTTTGGAAGGCGGTGCGTGCGTATTGGAGATAAGCGATGCGAAATTGGGGTGATCAGTAATTAATGGCTGAAAGCGAAGCTGCTTTCTTCTTTTTTTTCCCGACCCTCCTCTTGTTCTGGTGTGTAATGTGTTTTCTTCGATTGCTACTCAGCAGGGTTGAGTCTCTCTACGTTCAGAATTGTCACTAGAAAGGTGGTGCAGCCTCCCTGGTTTGTGTGGTAGGAAAACAGACTTAGGAATTTTTGGGGTGTGTGTGCGTGCGTGTGTGTGTGTTTGTGTGTGTGTCACAAAGAACAGTTACTTCCAGAATGCCCAAAGTTGTATTTTGCTATAACCGTGGGGGTATGAAGGGTGTGGGAGATGGGAGAAAGAGGGGCAGGTTGTGGTTCCAAGGTGTTTTTTTTTTCTCTTGTGCCTCATTTGAGCTGATCTGATTCGCCTTAGCTCTGGAAGGTGTTATTTAGATGTATGCTTACTGTGCTCAAGCATATATGTTGATTTAGAAAACAGAGAATGTTGTAAGCATAGTATTGGGCCTGACAGGTGTAAATTTCCACTTTTAAGAACTATGTGACCAATACTGAAGAGGCTTGGAATTTTCTGCATTGACTTCCATGAAAATAGGGATGTGCTGAAACTCCCTAGGAGTTCTCTCATTGTGCATACTTCATCAGAGGCTAAGCTGCCGAGGGGAGTCCAGCTCATCTCTGCTACTGGTCATTCACCTACATAATGACAAGGCTTCCGGGCTGCACCACCTCTAAAATCCCGTGGAGAAGTGTTTCCAGTGACTCATATCAAGTTATGGTGCTGAACCTGTGTATTATTTTGGGGCTTTGTGCTACCAGAAGTGTGACATATAGGGGCAGGTATCCTCAGATGTGAACTAGATACATTAAACTGTCCTAAAATCTCTTTTGTTAACGCATGGTCGCCATACCCAGAATATTCCTAACGTTGTTGGGGGGAAATGCTAAGTGGTGTCCTTACTGATCTGTGAATTACAAAGACTCAGGGCTTGAAGGAAGACGATTACATTCGGAGTTGGCTGTTGAATTTGGGGAGGCCTTTGATTACACTAATCACAAGTCAGTGATGCAGAAGGACTGGCAAGGTCTATACGACTCAAGTTAATCGAATACTGTGATCACTTTTTAGCAATATTGCTTCAGTTTCACCTTATTCTCATTCAGGGAACTTTCTGAGAGCACTTTGAACACACTGTTGTGGCCGTTGCATTGTTTTAATATAAAATTTCTTCCAAAAAGAAGTGATAGATGAAGTAGCAGGCATTTTCCCTTCCTTTTCTTTTTTTCCTTTTGAGCCTAGTGTTTCAGTCTTAAACATGATTCTCTGACGAGTTGATATTGCTCTGTGCCTGTGTGTGCACCCAGAGTGGCCAATGGGCATGAGAAAAACTACATGTGCTGTATATGTGGGTTTTATGTCATATTGTGGATTGAAAATGATGTTACCTGATTGAATGGCAATTGTAGTAAGTACATGAGGTTGTCGCTCTGTAAAATTGTCATAGTCTTACGGAAAGGAGTTATTTAATCTGGTGTACGTTTGTGTAGTTGTATAACCCAATCATTATAAATGTCACTAATGTTTTCATTGTTTGTAATAAAAGTCATACACTGTCAGATTACAGTATTTCCATCCGTTTTACATTTTTCACAGAATACAAGCCAATTCTTTCTCCCTATGAAATGGTTCATCAGAGACAAAAAATGATATTCATGCAATTTATAGTTTTGTTAATTTTTAAGGATAATATTGCTTTCATAATGGCCTTTAAAATTAAAAATGAAGTTATAATATTCTCAAATATAATATTACTTTGGTATTTATTTGAATATACAGTGCATTTTTTGAAAATTTGCTCTTTTTCCTTTTGTCTTAGCAAACTTCTTTTTTGTGTGGTATTCATTTATGTGGACTTGTTGAAGGTGTTTTCAGAGTAATTTCATCACGTTGTCTTTATGTAAGAAAACATTAAAATTAAATTTGAAATAATTTATTGTAATTTGTCCATAGGGTCAGTACACTATGTATGGACCAGTGTATCCAGTTGTAACAAGCCAGTTGAATTAAAATAGAAACTGTTACATTTTGGACTTCCAACTTTTTTTCATTATGATTAGCCACAGAAAATGGGAACACCCATTTGTGTTTTTTTCTCTGCGTGAACGTTATTTTCACTTTCTTAGAGGGAAATCATTGATGTGAGTCTCACTCTTCATAACAGAGTTTTATTTTTAAAAGACTTCACAGAGGGAGTACTTACACTTGGATGTCATAATTCAGACAATGAGCGAAAACAATGCATGGACTGCCCGTTATTTTCTAGTCCAGTACTTCGGCTGAAGGTGTGGTTCTTTGCTGGTTGATTTACAAGTCAGAAATACACTGTCATTCAAGCCAGATTCATTTGTTGGCTTCCATGATGGTTTTCATCATCCATCTTCTGAAGGTGTTCTCATGTCCACAGTACTTTGATAGCTTTCTGGTGTGTGAAAAGTTAATTTGAGTGGAAACAGTTCATGATACTTGTTGCTAGCTCCAAGTTATCTGATTATATGCCAAAGCAACAGCTTTTTATATTAATATAAAATATTAAACATGTCATCAATAAATAGTTTCTATCACATTGTCTGCCAATCCGGCCTACTGATTGACAAACTGGCTGGTTGGGTTTAATTAACTCAGTTGTAGTCACAAACAGTACCTCCAACACAGGGAACTCACAGAAATATTTTATCATACTGTGCTTTTAGTCCATTAAGTGTTAAGACTCATAACAAAAATGTGCAGTTATGACACTTCCAGTTGTTTATCTTTTGATCACATAGCAGTTAAGTGTGATTCCAAGCTCTGAATCATGGTTAATTGATTTGTAGGAAGTGTCTTAGCTGTGTTAGGATATCGAAGTTATACTCTGTATCAATTAGTTTTTGACAAATTGGAAATAATGACTAAATAAGTGAGACAATGCTTCCTAGAAGCTTTCCATCTCAGATAAATATTCACCTGTCTCTCTTGGCACATTACTGAATTACATATATTGGAGCTTATTTTATTAGGTTCCTATAATTATATATTCTGATATTTGATAATGAAGTCTCACACACACACACACACACACGCACACATACACACTCACAGAATTATATGTCAGAGCCCAACTATTTCTCTAAAAATGTATTTGTAATCTGAAATGACAGTTACTGGAAAAAGAAGTTTCCATAGTGTAATGCTGTTTTGCCTTCTGCTTCTGGTGGGGAGAGGGCACTGGCTTTCAGTGGATTCCAGCTCTCTCTCTTCTTAGCTGTGTATACCTCACCATTTATGTGATCCTCAGTTCTTAACTCAGTTTCTTCAGCTGTAACATGGGTATAATGAGACAGAATGTCTTCAAAGATTTCTTTGAGGATAAAGTAAGAACATGGATAAGTGGCTTGTAAAGTATAAAATTTATGTAAATACAAGAAATTAATATATACTTATATATACAAGACAGGTACTAATGTTTTATTGCACCTTGTATATATGGTATATATTGACTTCTTTTATTTACATAAATTATATATTTTATAATTTACATTAAAATATGCATAAATTGTATATTATGTAAACACATGAAAATATATACCGTATATACAAGACAGGTACTAATGTTAAAATTATATAGTATCTAGGTCACCATCCTATCTAACAAAGGGTATTAAATGCTATAATTTCCCTACCCCTACTCCTATTGTAATATTGCTTCATTATGCAGATTTGCATATAAAATATGCTAAACTTTCTATTCTGAAACATACCAGCCCTTTATATATATTATAGTATATAATAGTTAAGCATATTTCTTTAGAAGAAATAAATTGTATCTTCCAACAGCATTATTAAAAAGGGGAGGGCCAGCGGGGGGGGTAGCTGGGGAGGGATAGCCTAGGGAAAAATGACAAATGTGGGTGAAGGGGAGAAAGGAAGCAAAACACACTGCCATGTGTGTGCCTATGCAACTGTCTTGCATATTCTGCACATGTACCCCAAAACCTAAAATGCAATAAAAAATTAAAATTAAAAAAAATATGTAGGAAAACCAGCATCAAAAATAAAATTGTTACCTGGTATTTATTAAATAAAAAAAAGAGATTCTAATCTAGTAGAAATTATAAAACTTTGATATTCTTTATTAGTGTTAGTCATCCGATTAAGATCAAATTTTCTACAAAGATTAATGTTGTACAAAGACTATCATCAGCAGTTTAATAAGCATCACTCTCTGTGAGGTCAGATATTACACATCTGCTCTGTTTAGAACCACAGAGCATGAATCTTGTCATAATATCATTATGAAATAGAAAAAAGAAACATTAAACAGCTAAATATATAAAGAGAAGACCCCCCTCTTCCATTAAAATCAAGTCCTTGAAGAGAAATAAAAGGTATGTGAATTGGTACCTTTTTGAAAATATATGGTCATTTTTGCTTGTTGTTTCACTCTTAAGAGCTTCAGTGAAGACAAAAAAGTGTCCAGCTCTTCCAGGTTTGAAGATGCCCTGTTCCTTGGGATGATCAAACCCAGAGGAGCTTGATTTAGAACTGTGATCTTCAGCAACGTAATTTTTAGCATAAACACGATTTGATGCATCTTACAATTTGTTTTAGAACGTGACCTGTATAACGGGACCTGTTTATCTTCAGTCAGGAAAACATTTTGACAATAAATGTTATTTGTATTCAAATTTATGTGTTGTAGGAACTGCCAGTTATGTTACCAGAGCAAAATACATGTTATTATAAAATAACTTTCTGGTTTTTTAAATCAAAATAAGAGGTTGAGCCAATTATATTTGGTTAAATGATATATATAACATTTCTACAAGTTTTGAAGGATACAGACTTGTTACTAATAGGATGTTTACTTTGTAACGCTAGATGTTGGGGAACAATCAATTTTATCATTGGTATTAGAACATACACTTATCTTGCCTAAGTAAAGGCCAGAGTTTTATCATTAGTAACATTTTTTGTTTAACAGATGTGATTATCACAACTGTCATTAGAAATTTTGTCTAGTAGATATGTATAAAGAAAACTGTATTTTGTGCATGTTTTATCCATTTTGTTCTTTTGGTTTAGAAACCTCCCTATAATGTAAAAATGTTTATTGTAATATCTCTTTGCATTTAAATATGCAATATCATAAACCAGAGAAAGGTATATATTTACTTTAAGAATTATAAAATGTGCAGGAATGTGGGTTGTTGGTGTCTTTAAGGAATCCAGTAAATATCAAGCTCTCCTCCTCCTGATTCCCCATCTGAGCAAATTGGGATATCAGAAGGGAAAAGATAAATATATGACTACCGTGGGCAAAAATATGAGTTTTGATTAGACATAGCTTGGTGTGGCAGTTGAATCACATCACAGGTCCTTGTCCTTGTTTCCCTCCTCCCTCCCAATGGGGACAGAGTTTTTTCTGACCTGGCAGAGCCAAGCCTTGCTCTCTGCGGGGAGGATGATCTCCAGAGGAAGAGAGAAGAAGCAAGCAAGCTGCTCCTTTATTCTTCAGAGGCAGAGAAAGTGAAAGGCTGGAGAGAGGCCAGCAGTGTTACATTAATTAAGTTCCCTTTGCCTGAAAGGAAATATCAGAATAGAGAAGAAGTGTTCCCCATTGGCATGGTTTATAAAGAATTCTAGTTGATAGAATTCTGGATATAGTAGCTTTCACAGTACTTTGCTTGGTAGTTGAGCTCTTTAAATATTTAATGGTATTTTGACACTACATAAGGAATCATCAAGGTAGCATCTAATGCCCTGGTTGATTTATAGCAAGTATGGTCCATGAAATTCAGCAGATTTATGTATAGCCAACTTTCAAATAACATGCCCTTGGTGCTCTTCCCCTATTTCTCATGTTATTCTTTAACTGCCAGTAATTGGATTGCTTTGTAAGTGGTGAGAAGACACAAAAAAGATGATGTCAAAATCTGACTTCCCAAATTATATATAAATGATGATCCAGGCTAGCTATTATCCACAGCTTTTTCTACCTCAGTATAATAATTAGATTTTGGTGGCTGTTTGATATTTCACAGTTAATAGGAGAAATAAAGAAGAGAAAGATGGCATTTCTAAATAGATATGATGTTGTATTTGACTCTAAGCATGACTACTCAATCTTAAGAATGCTTACTTTAAAAAATAAATTTTATTCTTTGTCACATATTTTATTTGGACTTTCAAATATTAGAGTAATATAACAGTCATTACTATAAAAAATATAGAATAATTTAATTTCCAGAAAGAGCAACCTCTTTGGTAGCTTCAAATGTAAAAGAGCCACAGTCCGATCTCTCATCTCTAACACAGTCTTCAGTGATGTGGAGTACTGTTCATGGGGTTATAGAGAAACTGAATGAGGAGGAAGAGGAATCCTCCAGAAAGACTGAGAGGTTATATTTAAAAAGTCTCATAGATAGAACAAATTATCTCATTAACCCAGGACATGGTAGGTTGATACAGGAAGGCTGGGGCTCTAGTATCTGGATCAGTTTATTTGTGTTGTTTAATTCAGGTTGAAAGAGGAATGTTACATTCATAGCAGGTGCATGGATATATTATGGCACCTCTATCTAAAGAAATATGCAGTTATGAGTTATATTTTCAGAGTAGCTAATTGTATGATAACTATTCATGATACTAAAGCTAAGAAGATAATCAAGGCAAATAACTGTATTGTATGTGATACCCAGCACACAAACCCACTCACAAATGTGAGAACACAGTGTTTATGTTAGGGTTTCAAGAGTTTTATTCTTTATGTATTACTTTTCCACTAAATATATCATATATTTGTGATATATTTAATGTATATTAATAATGTATACATTACATTATGCAGAAGAAAAACATGCCTTTCCATTTTTAAAAAATAGTATATATTTATTTTGGGGTGAAGTTTATCAATTAGCTGAATGCGTGACTTAAAGTTAACAAAGGTCATTCATGATGGAATGTAGATTACATAGATTTTTATCAGCCATGCTTATGTTTTCCTCTCTTTTAAATTTGAGATTTGTTTGTTTTCAAAAGTAATGCATGCTCATTGGAAATTTGAAAATACAGAAATGATTAAAAGAAGTTAAAATTCATGCATGGTTGCAAGCCCCAGAAGTCATCCTATATTTAGTAGAAATGTCAATCTGTACACATTTTTAAATTTAGAAAAAATTGCTCATATTCTGTTTAGTTACCTATTAACATCTCATATAATTAGTATCCATTTTTAGTGTCTGTTTTCTATACCTTTATCTAACATTATTTACTTATGCAACTCTCTGTTTTTGGAGATTGATGACATTTTCATTTTTGGTGGTTATATTTAATGCTGTAATTAAGAGCCTAATAACTAAATAGTAGTCATCAGGTTATTTACTCTAGATTACTTCCTTGAACTGGATGTTTTCAAGGTTGTTGATATATGTTGTTTATATGTCTTCCAGAAGGATAATATAATTTATATTTCTCTCAGCAAGGCAGGATTGTGCCAATTTTTCCTTGATTTCAACAACACTGGGTGTAGTAATGAGAAAAAAAATCTTCCAATTACATAGGAGAAATATGGTGTTTTCCTTGAATTCATTTGCTTCTCTATGACTATTCCTGAGGTTAAATATTTTATAATTCTGTTGTCCACATCTAATTTTTTGTGAATTATCTTTTTATATCTTATATACATTTCTCAATTTGTCTATTTTCCTCTTTTTAAATTGATTTGTATGGTTTGTCTATAGTAATAATGCCACTCTTTGTTGTGTCTTAACAGTTTACATATCCTTTTATTAGTTCTTATTTTGGGAGAATTCTAAAGCTTGAAGTCAAACTTAATCACTTGTCCTACAGGAGTCCTTCCTTAGGAAACATTTGGCTGCTTGGTGATTTCGTGTATCTCAGTAGTAAATAGAGCAGTGGAGCAAATGGTTGAGAAAGTAGCTTCAATGTTGCGCCTCAACTGACTGAGTTCATATTCCAACTTTATCATTTTCTTAGTGAGTGAATGTTTTACTACTAAGTGTCATTGTTAACACAGGGGAAACGATAATTCCTGCGTCTTCAGTTTTGTTGTGAGGGTGAATTAAGGGACCACGGACTTACAATACACAGCAGAGTATGTGATGTGTTAACTTACAACACACATTAGCTCTTTCCACTGTGAAATAATACAGATGCCAGATGCTTTTCTGTAATTCTGGCCTTTGCTTTTCCCACATGAAACATAATTACGCACCTGCACAGACTCCAGGACTACTGTGAGAAAAGGCAAGGTGTTTGTGGCAGTGTGGGGTTCACAGGTGCAAGTGTTTTGTGTGTGGTAGTGACACTCCATTGTGTGTTCTTCAGGGATGCCTCACTTCTCATGTTCAAGTCCACTGGGAAGAGTCAGGACACAGTATTTAGACAAACACATGATTTTCTACCTTCTCCCCCTGCTCCCAGGCACATACTCCTTCTCTCTGCTCACATAGGACCATGCTTCTCCCCAGCCCCACCCCATACTGGTAATCTATCTTTTAAAATAATTGATCCTCAAATCATAGAGTAGTACATAATTAACACTTAGTTAATCATTGGAGCAAAAATGGTTCCAGAACCAAGGTTTCTTTTGCTTGCTTTGGGTTGGTTTCAGGTATCAGACACTGCAGCACTCTGGAGGGACCACTGCCTTAGGATGCCAAGTTCTGGGATCTAAATCATGCTTGGGATTTGCCTTCTCTTGTGACTTTGCATCTTTCCCTATTTTGCCATTTGGTCATTGGGATCAAAACTCACAGGACTTTGGTGATTATAACAAACATTTCAGTATAAAATATATTCTCTGGAATTTTTGATGCTCTTCAAAAATAAGGCAATGAGGGTGGCGATAGGAATTACAGTGAAAAGATATTCTTGCTTATAAAAATAAATCTCTGAATTCCGTTACTAATATGGTTATAAAATGCCCACTTCTATAATGGTTGTAAAGATAGTGCTACATTTCATGGTATTGGGCATTGCCTAAAGGAAGAATTCTCCTTTATCCATCAGTAGAAGTAATTCTACCACTTCAAATATTATAAGTTATATAGAATTGGCTCAAGGAAATTTCTTGTATTTTTTGTTCTTCTGGCACAGATATTTGCTGCTTAAAGATGGGAGTGGAATGAAGCCCTATTGTTCCTCAGGAGCGAAGCCTGTAGAAATGTCTCCAGAATATTATTTTCTCCCTTGGTGGGCTGCCGAGTCTGGCACCTGTGAGGCTTTATCAGAACAGTTTCAGAAGCATGAACCATAGTTGGCTTCCATTTTTTGAGCATATTTCCTTAAATACTTTGAACAAAATTGCACAGAATTCTTATCCCTTTAACTGTTGCCTGCCAGCAGGAAGAAATCATGAGTAAGTTACAGAAATCTAATTTATTCTCCATTTCCAAAACTTTCGAAGGAAGTGAAGAAGGGAAGTTAAAAATTTCCTTCAACGAGTATGTTACTTAGTGAGTTGCAAAGTTTTAGTTAGGTACTTGAGAGGAGAAGCTAATCTTCATTTTGCTGACCACTTATGGTAGTGTCAGATATGACCTTCTTTCCTTAGAAGTCAGGTCTTCCTTCAGCAGTTTAGCACAGGTTGTGTGATAAATTGTACAGTGACACCATACTTACTGTTGCAGCAGTTGACGGGGTTCATGGGGTGTACTTAGCTGGTACTTGTGGACTTAGGAAAGAAGCAGAGTGTGAGCGGATAGAACCAAGGTGATGGCTGGAGGAAATTAACGTTCAGGCAGCATCCTTCTTCCTCTGCAAATACAGGCGATGGATGTGGAAGACTGAGGATGTTCTCATGAGCTGGAAGCTGGGAGTTTGATAACATCCGGTAAGTGCAGGAATTTCAACAAATGGGAAGGAGCAAGGTAGCTTCAACTAGTTTTAGAAACAGAACTATTATAATAGGTGACTCCACTTTTTATTGATGTATGCATTCATTTAACAAACTGCATGAATGTAAGTAAGTTTAAAAGAAGCAAGAAATTATAAATAATAGCCAACAGAATGCTCTGGATGTGTACCTCCAGCGCTAGAGATAATCTGTCCCCCTCTGAATGGTTTAGGTATTTTTTTCCCTAGTTGATGGGTAGCTACTTCCATCCTTTTCAAACATGGATTTCAAACTGAGATGGCTGTGCAGCCTTAATTGAATTACAGGTCTGAAATCCTTCCCTTTCTCCATGTGCCGATTCTCTTAAAATGCATTAATTGCTACTAGGATTCAAGGTCTTTCAGTAGTAAACATAAATACTTGACATTTACATAGTGATAATATGAGTTTATGTAGCTTCCTTGTGGCCTGATAAATCGTGCATTTTACAATAGTGCAGTTAGGCCTACAGAATGGCAGGCGGTACAGAGCCACAAGTGGGAGAGCTGGTGACAGGGCTGGATAACGTGCTGTCTTAAGTTGAACAGAGTGTGGGAGGAAATAGAAGCAAAGTTATTCTGTAGAATTTTATAGCATGTTAGTCTTTACAAGTGCGTTCTCATATTTTATCTCTTGAAAGTGAGGATAAGAATTTTGAAAGCAATGTAACAGATTTTTGGACCAGTAGTAGATTTCGTTGTGTGCACTGATTCTTGGAATATCCTTAGGTGATATTCATCTGATTTTAAATATACATGCTGTTCCTTACAGTTATTTATCATTTTAGCTAATTGAGATGTGGTAGGCTGGGATTTGGTGACTATAGGAATTTTTTTTAGCTCTGGCCCGAAGAAGGTGCTAGCTAACTCCAAAGAGTTTTTTATTTTTTGCAGTTTCTCTCAAGATATTTGATGCTTACACAGTTGTGTTTGATGTCCATTGCCTTTCTTTTTTATTATTTATAGAGCAAATTGCTTTGTGGATTATGAGGAAAAATAGTTCTTCTTTGCTATAGCTTATTATTTTTCAATATGTGTATCCAGGACTTATGTTAAATAGTTGCTTATACTACAGAAGTGATTTCAGTTTTTCTGATGAATAGTTTTCATATTAGTAGAGCATTGTTACTTACATGTTTACTGTCAGCATAGCTTTGAATATAGATATTTCTGGTCATTTGGAGAAATGTAGGACTGTTTGTACATCAAATAGAAGGCATTGAGAAGACAAATGAGGTAGGCTGGTCATCCCAGTATCAGCATGTGGTGCTGTACTCTTTGCAGTGATACCATTGGCATGTGGAAAAGTTTGTCATCACCAACAAGCTAAGCTGCACGTGCATACTGGGCTTCAAAATATAGGCACAATGTGAGATTTCAGGTTTTGTGATGTGCAGATGTGTGATGTTATAGAGAATATTACGCTGTCAGAAGAATTTGAGAAGCTGTTCATTAATCACCAGGAGAAGATGGTAGAACGTTTTGACAAGAGATTCACAGACTGTGCTATAGCACTGAGTAGATAATTGAGTAGCAAATTGAAGGACATAAATATTTCCAAATTTAATAACATACTATATTACCTTTCATCTCAGAGGTTAAGGAAAACTTGTTTAATGTCAAGTGATAGTGCATCCTGGCTTTGGAAGATTTCACCAAATTTTTCCAGGACTGTCATAGAGCATATTAGGCTGCCCTAATACCATAAATTGGGTGGCTTCAACAACATTTATTTACCTCAGTTTTAGAGGCTGGAATGTCTAAAATCAAGATGCTGGCAGATTTGGTTCCAGGTGAGGGCTCTCTGCCTGACTTACAGACAGCCGCCTTCCTGCTCTTTTCTCACATGGCCTTTTGTAGATCTCTTATCTGTCTTCTTAGAAAGCTACTAATCCCTTCATGAGGGCCCCATCCTTATCACCTAATCTAACACTAACTGCCTCCCGAAGGTCTCCTTTTCAAATGTCATCACATTGGGGGCTAGCACTTTGCCATATAACTTTGTTGGTGGGGCAGCGGGGGAGGGGACAAGGCACAAACATTCAGTCCATAACTGACTCAGAGGATGAAACCAGCAAGGTACCCAGTGTCAAGGAAGGCCAACCTCTGGTGGGCAGATTTGGAGACTTTGGAATTGAATTATTCCCTAAATGAATGAGAATTCCTGATGTATAATGCGAAGATCTTTTTTGAGCTGTTTTATTAATAAATGCTTATTCGGCTCACTTTAAATGTTTTGCTTTGATTTATAAAATTTGGAATGTGATACATAGAACAATATGGTGTATAGAGTACCTAGACCCACATGCCTACATTTATTAACAGATGGCATTCCATAGTTCTTTGTTACGTGTATTTTCTGAAATTGCATGGATGCTTCTCATCTTGGTTGAACCTCCCACTTCTTGTCACCTTCGGTGTTGAGAGGCTCCAGTTGTCTCGTTGCTCACTAGGGTTTCTGCTGCAGGCTCCTGGCTGCCCGTCACACCATGGGCTCATCGTTCCCACAGCCATCCTAGGGCTCCTTCTAATTCACTCACATCTTGCCTTTGCTTATAACCCTAGCGGTGACAATCAGAAAAGGTCCAGCTTCTTTCCATTTTATCTTATCTCCCCTTTCTGTCCCCAGGTTTATTAGGCTGCAGCCACTTTGGCTGTCTGTCTCCACTGATCATCCTGCTAAAGCAAATGTTTTTGTCCTAACAGTTACCCTGCTTTATCTTTTTCATAACCTATGAATGATAGGAATCGTCTCATTTATTTACTGGCTTACAGGTTTGTTTCCATGTCTCCTTCCATTAGACTGCAACCTCCTTGACGGTTCGTCATTAAAATGACTTTAAAATTGATCATGTACTGATCTAGTACACATAGGAACTCACTAGCTTTAATGCATACTTGGTTTCTAAGTAGCTGCTTTATGAAGGATAAAATTTTAATATATGATCATCAAGTCATATCATAGATATATGTTGAAATGAGAATACAAGCAGAAGACAGATAGTCCATCTGAAGGGATGTGAGGGATCAATAGGAAGATTAGTTTGTAAGAGCCACCTGCCTTTCCATGTGCAGATGTAATATAGTGCTTTTTGCCTCTCAAGTCAGCTGCAATGGATTTCCTGGCATCCTCAGATAGAGCAGGTTGTCTTTCAAAGGCAGGTTATCTCATGATAAATACAGCTATGACAGGTTTTTGTGGCAGGAAGATATGTTAGATATATGAGAATATACTTTTGGCTCATGATTTTAATATGAACCAATATAGAACTATAAAATATAACTGTACCAAGTTTATGTTTTCAGGGACCAGTAACCAGCATCTCAAAAAAAAATAGTGGACTATGAACTGCAGGAAAAAGTTGATTCTGATGGGAACTTTTAGGATACTTTTCCAAGACATTGGAATGAGAAAGTATAGATGAATAATGGCAAAATTGGAAATACACAACATATATAATTATCAAAGTAGATTTGTTTTCTCAGAGTGAATTTATATTTCTGATTATCTTTAAATTGAAGGTGCTGTCTATGACTTGGAATATTGTCAACTGAAAGAAAAGTAAAATATTTTAAATGACTATAAAATATTCAGATGCTAATTTTGGCATAAGACCTTGAGTGATAAAGGTTGAAAACCTTGTGATGTCCTTTATAAAGAAGAAATGTTAATGTGTTTGGGACATGGAGTTTTAAAAATTGCTATGTGATAATATGTTAGAAGTGGATTCTTGTGACTGAGTGGTATTTTAGTAATTCCATGTTTACTTTTAGTTCATCTCATAAGAAATGTTTGTATCTGAGAATTTGTATTAATATAAAATGAAGTATTTGCTTTTATAAACTTTAATATCCCTTGTTTGGACTCCACTCTCATGAAATCCCCTGCTTATTTAAATTAGCTGTGGCTTTAGTGAGTTATGTCTTTGAAATATAAACCTGCACATAGAAATGCTTGAAGTTATCTAATGTGTCATTAGATTGGGGAGGTTCCTTTGGCCTAACAAGAGTATTTTAAGGTAGTTCCCCTTTGATATCTACATGGTGGCTACCCTCTCAAACAGTAATTTAGATCGAGTTGTTTCTCTTTTGGAACATTGAATTGGCTACATAGTTGTGCATCTTTAATATTTGAGTCCTCTCTAAATCATGCCCTAAAATCATTAACTCAGTTTAGTCTTAGAGAGACATTTGAAAGATTGTAACTGAAAATGTGTCACCTGTGGTGTGTCTGGGTGCTGGTCATCTCAGGGCTTGGTGGAAGGTGGCACTCCGGCCCCTTCTCCCTACCTTCAGCTGCATGGTTGACATTCTGCATGATGTCTAGTTATTCCAGCTTTTGGCTTTGAGTTTTACAGAGATAGGGAAAAGGGACATTTACCAGATTATCTAGCAAGAGTGTTACATGTCTTGAAAAGGTTTCTATTTAAGAGTCATTCTTAGAATTTGAGAAATACACAACCAGGCCTACATTGCTGTGTTACAAGTAGTAGGTAGGATAATGTGAAATTTCTGATGGGTCACCATGTTTGACCTATAAAAATATTCTAATTATTTTCATGTTTCTCAATTGAGGAGCTGATTAATAGTTGGAAAATAGCATGTATTCTTATCTTTCCCCTGAAATTCTTCATTTGGTAGCTTAACAAATAGGAGATTTGAATTCTTTTGCATTTTCAAGTACTAAGGGAGATGTGCCAACTCTTAGGCCATGGGGAAAACCATTGATTGGATTAAGGTTGGCAAGGCTGGAAAGAATTAACTTAAGTCTCTGAGCAATTTAAAGAACTGTGGGCTAGTATGTTTGGCCCTGGGGAGTGGGGTGCAGGCAGTCACTCTCTGCCACAGGCAAATATTCTTATCTTTGTAAACCATTCTACCTTTCCCTGGGTCTTTTAGCTTAGCTGTGAGTTTGTAACTTTGGCCTTTAAGCTACGGGGGATTTAATTAAAGGACAAACGTAATGTTCTAATATTTACAATATTCTATTTTCTAAGTTTCAACAACTTTTTGTTTTTGCACTTTGAAATGTCATATGATTATTTTAAATGAGATTAGAATTAATTTAAGAATGCATTCATTTATAAAATTGAAGTCCTCAAGTCTTGTCCAAATGTTTACTTCAAATTGAATATGGTGGTAATACCAGGTTGAGAGCATTAAAATATAATTTAGCCTCCAAGGATAGGAGTAATCAATTCATAAAAACTGTCAATTAAAAAAAATCTGGTTTATACCCTTGATATGATATGTTGAAAATAGTACTTTATTTTTGTGGCTTCCTCCCCAAGGCCCATAATCTCAGTCTAATCATGGAAAACATTCTACAGAATGCCTGACCAGTATTCCTCAAAACCGTCAAGGTCATCAAAAATAAGAAAAGTCTGAGAAACTGAGAGCCAAGAGGAGACCAAGGAGACACAATGACTAAATGTAGTGTGGTATTTTGGATGAGGTCCTGGAACAATAAAAGCACATTATGGAAAATTACATAAATCTGAATTAAGTATGAACTTTAGTTAGTAACAATGTATCAATACTAGTTCATTAATTATAACAAATGTGCCATCCTAATGTAAGATGCTTATAATAGGGGAAATTAGGTCCTAAAAGATAAAAAAAATTTCTTTTTTACAACTTAATTTTTAACACTAGAATTTTCTTTTAATGTTAACTCACCTCTTTTTTTTATTATGTGTTAAGTTATGGGGTGCGTGTGCAGAATGTCCACGTTTGTTACATAGGTATACACGTGCCATGGTGGTTTGCTGCATCCATCACCTGTCATCTACCTTACTTATTTCTCCTAATGCTATCCATCCCCTATCCCCCACGCCCTGCTATCCCTCCCCTAGCTCCCTCACCCACTGACAGGCCCCGGTGTGTTCACCTCCCTGTGTCCATGTGTTCTCATTGTTCATCACCTACTTATGGGTGAGGACATGTGGTGTTTGGTTTTCTGTTCTTGTGTCAGCTTGCTGAGAATGTTGGTTTCCAGCTTTATCCATGTCCCTTCAATGGGCATGAACTCATCCTTTTTTATGGCTGCATAGTATTCAATGGTGTATGTTTGCCACATTTACTTTATCTAGTCTGTCTTTTTTTTTTAATGCTTGCTCAAAGTATTTAAAAACCTCTGTAAAGAGAAAGATGTTTTTGTTTAATTTTAGTAGGGTTAGACTGTGTCCTAAAGTTTTAGAATTATTATTCAAATTGATTTCGAATTAAATAGTAAATCAGCCTAAATATTTTTTATCCGTTATGTCATAGATTTTTGGCAAAGGTGAAGGAAAGGAAAATAAGTACTCAAAATTGTTTTTAAAAAGCAATAGAATAGAAAACATCTTATTTGATGGTGGCTTGGAATCAAAAGAAACAGATAACTTGAAATTTGCAAAATTACTCAACTATTTTGTTTAGATTAAGGCTGTTATAGAAGCAAAGGGCATTTTCATCATTTGTTTTGAAATTATTAACAAATGAGTAGGAATGCTATCTTCTTTCCATTTACAAGGCCAAAAATGTAATTAATTCTTTATTTTATTAATTATCTTACTGATATCTGAAGGTAAACTTTTAATGCCGTCTCAGGAACCCTTTACATAACCCACGTAATCCTTTGAAAGTATACACAGGTAGGGTTACTAGATTTAGCAAATGTAAATACAAGTTGCCCACTTTACTTTGAATTTCAGATAAACCATACTTTTTTTCCAGTATAAGTATGTTCCGAATATTGCAATTACACACTTACACTATACAATTATTTTTTGTTTTTCAGAAAATCAATTCGAACTTGATTTCTTCATGGTTCAATCTTGGTGGATTAAATGCATCTAGGAATTTATCTATTTCTTTTATGTTGGATTAAATGCATCTAGGAATTTATCTATTTCTTTTATGTTTCTTAGTTTTTGGCATATAGTTATAGTAGTCTTGAATGACCCTTTGTATTTCTGTGATATCAGTTGTAATGTCTCCTTTTTCATTTCAGGTTCTATTTGTTTGGTTATTAAATAATCAGATAAACAAATTGCTCTTTGGTTGTTCTCTCCATTTATCTTGGTTAGTCTAGCCAAATATATGTTATTTTATTTATCTTTCCAAACCCCAACTTTTTGTTTCATTGATATTTTATATTTCTGTCTCAGTTTCATTTATTTCTGCTCTGACAGTTATTGTTTCTTTCTTCTTCTAGTTTTAGATTGATTTTTTTTTTTTTTGAGATGGAGTTTCGCTCTTGTTACCCAGGCTGGAGTGCGATGGCGCGATCTTGGCTCACCGTAACCTCCGCCTCCTGGGTTCAGGCAATTCTCCTGCCTCAGCCTCCTGAGTAGCTGGAATTACAGCCTCGCACCACGATGCCCAGCTAATTTTTTGTATTTTTAGTAGAGACGGAGTTTCACCATGTTGACCAGGATGGTCTCGATCTCTCGACCTTGTGATCCACCCGCCTCGGCCTCCCAAAGTGCTGGGATTACAGGCTTGAGCCACCATGCCTGGCCAGTTTTGGGTTGATTTATTTCTGCTTTTCTGATTTCTTGAGTGCATTTTTAGGTTATTTATTTGAAATCTTTCTAATTTTTTGATGTAGACCTTTATTGTTGTACACTTCCTCTTCCTACTGCTTCTTTGTCTTCCACAGGTTTTGGTATGTTGCATTGTGTTTGCATTTTTATTTGTTTTAATAAATTTAAAAATTTTCTTCTTAATGTCTGTTGATCCACTGGTTGTTCAGAAGCATGATGCTTCATTTTCATGTATTTGTAGTTTCCAAAGTTTCTCTTTTGTTGATTTCTAGCTTTGTTCCATTGTGGTCAGAAAATATACTTGATATTATTATATTTTTAAAAATTTGTTGAGACCTATTTTGTGGCCTAACATATGGTCTGTCCTGAAGAATGTTCCATGGGCTGATAAGAAAAAAGTATATTCTGAAGCTCTTATATGAAATGTTCAGTAAATGTCAGTTAGGTCTATTTGGTTCAGAGAGTAGTTTGACTTCAGTATTTCTTTGTTGAATTTCTGTCTGTCCAATGTTGAAAGTAGACTGTCGAATTATACTGCAGCCTGCACCTCCTTTTAGATCTATTAATACTTGCTTTATGAAAGTGGGCACTTTGCTGTTGGGTACATATATATTTATCATTATTATATCTTCTTGCTGAATTGACCCAAAGATCTTTATATAAGGATCCTGTTGGTCTCTTTTTATAGTTTTTGACTTAAAGTATATTTTCTTTGATACAAATGGAGCTATTTCTGCTCTTTTGTGGTTTCTATTTGCATGGAAAACCTGAACAGACCAATAACAAGTAATGAGATTGAATCAATAATAGAAAGTCTCCCAAAAGAGAAAAGTTGAGGACTGGATAGCTTCATGGCTGAATTCAAACTTAAAAAAAAAAAACTAACATCAATTCTTTTGAAACTAGTCCAAAAATTAAAAGGGAAAGATTTTTTTTCAAACTCATTCTATGAAGTGAGCATTACCCAGATACCAAAACCAAACAAGGAAACAACAAAAACAAAAAGAAAACTACAGGCCATTATCTGTGATAAACATAGATCTAAAAAGTCCTCAACAGAATACTGGCATACTGAATTCAAAAGCACATCCAAAAGTGCTTTGATCACCATGATCAAGTGAGAACTATCCCAGAAATACAAAGATGGGTTAACATATGCATATCAATAATTATGATCCATCACAACAACAGAATGAAGGACAAAACAGTATAGGATCATCTCAATAGATGAAGAAAAACATTTTGATAAAACTCAACATCCTTCAGAATAAAAACTTTCAACAAATTGGGTATAGAAGGAACATGCCTTAAAACAATAAAGGCTGTATGTGACAAACCCGCAGCTAACATCATAGCAACTGGGTTAAAATTGAAAGCCTTTTCTTTAATATCTGGAGTAAGATAAGGATAACCACTTTGTCTTCTCCACTTTTTTTCAAGATAGTACTGACACATCTACCCAGAGTGATTAGATGAGAGAGAAAAATATAGCTGCATTCAAATTGGAAAGGAGGAAATCAGATTATCCACTCTTTGCCGATGACATGATCTTATGTTTAAAAACTTAAAGACAATACCAAAAAGGGTGCCAAAACAAGACATATAGACCAATGGAAGAGAATAGAAGCCTCAAAATCTACAATCATCTGATCTTTGACAAACCTGACAAAAAGAAGCAATGGGGAAATGATTCCCTATTTAATAAATGGTATTGGGAAAAATTGGCTAGCCATATGCAGAAAACTGAAACTGGGTCCCTTCCTTACACTTTATGCAAAAATTAACTCAAGATGGATTAAAGACTTAAACATAAGACCTAAAACCATTAAAAACCCTAGAAGAAAACCTAGACAATACCACTTAGGACACAGGCATGGGCAAAAACTTCATGACTAAAACACCAAAAGCAATGGCAACAAGCCAAAATTGACAAATGGGATCTAATTAAATAGTTTCTGCACAGTGAAAAAAACTATCATTAGCATGAACAGGCAATCTAAAGAATGGGAGAAAATTGTTGCAGTCTACCCATCTGACAAAGGGCTAATATCCAGAACAAGGAACTTTAACAACTTTACAAGAAAAAAACAAACAACCCTATCAAAAAGTGAGCCAAGGAGATGAACAGTTACTTCTCAAAAGAAGATATTTATGGGACCAACAAACATATGAAAAAAAGTTCATCATCACTGGTCATTCGAGAAATGCAAATCAAAACCACAGTGAGATATCATTTCATGCCAGTTAGAATGGTAATCATTAAAAAGTCAGGACACAACAGATGCTGAAAAGGATGTGGAGAAATAGGAACACTTTTACACTATTAGTGGGAGTGTAATGTAAATTTATTCAACTACTGTGGAAGATAGTGTGGCTATTCCTCAAGGATCTAAAACCAGAAATGCCATCTGACCCAGAAATCCCTTTACTGGGTATATAGTAGCATTTTTATATGCCCCAACATGAGTAATCTGAAAAAGAAATGAAGAAGTTAATTTCATTTGCAATAGATTTTCAAAACCCCCCAAATCTTAGGAATAAATTTAACAAAGGAGGTGAAATATTTCAAAAATTAAAACTATAAAACATTGATGAAATAAACTGAAGAGGACACAAATAGAAAAATATCCCATGTTCATGGATTGGAAGAATTTATATGTTAAAATTAATATGTCCATACTACTAAAGCAATCTACAGATTCAGTGCAGTCGTGGTGAAAATGCCAATAACATTTTTCACAGAAATAGCAAAAAAAAAAAAAAAATCTGTAACATTTGTATGGAACCACAAAAGACACTAAGTAGCCAAAGAAATCCTGAGCAAGAAGAACAGAGTTGGAGGCATCACACTCCTTGACTTTCAACTATACTGCAAAGCTATAGATACTGGTACTGTAGTAAGCTGTAGTACTGTTATAAAAACAGACACATAGACCAGTGTAATAGAATAGAGAACGCCAAAATAAATCCATGTATTTTTGGCCAACGGATTTTTGACAAAAGTTCCAATAACACACAGTGTGGAAAAGATGCTCTTTTTAATAAATGCTACTGGGAAAGCTAGATATATATATATATTTGTATATGAGGAGAGATACTCTTCAGAATAATCTAGACCCCTGTTAGTTATTATTCTTTATTCTACAGAAGAATAAAACTAGAATCCTGTCTCTCAACATATACAAGAATCAGCTCAAAAACTGACTTAAGACTTAATTGTAATACTTGAAACTGTGAAACTACTAAAAGAAAACATCAGTGAAATGCTTTATGATTTTGGTCTGGTCAAAGATTTTTTTGGATATGATTTCAAAAGCACAGGAAACAAAAGCAAAAATAGACAAATGGGATCCTATTAATATTAAACTAAAAAACTTCTGTATAGCAAAAGAAACAATCAACAGAATGAAGAAACAGCAAACATAATGGAAGAAAATATTTGTAAACTATCCTGCTGGCAAAGAGTAAATATCCAGAATATATAAGAAACTTAAACAATTTAGCAGCAATAATAATAATAATGATCATAATCAAGTACAAATGGACAAATGATCTGAATAGACATTTCTCAGGAAAAGACAGATATTTAACAGGTACATGAAAAAATGCTCTACAGCTCTGATCATCAGGGAAATTCAGATTGAATCATTTCAACCCTGTTAAAATGGATATAATCAAAAAGGAAAAGATATAACAAATGCTGGCAAGAATGTGAAGACAAGGAAACTCTTTTACACTGTTGGTGGAAATGTAAATTAGTACAGCCATTATGAAAGTAGGGCTGTTCTTCAAAAAACTACAGATAAAAATACCAAATGGTCCAGCGGTCTTTTGGGTATCTACATAAAGGAAAGGAAATCAATATGGTAAAGAGCTATCTGTATGCTCATGTGTATTGCAGCACTATTCACAATAAACAAGATGTGGAATCAGCCTACATGTCTACTGATAGATTAATGAATAAATAAATGAAGAATGAACACTTGCATTTTGCACCAACGTGGAAAAACCTGGAGGACGTTATGTTACCTGAAATAAGCTAGGCACAGAAAGACAAACATACTCATTTGTGGTAGTTAAAAAATTTCATCTCATAGGAGTAGAGAGTAGAATAGTGGTTACCAGAGGCTGAGAAGGATAGTGGGGAGGGAGGGATACTTCTCAGTATTAATGAGTACAACATCACAGTTAAATAGGAGGGATAAGTTCTAGGAGGGTGACTATAGTTAGCAATACTAGCTAGATGAGAGAATTTTGAATGTTCCCAACACAAAGAAATAATAAATGTATGAAGCAATGGACATGCCAGTTACCTTAATTTGGTCACTACACATTGTATGCCTGTATTGAAATATCATGTGTATGTCATAAATATGTACCATTCTCATGTAGCAATTAACAATTGAATAGAAAACAAATTCAAGTTAGTTTACCCATTCGAGTTTCTTAGTCACAAAGGGATCTACAGTTCACTCCCTTTGTAGTAGCACTAGCAGCAGCAGCAGTGTTAGGATTAGTAGTTGAGCCTGTATTCCATGTCATAGACCCCCACATCTGACTTGTGATAGAAGGCCTTTTTCTTGGTTTATTAACTCTTTAATATCATCATCTTAAATGTACTTCGTTGTGCTAATTACTTTAGTCTTAACCTCTGTCCAAAGTGGGCAGAACTTTTTTTTCCCATTTATTATGGAATATTTCATATATTACCTTTTATAGTAATCATTTCCTAATTTAGTAGACCTTGAAAAGGGAATATGCTATAAATTTCTGGGCCCCTCTTACAAATGAGTATAATGTCTTAATTAAAATATTTTATAATTGAATAATGGGGTTGTATATCAGGATAAACTAAGTTAGGCTGCTTTAACAAATAATTCCAAGTTTCAGCTACACACAAGAATAAAAGTTGGTACATTTTTGGCATGGATTGGAAAGAGCTGAATGGAGAGTCGGACAGTCCTGGTGACTCCAGAGCCCAGGCCAGTAGATCCTCCATCTCAGCACAACCTTCCATGGCCATGGATGTAGGGAAACGATACAGAAAATTGAGTCGTATGTCACTGACTCCTATTTCATCGGGCAGAGTGGGCCATGTGACCATGCCCGGCTCTGAAGGGAGAGGGAACTTCCGCCCTTCCATATGCTGAGAGGATGAAGAACTGAAATGCTAGAGAACAGCTCTAACCACATCATAGAAAAAGCCTTTTGTGTACTGTTTGTGAGTTGGATAGTTTACATATACTTTAATTTTGGGAGTTACTCTTTGTGAATCTATAGTTTTTATTAGTAAAACAAGTCTTGTTTCATAATTCTTGTACATGAGATAGAAACAAGATTTTTGTATAAGAGAAAATGAATGTCAAAAGTTCATCAACAGCACAGAGTAAGATGTGAATTGTGATTGGAAATGCATATTTTGACTACATGCTCAAATAAAATGGTAGGTAGCATGCTCTAGAGCCATCTTGCTGGTTTTTTATATTTCCATGGAAATTAACCTTTATATAAATGCTGTTCCCAGTTGTAAAGAAAAGGCAAATCAAACTTTTCTTGTATTTTATATATATACATGCACAGGCATATGTCTATGTGTATATATGTTTGTGTATATGTATACATACATTTAATTTTTCAATAAACTCAAAGGCCTGATTTTTATATTTCATTTTGGTAGAAACAGTGAATCACACCCAGAAACACTTGCCAATTTTAACTGTCTCTCCCTCTCTCTCCCGTATCCTGTCTGCCCCACAGCCCTGCTGCTCTGACATCTCCCCACCTTCCTCTCCTTTCACGGACACGTCCATCCTGAGTACTTGGGGCTCGGTGGTGCTACAGTAATGTTCTGTGGTGCCACTTGGCATCTGCCTCCACCCTTCCTCTTCCGTGGGGTACTGTCTCCATGGCAACCACAGGCTGCTCTGCAGGCAGCTCTGCCATGTGGGGCGGCTGGAGCTGGCAGAGGCAATCAAAGAGCGAGGAGGCCTTGAAGAACCCTGGAAAAGCTTCCAGTGCAATTGCAGAGACAGAAATGAAAAATGTTATTAATTTGAGACATCAGGCTAGCTGCAAAACTCCCAGGAGGCCCCATCTCTCCTTTCCATCTTGCAATTTATGGTGCCCCAACGTCCACATGCTTCTCTCTCTCTTTGGCTGCTTTTTCTCTGTTGATGTTTTAGGAAATATGGTGTGGGTAGGTTTGAGGCTGGGCGAGAGTGAGTCTCTGCATGGGGTGGGTGACCTGCTAACATGCATGAAGCCGCAAGGACTCTTAGGAAATAATAACCTGAAAAGGTGTAGACACTGAATTTCATGATCAGTGGATCTTACACTGCAAACTTACACTGCAAAGCTCAGGATTCCGGAAATAACATCTAGTCACTTTCCCAGCTGTTCAAGCCTTAGAGCAGGTTTCTGATGTAATTGTACTCAGTTTGAGATCTGGGTTATAGAACACTGCCAGATATTTGCATCTGTTTTCTCTCTGTGTTGATCTACCCTGAAGATGTGAAGTAAACAAAGTACAAATGCAGTTTGTTTCTTGAGTTCCCCTGAACCCTACCTTGCTTGAGCCTGACCATTTGTCTTGGGAGCTCATCCCAGAGACAAGTCAGCAAACTTTTAGAAGAAATAACACATCTTGGTGAGGAGAGAGAGTAAAGAAGAGATAGAAAATATTCTTTAGGGACCAAAGCCAAAGAAAATGTGTAATATTTATAATAGAGTTATTTGTATACAGAATTTTATTATACCACATTCATTAATATACACTGCTGTCGTTTTTCAACTATAAAATGCAAAACAATTTAGAAAAGATATAATCACATTTTTGAGTGTTTCTATTGCTTTTACAATTTCTGTTGTGTGTCTGTGTGTGTGTACAAAATTGTTAAGCTATTCTGTACTACACTTTCAAAACAAGGAAGCTTGAGTAGAAGATAATTGCCTCTACATTACTTTTCTTATGCACAAGATGTATTTATTTGTTTCTGCCATATACAAAGTCACAGAATTATGCATGCTACTCTTTGGTACTTAAACAATTTTAGTTATTTTATAGATTTATATGTGGTTTAATGAAATTTGATGTTAATAATTGGAAATTGTATTTTTGTCCTCCTTTGTTCTATTATAACACTTCTTCCCAAGTGAAAGAAGAGTCTTTTTGTCCTTCAGATTTTAATAGTCTTATATCTTTGTCTTAAAGAGAAATGATACCTCTTGGTAGAGTATGATGATGATGATGGTTATGATGTTGCCATCAACAACCATCATCATTGAAAGTGGGAAAATTTTTTTCTCAATTCTTTATTTTCTTGCTGTGAATTAGGCAGCAATGTGAAATAAAAGCTTCTCAATAATAGATACTTTAAATATTAGGGTTAATCTTCAAGCATATTCAAATATTGGTAGCATAGCTTAAAAATTATTTTCTAATCTCTCAAAATATGATTCCTTTAAAAATTACATATGCTTATTTCTCATAGGCTTGGTTTATAATCATGGTTCTACAAAGTTTATTTTTAAACGTTAACTTTGAGACATGATGAATTTTAGAAACTGGTTATAACTGGATGCCAATTAAAATAGCAAATAGCAAATAGCTAGTTTAGTTCACAGAGGGCAATTTTTTAGAAAGAAGAAAAATTGATAATTAGTGAACTAAGCTCTCATCTCAAGAAGTTAGGAAAATAATGACAATGGAGTAAAATGAAAGAAAACAGATGAAAACCAGCTATTACAAACGTGCACATTTCACATTTAAAAAATAATAAATTTCAATATCAGACATAATTAGTATCTCTTAGTGAACTAGGAATTAAAGAAAACATTCTTAGTCTAAATAATACTGAAATCTAAGGTGTATTCTCCCATTTCAGTCACAAAAATAAAAGACTATCTTCTAACATCACTTTTTAACCTCAGTCATCACTATAAAGAATAGACATAAGAAGCCTAGGAAGGAACAAGAAGAAAAGCGTAAAACTATGTGCAGATGATATATACTTACAAATCTCAAGGGACTCTAAGGTTTTAACTGTCATAATTAGCAAGGTAACTCAGCAAGTTTGCTGAACTAAATATGATGTTAAATGTGGCTTATTTCTTTCATGTTTGATTTATAGTAATAATTTAAAATTACTTTTAAAAGATAACATTGCATTATCATAAGGAAATTTAGAAACTGTTTATAACTCAATGCCAATTAAAGTAGCTAAAGTATAAACTTAATACTAGCTTTGAACACCTTTTCAATCTACATCATTATTAAATGCTCTTAAATATGTGGTGTGTTTTTAAAATAGTCTTTTCCCCAAATCAGGCTACTGGACTGTTTCTCCCAGCTTTATTTCCCATGCAAAACATTCTTTCTCTTTTGTTTAAATATTTATGTGCTTTTTAATTATATGTGCTTGTGTGTACAGTCGATTTGTTGCAAATATGATCTTACTGATTTTGATTCTATAATTAAATGTTAAACTTGTTGACTCTTAGATGGAATTCTTCTCTATGAACTGTGTTTTGACCCAAGCCATCTTGTTGAAAGATTACATATACAGACTTTTCTTTGTTCTTTTATTTCTTTTTTCCCCCTCTCCTATACCCCTCCCCTTCTCTCCCTCCTCACTCCCTCTCCCCTTCCCTCCTCCTGCTCTCCCCTCCCCCTCCCCCTTCCCCCTTTCCCTTCACTCCTCTCTCCTCCTCTCGTCTTCTTTTTTTCTATCTATCTGTCTGAAATCATACCATACACGTTTATGCCCATATTCTCAAGGGACTATGGATAGGGAATAGATCATGCCTTCTATTTCTTTATATATGAATAGCACCAGGTTGAAGATCTTATAAATGGGAATCATTCAGTAATGTTATTCAGTCATGCTATAGCTATCAGGAAATCAGAGAATTTATACACTTTCTTCACAATTTCATCTGTTTTATTCCTCATCAAGGATATTCCTTGTGAGATTGAGTGGAAGCAAAAGCACACTTTATCTTGATAACCTTGATTGCTTTCTGGTCTTGATTTATGGATTGAAAACTCCATGAACTATTGAATCTTTCTAGTATAATCTGGAGTCTATTCGGGGTCACTGTATTAGTTTGCTGGGGCTGCTACAACAAAATACTGTAGACTGAGTGGCTTATAAAGTCCAAAATTAGGGTGCCAGCACGATTGTGTTCTTGAGGGCTTGCAGATCGTTGCCTTCTCACTCTGTCCTCAGAATGGCAGAGAGTTTTGCCATCTCTTCCTCTTCATTTTTTTTTTTGAGGTGGAGTCTTGCTCTTATTGCCTAGGCTGGAGTGCAATGGTGCAATCTCGGCTCACTGCAACCTCTGCCTCCTGGGATCAAGCGATTCTCCTGCCTTAGTCCTTCTGAGTAGCTGGAACTACAGGTGTGTGCCACCATGCTCGGCTAAGTTTTCTATTTTTAGTAGAGATAGGGTTTCACTGTGTTGGTCAGGCTGGTCTCAAACTCCTGCCCTCATGATCTGCCCACCTTGGCATCCCAAAGTGCTGGGATTACAGGCGTGAGCTGTTATACCGGCCCCTCTTCCTCTTCTATGAGGACACTAAAACCCCATCATGAGGGCTCAACCTTCATGACCTCATCTAAACATAATTTTCTCTCAAAGGCTCCTGGCTTTGAATACTGTCACATTGGGAGTTAAGGCTTCAACATAGGAATGTGGTGGGGGGAGAGAGGCACAAACGTTTAGTACATTGTAGTTATTAATCCCAAATGCTGAAAATGCTTTGGACAGCACTTTTCTTTCCCAGGTGTGAATATTTTGAATTGAATTATGTATTCTCAGAGAAGCAACCATGAAAAGCAATGTTCTTACACAAATTAAATAGTGAATTAGGGGTTAGGAAGCAAAGGTTGAGGTTGTAGGGAAAGGGAGGTAGTTTCGAAGCTGGAGAACTACATGCAGTGAGCTAACAGCTAGCTCATACTTGGAGTTTGAAACCCTGAATGACAGAGGTTTCTACTGGAATGATTAAACAATTTAGAAACCTTTGCTTCTGAAGGATCAAAGGTTTTGTGATTCCGTAGGAAAATTATTATTAAGTTATCCACTTCAGTGAAAAGATATAGTCATGATCACTATATGAGGTCAGAATTCTTCAGTTTCTACTTGGGCAAACCAATTTGTGATTGGATCATTTATATATTTTTTCACAATTGTTTGAAAGAATCAACTAATCACTGATACATGTTCATTTTTTCATATGTCTAGGTTTTATTTTCCTTTGAAGATTAATGATGGGGTCTACCGGGGCCTAGTACAGGCTATCCGGGTAAGGGATTGTGGCATTAATTTCCTGAGTTAAACATTAAAGTAGTCCCTGCTTACCCTCAGTTTTTGGGTTTCAGTTTTCCACCCTCAACTGTGGTCTAAAATTATTAAACAATATTCTACAAATTAGCAATTCATAAATTTTAACTTTCGTGCCATTCTGAGTAGTGTGCTGAAATCTCACCGTCCCACTGCTTCCCACCTGCCATGTGAATTGCCTCTTTCTCCAGGGAATCCATGCTGTCTGTACTCCCCGCAACCCAGTAGTCACTTAGGAACTATCTTGGTGATGGGGTCCCCTCTTGCAAGATGGCAATGCTAGTGTTCACATCACCCTTACTTCAACTTAATAATGGCTCTATTGCACAAGAGTAGTGATGCTGATATATTGTAATAATTGTCCTATTGCATTTTTAGTTATTGTTAATCTCTGACTGTACCTAACTATAAATTTCACTTTATCATAGGTATGTATGTATAGGAAAAAACAGTGTATAGAGGGTTTGGTACTTTCTGCGGTTTGGGGGATCTATTGGGAGTTCTGGCACATATTCCCCCTGGACTGCTATCTTATGTTTTACTAGTCCAACGATATTTGATATTACTGCTGTGGTTTTTTGCAGTGCAGAGCTTATTTAAAATTTCTCACTTTTTTCCCCTCATAAAGAGGTCACAAGAGTGAGAGAATTTTATCATTAAAAGTTGCTGCTTTAGCCAGGCATGGTGGCTCACGCCTCTAATTCCAGCACTTTGGGAAGCCAAGACGAGTGGAACATGAGGTCAGGAGCTCAGGACCAACCTGGCCAAGATGGGGAACCGCCTGTCTCTAATAAAAATACAAAAAAAATTAGCGGGGCATGGTGGCAGGTGCCTGTAATCTAAGCTAGTTGGGAGGCTGAGGCAGGAGAATTGCTTGAACCTGGGAGGCGGAGGTTGCATTGCTCTGAGATCATGCCATAGCACTCCAGCTTGGGCACAGAGAGACAACATCACTCCCCCCAAAAAGTTGCTATTTTAACTTAAAAATAGGACAGGACTTCAATTCATAGTTAATCAATTTCAGTGTTTCCATTTATTTTTCTTTACCCTTGAACTAAGGCTGTAAATATGCCTACCATTTCATTCACTGTTGAATTGTAGGGCTTGGATACTGATGTGGTGAGGGCACTCGATTTCCCCATCCCCACCATTCCCCTGAAGGTAGTAATAACATTGCCTTTTCTAGGCTCCCTCTCTATTGCTTTTTACTTCCTTGTCACCAGTGGGGGGCTGTGTCACCTACTGGTCCTGCTTTTGGATGGAATGGTTGTGTTGAAGGTCAGTGCTTTGCACAAGGCTGCTGTGAAGCTGCCGATTTTCTCCTTGTCCCCTCCACCTTGGGCAGGTGTCAGAGGGGCAGCCTGTATTCCAGCCCCTTGGCCAGTTGGGAAAGTTCCACTCAAAAAGTGAAGTAGCAAGGTGGCTGCTTAGGCATCCAGCCCAAGGTGATAATTCAGCCTCTAGCAATAAAGTGGATGCTATCTTTTTAATTCCATCTGATATTTCTTAATTGGTTCAGAATGGAGAGGTGACTTATACGCAACATGTTTTTATTGATTTTTACATTATAATAAAGTGGTAAACTCACAGATGGTCAATAAAATCTCTTTGTGATCCAGTTCACCTTGAAAGATAAATATAAAGGGACTGGTGACAAGTAAACTCAGCCCTCCCAGGATGTGTCTCTGAATATGCACTAACTAGGCGTGGAAGCAGATTTGCTATACTTTAACCTCTGCATGCTGCCTTATTTGATGTGCAAAATAAAGTTATGTTTTCATCTTTAAGTATCCATTTGGGTTATTTTGAGTCATATCATTGCATTAATTAACTTTTAAATGGTTATGCATAAATGTGCTCTGCCTTAATTACTGTATACATCTTGGAACTACCTTTTGCTTTATTTGTTATTATGTATGTGTTTCGGACAGATAGGCATAACACTGTTGAATTCCTGTGTCTCCAACAAATGCTAGTTTTCTACAGATTTAAGAATGAATAGTTTTTTCCACAGGAAATATCCAGAAATTATCAAATCAAATCATTCTACATCTTTGCCCTCTCCCAAAAGTGTGTAATTGTTTCTCTGTCCCAATAATAATATAAGAAATTTGACAGTGAAAACTCTTACTACTGTAATTGTGTCTCATGCTCATCCAATCTGAGGTCTCACAATAAATTGTGAAGAGTTGTCTTATTTGAAAATACTAAAATATGAACAACATTATGAAGATCATTTAGAGACAAAAATAAAACCTCTAGAGGGTGCCAGAAAGTCTTTCTTTGTTACACTGATGAAAACTTGGTGAACTGTCAGTTAAATTCCTAAAAGATTTTGTCATCTTTTTTTCTTTAAAATACAAATTCTTATAAGTCTGATCGCTTTTTTTTTTTTTTTGAGACGGAGTTTCGCTTTTGTTACCCAGGCTGGAGTGCAATGGCGCGATCTTGGCTCACCTCAACCTCTGCCCCCTGGGTTCAGGCAATTCTCCTGCTTCAGCCTCCCGAGTAGCTGGGATTACAGGCGTGCGCCACCGTGCCCAGCTAATTTTTTTGTAATTTTTAGTAGAGACGGGGTTTCACCATGTTGACCAGGATGGTCTCAATCTCTTGACCTTGTGATCCACCTGCCTCGGCCTCCCAAAGTGCTGGGATTACAGGCTTGAGCCACCACGCCCAGCCCAAGTCTGATAGTTCTTAAAGAAATGATGGTAATCAGAAAGGTAGCCTTTAACATGATAGCTATATACAGTCTTTATTTTCTAAATATATATGTAGTACCTTTTTTATTATTATTATTCCAAGTCCTATACGAGTATTAACTCCCTGAATCCCCCTAATAATCCTATTGGACAGGGGCTGTTTTACAGTTGAGGAAACTAAGGCATAGAGCAGTTAAAAAACTTGTCTGACCCTGTGTGGCATCATCTACAGACCAAGCCAACATGAGAGATGACTTAGAGGGACACTGTCTTAGTTTGGGCTGCTACAAGTAACCATAGACTTGGAAGTTTACAAATGGCAGAAACTTATTTCACATAGTTCTGAAGGCTGGAAGTCTGAGAATGAGGGTCCCCTTCTAAGTGGGGGTCAGCTGACTTCTGGTTGTATTCTCATGTGGTGGAAAGACCTAGCTAACTCTCTGGCCTCTTCTTGCAAGAGCGCTGATCCCATTCATGGAAGCTCTACCCTTATGACCTTGTCTATACCTAATCCCCTGCCAAAGACCCCTGTCTCCAAATACCATTACATTGGGAATCAGGATTTCAACATTTGAATTTTTGGGGGACACAAACCTTCATTCTGTTGCAGAAACCTTGCTCCTGTGTCTCCATCAAAGGTTAATTTTCCATAAATTGAGATTGCAGAGTTATGTCTTGATCGGTAAACATTGTTTGACCCTGCACCTGACTGTTTGAGTTTGTGGACATTTTCCTCCAGGCATTAACTTCGGTTTTCCTGCCAATTCTTGTACTAGCATGTGCTGGGGCCAACTCTTCATGACTGAATTGAGTGAGCAGAATGGTAGCAACAGCTAGGACCAAACCATTCTCTGCTCTTCAGGAGATGTGGAGAGGACGGCTTTTTTGCTTTGCCCTGCAAAAGCCAACCAGGCCCTCGATGCATTTTTTTTTTACTTCCTCTTACAGGGAATTGAGCCGAGGGAGATTCTGTTTATCCTCAAGCTTACTTAAGTCAGGGAATTCTGCAAAAACTTGTTCTTTGTAAGCAAATTCATCTTCATGTTTTCTGACTGTACAGCTTGGTTACGAGTGTCCCTGTCATTCCATCTTAACTGACCAACTACGTAGAAGGCTCAGCTTTCGTGTAGCTGACAGTTCTCCATTTCAGCGCTATTGGCATTATGGGCTGGGTAACTGTTGTGGGGGGCGGGGACAGCACTGTCCTTTGCATTACAGGCTGTTGAGCAGCATCGCAAGCCTCTGTCTGCTAGATGCCTGCAGAAATCCACCACCCAGCTGTGATAACCAATGTCTCTAGGGCTTGCCACAGGTCTCCTGGGGGGACAGAACTGCCTGTGAATGGGAACCATTGATGTAGATTCCTAGAGGCTTTCAGTGGACCCATCCCCTACTACAGTCCTGTATTCTCCCTTCTGGTTTTCTCCATTAAGCTCTTTTGCTAAGCATTGTGGTCTAGATGCATCATGACCATTTTTCCACTCTAAATCAGTCCATATGTAAGTATTTGCTAGGTGGTTTCATGCTTCATCAAGGCCTCTTTAATGTTCTCAAGGTGCAGGAATTTTGAGATTTTCATCCTACTATCAATTAGGGTTATGTCAAGGGAATTAGAATATTTCCTGCTTCCTTATTTTTTTGAATTTGGTTGCTAACATGTTAGCGCCCCCATTCTGGAACAGGAAAAGGTAATATATTTGGCCTAAATTTACTTCTCTCCTGATCTTCTAGTATACCTCTTGGACCAAAGAAAAATAGATACGTTTTTATTGCATTAAAACATACATAAAATTTACCATCTTAGCCATGTTTAAGTATAGAAGTAAGTGGCATTATATATATTGATGATGCTGTGCAATCTATAAATTTGGCTATTCTTGGTATTTCATATAGGTGGAATCACATGTTATTTGACCTCTTGTATAAGTAAGGCTGATTTCACTCAGCAGGATGCTTTCAAGGTCATTCCGTGTTGTGGCCCCTTTTTATGTCAGAATAATATTCCATTGTGTGAATAAAGCACATTGTGCTTACTCCTTCATCCATCGATTGACATTCCAGTTGCTTTCACCTTTTGGTGACTGTGAATAATGCTGCTGTGAACGTTGGTGTGCAAGTATCTATTTCAGTCTTTATTTTCAGCTCTTTTGGGCATATACCTAAGAGTGGGGTTGGTGCATCGTATGACAATTCTGTGTTTACCTGTTTGAGGACTGAATAGACTGCATCTTTTTAACGCCTGTTAGCAATGCATGAGGGTTACAGTTTGTCCACATTTCACCAACACTTATTTTCAATTTTTCAAAGTATAGCCATTCTTTTTTTTTATTGAGACAGAGTCTTGCTCTGTCACCGGGCTCCAGGCTGGAGTGCAGTGGCACAATCTTGGCTCACTGCAAACTTTGCCTCCCAGATTCAAGCAAATATCCTGCCTCAGCCTCCCGAGTAGCTTGGACTACATGCGCACACCACCACACCCAGCTAATTTTTGTATTTCAGTAGAGATGGGGTTTCCCCATGTTGGCCAGGATGGTCTCGATCTCTTGACCTCCTGATCCACCCACCTTGGCCTCCCAAAGTGCTGGGATTACAGGCATGAGCCACCGCACTCGGCCAAGTATAGCCATTCTAAAAGATATGAAGTGGTATTTCACTCTGATTTTAATTTGCATTTCCCTGATGACCGTTGATGTTGTGTCTTTAATATGCTTGTTGGCCATTTGTTTGCCTTTGTCTTAGTCTGTGTTCTGTTGCTTATAACCTAAAATGTAAAACTGGATAATCTATAAAGAAAGAAAATGTATTTCTTAAATTTATTGAGGCTGAGAGGTCGATGGTCCAGGGGCCACATCTTATGAGGGCCTTATTGCTGTTGGGGACTCTGCAGGGTCCCGAGGCTGTGGAGGGCCTCACATGGCAAGGGGGCTGAGTGCACTAGCTCGGGTGTCTTTTCCTCTTCTTACAAAGCCATCAGTCTCACTCCCATGGTAACTCATTAATCTGTTAATGGATAAATTTATTCATGAAATTAGATCCCTGATGATCCAATTACCTCCTATAGGCCCTGTCTCTCAGTACTGCCACTTTGAGGATTAAGTTTTAACATGGATTTTGGAGGGGACAAATGTTGAAACCATAGCAATCTTCTTAGGAGTAAAGTCTATTCAAGTCATTTGCCCCTTTTGCATTTTCTTCTTCTTCTTGTTGAGTTGGATGCTTTGAAAGAACATGTGAACTCCATGATCCCCTTGATTCTGAATATTCAGTCATCTAACACCAAAGACCATTAGTTTGATTCATTTAGTTTCAGTGGGTTTTGTACCATGTTTGAAGGTAAGATGATGTTCAAACCGGTAGCTTGGGTCTGTCCTTAGTGTTTCCCACATCAGACTGCCCTGAGGTGGAACTCACACCCAGATCACCACCCTGGAGCACTCAAAGGCTGTCCTGACAGAGCAGAGGCAGGAGTCCAGTCACAGGTCTTAGATGGGGCCAGTGTGATCCTAAGTACTGCAGCAGGGTTGGTGGCTACATTGGAGGCCAGGGACACCGCTCTCCATGCTGCACAGCTTGCTCTAGCTGTGCCTGCAGGTGTCAGAGGTGATGCATGGTGGTAAGCGTTAGCACCGGTACTCCACTTGTGGACTCTCTGTCTATCCTGCCCCTGCTTCCCCATCAGTGGTTTCTCTTGGTTGACTAGAAGAGAGCACTGAGGCAAAGTGTAGGGAACTGGCTTCCTGATAATTGGGAAAAACAATCTGATGTACCTGTGAGGCATTCTAGATGTCCAGCTCTGCTTACATTCTGTTTCTGTTTTTCATACATTCTTACAATTTATAAATAGTACATTATTTTAATTAAGTCACAGTGTAAGTTCATGTTTTACTAGGTGTATTGATTGCAGTGATCAGCCAAAGTTCTTGGCTTAGAATCGCTGTTTTGTCACCGATTTGCTAGGTGATTTAGGGTCAGTGTCTTGAGACCAGCACAGGCTTTATGGAGCATAGGTATTTTTGAATGAATGAATGGTCTCACTGTCTGTAACTGATGGCAAAACTGGTGGGTCTTTTGAGTTACTTTTTGGTCTAATACACAATAATTCTAAAAATAATGATCACTCATTCTCAAACAGTAGCCACATAATTTTCTGCCAGTATGACTGAATATCCTGTTAATGAAACAGAACTGACATCTCCATGTGGAAGAAAGAGAAAGTCTTAAACAGCTCGTTAAAGTTCTGATTGGCTGATTATAATAATCTGAGATGTTATTCCTTGCCTATAATGTTTTCTGTGATTTTGTATTTTCTTCCCCCAAATAAAAACAAAAACAGCAATTATTTCTTGCCTCAAATAGTCATTGGACTTTTTTCCTGAAATCTGTCCAAAGTCTGAGCAAAGGGCAATTTTCCTAGCCTGAATTAACATGCAATAAAATTAGTACCACAGCCTCTAGCAAGTTCATGCTTCTCCAGAATAACTTGACTTGTTAAAACTGTCCCTGGCTTCACAGTACTTTGCACCAGCCAACCAGCTGGATATTCAAAAAAGGTCATTATGCATTGGCAGTCCAGAAAGCATTAAAATGTGAGCATGGATAAGAATCCTGTGCTGTTACATACAGACTTGTGATACTAAAACAAGGCTAAGAAGAGAAAATATAATACCGCATCATGCATTTGTCACAGTGATAGATGCGCTTGCAGATATCTAGAAAAATTGCTACAGCTTATCTGTTGCTCGTGATAAGGTGTCGGGGAGGCAGTGACTTGGACTGAGTTCATGATAACTAGAATCATGTATTGATTGGGACCACACAGAATAGAATGCCATTATTGATCATATGAAGAATTCCAAGAGAAGCCTAATGGCATGTGATTTCTCTTTCTTTCTGTTCATTATTTTGCATGAGCCACAGTGTAGTTTGTTACTAGGGAAAGGCAATTACATTGTGACAAAAGCTTTTCTGATCGTAGGAAAAATGCAGTAAGAGATCCATGATAAACATTTATTTAGCATGTAGGACGTGCCAGGCACTGTGCTGCACACTTTAGATACAAAATCTCCTTAAATTCTCCCAGTCTTTGAAGTGTATTTGTTTTTAAATTTCCTGTATCAGAGATGTCAGTGAGGACCTCCTGATTTTTGTAGATGGTTAACCTTGGCCCGTACTCTCATTTATATGGCAACGGAGATTTGCGCTTCCCGTTCAGGCATTCTTTTAACTACGTCCTGTGTTCTCACGTGCTGCATTGGTTATACCTGACTGCATTTGTTTTCTGTTGCTGCTGTAACAAGTCACCATACATTTAGTGTCCTAAAACATCACAAATGCTTCTCTTAAAAGTTTTTTTTTTTAAAGACAAGGTCTTGTGTTATCATCCTGGCTGGAGTGCAGTGGCAAAATCATAGCTTGCTACAACCTTAATTAAACCCCTTGGGGCAAGCAATCCTCCCACCTCAGCCTCCTGAATAGCCAGGTTTATAGGCATGTACTACAGCACCTGCCTAATTTTAAAATTTTCTGTAGAGACAAGGTCTTTCTATGAGATCATTCTGGCTTCAAACTAATGGCTTCAAGAGATCCTCCCACTTTGGCCTCCCATAGTGTTGGGATTACAAGTGTGAGCCACCACACCTGTTCCTCTTAAAGTTCTTTATGTTTGATGCTCTATGTGGATCTCAGTTGGCTAAAATCAAGGTGTTCCTTTCTGGAGGCTCTAAAAATAAGGAGAACTCTTTTTTTGTCTCTTCCAGATTCTAAAGACCATGACAACAAGTTGAGTCTTTCAACTTATGTCAATATGTTCTCCTCTTCCTCCTTTGTCCACTTCTCAGGACCCTTATGATTATAGTAAGCCCACCTAAATAATCCAGAATAATCTCCTAATTTTAAATTCAGCGATTATCTACCTTAATTCTATCTGCAACCTTAATTCTCTGTTGTGTGGAACATAACATAATCACCGGTTCTAGAATTAGAACATGTATATCTTTAAGGGATGTTGTTCTGCTTCCCACACAGATTCATCTTAGAACTGAAAATCTGTCTCCTTTGCTGGTCTCTATTAATAAATCTCAATTATATCAAGAGTTTATTTAGTTTGTTGATGCCTAAAGAGGTTGACAGTTATTCCCCTTCAGTAACTCCTTTCTCTCTTTTCCCTTTCTTTTTGAAGTTATTGAGAAATTCTCTCCCTTTCTCAGTACAGATAGTTCTTCCCATCTCAGGCCCTTTGAAATTTCTTCCTTTCATTAACAGATAGGCTACCAAACAACAAAAGGGAACTTCCAAACAATATAATCCTAGTTCTAAAAGAAATTTTTGAGCATATGCTTGCCAATGTGCTTTTCTCCATCTCATATTCTTATATCAGCCCATTTTACACATTAAAAAACAAGAATAGTTGAGACCGGACAGGTTTGTGATTCACTGTAGACTAGCAGTTCTCAAGTGGGGACAGTTTTGCCACCTGAGAGACACTGAACACAGACAGGAGGCATTTTGTATAGCACAACAGGTGGAGGAGGTGTGGCAGCGCTGCTCTCATGCTAGGCTGTAAAGTCCAGGGATGCCACTCACATGTTACAATGCAAAAGAGAGCCCCCCTGCAACAGACTTATCTGTCTGGTGATGTTAACAGTCCCGTGGCTGAGAAAACCTGCCTTAGACTATACAGCTAGATGGTGGATCCAGCAAAGTCAGTGGGAATGCTAATCTCAGGTCTGCTGGACAGTCTCCCAGGTGCTGGGACCAGTAAGCTGAGTTGCCTTTCTAGAGGAGAAAGATGAGACTTTAAGATACAATTTTAACTCTGCTTGATCTTAAGATCATCACATTTGCTTTGCAAGAATCATGGTCAGAGGATTTGTGAAAACTCAAAATGTCATGTTTTGCATCTACTTATTGTGGCATCCACATTTCTAAGTAGTACAATAATAACTTCTACTAAATACTGACAGTAGAAGTTTCTAGGAAGAACAGCATCATTTGTCTGCCTTTAAAATTGAAGAATGATTTGTCTCTGGGACCTGACCCTTTCCTTCAGGCAGCGGATGTTGGTCAAAGCCTTTGCTGGTGGCCTTCCGTGGGTGAGCTCCTGTGAGCCTGCCTTCATTGTGGAGAGAGGCTTCCTGTGATTGAGGAAGACAAAGCACGTCAAGCGGTAATTAGGAAGTGGACACGCTGACCTGGCAATGGAGTGAAACATGACATTTGTGATCCTGATCAATTTATGATCCAGCAGTGGGGAACCAGCAGAACAGGCCCAAACTTCTGAAAGAATGGGGAGTTCTGCTTTAGATGGACCCTAAATAAAACCTGACGTTAGTAGCTCTTAGCCCTAGGTCTACTTCTGCTGATTTCAGTTATCTATTATATCTATTTTGTAGAGAATGTTGTAGAGATCTGTAGAAACTGGGGGTGTAAAACCATCTCTTTGTGTCAGACAGCCCTACATCAGACTATTCTAAATTGCCTATTATCTTGTGTTAAATATGTTGCTTCCAATATGCGATTATATTGTTCTCAAATTTGGTTTGGACAGAAGTGGTACTTTGATAGAAGAGGCAAAGTGTGGTTGGTGATTATCATTTTGTGCTGATTGTAGCACATGAATTTGCCAAGCAATTGTTCAGTTGGCCTTTCAGTGCTCAGATTTTATTACTTTTTTATGAAAATCAGAATTAGGAAGTTCTTTCACTTCCTGGTTTTTGCATGTAACACATAGGCAAGCATCTATAATCACAATAATTGAATTTACTGCTGGAAGTTATTAATAATTTTATTGTCCCGGTAGCAGCTGTCCATGTAATGCTTAACACCAATCAAAAATAATTGGTTCCTAAGCTAAGGAAGCTATTGTGCACAAGGTCCTGGTGTGATATATCTGGCCCCATAATTTGATTTATTCCCATTGAGTAAAATCCTTTGAGACCTACAGCCCTCAAGTTCTGAAAGAGAATATTTTCAAGATATACCATTTACACTAAGAAACAACAATTGTTTGGCAATCAACAGTTTTATTATTGAACATCTATTTGCATAACAGTGTGCACTGTACTATAGAGAATACAGATGAATATCAGTATATCATTTCTCTTCATGAAAAAGCATTCAACTTTCTTAGGAAAACGCAATTTAAACAGGTGGACATTTTCATATAAGTTCATGGGCTACATGAAATATGAGAAAATAGAGGTGCTCAGGTTGCATTGCTAAACTAGGGCCAGCTAAGTAGAACAGAGACTCCAGATCTCATTCTGAGCTGTTGTGTACATTGAATTTTGAAGGCTAACTAGTCTTTGTATTTCATGTTAGCCCTAATTTTTCTCTTGAATGGGATACCAAAAACTGTTTATCTTGTGTATTCAAATGATACTCACTCTATTTCATTCATGTTCGATTTAATGTAGCTCTTGTTTTTCTCATCTTATATGCATTGACAATAAATATAAAGCAGTTTGAGAACTCTCAAGAGGCTAAAAACAGAAGAGCTGTCCAACGTCTCAAAGGAGATAAATTGTCGCATAGCCAAGAAACAGTGTTCTAATAATTATGGCAAAATGAAGACTCCTTTTTGAAGGAGGGCTGGGGAATGAGAAAGCAGGTGAAGTGGTAGTAATGTGATTGTTATTTTTTGAGTAACTCTTCAAATACCAACTTTTTAGGATTATAGGGTAAGGCATAGAAATGTCTGTTTTAATACTAATGGTAATAAATGCATCAAGTTGTCTTGCTTCCTAATGACATACTCCATGAATGTACTTTTGGGAAGAAGACTTCAAATAGATGGAATAAATTTTTTCAAAACCATGGTGCCTTCAAAGTAAGAAAATGTCATATTATTAGTACATACTTGAACAAATTCCAAGATCTGAGTGGGAACCTTCCCAAAATTTGACCAGCTGTCCTGAAAACACTATAGTGAACATAAATTACTATAGCAAATGCCTTCATTTTAATGGAAATTTTTATTTTCCATAATTTTTTTATTTCAAATGGAATATTTCAAATGAAAAATTACTAGGAGTAAGTTGGTTAAAACAGGACAATCTTTGAGAAAAGTTTCCTAACAGTTCGTCCATATTTAGATAATGTAAATATGGAAATTTTATATTTCCTTAATGGAAATATAAATCAGTAGTTGAAAGAAGTCTTAATTTCTATTTCCCATTTAATTCCATTTGACCCAAGTTGAGTATAGGGTATCTAATGTGGCAGCAACTGCTATAGAAAACCACAGAGCAAGCTTAGAGGGGTTGGGCACAAAAAGATAGGGCATTGTTAGAATTTCTATTAATAAATGGGGTAGTCAGAGTAGGATACATTGAGAAGAAATCGTTGGAGTTAATATTTCAAGAAGGTAGGGATGGTAGCTTTGTAGATACAGTAGATTGGGTCCCTAAGTTGTGAGAATGCTGAATATACTTGAGAAATGCCAAGGAGTCCAATCATGGCCAGCACACATGCAGACTTCAGAGAGATGACGGACGAACACATCAAGCAGACTCTGTAGGCCACTGTGAGGGCCCTTTGACTTTCACACTGCAGAGTTTTGGGAAGAGAAAGGACATGATCCAGCTCATGTTTTGCAAGGGTTCTTCTGACTTCCCTGCTCACTTGTGGGGTGGGGATGGTAGCTCAGATAGCAGGCACTTGCAGAGGCCCTGAACAAAATATGACATTAGTTTGAACAATGGCATTCGGAGGAGAGATGGCGAGAGAGGTGATCATCTTCTGGATATGTTCTGAAGGTAAAAGAATTTGCTGACAGATTGGATGGGGTGTAAGAAATAGATGGATAAAAGATGATTCCAGTTTTTGGCATAGCAACTGGAAGGATGGCATTCTAGTCATTGAGGGGGAGAAAATGAAGTTTGGGTTGGGAGAGGTTCCGTAGATCACGTTTGCTACATTTTTATTTTGGAGTTCTGCTGTGTGATATTATACTATGTCATGTGGCAGAGGTTTATCAGATACCTGAGTGGAGAGATCCAGTAGGCAGTAGATGATACGGGTGTAGAGTTGAGCGGAGAAGGCTGAATGGGACTCTAAGACATGAAACGTAAAACTCAAAAACTCTAAACCATCACATATATTGATGATCATGTGATACAGACTTAAAAAATGGATGTATGTATGTCAGAAAATGTATGTCAAGTCATTTTCTATAGTTTATATCTTAGAGGACAGTAACAGAAAGAGCATTCCAGGAGCTTTTAGGACACTACACTTCAAAATACAATAGAAAGATTTCTGAAAACATTATTTACCCTTTAGCAACAAAAGAAATTATGTTTTATTGAGAGGAAAAACTCTACTGATATAGTAATGTGTGGATGGAAATTTAGGCAGACTTGATACAATGCCCTATATTTGCAATATTTATGGGGTTGTCATGTTTTATGCAAGTCCTTGGAGTAATGGAAATGTGCCAACCTTCTTCAAAAATTGTCGTATTTAAATGCCACAACTGTGGTAAATTAGGTCATTGCATGAATAAAAGTAAAAGTTCTAATTGGTACCTATATTACCTGGTTTAGCTTCTTTATATATCTGTTTTAAGGTAAATTATAGCACTTCTATAAAAACAGCCTCTGGCTTGCAATTTTATAAGCAGTGAAGGCAAGTGTATATTTTAAATTTTTCCTGTTTTGTAGCTGAAACACTTCTTACATGCCTTATAGAATCTTAGCTATAATTACCAGAAATCCAATTAAGATACTAAAGCGGCAAAATTTACAGATGAGCTTAACAGTACTTAGCTCTAATAGAGAATTGGTTATAACCCTCTGTGTTAAACATTAGGGATTATATATCTTTTCAAATGCTACCAAATATTATTAAAACAACATTCACAACTGAGCCCTACACTTTACTAAGAAGGGAGCTGTCCAGCAAACATAATTACAGAATTGTCCAGCAGTTGAAACATTAATAAATCTGTAAAAAGCATTATGTATGGAAAATATGGGTTCTATTTTGTTTAAAAGATGTAATAGTTCTCAGTAGAAGAATTCATCATTAGATTAAAATACTTTTATAGCCAGTAGATCCTGGTTACAAAATATCCCTATTTTGAAAATTCTTTGTGTATTATTATAAATATGCTGTATATACATTCCATTATCCAAGGATTCAAAAACATCACAATAGTATATAATACTTAATAAAATCACTTGCTAGTTAATTTCAATGTGAGTGAGCAAGTATAATAGAGTAAGAACCACTGCCTAAGGAAATAAGTTTTAGAACAAGAATTGGTTGCAAGAAATAGCAATTTTTTTTTATTCTTGGTACTTCTGCAATTTATATTTTCATGGAAAATTGAAGTGGAAATGCTAAAATTTGATAGAATCACTCTGCCCCTGGCATTTCCTGGTGGAATAGAAACCTGCAACTTACAAGGCAGATCTAGCTTTTGAATGAACTTGTACTTCAAATTTATTGTCTGATAAAATTGTTGAGTTTTCACATTTTTAATTGTAGCATAAACCAATAGAACCTTAAATATTTTAGATATTTAAACTGATCACAAATATTATGATGAATGAATATATGATTGACAGTTGTAAGAAGTGCAGTAACAATTCAACTGTAATTGTTTTCCTCCTTTCTTTTGCCGGTTTCTTAAATAAATGGCAAATAAAGGGATGGCGAGGGGTCTTTCATCTGTATCTGGTAGTCTGTATAGTGTGCTTATACTGTGGTAAGTATAGGTGTTAAGGAAAGAGTGCTGAAATCAAAATTGGCATGGTACCTGCCCTTGTGGTGCTCAGAGTTTATGGGGACACTGATTTCTCCACATTCATGGATTGCTATTGAGAAAAATGTTAAGTGGGTAGAAAGCAGGATCTGGAGGAGAGAGCATTGGGACAAAGGCTAATGTTGTGTGAGGTGTGTGTGAATTACAGGCGTGTAGGTGGGTGGGTTACAGGCATGTAGGTGGCTCAGATAGATGAACAGTAGTTATTAAGTGTAAGAATAGGAGATTGTTCTGTGGAAAGCATGCGCAAAGGCTCTAGGACCTTCCCTCCATTGAAAGCAATAGTGGGAAGCAGGGAGATGACTGGTAGAGAGGCCCTGCAGATCCATGTAGACATATAGGGGGACCAGATTATGCGTGAACTTGTTCTCTTCCAAGAACTGGATGTTTTCCTACAATAATCTTATAGTCATTAGGCTTGGTAATCGATTGGAAGTTATTTTAATTTCTATTTTCATTGTTGTCATTTAGTGCATTTTGTTTTGTTCGTTTAGATCTGTTACCATATGAAAGTCTGCATGTGGAATTTAACACCTGTGGTGATAGTGTAAATTATGAAACAAGGCACCATGTGTTAAGTATAACACATAATGGCACGAAAATGAACTGCTTCCATCATTCATAGCAAGGAGATGTCAGTGTTGAAGGAGAGTGAAGACTCCATAAAGGAATCATCAGCTGTGTCTTAGCAGACAGTCCCGAAGGAGATGCTCTTGCTGTGGTTCAGAGTGTGGGTCTGAGTGCAGGCTACATTCCAGCCATTAGCCTTGTGACTTGACCATCATAGAATGTACTTCCTTGGGTTTTTCCAATTAACAAGATAATAAATGTAAAGCATTTAACACTGGGACAGCCTATATAAGTTTGCTACATATTAGCTAGTTTTATTGTTGTTTAATTCTTATTTGTATTGTTTTATTATTTGATTAAGCATGGATAGTAACAATAATTAATGCTTTGGAGCTGAGAATTATTCTTAAAAATAAGAATACATAAATCAATAGGTTATATACACGGTTTGTGTAGAGTAATATGGTTGGTAACAGTAGAAGGAATAGGACAGATAATGGTATTTTATTGATTGTATTATAGCTTTACATTTGCAGACAACAATTTTGGGTTTAGTCACCTTAGAAACATTTTAAGTTCTCTCTGTCATCCAGCCTTCCGCACCCTCACCCCATTCCTACCAACTGGATATTTACCTGTAAGATTGTGGGGGTTTCTTTGTGTGCATGTATATTGACATCATTTATAAGGCGATATTATATACAACCAACTTTGCCATCTATTTCTGTTATTAACTAAGTAGAATCCAGTGTTGTAGAAAGTGTTTGAACAGGTGTCTAGGGATGCACTGATAAGAAACATCACATTGAAACCAGAAGGAAACAAGAGTGAAAAATAAGCACAAGCAGTCACCATATAAAGTTACTTTAAAAAGTGGTGCATAGCTGGGTTGAAGCCACATTGTCTGTAATTTGATTCTATCACAGTTATTTTGAGGGAGTAAGTCCAACCTCCAAACATATGCCACAAGGATTCCCAGATTAGCTATAGGCCCCTAAGGAACCCACAGTTTTTGTCCTTCCTATCTGAAAAGTTCTCTTTTCCATTTCACGGCCATCCTGATTGTGGGCACGCTTGTCAGCCTCTTGTGGATCTTGTCTGGAAGGTTTGTGCTGAAATCATAATATATCATATTGTGTATTCTTCCTTTTCTTATATGCTCGTGCATGATCACAAATCACATCATAGAGCAGACAGGCATAATTTCCCTTATAGAGAAGATACTTTTTCTTTAATAGCATGGGTAGTCCCTGATAAAATATGCACATTTGCAGCTCAGCTCAAATTTATTAAATATGGCACTAACTAGGTTAACCTGTACTTAATATATATTAGCTCTTCTGTTTAGCGACCCCAAAGATCATAGACACCCTTGTGGGTCAAGAGCTTTTGGCATTATTCTGGGTCCAAATGACAAGATTTGCAGGCCTCGTTAGAACACAGGTATAAACTCATCAGCAAAGGGTAGTCAGATGATATTGTCCTCTTGCTCACAACCCTGTCTGGCTCTCATGCAGGAGAGAGATCATCTTTACCATGGCCTGCTAACAGCTTCGTTGACTGCTATGCTCCAGCCTCATTGCCATTTTTGTTTTTTGTACAAACAAGACTTGTTCCTGCCTCACTGCCTTTGTATCACCACACGTTCCCCTGGCAAACATCTTTGCCAGAGCTTAGTACCTTGATGTGGCTGGCACATCCTCATCATCCCAGACTCCTTTCAAAAGTTTTCTCCACAGGGAGGACCATTCCTCTGTCTCTTTTCTTGTACTGTATTCAAATTAATCATGTGAGAGTAGGGGAAATTGAACCATGAAAACCAATGTTTTTATGATGTAGTGTGGACTGTATAATTTAGGAATCGAATTCTGATGTCAGTAGCATAATAATTTTTTGTTTTGTTTTGTTTTTGAGACAGAGTTTCGCTCTTGTTACCCAGGCTGGAGTGCAATGGTGCGATCTCGGCTCACTACAACCTCCGCCTCCTGGGTTCAGGCAATTCTCCTGCCTCAGCCTCCCGAGTAGCTGAGACTACAGGCACATGCCACCATGCCCAGCTAATTTTTTGTATTTTTAGTAGAGATGGGGTTTCACTATGTTGACCAGGATGGTCTCAATCTCTTGACTTCGTGATCCACCCGCCTCGGCCTCCCAAAGTGCTGGAATTACAGGCGTGAGCCACCGTGCCTGGCCTGTTTTTTTTTTTTTTTTTTTGAGAAAGAGTTTGGCTCTGTCGCCAGGCACCAGGCTAGAGTACAGTGGCGCGAGCTCAATTCACTGCAACCTCCGCTTCCTGGATTCAAGCAATTCTCCTGCCTCAGCCTCCCGAGCAGCTAGGACTACAGGCACACACCACCATGCCCAGCTAATTTTTGTATTTTTTAGTAGAGACAGGGTTTCACCATGTTGGCCAGAATGGTCTCGATCTCTTGACCTCATGATCCACCTGCCTCGGCCTCCCAAAGTGCTGGGAATTCAGGTGTGAACCACTGCACCTGGCCAATAGTGGTTTTTAAGTTCGGATATCTAATGGAAAGTATGTGAAACTTTTAAAATGCATGGACTCAAATCGGCTTACTGGACATTGATACATCTTCATGTACTAATTTCAACTGTTTAAGTGGGTTGTTTGGGAGTTTGATAATTTTGAAAATAAATAATCTTACATAATTATTAAAGGGATTTCCAACACCACCCATATTGCTTTTACACTCTAAACTGCTGTGATTTTGGTTTTATTTCTTGTGCCAGGAACTCATCATATAAGGTTCAAATTTATTCTGGTCCAAGTAGATATTTAAAAAATATTATAGATAGCTCAGATTCAGCCATGTTACCAGTAAGTGAATCATATCACAAACCACATACATGTTGAAGGGAGATGTATTTTTTTATGTTCTTTTTAGTTTTAAACCTGGGGTGCTATTTGACTTACTTGGTAATTCATTCTGCCAGTGTAGTCCCTGGTGCCCTTTCATATTCTATCCTCTGTTTTTTTTTTGTTTTTTTGTTTTTTTTACTTCCATATCTTCCCTCCTACCTCTCTTTTTCTGGACAGTTACCTTTTCTTCCTGTCTGTAGCCTCCTTCTACTTTGACACTCAGCTTGATACTAAACTATAATCCTGAGCCAAGTTTGTCAGACACAGAGAAACACAGCCTTTTGCAAAAGCCTTCATCAACTTTGTACCAAAAAAGTGATAAAGGCCACACTTCTTCAGATGACTCTCACTTCCAATTTCCCATCCAGCCTCCTCTTCCAGAGCATCCCTTCTTACCTTGTTCCCTCTGGCCATTCCAGATGAGCTGCTGTTTTCATCTTGCCTTGTGTAGTCAATATTCCTGAACTCTGCTCAATTTCTTAGCTGTGAAAGCAGAACATATATTTTGCTTTGTATTTTTGTTCATTTTTTCTGTATCTGAGTACCTTATAATGTTATAAACTCCCAGGGGCAAGGTTCATGTTTTATTCTTTTGTCTCTCCCAGTTTATGGCATGGTGGCTTATACATAATTATTGCTGAATAGATATTTGTGAGTTGAAGATTTTTTGTCCTCCCAACTAACTACAATTTCTTAATGCACATAGTATTCGCTCAGTGCTTTCTCAAAGCCTTTTCTTGTAACCACACTTTATAAACTAGTAACATCGATAAAACAGCAAAGAGGCAAGTCCAATTATGGGCAATATCTTTTATTCTCTCTTGGAGTTGATGGCTTAGGGCAGTGGTTTTGCAGACTTTGTCCTCCATTCCCATCATCTAGAAAGCTTGTTAAACTTCTAGGTCCTGGAACCAGAGTTTCTGATTTATTAGGTCTGGGGTGAGGCCTAAGAACATGTCTGAGAGGTTGCCAGGTAATGCGAATGCTTCTGCATCAGAACCTCATTTAGGGAACCTCTATGGAGGGTGACCAGAAGTCTCTGACTACCGTATTCTACAGTTACTGAGTTCAAGAACACTTAATCTGTGAATAATCTCAAGATGAGAGTTAAAAGTTGCTTTTAGTTGTGTGTGTTTCATATACCTTTTTATCTTTAGATTTTGTTTTTCCACCTAATAAGGTGCTTACAGATCTTCTCTCCACTGGTTTGTATTTATATGGAAGGGAAAACGCTTTCACCTGTTAGATGTGCACACTAACTCTTATTTTCCCGCCCTTGTTTGCCCAAAGGAATTTCTGTTGAAGACATATCATAGTACATCCTAGATGGTAGCTCAGTTAATCCTCACGCAAATCCTACGATTTGTCTTGTTTTTCCACTGACGTGAGGTTGGTTCACTGGTCCAAGTTTATACACACAGGAAAGAGGCGAACCAGGATTCAAACCTGGGGAGTCTGGCTCAGGAGCTCACATACCTCATCACTGTCCTTTGGTATCTCTCTAGGTAACATAAGATGCTGCTGTCCTTGTCTCAACCTGTGGCTTGATGCCTTTTCCACAAATCCTTTTGGCATCTCCAGCTAATCCCTGGTTTAAGGCTACCCTCCGGCATTACAGGTTTTTTATGCTTGAACGCAAAAACCCAAGCAACCATCACTCTTTAAGGAACTGTGTCTTAATCAGATTTATTTCGGTCTGTGAGTGCAGCTGCACATTACAGAGTATTTTTATCACTTGCTTTATGAAAAATGACAGCGCACCACAAATGGCCCAGTTTAGAAGAGAATAGTGGGGCCTCTTATCAGATGATCTTGCTTTTTTGAATTTATAGCTTTACATGCATCCTCATATTTGGTTTCAAAAACCAAAACAACAACAAAAACTGCTAAAGATTATCCCGATTTCACAGGTAAAGAACTGAGTCTCAGGAATGTTGAAGAACTCTACTGCAAGGCCACATCCTAAGAATGAGATCCGGGTTTAAATCCAGAGTTTGAATTCCCAGTTCAGTGTCGATTTTACTATATGTTAGATACTTGTATTAAGATGGAATCTATACCTTCTATGAGCTTTAGGAGAGATTTTACAAATATTGGATAAAGTTTTCAAATTAGTTTTGAGTATTCACTTAGTCAATGAGGTTTTTACTGTGCTCTTTCTTTGAGCCGGGCACTCTTCTAGATGCTTGGAATATATCACAGAACAAATATAAACTTTCTGTAGTTCAAATATACTATTAATTTATAAAGTAAATAAATTTCTAAAGCTTCCACAAGTACTGTGATAGGTAATTTTAAGTGCTTGGCTGGGATCTGGTGCCCAGCTGTTTGAGAGGATGACAATAAACAGTAAACAGAAATGAGCAAATTGTATGTTAGATGCTGATAAGTGCCATGGAAAACAAAGTAAGTAGAGGAATGTTGGGGAGAAAGGATTCCAGGCAAGAGCAATGCAGTTGAACTTTTATGTTGGATAGTTAGGTAGAACTGACACTTAAGCAAGATTAAAGGACGTGAGGGAGTTAGCTGTGACTCTAGCCATGAAAAGACGGTCCAGGCCCAGAGAGCAGTGAGCACAATGGGTCACCCACGGCAGTGTGCTGAATGTGCTTTGGGAAGAACACAGAGGATACTGTGGCTGGAAGGAGAATAGTGGGAGGATACTTAGGAGAATGAATGCTTAGCCAGGGCCTTTTCCGGGGCCTTGTTTATCATGGATGGTTTTGAGCCAAGAAGTGATGTGATGTGACGTAGACTTGGATCAGTCTGATGAATCTGTGGAGAATAGACTGCAGGAGAACAGTGGTGGACACAGGGAGACCAGTTAAGAGATGGTGTTGTCAATCCAAGTGTCCCGTGATGGCAGCCTGGACTAGGAGGAGAGAACAATGGAGTCGGCAAGAAGCTATGAAATGCTGTACATATCCAGAAGGTAGACTCAGTGGAGGTACCTGGTGGATTAGGTGTATAATGGTAGAGAAAAGGCTGAGTTAAGAATGACTGCCATGATTTTGGGCCTCAGAAACTCTGAGAGATGCAACTGGCACCAAATGAGAAGGAAAAGAAGGTGAGGGGGGCAGGTCTGAGAGTTGGATCAACTTCAGAGATGAGTTTCAAGTTCACCAAGGCCTGTAGGACACCCAGCTGCCAGTGCTGAGTAGGCAGGTGGATCCAGGAGTCAGGGTCTGGGTGAGGGCAGTGACTTGAGATTCAGCAACATATGTGTGATATTTAAAGTAATCAGATTGATCCCCAAGAAAGTGAATGTAAATAAAGAAGAGGAGGTAAGACCACTGAACCCTGGTGTGAGCATGATTGGGATGTCACAGAGAAAAAAAAAAAAAAAAACGGAAGAATGAGATGTGCGGCCAGTGAAGTAGGAGGAAAACCTGCAGTGGATGCTGCCCAGGACGCCAAACACGAACACCCAGGAAGAGCTTGGCTGTGCCGACACCTGTCACATGCTGCAGGCAGCTAAACGAAGGAAGGCCTGAAAACTGTTCACAGCTTTAGAAAGAGGATGGTCCTTGGGGAGCCAGACCAAAGCAGTTTTGGTGTAGTGATGACAGAAAAAGAGCGACTTTTCCCTAGCACGAGAGACCTGGTGAGAGGTTGGCTGATCTCCAACTAAGATTCTTCCCAGAAATTCATGTGTTTTCCACTTTTGACAGGTTTTGATTAATCTTTTGAGATTTGAATGTGATTCTTTTATTTGGAAGAAGTTTAAAAGAAAGGAGAGAGGAAAACATTAAAAGAGAGACACAGAGAAACAGGTAAGAAAAATACAGTCAAAGAAGAGAGAAAGAGTGATTCTCAGAGAGATCACATGGGTCTTTGAGCTGGTAAAGTGCGCACATTAAGGGCAAACCCATTATCAAATTGGTTCCCCATTGTTCATTCCCAGCCGCCTTCTTCTTTTTGCTGAATAATTAATTGGGCCTTCTATGAACAAGTAATTCAAATACACATATTTTGTTGCTCTATTACATTTCTTATCTGCTTGCTTCTGTTTCTAAAGGGTCAGTCAGTATAATTCCAGGGTGTAGGAAACTGTTTCCCACTGCATGTAAACAGAAAGGTTGAAGTTTTCAATGTAAGTATGCACTATCTTTTCATGCGATGAGTATTTCTGAACTGGATACTGTTTGGATCACCCTAACTGGTACGTATTTCTTTGACCGGTGATATTGTCACAGTTGATATTTCCTTTGCATCATGCGGTACACGTAGAAGTGCCCCGCATGTAATGTTTACTCAAGTTTTCTCACCATATCTTCCTCCGTTCTTTCCTGATTCTTGTCATTTGTCCCTTACTGCCATTAGACCATCCCTTAGGGTCAAGGCAGGAATATAGTGACTTAGCATTGTGCTGACCAAGTTTCATCTATTTGGTGAAATAATTATTTAAACAAGGATTGTGGATTTTTTTTCTAATCTTAGGAATGCAGTTTAAAAATGTCTTTCAGACTTTGGATAATCACCTTTGGTGATAACGATTGGCTTTATGTGAGCATTTTGAGGTCAGTCTATAGGTGACATTCCTGTGATATTCTTGGGGCTGAGTGTGATACCATGGCCTACAGTGGGCACTAGAAAATGGGAAGTGAACAAATGAAAGCTGAAGAGTCTGAAAGGTATGAACAAGCAGGAAGAAACAATGCTGTTGGGTCTGGTTAAAGAGGTGGCGTGGTTCAGAGACATAAGTTAATTGTAAATGTGTAACAAGAAAATGGGAGCTGGAAGGGGAAGGTAAGCTTGTAGCTGGCTTCAGGTAGGAGGAGAAAATGTACCATGACTGAATGACTGGAAATTATACTAAAAAATTTTCATTTGCTTTTTCTAGAAAGCATGGACTACATTTATCTGCCCTCTGCCCTAACTGCTGATTAAAATATAAATAGCTGGTGCTGGCAAGGTTTTTGAATATCAAAGCTTAGAATTTTGGATTTACTTTTACCATCAGCACCTTAGGAAACATACTGTGTTTACCAGAATCACAAATGGAATTGGCCATTGCCAATGTAGAGCCTTGGCAGCAGCACACAGACCAAGCAAACTCTCCAGAACACAAACATGACTGCCTGTGACTCAGTCCTGCAGGCAGAGAATCCAGCACTTCTGTGAAGAAGTCCTGGTTAGGCTTGGTTTAATGACTTTAAAAGTAGGATTTCCAAACAGGTCCTGTGTTAATGAACAAAGCTGCATAAAGCCAGCTGCTCCTGTGGACTAAACATGGGTGAGGCCTGTTCCCACCAGGCCACAGAGTAAAGTCAGCAAATTCCTCTAGGAATAAGTAGGGCTGAGAAAATAGACGGTGTAGCATTTCTTTCAATCGTGCAGAGTAAAGACCTTTCTTCTATTGAAAGGCAGAGTTTCAGCCAAGATCTTTTCGGTGGCATTTAAATATTATTCTAATAAGAGAAATTGGTTCTAGGGAAACAGAACACACACACACACACACACACACACACACACATACACACACACATTAGGGAGACAATATGAATATTATTATTATTATTTTGAGACTGATTTTTATTTTATTGCCTAGGCTGGAGTGCAGTGGCACGATCTCAGCTCACTACAACCTCTGCCTCCCAGGTACAAGCAATTCTCCTGCCTCAGCCTCCTGAGTAGCTGGGATTACAGGCGCATGCCACCACGCCCGGCTAATTTTTGTATTTTTAGTGGAGATGGGTTTCACCATGTTAGGATGGTCTCGATCTCCTGACCTCGTGATCCACCTGCCTCAGCCTTCCAAAGTGCTGGGATTACAGGTATGAGCCACCGCACCAGGCCCTAATATGAATATTATTTTAAGGAATTGGCTCATACAAATATGGAGACTGGAAAGTTCGTAATCTGTGGGGCAAGCTGGCAGGCTGGAAATTCAGATAGGGGGCGATGCTACCACGATGCTTCAGAATGAAGTCTGAAATCTGCAGGACAGGCCAGTAGGCCGGGAACTCACACAGGGTGTTTATATTGTAGTTTTGAGGAGAATTCTGATTGGAGGGAACCTCTGTCTTTTCTTTTAAGTTCTTCAGCCGATTGGATGAAATCTACAACATTATGACTGATAATCTGCTTTACTTAAAGTGAGCTGATTGTAAATATTAATCAAATTCACAAACATCTTCACAGCAATCTCTAAACTATTGCTTGACCAAACAAACAGCTGGCACCATACCCTAGCCAAGTAGACACAGAAAGTTACCTATCACAGTAAATATGGAAGCTTCAGATATTTATTTACTTTCTAAATTAATAGTATGTTTGAACTGTAGGAAAGTTTATATTGGGTAGTACAAAATGTACTTCAAATAGAAACTTTTTGTTTTCCATTAATGAGATGCAAATATGTGTGAGTGAATACTGTGATTTTGGATCAGCACTCTGGGTGTTATTTTTGTTTGGCTCAGTAGCAGAACGGATTTGAAAATAAATGAAGAAAAGAACTCCCATTATTTTTTTAAGATTTTTTTTTATTAATCATACTTGCCCTTTTTCTCATTCGCCAAAACAATGTCTCCTGCCAATTTAATAGTTTATTAAAAATGTGTAGTAGAAATAATACTAGTATTCATACAGGAAATAAAGCTATATATTTGGTTTCAATAATGCAGATAAGTCCATACTTTCTATATCAATGAGAAGTTGATCATTAGTAGATACTTTATTACCTAGTAATAAATTCCAAGTACCTTGGAATTTCATATCTAGGGAATATATTTGTCTTTATAAAACAAAATATGTTCATCATTTTTAAATTGCCACAACATTTTAACCTACTTTCTTTCACTTATGTTTCTCATTTCCATGGAGTTTTGGGGGAGTGGAGTGAATCGTCTTTCCACGATGGTGTTCTTTGCCTTTGGACTTAGCATATACATGAGAGCTCTGTATTAGCACCTCAGCTCATCTTCGACCTATATTCCTTCCCCTCAGCTGCCACGTGTATTTCTTCTTTTAGAGTAATTTTATTTATTATTGTTATTTTTATTTTATTTATTTTTTTATTATACTTTACGTTTGGGGATACAGGTGCAGAACGTGCAGGTTTGTTACATAAGTATACATGTGCCACGGTGGTTTGCCGCACCAATCAATGGAGTGCTGGGTGTATTTTAAACTTCATATCTTAAACTTCATATCCTATCACCAGATTGCTGGAAAAAGAGATCTGAGCCTTGGACTAGATTTGGTTTTCAACCCTGCAAGGCTCATGGTTTTCTTACTCAGCCATTCTGAGTTCCTGGCCATTTTGGAATGTGCCACTGTGGTCATACATTTATTTTCTTTTCTCTGTTTCTTAATGTGCCAGTCTGGGTGTAAGACTGCCTGTTCTTTGGAGAATTTACACAAGGCTGTGAAAATTATCTGGCATACTTCACCAAGTCCTCAAACACTCCAGCCTGTGGTCTGAGATACGAAGAAGTTTAACAGCCACTTTACTAACAGATAGTGAATACCTACCTTTCTGGTCAAGGGCAGTGTGCTCACCAGCTAAACCCTACCCCCAGATGAACCAGTTCTTTATTCTGGGCATATCGCTGGTAGCCAATGGCAGTTTTCTGATTAGTTGGAACTCCCATTGCAAATCATAGAGAATGAACTTAACCTGGAGTCACAGGAAATAGGAAATTTATAGACTGTCATTAAAAATGCTAGAGGTCTGCTCATTCCCCATGTTCTGTGGTCATGGCCCATTTTTTTCTCTTTCTGTCTGATATGGTTTGGCTGTGTCCCCACCCAAATCTCATCCCACCAGGTCCCTCCCACAACATATGAGAATTATGTAGGTCCCATAATTATGTAGCTCCCATAGTTCTCATATGTTGTGGGAGGAACCTGGTAGGAGATAATTGAATCATAGGGGCAGTCCCCCCATACTGATCTCACTCATGGTAGTGAAGAAGTCTCACAAGGTCTGATGGTTTTATAAAGGGAAACCCCTTTTGCTTGGTTCTTTCTCTCTTTTGCCTGCTGCGATGTAAGATGTGCCTTTTGCCATCTGCCATGATTGTGAGGCCTCCCTAGCTATGTGGAACTGTGAGTCTATTAAACCTCTTTCTCTTTATAAATTACCCGGTTTTGGTATGCCTTGATAATTGGTCCATACCGTCTATTAGTTCTGCTTTCTTCTTTACTAACTTCATCTTCAGCAGGCTCTTAACAAATGGTGTGATATGTCAATGGGAGCTCCAAGTTTATATACTAGAAGTTGAGCAACCACAGAAAGAGTGTATCTTTTCCCAACGTTTCCAGAAGACTGTTAAGAGCTCACTCTGCCTTATCTAGTATGGATCTCATGGGAATCATCCTGGACAAGAGAATGAAATATTCTGACCTAGCAGGTTTGGGTCAGGATTTGACTCACTTGATACACAATCCACATATACCGTATGTCTCCCCCAGCATGTAGAGTCAGTATAGGTGGAGCTACGTGTATAGAAGCTCTCTACCAGAAGCTTTGGGTGTGGAAGACACAGCCTGAACCAAAACTATGGAGCACAGCATGATGTAAGCTTAGGACATTCATGAAGGGTTTATGTTAAGTGAAGGCCAGCATGTCCTTAGGAAGTAATCATTGTCATTGCATGAATAAGGTTGATTGAAAATGAAAACACCAAATTTGAAAAGATCTATAATATTGCTAGTGAGTCCCAAATTCATGTTATGGGTGGTCATTAGTTGTCTCAAGCCACAACATCAGACACACTATATTAATGCTGTTATTTTGAATTTTATTTATTTCATAATTATTTTTTCATTTATTTTATAATTTTACATTTTATAAGTGTGTGGTTTCTGTAAACTTAAGGACTTCTGGGCTAGTTGTATTTCTCTATCCTTAATTATAATACAAATAATTTAAAACTGGATTTCTGCATCATTGTTTTTTCTTGAAAGATATACTCTTTTAGACCAGGTTATAATTTTTCTCCCATAAAATGTAGCAGTGTTTAAATGTAAGGAAGAAAGTTATAAAGACTTTTTTTTTTTTTTGAGATGGAGTTTCGCTCTTGTTACCCAGGCTGGAGTGCAATGGCACGATCTTGGCTCACCGCAACCTCCGCCTCCTGGGTTTAGGCAATTCTCCTGCCTCAGCCTCCTGAGTAGCTGGGATTACAGGCACGCGCCACCATGCCCAGCTAATTTTTTGTATTTTTAGTAGAGACGGGGTTTCACAATGGTGACCAGGATGGTCTTGATCTCTTGACCTCGTGATCCACCCGCCTCAGCCTCCCAAAGTGCTGGGATTACAGGCTTGAGCCACCGCGCCTGGCCCATAAATATTTTAATACTCATTGTTGACTAAAAAAATTAAAGTTGATAGAATAGAGGGCAAACTTTTGTCTTTCACGAGATAAAAATCTATAAAAATGATGTGTAGAAGTATAGAAAATTGTTGCTATAGGAATTTATGATTCTCATCGGTATTTTAAAGTATATTAAAATAAGTGTTAAATAACTTTTTAACATAATTCTAAACAGTGTCTAGTTTTTAACATAATTGCCATTGCTACTGAAAGATTTTTCTGTTTGACACTTGACAATGTAACCCACAAGTAATTAATTAATGAAAGTATCTGTAGCTATGTTGGCATAATTACTACTTCTTATTTAAAAATTTTAGTATCTATTTCCACATTGTTTCTCATAGTTAATTTCTTTTTAAATTTAGTTGTATTTAAATTTATAATTGCCATATATAATTTCACATATTCATGGGGTATAATGTGCTGTCTCAATGCATATATGCATAGTACAATGAACAAAGCATAAAAATTATGGTATTCAGCACCTTAAACATTTATCATTTCTTTAGGGGGACAACATTCAAAATCTTCTTTTTAAAACATATATTTCATTGCTACTTGCTGTGGTTGCCCTACTGAGCAATAGGACACAACACTTATTCTTCCTAACTGTAATTTTTTAACTAGTGACCAACCTCTCCTGATACCCGCCTCCCGCTCCTCCTTCCCAGCCTCTGGTAACCACTATTCTACTCTCTACTCCTATGAAGTCTGCTCTTTTATATTCTACAAATGTGTGAGGTCATGTATTTGTTTTATCGTGCCTGGATTAGTTCATTTAACATAATGTCCCCCAGACTCATCTGTGTTGCTGCAAATGACAGGATTTCATGGAATTTTATGGCTGAATAGTATTCCATTGTGCATATGTGTATGTATCACTTTCTCTTTCTCCATTCATCTGTAGAAGACTTTTAGATTGATTTCCATATCTTGACTATTATGAATACTGTTGCAGTAAACATGGGTATGCATATTTATTTATTTACAATTTTGACATGCTGATTTTATTTCCTTTGGATATATACCCAATAATAGGACTGCTAGATCATACCATAGTTCTATTTTTAATTTTTTGATGAACCTTCATACTGTTTTCTATGATAGCTGAATGAATTTATTTACATTCCTACCAACAATGTACTGAATTCCCTTTTTCTGTATTCTTGCCTGTGTATCTTTTTGTCTGATAATAGCCATTCTAACTGGGGTGAGAGGATACCTCATTGTGATTTTGATTTCCATTTATCTGATGATTAGTGATATTGAAATTTTTATATATATCTATTAACCATTTTATATCTTCTTTTGAGAAATGTCTATTGTGGTCTTTTGCCTGTTTAAAAATTAGATTTTTTTTTTTAAAGTGATTGAATTGCTTGAGTTCCTTGTAAGTTCTGGGTTTCAGCCCCTTGTCAGATGCATATTTTGCAGATACTTTCTCCTGTTCTGTAGGATGTCTCTTCACTTTATTGTTTCCTTTGCTGTTCAGAAGCTTTTGAGTTTGATGTAACCCCATTAGTCTGTTTTTGCTTTTATTGTCTCTGCTTTGGAGATCTTATTATAAAAATTTTTGTCCAGTTGAAATTCATGAAGCATTGATTCACTAGGATTTCTTCAACTAATTTCATAGTTTTGGGTCTCACATTTAAGTCTTTAATCCATTTAGAGTTGATTTTTGTATATGGTGAGAGATGGGGTCTGGTTTCTATCTTCTATATGTGTATATATAGTTACTTCAAATTGATGCTTAAAAACGCAGCACCTTTGCCATCTGTATAGTATGAAGCAAAAATTTGATAACTTGTTGAAATGTTGAAAATGTTACTATACTTGCATTTTTCTCAAACTGACAACTCATATGCCATATTTCAAATTATTCCATTAATATTCCTATCTTTAGTGACTGACATTCACTTAAAAAAAAATCACAAAATTGTTCAAATAGAAATAGTTAAAAAAACAGTTTCTTTTTATACCTATTTCTGGTTTGGATTTTGAGTTTTTAATGTTTTGTTAAGCAAGTTCACCAATTTGTTCCTGTATTTGGAATAATTCTCCATATTAGCCATTCATTCATTTAAAAATTATTATGGTTTGTGACCATAATGTGCTGGGCTGTGATTTATGTTCCAGGGATGTGTCAATGTACAAATCAAAGTTTCTCTTTCTCACAGGGTTTCCATTTTAGATGTCTTGGTTTAATTTATTTGATACATTTATGCTTTTCTAAATATAGGCTAGTCACAATTTATTAAGGACCCAAACATTAAATATAGTGTTACACATCCCTTGAAAAAAATTCTTTGTTAGCCTTGATATCCTATAGATTTTATTCAGATTTAACCTTTCCTTGATTTGTTTGTAACATCAAGCCATAGATGGTCTTGACTATTGTATTAGTGTGCTAGGGCTTCTGTAACAAAGCATCACAAACTGAGTGGATTAATGAATAGAAATGCAATTTTGGAGATGGAAGTCAAAGACCAAGGTGTCTCTCTGAAGGCTGTGAGGGAGAGTCTGTTGCAGGTTTCTGGTAGTTCCCTAGCAATCTTTTATGTTAATTGGCTTTTGTGTCTTCATTCCGAGCTCTGTTTTCATGTTCATGTGATGCTCCTTTTCTTAAGGACACCAGTCATATTGGTTTAGAAGCCTACCCTACTCCAGTATGACCTCATCTTAATTAACTACATCTTCAGTGACTCTGTTTCCAAATAAGGTCACATTCTGAGGTACTGGGGTTAGGACGCTATGAATTTTGGGAGGACATAAGATAGTCCATAACAACCACCATGGAGTAGATGAGATTTACTTTTTCATTTAAAAGCAGTTATTACTGAAAGTACTACACTGGGAGCGATTGATACAGCAGTTAATTAAAAAAGAAAACAACATGTTTAGACCCCGATTTTATAAAGCTGACTGGCAGGTCACATTCAAAATGGTGCTAAGACAGGCATTCAGGTCCTGGCTATTCCACATCCTAAAAGTTGATGGTAGAAACCTGCTTTCCACGTCAAAGCTGCTGTCCTAACATAGCTGTCACTTCCTTGTGAGTCCTCAGCTAGTAGCCACTGAAGGGTCAGGTTTCCTGCCATGATACAGTAAGTGACTCTAGTTACTATCACATGCTAGCTTCTGTTCATGAAAATGATGGCTTCCTGCCCTTCTACCCCCCGACCTCCCAGTCAGTTAAGAGGCTAACTCCCTGATCTTCACCTTCCTGCCTTTATGTATTGCCAATCTCAGGATATCCAACTGCAACTCAGGCACTTCCTCTGAAGCTTGATTAAAAATATTAGCATGACTTACTATATTTGAAGCTTACTAGGAAGAAAGTAGTTTGCCAGGCAAATATAGTGATTCATTAGAAAAATAAGCTAGTTATTGAGATTTTAAAAAATCAATTCATCAAAATGGTGGCAACAGACTATACATGGCACCTCTAAAAGAGTTCAAATTAAACAACAGGTGCTCCCCAAATTCATTAGTTTTATGGTTAGAAAGAAAGTTCTGTAACTTTTTGTAAAATTAATGCCAGAACTATTTTATGCTATAAAATATTTTCCAATTTTCAGAATGAATGAAGTAAGTATAACTGAAGATCGCTTTCATCTTAATGGGAATCTACAAAAGTGAATCCTAATTTTTCTTCAGAGATTGCATTAGTAGACTTCAAAATCTGGCAAGGAGTGTGTGTGTGTGTGTGTGTGTGTGTGTGTGTGTGTGTGTGTGTATTTCAGTCTATACATCCCTTAAGGTATTCATGGTGCACCCATAATAGATTGCTTTATAAACTTTAAAAAAGTCATCAGGCAGCTATTAAACAGACTTCTTAGAAACATGTTAAAAGTTTCTATAAAGATGTTCATCCCTAAATAACACCTATTTTTATTAAAATAGATATGCATGGGCTTTAGTTAAATTGGAAGTCATCTTTTCCATTCCATTTATATAAAAAATGTGGAATATGTAAAGTTAAAGCTGGAGGAATTAGTCCAATAGCCAATGTCCTCAGTAGGTGATGAATGAACTAAAACCTCGTAAGCAGATTGAGCTTGGTGAGAACTGGCATTCAAACTGCAACCTTTGCCTCCCAGAAACTGGAAATTCAGACTGAATTTTCTTTAATCTATATTGTTATCTTAAAGACAGCAGTGTTTGAAACACTGTGGGCCACTGATATTTTATAATTTGAAAAAACCATTGTTAAGGTTTTCTGTGCCAGTACAAAGAATATAATCTTTTATTTTTCCTAAAATACCAGGTTCTGCTAAAGAAAATCAAACAAACCACCCTTGGAAAAAAGGACTTTGTTGTTGTTGTTGATCCAAATAGAGTCAAAGAGTCAATTTCTTAGGATATAAATAATTATTTAACATTTCTAATACACATCTAGAAGGCGAACTATGTAGAACTAGTGAAATATAAGCTACATTATTGTAGCTTTAACTTGTGAATAAGGTAAGATAGTTATTTTCTTGGGGTGTTGCCTTAAGTATCATAGTGGTGAGCTAGACATTTTTTGCTAAACTCTGCTGACAGTCTTGATACCTTGTTGAGATCAGGTTTATGGACACAGGGTAGTTTTACTTATTTATTATTTCCTCCTGGGATACCGATGAAACATGTTGCCTGGGAATCCTGACAGTCCCAAGACAGCAAATATTTGTTCCAGTGAGTGATCTGTAATGTATCCATGAGGAAGTTTAACAAAAGTAGGTGCCATCTTTAGAAAAATGTTCTTTTGCAAACCTGAATGTCAATCCCTTTGATGATGCTCTTGCCTCCCTGGGTGTCCACCTGTCATTCTCTAAAGGGAAAATAAAATGATTTGTGTAATTATTCTCTGGAGGCAAAAGGAGAGTGCATCAGGAACTACTCAGGAGACGTTACTTTTTGATAGGTAATTTTGTTTTCTCCTTTTATTTTTATTGCCATATTTTCACATTTTTTGGTAAGACAAGAAGTGAAACCTTGTCATGAGTGTCGAATTTAATGATGGATCTGTTGGAGAGATGACTTTCCATACTGGGCATTGTTGGGAAAGAATGATTTGTTACCTGCCCTTGCTGCTCAAACACTATTAGAGCAGCGTTCTGATTCTTGTTTCTGGACTGAGCCAGGTTCACGTTTCTGCTGTGCGACAGCACTTCACATGTTTGAAAAGAACTACTGGGCTGGGCGGGGTGACTGACACTTGTAATCCCAGCACTTTGGGAGGCTGAGGTGGGCGGATCACTTGACGTCAGGAGTTTGAGACCAGCCTGACTAATATGATGAAACCTCATCTCTACCAAAAATACAAAACTTAGCCAGGCCTGGTGGCATGCACCTGTAATTCCAGCTACATTGGAGGCTGAGACAGGTGAATCAGTTGAACCTGGGAGGCGGAGGTTACAGTGAGCTGAGATCGCACCATTGTACTCCAGTCTGGACAAGAGTGAAACTTGCTCTGAAAACAAACAAACAAACAAAAAAAAAAAAAAAGAAAAGAAAAGAACTAGGGTACCTGCTCTTATCGTCTCTAAAGCAGCATTGCCAGTAGAAATAAAATGTTTGCCACATAACCAAGTTAAAATTTCTAGTAGCCACATTTAAAAAGTGCAAATAGAAACAGGTAAAATTAACTTTAATAATGTGTTTGAGTTAAACCAACACTCCAACATATTATTTTGACATTTTCAGTATAAAAATTATAAAAAAGACAGTTTATGTTTGTTTTTTTTTATGACTAAACCTTGGCAGTCTGAAGTGTATTTTATGCTTCTAGCACCTTTTATTTTTGACTAGCCTTGTATTATGAGCTAAATATCCACATGTGGCTAGTGGCAGCCTTTCCAAATAACATATTCCAAACCAGATATTCCCAATCTTAGAATAGTCTTGATAGTTTTAGAGATTTGAGTTTGTCCATGCCCTGCTCCAGCTGATCTGAATCTTATTAATATGTGCTAATCCTGTTAATATGTGCTGATCCTGTCGTGCAGTTGTGCCCTCTCTAGGATAGACTAAACCTTTGCCTGGTCTGATTTTACAGCCTACGATGTGGTTTCTGAAGCTTGGGTGTGCATACTAAATCACCTGGGAATCTTTCTGACATGCGGAGTCTGATTCTGTAAGTCTGGAGTAGACCTCAAGATTCTGCATTTCTGAAAGCTCTTGGTGACAATGAAATAGCTGGTCCAGGGACCACACTTTAGGTAGCGAAAGCCTAGGGTGACAGTTTTGGGGGAACTTCTTACTATTGATTATTCTAACTTAAACTGATTGCCAAAATATCTAAGGAGATTTTGCCCAGTATATGTTGCTACCAAGATTTGACTTTTCATATTATTCTTGTACATTGGTTTTCTAAACGCTAGTATAGAATTTTGCATGTGTTACTGGTACATCTTGCTACATTCAGTCTATCAAGCAGAGCTTGAGGTGTCACTGTGCGTTCTTGTTCTTTAATCTATGTTTTCAGAATTGCTGCCTCCCCTTAAGTGATCCCTACATCCTGACACTATTTACATAATACCATTCTTCATGTCAGAGAAAAAAAAAGTGGACTTGGTTCTTTGCATTAAAATTGATTCACTGATTTTTTTTTTTTTAGGTTGTGAGAATTTGAGTGGTAAGTTACCAAATTATATCTCTCACCCTCTCTGGTCCACAAGATCAGCCAGTGTGGAATCCTGACACATTCCTTTCTGATGCTTAGAAATATTGTTTCTCTTGCATTGTCATATTTACCAGAATGCTTTATCAGATTAAAAAGAAGAGTGCAGACCTTAACCTCTAGGAGTTAAAGGTATTATTCATAGGGAGTGTGATTGATTGATACTGTTGGTTCCACTGGAATTGGATGAATACTAGATGAGCTATTAGACTAAACTCTTCTTTGGGAGGTTTTCTTATGAATGAAAGGGCTCAGGGTCATACAGCTTCAAGGCTTGAAGGTCCATTAAATGCCATTCTAGGCCACTTCCTCATTTTACAGATCAGGAAACATGGACATACAGAGGTTATATGATTTGTCTAGACAAGCTATAACGTCACCTCTGCTGAAATGTCACCACCCCGGAGAGCCTGCTCTTTCCATCTCCTGGCCTGCTTCATTTCTCTCTCACTACTAGCTGTTATTGTGGTATGTATATTATGTCTGTTTTGTCATTTGTATTTTGTCTCTCTCAACTTAACTCTAGGATAAAAGCTCCATAATTTTGTTTTAACTGTTTTGTCCTATTGCCTGGCAAACAGTCTGTGATCAGAAGACATTTTTTACAGACTTAGTCAATTTATGGCCTAAACACAGTGATCCACACTCCAAGTTTAGATAATTCTTTAACTGTAATGACTTATGGGGTATGGGTGGGGGTGAAGGCTTATTAATTTTTTGTGTTTTGGTTCTGAGATTAAATGCTGATCTTAGACATCTTATAAGGCTAGGAGTAATGCTGAAATTCAACAAGGGGCTGGCATGAGAAAGCAAGGTGTCTCTAAAATGGATTAGTGAGAAATGAGAGGGTAAAGGTTGCACATTGGAAGCTTACCTTGCTTTTATGTTCATTATTGTTTGTTGTAAGGAATTCAAATTATTCCCTGAAGACTTATATAAAATTGGGTGATTTATACAGTAGATGTCTCAGACCTAAAATAGAGAGAATATTATTGCCCTCATAGGTTTCTGGTGAGAATTAAATGAAATAATGTATCCCTGGCATTCAGCATGGCGTTTGACATAAAGTTTGTTATAGTAGTATCATCAACATAAAAATATTCTAGATATTTTATGTCACTCATTTCACATCTGTCAGTGGCTGCCTGATAGGGTAGGTATCACCATTAAAAAGTGGTGTTTTCAAACTACTTGAGTATATAGATACATGGACAGACAGTCAGATTTTGGGTATTTCTTATTTTAAAATTTAATGTTATTTACCAGTAGTGCCTCCTGTTAAACCTACAGTTTCCCACTATGCCTACATTATGTTGAAAATAAGTGCCAGAACGCTGATCCTGGAGATTTTACTTTACTCTAAACAGAATGCATTCCTACACTTACACACTTGTGATTCTTTAAAAATGAAGTGATGCTGAGTTATTTTGGTGGGTCCAGTTTGTAGCATTCACATCCAAATGTGCAAGTTTTAAAAGTTGAGTCAAAAGCACAAACAGTGGGCATCTACCTATTTAATATTTATTTCTTTGAAAAATATAAGAACATAGAGGATATTTATCGTCTTGATTATTCAGACCTCCAGGCTTCAGATCTCTCTGGGTGCATTTCATAGATAAGAAATAAAATCAACCACTAACCTGAAATAATTAATTTTGAGGGACACAGTTCTTTTATAATGTGTGTTAAAATTATCTTCAATATGTCGTAGTAAACAATTAACATTTCACAAAGAAACATTATTTATGCTACTTTAAGCATCTTTTTTTTGGAGAGATTTTGTGTTGATCCAATTCGTGTTTCGGAAAGACAGCCATTGTGTATTTTGGTGGGTGGGTTTTTCTATTTTTATAGGTTGTTTAGAGTTCTGTTTGAGTCAGCAGACTACTCTGATTTAGTTACAGCTTATTTTTTTCCTAATGAATATATTGCAGTAACTTTTATAATTTTTTAAGAATGAAAAAGTATTTTGTGTTGTTAACTTTCAGATTATTTAAAATTCAAGATTTGAATTTTGGATTCAGAGAATGATCACTAACATTTAAGAGGTCTTTTATGGTAGTTTTAAAACATATCCATAAATTTAATTATCGTTCTCTTGACTATAGATAGGCTTAATGACTCAATTATAGCAAATACGATGCAGCAGACTCATGCCTGCCTAGCCTAAATCACGAAGAGCTACACAACTTTCGCAGGTACTTGTTCTGTCTCTCTGTTTCTTTCTGTCTGTCTTTCTCTCTCTGTCTGTCTCTCTGGAGAAACGCATCTTTTGCAGCCAGGAGCCTGCATTTGAGAGCTATGACTACTCTGAAGCTAGTGTCTTGTAGAGGCCTCATAAACAGGCCACATGGAGGCGCCCAAGGTGTCCCTCTGTTTCAGCTCCCAGCTGTTCTTGTCTTCCCACCCAGGCATCAAACATACGGGCTGTCTCTAGCCCCAGCCACTCATGATTTTGCTATTAATACATCCACATGCAAGTCCCCAAGTAAACTCCTCTTAGCCAAGTCCAGGTAATCCCTGGAGCCATGATAAGCAACAATAGTTAAAAAAAAAAAATGTCATTGTTTCATGCCACTAAATCTGGGGTAGTTTGTTATACAGATAGAGACACCTCTGGTCTTTGAAGTGTTCTTAGGATGAATCTAAGTTTGGTGACCCACAAGTCAAGAGACAATTGAGAACTGAGATGTGGTCCATGCCTCATCCTTTAGTAGACCTAACTGGCTGTTAGACGGAGTATGCCTCAGTTCTCTGGGTAATTAGATCACCAACCGTTTTATCCCAGATGTCAGCAGGACTTTTCAGATTTCCATGTATATCACTGTCCTTATTGGACAGTTAATAAATCAAAAAAGGCTGAAATTCTTTTAAGGAAAGAGACTAGACTCCTCTGTACTTTTACAAAACTGCCCAGAATGACAAATTCCCCCTGGAAATTTTCATATTTAAGTATCCTACTCTGAATTCAGTTAATCATATAATATTACACTATTCTGTCACTTTATTTCCACAATACTTATTGAGCCGGTTGGGTTACTTTTTCTCTTTTAACTTCGAGTTAGAGTTTTCTTATCTTGATGTCTTTGCTATTATATTTGACCAAATCTAAGAAAACTTGATTGTAAGAAGCACCATTATGTTAGCTGCTAATGTGGAAGAAAAGATGCTGATAAATAATTATGTCATAGATTTTAAGATATGGACCCAAAATGAAGGACATCAAAATGTGAAAAAAATCTCTCTCTTAAATGGATGCAATGGAATATTTAACAATGATTGTCTCATACTCTAGCAAATAATATCTCAGAAATTCAGGATAGGCTTGAGGGAGTAGCCATAAGTTGGGTGAACCTGACGCAGGGGCTGATCTGCGCTCTAAAATGTAGAACTTAAGTAGTTAACTACTTGAAACGGAACCTTTCTGTTACAGCTGACTGCTGTTACCTCAGACCCCAACAGTACCTTTTAAACGTCCATGTCTGTCATTGTCCTTACTTGGAGAAGTAAGAAGTCATAAAAAGGCTGGGATTCATGTAAGGAGAAAGCCTGAACCTCTATATTTTTGTCAGATTTCCCAGATAACTCAGATACAGCCCAAAGTTTGAGAGCCGCTACTCTGGAACACACTTCCAATCTGGCAGAGAAAGTGGAAAATAAATGTGCCTCGTATGTTTGGAATTTTTGTTTTTTGAGAGGGAGTCTCACTCTGTCACCCCGGCTGGAGTGCAGTGGCGGGATGTCATCTCACTGCAACCTCTGCTTCGTGGATTCAAGCTGTTCTCCTGCCTCAGCCAGCTGAGTAGCTGGGACTACAGGCGCATTCCACCAAACCCAGCTAATTTTTGTATTTTTAGTAGAGACGGGATTTTCCCATGTTGGCTAGGATGGTCTCGGTCTCCTGACCTCATGATCTGCCCTCCTCCACCTCCCAAAGTGCTGGGATTACAGGCATGAGCCACTGCGCCTGGACATGTTTGGAATTTTTAAAGGACAGCTAAGGTAATCTAAAAATGCAGAGCTGGGAGGAAAGGAACTCCGCAAATCATAAAGATTAATCTCAGGAATTGTGAAGTTTGGTGGAAACAAAGGCCTGAATGTGGAGAATTAGGAAATTCCCCTAAAAGGAGAGAGAAACATCTGAGACTCCCTTGAGTTGTTGGGAAAGGCATGTTTTCTAGAAAGGGAGTGTTAGGATGCAAAGTACAAAAAATATTTGATGTTCCTAGAACAGAAGCTTTGTGTAAAGTTGATTGTCCTGGCAGAGCACAAGACTGGAGTCAGGGAATCCAATTATATGGGCCTAGTGATGCTCCATGCTGGAGGTAAGGAGAGCCTGTCATGGAGTCGTGGCTGCTGTAATGGAGACAACTAAAGGGTCTGGATATATAATAAGAGCAAAAGTATATACATTTGATTGTTTTCAGAATTGATTTCTTCTCCAAAAATGACCTAGAGTTTCAATAACCAACTGCTTTGTAGATATTAGTGACCCAAAATCATGCAGATTATTGTCTCCCACTTTAGTAAACTCAGGAGTTTGGGAGCTGGATAAAACCTTTTTTTTCAAAAGGAAAAAACAGATTCACAAGTCTTTGAGCTGGGAAAACAGAGAAAACAAAAAAAAAAACTTCAAACCTTTTGTCCAGAGGATCTGATTTGTTTTTAAAGATACTTATACTGCAAATTTTGCCTAGAACATTTGCAGATCCAGCTTCTTAAAACTCAGGTGTGATTGTCCAGCTATGAATGGAGACTCGAGATTGCTATCTCTTACAATGACTAGTCTTCCCTGCCCTTAGCTCACAAGGCTTTACTAATTCTGTTCTTCAAATATTGACCACTGACAATAATATCCCACTGTATATTTACAATTTACAAAGCATTTTAATTCACATCATCACATTTATTTTTCAAACAATCGTGAGTGTTGAACAAGATAGACTTCAGATACTTCCAGTGACTTTCTGAAGCCACACAGATAGTAACATGTAACCTGAAGATCCGATCCTGTTGTTTTGATTCAGTGCTTTATTCTTTCCTCCCGTTTGCCAGATTTTTTCATGTCCTTTAAGGTAGATGTCTAATAAATATTGGAATCATAATATTTTTCATCTGGAAGGGAACTTTAATAGACATGTGTTCTCTCCTGTGTACTTCAGAGCTAGAGAATGGTCACCCTGAGAATCGTGGTGGTTGAACCAAAGTCAGAAAACAAGTTAACAAATAGGAAATCCGCTACTGATTCCCTGATTATTCTTTGAAACTTCAGACCCTTCTATTCTCCTATCCTAATAATTAAGCTCTCTGCCAGTTCCCTTTACTGCTGCTGACCACCTCTTCCAGATCGGCCCTGTTTGCAGCTTTGGCCTTGGACCACAGGTGGCGATGGATATTTTCTCCTTGGATTTCTTTCTTTCCATCCCCCTGAAATAACAGGAGCAGAAGCAGCATAGGTCATTTGTCAGCTCTCTTGTGACTGTAATTTCTTTATCACATATTTCTATTGCCAATATACCTACCCTTGGTAAAGCTAAATACAGAGTAGCAAAGAAATACATTGCTTTAAAAGAATTTTGTGCTTCTATGGAATAGTTAGCAAAGTATTTTTTTTTTTTGTTCTAATCAGCACATGTTAAAAGATGATGTATTTCCTTTTTCAAAGTAGACGATTTCTTTGTGGGTACTTCATTTCTTTGCTTGAATTTGAAATTGTCTGTTTTCCTAATGGAAATATAAATTATAGGTGAATCATTTTTGGGGGGTAATTTGGCTCCTTTTTAGTGGCATTTATAAAATTTATAAAAATGAAAGCAGAATGAGTCTTTGCAGAACCAGTCATAGTGTCATGAAAGCAGAGCTAATGTTTTACAAAAGGATCATGTGCTCATGTCTTCCTTGCCAGGCTTACTGATTAACTAGTCACTGTCAAAGAGTAGTGTGTGTTTCTCTAATTCTCAAGTTTTCCCAGATAAGCATGTTTTCCACATTCCATAGTTGTTTTCTCTTAGAATCTAGGGAAATCATGATCATTTTAGCACTCTTTTCTAGTCTCCAATGCTTTTTTTGTGTTGTACTTTATAAATTACATATAAAAACGTGTTCGTTGTTGAAACATTTTGCTTCGTTCTTGCCATGGCCCAACCAACATGGAGTGGTGATTTGTTGATTTAAAGGGGGATTATATCTCCCAACATTTGGAAACTAAACAACACACTTTAAATTATGCATGGCTCAAAGAGGAATGCTCAAAAGAAATTTAAAAAGTACATTCTAGTGAATGAAAATTAAAATGCATTATACAAAAAATGGGGGGACAGAAACAAAGCAGTGCTGAAAGGGGAATTTATAACACTAAATGCATACATTAAAAAAGGGGACAGGTCCTAAATAGTAATCTAATCTCCCAGCTAAAGACTCTAGAGAATAAAAAAAGAGGGATGGGAAATGAAACCAAAGCAAACAAAAAGACAGACATAAGAAAGATAATAGCAAAAATCAATGGAATTCAAGAGAGACAAATATTGGAAAAATTCAGTGAAACAAAGCGTTGGATCATTGGAATGATCAATCAAATTGACAGTCTTCTAACAAGACTGACAAAGAAGAAGAGACAGAAGACACAGGTTACCAACACGGGCAACAAAACTGGGAATGTCATTATATACTACGCAGCCATTAAAATGGTAGTGAGGGAATACTACGTACAACTCTACATACATATTTGACAACTTAGAGCAGATGGAACAAATCCTGAAGAAATGCAAACTACCAACACTAACATTAAATGGGTAACCTGAATAATTCTGTAGTTATTAAGGAAATTGAACTCATAATTTAAAACCTTCCAAAAAGGAAAAAAAGAAAAGCCTAGATGGTTTCCTGGTGAGATGATTTCTACAAAACATTTAAAAATGAAATAACAACAATCCTGCATAGTGTCTGCTTCTGTGTAGAAAACAGAAGGAAGAAAATATTTACCAATTCATTTTATGAGGATACATTACCCTGATACCAAATCAGACAAAAACAATATGAGAAAATAAAGCTACAGGTCAATATTCGTCATTAATATAGATGCAGAAATACTCAAAAATGACAAAATCAAATCTAACAGTATATAAAAATAAGTTGTTTTCTTCCTTTCCTCATTCATTCACTTTATTTTTTTATTTTTGGAGATAGTTGCACTCTGTTACTCAGGCTGGAGTGCAGTGGGGTGATCATGGCTCACTGCAGCCTCAACCTCCGAGGCTCAGGTCCTCCTCCCATCTCAGCCTCCTAAGTAGCTGGGACTACAGACCTAGGCCACCATATCTGCCTTATTTTTGTATTTTTTGTAGAGATAGCATTTTGCCATGTTGGCCACGGTGCTCAAACTCCCAGGCTCAAGTGATCCTCCTGCTCTGGACTCCCAAAGTGCTATGATTACAGGAAGGAGCCACCATACCCGGCCCCATCGCTTTTAAATATTCTTTAGTCCTGTGTTTTCTGTGAGGGATCTCATGTTGAAAGGGGGCAAATTCAAAGACCTGTGAATCAGGAGATTTGAAAGGGAGTGCTACTTTTGTTTGTAGTTCTAGTTTCTTCAGTGTAGGAGTCAGAATTTATTATTCTATGATGTAATAAAAAGTGTAGTCACAATGATATTCAACCCAAGTTTCTGCAAAATATAGGTGTTTCTGTGTTTAATTTAACGGAGTCCTTTTGAAGCACCTTATTTATTTATATAGGTATTTATTTTTTTATTTGACAAAACATGCATATTATGGGGTCCACCATGTTGTCTTGATATATGTTTATATTGTGGGATGACTAATTCAAGCTAATTAACACATTCATCTTCCTCACATACTTACCATTTTTTGGTGAGGAAAACATTTTTGTATTTATATTCAGAATCAACATTGTTCAATTACTTGTTCTGGCATCTTATGTTATCTAGAGGAGAAAAATTTTTAGAATGCATAGACTTTTCTATCTCTGTAGATACTAGCTGGTTACAGGTGTCTTGGATAAATGGGTAGCGGAGGAGAGGGTAAGATGCCATGATGTTATTTTGTTAAAGCACTTATTTTTACATGCATTTTACCATGAGGGCTGTATTAATAATTTTATGAGCTTTTGATGGTGCAGTTACTGAGTGCAAGCTCTTTGTCATTGGGTTTGTGCTTCTTAGGTCTCACCTGCCTCTCCCACAAAGGATTATTTTTTGGTGGCCTTAAGACTTTTGATCTCTCTTATATGATTAACTTTTTTTTATTATACTTTAAGTTCTGGGGTACATGTGGAAAATATGCAGGTTTGTTACATAGGTAGACACATGCCTTGGTGGTTTGCTGCATCCATCACCCCATCGTCTACATTTGGTATTTCTCCTAATGCTGTCCCTCTCCTACTCCCCCCAGCACTGTATTCCCCCACACCTCAACAGGCCCCAATGTGTGATGTTCCGCTCCCTGTGTCCATGTGTCCTCATTGTTCAACACCCAGTTACGAGTGAGAACATGCATTTTTTTTTAATTCAAGTTTGTTTCAGGATACATTCAGGATTCGATGTATAATATACATACTACAAAGCTCAATTGTTTTGGTTTAGCATTCCATGAAGTTTTACAAATCTGTACTTTCATGTGACCACAGCCAAAAGGGAGGGAGATAGAAAACAGTTCCATCTGGGCACAGTGGCTCACACCTGTAATCCCAGCACTTTAGGAGGTTAAGGAGGGAGGATCACCTAAAGTCAGGAGTTTGAGACCAGCCTGGACAACGTGGTAAAACCCCATCTCTACTAAAAATACAAAAATTAGCCAGGCATGGTAGTGGTTGGCTGTAATCCCAGCTACTCTGGAGATAGAGGCAGGAGAATCACTTGAACCTGGGAGGCAGAGATTACAGGGAACCAAGATCGCGCCATTGCACTCCAGCCTGGGCGACAGAGTGAGACTGTCTCAAAAACCGTAACAACAACAACAAAAACAAAGCAGTTCCATCATCCCACCGAGTTCTCTCCTTCCCCACCATAGTCACCACCTCTGTCCTCCCTGCCCCGGCGACCCCATCTGACTTCTGTCCCTGTAATTTGCCTTTTTCAGAATGTCGTATAAATAGAACCGTGCTGTACATTGTCTTTTGTGTCTGGCTTCTTTCACTCAGCATAATGTATTTGAGGTTAAACTATGTTGTATCATATATCACAGTACGTTTAAAAAAATACTGAGTAGTGTTAATTGTGGCTTTATCACAATTCGTTTCTCCACTCACTAGTTAATGGACTTTGACGGTGTTTTCAGTCATTAGCTATTATGAATCAATTTGCTACAAACATCTGCTTAAAATATCAAACATGTTTTTGTTTCTCAGGTAAATGCCTAGGAATGGAATACATATTCTTAAATGCATGCTCAACTTTTAAAACACCAAACTCTTTTACAGAATTGCCATGTACTATTCCATTTCCATGATTCTAGGTATAAAGGTTCTAGTTTCTTCACAACTTTGTCAGCTCTGTGTAGCACTGTGAGTAATATATGTATATTTTCTTTTTTTTTTTCTTTTCCGTGTTTAGAGACAGGATCTCACTCTGTTGTGCAGGCTAGAGTGCAGTGGCTCGATCACAGCTCACAGCAGACTCAACCTTCTGGGCTCAAGCAATCCTCCTGCCTCAGCCTCCTGAGTAGCAGGAACTACAGTAATGTACCACCATGCCCCACTCATTTTCCTAGTTTTGTAGAGATGAGGTTTCACCATATTGCTCAGGCTGGTCTTGAACTCCTGGGCTCAAGTGATTCGCCTGTCTTGACCTCTCGAAGTGCTGGGATTATGGGCATGAAATACTGCACCCAGCTGGTTTTATCTTACCCATTTTAGTAGACAGGTAGTAGCATTTCATTCTGGTTTTGCTTTGGGACAGAATCCCTAAAAGCTATTGATGTAGAGCATCTTTTTATGTTCTATTTTCTAACTATCTCTCTTCTTTGGTGAAGTGGTTTTTTTTTAACATCTTTTTTTTTTTTTTTTGCCAATTTTTTAGTTGGGTTCTATTTCTTAGAGTAGCAGGGTTTTTGTTTGTTTTTTGCTTTTCCTAGCTCCTGGATCCAAGTCTTTTAGCAGATAAGTGGTTTGGAGATATCTTCTCCCAGAATGCACCTTGGTTTTTCATTTTCTTGATAATATATTTCAAAGAACAGAGCTTTTGTATTTTAATGAAGTTTTGTTTTTATATCTTTTCTTTGATGCCTCCATTTTGCATCATATATATGAAATCTTTGCCTAACTCTTACATTGTCTTCTAGAATTTATATACATTAAGTTTTACCTTAGATCTATAATTAAGATGATGTTTGTGGAATGAGGTACTTCTTAGGCTTATATACATAAATACGTCCACTTGTTTTACACTCAGTTGTTAGAATGACTTTCCTATCTCCAGTGCATTACATTAACACCTTTGTCAAAAAGCAGCAGCCTCATTTATGAGGGGGAGTATTTCTGAACTCTTTTTTCCTCCCCATTCTAGATGTCGGTTTTTACGTCAAACGAATGCTGTCTTGATTACTCTAGCTTCATATTGGATCTTGAATGAGGCAGTATAAGTCCTCCAACTTTGTTCTTTTTTTTTCAGGAGTTTTTTCTTTTTCTTTTCTGTTAATATTATTTTAGGTTCCTCAGTTTGCCACAAAAAAACATAGTATCAACTTGTCAATTTCTACATAAATATATGCTGGCATTTTTTATTAGGATTGTGTTGAATTTGAAGATCAACAGTTTGGAGAAAATCTACAATTTCACCATGTTGAGTCTTCCAGCCCAGTAGACACATGTAAAGACACGTGCACAAACACACACTCTCCTTTACTTTCTTGCCGTTATTGTTTTCTAATTTTTACAGAATAAACTTCAAATATATTTTAACATGTAACCCTGTATATTTCATGCTTTGATGATATAAATGGTATTGTTTTAATCTTCAATTATCATTTGCAAGTATACATTTTAAAAATTAATTTTTCAACATTGAGGATTCCAGATGTCTGTAGAAAGAGTGGGTCACCCCATGTGTATTTAACTCACTCTTTTTCTGGGAGCCACTGGAGGTGCGTAAGGAGTCCTGGTGCTCCTCCACTCCTTGCAGGGTTCCCAGCGTCCTCCATTTTCACCTCAGGATCTGCTTCCTCTCGCCTCTCAATGCCTTCCTCTGGATGATCTGCTTGGAGTCTGTATTAGTCTGTTTTCACACTGCTGATATAGACATACGGAGACTGGGCAATTTATACAAAAAAGAGGGTTTAATAGACTTACAGTTCCACATGGCTGGGGAGGCCTAATAATCGTGGCAGAAGGCAAGGAGGAACAAGTCATGTCTTACCTGGATGACAGCAGGCTAAGAGAGAGGTTGTACAGGGAAACTCCCCTTTTTCAAACCATCAGATCTCAAGAGACTTACTAACTGTCACAAAAACAGCATGGGAAAGACTTGTCCCCATGATTCAGTTACCTCCCACGAGGTCCCTCCTACAACACATGGGGATTCAAAATGAGTTTTGGGTGGGGACACAGCCAACCCATATCATTCTGTCTGTGGCCCCTCCCAAATCTCATGTCCTCACTTTTCAAAACTGATCATGCCTTCCCAACAGTCTCCAAAGGCTTAACATATTTCAGCAGCAAGTCAAAAGTCCACAGTCCAAAGTCTTATCTGAGACAAGGCAAGTCCTTTCTGCCTATGAGCCTGTAAAATGAAAAGCAAGTTAGTGATTTTCTAGATTCAGTAGGGGTACAGGTATTGGGTATATACAGCCATTCCAAATGGGAGGAATTGGTCAAAACAAAGGGGCTACAGGCCCCATGCAAGTCTGAAATCCATTGGGGCAGTCAAATGTTAAAGCTCTAAAATGATCTCCTTTAACTCCTGTCTCCATGAGTCCATGTCCAAGTCACGCTGATACAAAAGGAGGGTTCCCATGGTCTTGGGCAGCTCTGCCCCTGTGGCTTTGCAGGGTACAGCCTCTCTTCCAACTGCTTTCATGGGCTGGCATTGAGTGTCTACAGCTTTTCCAGGTTCATGGTGCAAGCTGTCAGTGGATCTACCATTCTGGGGTCTAGAGGATGATGGCCTTCTTTTCACTGCTCCCCTAGCCACTGAAAAGACTTAGTAGGGACTCTGTGTGGGTTCTCCAACCCCACATTTCCCTTTGGCACTGCCGTAGCAGAGGTTCTCCATGAGAGCCCTGTCGAAGCTGACAAGGCTTGGTGCTTATACCCTCTGAAGGCATGGCCCGAGGCCCTTTTCAGCTATGACTGGAGCAGCTGAGATGCAGGGCAGCAAGTCTCTAGGCTGCACAAAACATGGGGACCCTGGACCTGGCCCACAAAACCACTTTTTCTTCCTAGGCCTTCTGGCCTGTGATGGGAGGGGCTGGCTGCCTTGAAGACCTCTGGCATGCCCTGGAGATATTTTCCTCATTGTCTTGGTGACTAACATTTGGCTCTTCGTTACTTGTATAAATTTCTGCAACTAGCTTGGATTTCTCCTCAGAAAATGGTATTTGGTTTTCTTTCTATCGCATTGTCAGGCTGCATATTTTCCAGACTTTTAGGCTCTGTTTCCCTTTTAAAACTGAATGCTGGCTGAGTGTGGCCTATAATCCCAGCACTTTGGGAGGCTAAAATAGGCAAATCACAAGGTCAGGAGTTTGAAACATGCCTGACCAATATGGTGAACCCCATCTCTATTAAAAATACAAAAACTAGTTGGGTGTGGGGGTGTGCGCCTATAGTCCAAACTACTCAGGAGGCTGAGGCAGGAGAATTGCTTGAACCTGGGAGGTGGAGGTTGCAATGAGCCGTGATTGCACCACTGCACTTCAGCGTGGGTCATAGAAGGAGACTTTGTCTAAAAAAGAAATGCTTTTAACAGTATCCAAGTCACCTCTTGAATGCTTTGCTGCTTAGAAGTTTCTTCCACCAGATACTCGAAATCATCTCTCTCAAGTTCAAAGTTCTACAAATCTCTGGGGCAGGGACAAAATTCTCCCAGTATCTTTGCTAAAACTTAACAAGAGTTCCTCTGCTTCAGTTCCCAACAAGTTGCTCATCTCCATCTGAGACCACTTCAGCCTGGACTTTATTGTCCATATCACTATCAGCACTTTGGGCAAAGCCATTCAACAAGTCTTTAGGAAGTTTCAACCTTTCCCAGGTTTTCCTGTCTAACGAGCCCTCCAATCTGTTCCAACCTCTGCCTGTTGCCTAGTTCCAGTGTTGTTTTCTTATTTTCAGGTAACTTTTCACAGAATCCCACTCCTGGTACCAGTTTACTGTGTTAGTCCATTTTCACGCTGCTGATAAACACATATGTGAGACTGGGTGATTTATGCAAGAAAAAGGGTTTAATGGACTTACAGTTCCACATGGCTGGGGTGGCCTCACAATCATGGCAGAAGGCAAGGAGGAGCAAGTCATGTCTTACATGGATGGCAGCAGTCAAAGAGAGAGCTTGTTCAGGGAAATCCTTATTTATTTGTTTATTTGACAAAGTTTTGCCCTTGTTGCCCAGGCTGGAGTGCAGTGGTGGTCTCTTGGCTCACTGCAACCTCTGCCTTCTGGGTTCAAGTGATTCTCCTGCCTCAGCCCCAAGTAGCTGGGATTACAGGCTTCTACCACCACACCCAGCTAACTTTTTTATTTTTCATAGAGATGGAGTTTCACCATATTGGCCAGGCTGGTCTTGAACTCTTGACCTCATGTGCCACCATACCCTTCCAGGAAACTCCCCTTTTTAAAACCATCAGATCTCATGAGACTTATTCACTAGCATGAGAATAGCAAAAGAAAGACCTGCCCCCGTAGTTTAATTACCTCCCAATTGGTCCCTCACACAACACAGGGGAATTCAAAATGAGATTTGGGTTGGGACACAGCCAAACCATATCAGAGTCTATCAGTTTTCTTGCTGGTCTGGTCCCTTGGTGGGAGAAACTCTTCCTGGTGCATCTAGTCGGGTTTTGGAGTGTAGTGTTCTGACAATGATTATATCTGGATTTTGGTATCAGAGTAAAGAGTCTCATAAAATTATTTAGGAAGTGTTCACTTCCTTCTACAGTTTGCAAAATCTTATATACAATTGGTATAATTTCTTTAAAAATATTTGGCAGTATTCACCTTTGAAGCAAATTGTATGCTTTCTTTGGGTGAAGGAGTTTGCAGTTTTATCTGTGTTATCAAAGTTAATTGGCATAAAAGTGTTAATAATAATTCCTTATTTTTCTTTTAATGTCTTTAGTTCTTGTAGTGATGTTTTACTTTTCCCTGACTTCAGTATTTTGTTTTCTCTTTTTCTTGATGTGTCTAATGATGTATCAATTTTATTGTTTTCAGAGAATGTGCATTTTTTATTCCATGGATTTTTTTCTATTATTTTCCTTTTCTCAACTTCATTGATTTCTATCTTTGTTTTATTCATTATTGTTACTTTGCATCTTATTTGCTTTTTTTCTTCTTCTTTAAGGGTAGAAGTTTAGATTCTTGAGTTGCAGTCTTTCTGGCTTTATTACAATAGGATTTAAGGCAGCACGTTTTGCTCATTGCAGTGGTTTAAGTGAGTCCCACATATTGTGGTATATTGTGTTTTTATTCAGTTTTAAAATATTTTGTAATCTCTCTGACTTTCTTCTTTGACAGCCCATGAGTTATTTACACTTGAGTTTTTGATTTTCATACATTTAAGGATATTTCACATGTCTTTATGTTGTTAATTCCAAACTTAACTTCATTTTGTTTAGAGGGACTATTTTGTTGGATTTTACTTATGGTAAATTTATTGATACTTCATTTATGTTACTAAATATGATCTATCTTTATCAATGTCCATGTGTCCTTTAATATTTATTCTGCTATTTTTGTGTGGAATGTTTCATTAATGTCAATGACATCATGTTCATTGATACAGTTGTGTAGGACTCTTATACTCACCAATTTTCTGTCTGCTGCTTTTATCAACTATTGAGAGGGACATACTTAATTCTCCAACAATGAATATGGATTTTGTCTTTTTCTTCTTTTGTATACATTGTGTATTACATATTTTGGATAATGATGTATGAATATGTAGATTGTATTCTTATGTCCTGATGAACGGACTCCTCTATCATTAGTCTTTGTAATTGTTTTTTTGTTTGAAGTCGGTCATGTCTGATGTAGCTACTCTGGATTTCTTTTGAGTGGTGTTTGATAGTATAATTTTCTGTCTTTTTACTTTTAATTTATCTTTTTGTATTATATTGAAATCTGGCTTTATGTTTACCACATGAGATTGGATATCACTTTTTAAATGTAATATAACAATCTCTGCTTTTTATTTGGTAATATTTAATTCATGTGCATTTCATGTGACTATTGTATTTTGGGTTTACATCAATAATTTTGATCATTGTGTTATATTTTCCCTGAAAGTTTCTCCATTCTTTTGGATTGAGTTTTAAAGTATTGCTTTATATCCACTATCGGCTTTTAGTCATAGCTCTTTCTTTTATTTTTACCTAGTAGGAAAACCTAGGGTTTACTGTGTGTTTGTATAAGATTTACTGTCTACTGCAAATTATATTGCACCTCATCATATACTGTAAGGAAGTTACCGCAGTATAAATCTGTTTTGTCTCTCTCAGAATCTGAACTATGATATTTTTCCTACATATGTTGTAAAATTCACAAAATTAGTTATTTTTGCTTATGTCAATGTTATCTTTTTAAATGATTAAATAATTTAAAAAAACTTTTTTTCTTTATCTTAACTTTTACTATTTCTACTAGTCTTCCTTTCTTTGTGTGTATTTAGATTTACTATTGTCATCATATTTTTTTCTGTAAAATTTCCCTTATTATGCTTTACATTGCATGTCTGTTGGCAAGAAAATGGCTCAGCATTTGTTTCCTGAAAAAGTTTTAATTTATTTTTATTGTTGATTTATTTTAGTATTTGTTTCCACTAGTTACAGAATTCCTAGTTGACATATTTTTCTCTCAGCCTTTTTTTTTATTTTATAAACAATCTTTTTTTTATTGCATTTTAGGTTTTGGGGTACATGTGCAGAACATGCAAGATAGTTGCACAGGTACACACATGGCAGTGTGTTTTGCTGCCTTCCACCCCTTCACCCACATTTGCTATTTCTCCCCAGGCTATCCCTCCCCAGCTCCCCCCCACCACTGTCCCTCCCCTATTCCCCCAATAGACCCCAGTGTGTAGTACTCCCTTCCCCGTGTCCATGTGTTCTCATTTTTCCTCACCCGCCTATGAGTGAGAATATGCGGTATTTCATTTTCTGTTCTTGTGTCAGTTTACTGAAAATAATTTTCTCCAGATTCAACCATGTCCCTACAAAGGACACGAACTCATCATTTTTGATTGCTGCATAATATTCCATGGTGTATATGTGCCACATTTTCCCAATCCAGTCTATCATCGATGGGCATTTGGGTTGGTTCCAGGTCTTTGCTATTGTAAACAGTGCTGCAATGAACATTCGTGTGCAGGTGTCCTTATAGTAGAATGATTTATAGTCCTTTGGATATATACCCACTAATGGGATTGCTGGGTCAAATGGAATTTCTATTTCTAAGGCCTTGAGGAATCTCCACACTGTCTTCCACAATGGTTGAACTAATTTACACTCCCACCAACAGTGTAAAAGTGTTCCTATTTCTCCACATCCTCTCCAGCATCTGTTGTCTCCAGATTTTTTAATGATCACCATTCTAACTGCTGTGAGATGGTATCTCAATGTGGTTTTGATTTGCATCTCTCTAATGACCAGTGACGATGAGCATTTTTTTATATGTTTGTTGGCCTCATATATGTCTTCTTTTGTAAAGTGTCTGTTCATATCCTTTGCCCACTTTTGAATGGGCTTGTTTGTTTTTTTCCTGTAAATCTGTTTGAGTTCATTGTAAATCCTGGATATCAGCCCTTTGTCAGATGGGTAAACTGCAAAAATTTTTTCCCATTCTGTTGGTTGCCGATTCACTCTAGTGACTGTTTCTTTTGCCATGCAGAAGCTGTGGAGTTTCATTAGGTCCCATTTGTCTATTTTGGCTTTTGTTGCCAATGCTTTTGGTGTTTTGTTCATGAAGTCCTTGCCTACTCCTATGTCCTGAATGGTTTTGCCTAGATTTTCTTCTAGGGTTTTTATGGTGCCAGGTTTTATGTTTAAGTCTTTAATCCATCTGGAGTTAATTTTAGTGTAAGGTGTCAGGAAGGGGTCCAGTTTCTGCTTTCTGCACATGGCTAGCCAGTTTTCCCAACACCATTTATTAAACAGGGAATCCTTTCCCCATTGCTTGTTTTTGTCAGGTTTATCAAAGATTGTATGGTTGTAGATATGTTATGTTGCCTCCGATGCCTCTGTTCTGTTCCATTGGTCTATATCTCTGTTTTGGTACCAGTACCATGCTGATTTGATTACTGTAGCCTTGTAGTATAGTTTGAAGTCCAGTGGTGTGATGCCCCCTGCTGTGTTCCTTTTGCTTAGAATTGGCTTGGCTATGTGGACTCTCTCTTGGCTCCATATGAAGTTCATGGTGGTTTTTTCCAGTTCTGTGAAGAAAGTCAATGGTAGCTTGATGGGGATAGCATTGATTCTGTAAATTACTTTGGGCAGTATAGCCATTTTTACGATATTAATTCTTCCTAACCATGAACATGGAATGTTTCTCCATCTGTTTGTGTCCTCTCTTATTTCATTGAGCAGTGATTTGTAGTTTTCCTTGAAAAGGTCCCTTACGTTCCTTGTGAGTTGTATTCCTAGGTATTTTATTCTTTTTGTAGCAATTGTGAATGGCAGTTCGTTCTTGATTTGGCTTCCTTAAGTCTGTTATTGGTTTATAGGAATGCTTGTGATTTTTGCACATTGATTTTGTATCCTGAGACTTTGCTGAAGTTGCTTATCAGTTTCAGGAGTTTTTGGGCTGAGGTGATGGGGTCTTCTAGGTATACTATCATGTCATCTGCAAATAGAGGCAATTTGGCTTCCACCTTTCCTATTTGAATACCCTTTATTTCTTTTTCTTGCCTAATTGCTCTGGCTAGCACTTCCAGAACTATATTGAATAGGAGTGGTGAAAGAGGGCATCCTTGTCTAGTGTCGGATTTCAAAGGGAATGCTTCTAGTTTTTGCCCATTCAGTATGATATTGCCTGTTGGTTTGTTGTAAATAGCTTATATTACTTTGAGAAATGCTCCATCGATACCGAGTTTATTGAGGGTTTTTAGCATAAAGGGCTGCTGAATTTTGTCGAATGCCTTCTCTGTGTCAATTGAGATAATCATGTGGTTTTTGTTTTTGGTACTGTTTAAGGGGTTGAATTACATTTATAGACTTGTGTATGTTGAACCAGACTTGCCTCCCCAGGATGAATTCTACTTGATAATGATGGATAAGTTTTTTGATGTGCTGTTGCAATTGGCTTGCCAGTATTTTATTGAAGATTTCTGCATCTATGTTCATCATGGATATTGGCCTGAAGTTTTCTTTTATGTTGAGTCTCTGCTGGGTTTCGTATCAGAATGATGTTGGTCTCATAACATGATTTGGGAAGGATTTTCTCTTTTTGGATTATTTGGAATAGTTTCAGAAGGAATGGTACCAGCTCCTCTTTGTGTGTCTGGTAGAATTTGGCTGTGAACCCCTCTGGACCTGGGCTTTTTTTGTGTCGTAGGCTCTTAATTGCTGCCTCGGCTTCAGACCTTGTTATTGGTCTATTCATAGTTTTGGCTTCCTCCTGGTTTAGGCTTGGGAGGACACAGGTGTCCAGGAATTCATCTATTTCTTCAAGGTTTACTAATTTATGTGCGTAGAGTTGTTTTTAATATTCTCTGATGATGGTTTGATTTCTGTGGAATCTGTGGTGATTTCCACTTTATCATTTTTTATTGCATCTATTTGGTTGTTCTCTATTTTCTTTTTTATCAGTCTGGCTAGTGGTCTGTCTATTTTGTTGATCTTTTCAAAAAACCAGCTCTTGGATTTGTTGATTTTTTTTTTGAGACGGAGTTTCGCTCTTGTTACCCAGGCTGGAGTGCAATGGCGTTATCTCGGCTCACTGCAACCTCCGCCTCCTGGGTTCAGGCAATTCTCCTGCCTCAGCCTCCTGAGTAGCCGGGATTATAGGCACGTGCCACCATGCCCAGCTAATTTTTTGTATTTTTAGTAGAGACAGGTTTTCACCATGTTTACCAGGATGGTCTCGATCTCTTGAGATTTGTTTATTTTTTAAAGGGTTTTTCGTATCTCTATCTCCTTCAGTTCTTCTCTGATCTCAGTTATTTCTTGTCTTCTGCTAGGTTTTGAGTTTTTTTATCTTGCTCCTCTAGCTCTTTCAATTTTGACGATACGGTGTCAATTTTGGATCTCTCCACTCTTCTCATATGGGCACTTATTTCTATATACTTTCCTCTGGAGACTGCTTTAAATGTGTCTCAGAGATTCTGGTATGTTGTGTCTTCATTCTTGTTGGTTTCGAAGAACTTCTTTATTTCTGCCTTCATTTCATTGTTTATACAGTCAACATTCAAGAGCCAGTTGTTCAGTTTCCATGAAGCTGTGCGGTTCTGAGTTAGTTTCTGAATTCTGAGTTCTAACTTGATTGCACTATGGTCTGAGAGACTGTTTGTTATGATTTCCGTTCTTTTGCATTTGCTGAGGAGTGCTTTACTTCCAATTATGTGGTCAATTTTAGAGTAGGTGTCATGTGGTGCTGAGAAGAATGTATGTTCTGTGGATTTGGAGTGGAGAGTTCTGTAAATGTCTATGAGGTTTGCTTGTTTCCAGTCTGAGTTCATGCCCTGGATATCCTTGTTAATTTTCTGTCTGGTTGATCTGTCTAATATTGACAGTGGAGTGTTAAAATTTCCCACTATTATTGTGTGGAAGTCTAAGTCTCTTTGTAAGTCATTAAGAACTTGCTTTATATATTTGGGTGCTCCTGTATTGGGTCCATATATATTTAGGATCATTAGCTCTTCTTGTTGTATCGATCCTTTTACCATTATGTAATGACCTTCTTTGTCTCTTTTGATCTTTGTTGCTTTAAAGTCTATTTTATCAGAGATGAGAATTGCAACTCCTGTTTTTTTTTTTTTTTTTGCTCTCCATTTACTTGGTAAATCATCCTCCATCCCTTTATTTTGAGCCTTTGTGTATCCTTGCATGTGAGATGGGTTTCCTGGATACAGCACACCGATGGGTTTTGGATTTTTATGCCAGTCTGTGTCTTTTGATTGGTGCATTTAGCTTGTTTACATTTAGGGTTAATATGATTATGTTTGAATTTGATACTGCCATTTTGATGCTAGCTGAGTGTTTTGCCCGTTAGCTGATGGAGATTCTTCATTTTGTTGATGCTTTTTAGCATTTGGTGTGTTTTTGGAATGGCTGGTACTGGTTGTTTTTTTCTATGTGTAGTGCCTCTTTTAAGAGCTCTTGTAAAGCAGGCCTGGTGATGACAAAATCCTCTGCGTACTTGCTTGTTTGCAAAGGGTTTTTTCTTCACTTATGAAGCTTAGTTTGGCTGGATATTAAATTCTGGGTTGAAAGTTCTTTTCTTTAAGGATGTTGAATATTGGCCCCCACACTCTTCAGGCTTGTAGGGTTTCTGCCGAGAGATCTGCTGGGAGTCTGATGGGCTTCCCTTTGTGGGTGACCCGACCTTTCTCTCTGGCTGCCCTTAGTATTTTCTCCTTCATTTCAACCCTGGTGAATCTGAGGATTATGTGCCTTGTGGTTGCTCTTCTTGCGGAATATCTTTGTGGTGTTCTCTGTATTTCCTTGATTTGAATATTGGCCTGCCTTGCTAGGTTGGGGAAATTTTCCTGGATAATATCCTGAAGAGTATTTTCCAGCTTGGATTGATTCTCTTCGTCGCATTCTGGTACACCTATCAAACGTAGGTTAGGTCTCTACGTAGTCCCACATTTCTTGGAGACTTTGTTCATTCCTTTTTTCCTTTTTTTTCTCTAATCTTGGTTTCTTGTTTTATGTCATTGAGTTGATCTTCGACTTCTGATACTCTTTCTTCTTGGTCAATTCGGCTGTTGAAACTTGTGCATGCTTTGCGTAGTTCTTGTGTTGTGTTTTTCAGCTCCTTCAATTCATTCATATTCCTCTCTAAGTTGTCCATTCTTGTTATCATTTTCTCGAATCTTTTTTCAAATCTTTTTTCTAGGTTCTTAGTTTCTTTGCATTGATTTAGAACATGCAAAGAAACTAGGTTCTTTTAGCTCACGAAAGTTTCTCATTACCCACCTTCTGAAGTCTGATTCCATCATTTTGTCACACTCATTCTCCGTCCAGCTTTGTTCCCTTACTGGTGAGGAGTTTTGGTCCTTTGTAGGAGGCAAGGTGTTTTGGTTTGGGGTGTTTTCCTTTTTTTTTTTTTGTGCTGGTCTTCCCATCTTTGTGGATTTATCCACCTGTCTTCTGATTAGTTGCTGACTTTTTGATTGGGTCTCTGAGTGGACACCCAGATTGTTGATGATGAAGTATTTCTGTTACTTGGTTTTCCTTCTACCAGTCTAGCCCCTCTGCTGTAAGACTGCTGAGGTCCACTCCAGGCCCTGCTTGTCTGGGGTACACCTGTAGCAGCTACAGAACAGTGAGGGATGCTACCAGTTTCTTCTGCTGCTATCTTTGTCCCAGAATGATGCCCACCAAATGTCAGTGTGATTAGTCCTTTTTGAGGTGACTCTTTGGATGTACAGGGGTCAGGGAGCTTCTTGAGGAGACAGTCTGAACTTTATAGGAGCTCAAGTGCTGATCTGTGAGCTTCATTGTTCTTTCGGGGCTGTTAGGCTGATACGTTTAAGTCTGCTGCAGCAGAACTCATAAAACCCCCTTTTTTCCTCAGATGCTCTGTCTCAGGTAGTTAGGGCTATCTTTATGAGTATCTGTCGCGCTATGCTGCCCAGGCAGGAGGTAGTCTAGTCAATATTTGCCTGCTGAGGCTCCGCCCTGCTGGCATGGTTCTGCCCTGCTACTGCGGGCTCCGCCCTGTGGCAGAGTCTCTCTGTTATGGCGGGTTGCCTCGACAACGGCAGGCTGCGTCAGTAATGGGAGTGTACCTCAGTAGGGGCAGATTACCTCGGTAATGGCGGACGCCCCTCCCCCACCAAGCTGCACCATCCTGGGTTCAGCTGTGCCCGCAGTGAAACTCTCATCCCCGAGCGTTTCGAATTGCCGTTTTGTTTGTTCCTGAGGGGGTGAAACCCTCTGAGCCTGATCACCTGGCTCCCCACTTCAGAGTACTTTTTTTTTTTTAAGTTGAAAGGTTGACTCTCTCTCAGGTGTTTCAATCACCTGCTGATAGGGCACTGGGATCTGTGTGATTTCCCATGCAGCAATCCACTGCACTCGCTCAAACGCCGCTTCCCAGGAATCTCCTGGTCTGGCTCACTGTCCAAGTCCCGTTTAATCAGATGGATATGCTAATCTGCCCTCCCAAGTCTCTGATTGCCAGTTTAACAGGGCACCCAGACCAGTGCGTTTTGTGCGGTGTGGGCAAAGTGCCGCTGCGCTGCGGCACTGGCCGAGTGGCCCCGCCAGCTGAAACAGCTGCGCTGGCATCCCATGTCTCTCCTACACCTGGGAATTTTCCCCTTCTGTGGGCAACAAAGATTCATCTGGAAATGCGGTTTTGACTCACCCTCTGAGCCTTCACTGAGAGCTGCAAGCCTGAGTTGTTCTTACTGCACCATCTTGAATCTATCGATCTCTTCTTTCAGCCTTTTAAAGTGTTGCATCATTGTTCTTTGTCATAATTTCAAGGGAAAAATCTGCTTAATTCTTACCTTTGATCCTCTGCAAGTAATGTTTCTTTCTCTTTTTATTCTGTCTTCCATCATAAGGTTATCTTTGATTTTCAGCAAAAGCAATTTATAATAATAATATTCTCTAATAGTCTTTGATTTGTTGTCTCTTTTTGATTTACTTTGGAAATTCCCAGCAAGGATTTCCCAGGAATTATTTCTTCACATAGTTCTTCTGTCTCATTCTCTCCTCTTCTTCTGGGAGTCCACTTGCCCATAGGTTAGACTTCTTAGTACTGTCCCACAATTCTTGCATGCCCTGTTTAATTTTTTTCATTCATTTTAAAGATAATCCTGTATTGAGTTATCTTTAAATTCACTGTTCATTTTTTCATCTCTGTTGTGCTGATAAGCCTGCTTAAGGTACTTTTTAGCTCTGTGTTTTTACTTTCACATTTTTCATAAGTTTTTCATACTTTATAGTTCTATTTATTTGCTTATATTCCCATGACTTCATGCATGTCTCTACCTTTTCTATATTAATTGTAGTTCTTTTAAAGTTCCTACATGATAGTTTCAATACCTGTGTAATTTCTGAATCTGAATATTTATTATTTCATTTCTTGGTAGTTTTTTTTCCTTTTTGTGTTTGTGGAAGAACAGCAAAATCAAAGGTAAATACAGTATACCTCCGGAAATGGGAGTCATAGTGTTGGGGAGGATAAGTCAGTAATGAGTATTTTAGCTGTGTTGGGTTTTGTTGTGGCTAGTGTTATCCTCAGTTCACTACAGGCTCAAATGGGTACAGTGATGCACTCTGATTATCTTATGGCTATGATTGTTCCCCTACTCTGCTTGGGGTAACAGAGGATTGTTCAGAATACTGTCACCCTATTCTCAGTCTTACACAGTATCTGATTATGTGCTCCACAGAAGGGTGTCTTTCTCTGTATATTTGTCCTTCCTCAGAGGTAAAGGGTTGTGGCTTATTATTCAGTGTTACACATGGTGGCTGCCAGAAGGATTCTCCAAGTCTAGATTTAGTCTTACAGAACCTATTCTCCTAGGTCTAAGGTTTAGAACCTCTTTGACATCTCTGATTTATCTTGGGTAGAAGACAGTTTTCTGTACCTCTCCTAATAGTAGCTGACTTCTGCTTTGTGTCACTCTAGAGCTCTAAAGGTTCCCCTTCAGTTAGAGGCAGATTGCTTTTGCCTCTACCCTTTAGCCTAAAGCTATGAATTTTTCCTACTTCCTCATGGTGTGTTGGAGGATTTCTTTCCCATCTCCCTCCTTAAGGGGCACACACTTTTTGCTTCCACCACTGCCACTGCTGTCTCCTGCATCAGGCCTGAAGTAAAACATTTGCTGGCCAGGCGTGGTGGCTCACACCTGTAATCCCAGCACTTTGGGAGGCCAAGGCGGGTGGATCATGAGGTCAAGAGATCGATGCCATCCTAGTCAACGTGGTGAAACCTCGTCTTTACTAAAAATACAAGAAATTAGCTGAGCATGGTGGCAGGTGCCTGTAATCCCAGCTACTAAGGAGGCTGAGGCAGGAGAATTGCCTGAACCCAGGAAGCGGAGGTTGAGGTGAGCTGATATCACACCATTGCACTCCAGCCTGGGTAACAAGAGCAAAACTCCATCTCAAAAAAAAAAAAATTGCTGACACTCCTTTAATGCCTTTGTTTTCTATAGCAAAGGTGTAGAGAAGAGGGTTGTATTTTATACTTGTTGATTGAATTTTTAACTCTAATACTGTGGATGTTTCTGATATGGATTCTCATTGGCCAATACAGTATTTATGTATAACTCACTTATTTTTGACCTGGATGGATACTAACGGACATGGCAACAAGAAGTCTAAAAACTTTTTAAACGTTTAATTTTTAAAATCAGTATTGAAATTGAGCTTCACCATTTTCTTTTCTTTCTTTCTTTCTTTCTTTTTTTTTTTTTTTTTTTTTTTTTGAGACATTCTGTTGCCTAAGCTGGAATACAGTGGCTCAATCTTGACTCACTACAACCTTCACCTCCCTGGTTCAAGTGATTCCCCTACCAACTGAGTAGCTGGGATTACAGGTGTGACCCACTGTGCCCAGCTGAACTTCACATTTGATATTATACTTTTTATTGTAAGCATTTCCCTCAATGAAATTCATAACATTTTCTCAAGACTTGATTTTAAAGTAGTACTGTACAATATGGTATTACCATGGTACCTAATGGCCTCCAAATCTTTTACATAGCATGAATAATACCTTTCCTTTAAATTTACTAATGTGAGAACATTGCCTTAAAAATGTTATGTGAAAAAGTATAGCATATACCATCAATTTGGCTAATGAAAATGAGCTGCATAACAGCTAAAAATTTGAATGTTTTATAATGACTGATATTGACATTTTTATCATTATTCAGCAATGAAAATATCCTCAGTGATTAATAATTTGGGTTGGCCACCAGTGTGTTTCTATAACAGTGGCTGTAACACTTTCAGAATCAAGCTAAAAAATAAATAATGAGACATTTTCTTTGAAAATATTTGAGAACAAATTTGAGTCAATACAATTCATGATTGACTGTAGTAATCCTCCCAATGCACACCCAGCGCAAATCCAAAAGCTCATTAATTGGAAAAAATTGCATGCATCATTAGTGGTTTTGTTTAATTTGATCTTTTCATTTGTCTTTTGGTAGATTCAAAGTGTCAGAACTTGAAATCTTTACCATGTGCAGATTCTTAATTCATATTTTATTAAGTGTTTTACTTCTGAATATAATTCTCATTACTGTTGAATATATATTTGAATTTTTGACATGAATATTAAAAGTATGCACAGAATATGAGTTCAAGGAATTTGGAGTTAAATTATCAATGGCTACAATAATTGAGTAAATTTTTTTTTGAGGTGAAGTTTCACTCTGTCACCCAGGCTGGAGTGCAGTGGTGCAATCTTGGCTCACTGTAACCTCCGCTTCCCAGATTCATGCAATTCTCCTGACTCGGCTTCCTGAGTAGCTGAGACTACAGGCAAGCACCACCACACCTGGCTAATTTTTGTATTTTTAGTAAAGATGGGATTTCACCATTTTGGCCAGGCTGGTCTCGAATGCCTGACCTCCTGATCCGCCCACCTTGGCCACCCAAAGTGCTGGGATTACACGGTGAGCCACTGTGCCCAGCCAATAAATTGAGTAATTTTAACATTGGCAATTGAATATTTTAGTTATCTATTTTTACATAACAAATATACCCTAAAACTTAGTGATCTATAGTGACATACATTTATTATCTTATGGTTTCTGTGTGTAAGGAATCTGGACATGGCTTAGATGGATTCTCTGTTTCCTGATCTCTCACAAGGCCTGAATCACGATCTACAGTCTCCTGTAGATCTTGGAAGGATCCACCTCCATTCTCACCTAGTGGTTGTTAGCAGCACTGAGTTCCTCATAAATTGTTGGACTCAGGTCTTTATATTCTAACTGTCTTTTGGTCAGAGGCCTCCTTCATTTCCTTGCCATGCTGATCTCTCCAATGTGTCAGTTTACTTTATCAAAGTGTGAAAGTCAAACACCACCAGAGAGGGACTACTATCAATATGGAAATCACAGTGTTTTGTAACTTCATTGTGGAAATGATAATCCCATCAATGTTGTTGTGTGGTTACAGTGAATTTATTCAAGGAGAAGACCATGAATACCAGGATATGGAAATTATTTGGGACTGTCTTTGAGACTGCCTACTATAATAAACTACTCATTTGTTACACATACCATATGTTGTTTGAATATATGGTTGGAGTAACTAAAATCCTTTATCATAAAATTGCTTTGAATAATTTGAAACTCATACACTGCTCATTGTTTTTACCATGTCACTAAAACTTCTTCTCAATTGTGCCATAATCTATGACAACTCTCCAAAACATAGCATTGGAGGTACAGACCAATAGACAGTTACTGCAACATTAATGGAAGGGGTATAACAGAAAGGCCAAGATATGATTTTGTTCACAGTCCTGCTCTGTCATTAACTTTATATCTCTGAGTCTCAAGTCCTTCTTTTTCTAATGAAGATAACATTGACATTCTATTTGATAGTTTTTACACTGTACATAATATAATAAAAATAATGCACTTAATATAGTACTACTACATAATAATTGCTACATAAAATGGAGTTTATTATTATTATGCATGTCATTACTTAAAGAATGAGGAATCCTGTTTTATTGATGGAAAACTCTGAATATATTCTTACTAAACTGAATGTGTAGTTTTCTTATTTGGGGGACACACTTGCTGGGCTGATAGTTTATTAGGAAATGGTTTCAGCATATGGAGTACTAAATTAAACTGTTAAAATAATTCACTAGTAAATGAAATCAGAATTGATTTAGTTTTTCTCAGCTAGATAGAAATGCCTATACTTCTAATTGATAAAGCTAATTTAAATATCTCTCATACTGATTATAAGCCATTGCCATTGACACTTCTCTCAGAAGTAATTTCTGAAAGTGATTTACAGTGGGGAAGACAGCCTGCCAGGTGATAGGTCTTCCTATGAAGAAGTCAGGAAAGTTGGAACAGTCTAGAACTGACATAGGGGTTGACCAACAGGTCATTTGAAGAGACTGTAAAGTTCAGGATCAGATGAAATGTCTTTTTGATTTAACTCTTTCAATTTTCATGAAGAATTTGGTATAAATTTCCCAGCATTTTATTATGAAAAACCTCAAAGCTACAGAAATGTTCAAAGAATTGGACAGTGAACAACCATTCCCCACCTAGATTCTGCAGGTAATAATTTGTTCTATGAAGTCTTTCATGTATCAATACACTTTGCCATTTTTTTTCACACTGCAATAGTTAATTTTATTTGTTCAAGAACTGATATTGCAAGCATTAAACCAAGCATAGGCTTTTGATTCTGTGAGCCCAAATTGACATATTGAAGAAGATCAGAGCAAACTGAGATCCATATTCGTGGATGAAAACTAAAGGCTCAGAATTAATTCCGTTGTAGTCTTGAAACTTCTACAGCCTAGAGCTCAGCAGTCACAGAGCTTTTAGGTCCTTCTGGATGTCCCACAGGGTATCTGTACTTTTCTTGAGCTGAGCAACCTCTCATCATCCTTTGGCTTCTGGTTAATAACACTGGTGAATCCCTGGGCATTGAGGATACATGGAAGGCTCAGGAAGACTTCATTCTCGGTGCCGTACATCCCCTTTCCCGTTGCTGACATGGGATGAATCTTGGATCGATTTTTTAACATGGATTCAGTAAGATCAGCCACATTTAATCCAATAGCCAAGTTGGTATATCCTTTTAGCTTGATGACTTCATAGGCACTTTCAACCACCGTCTTATGCACTTCCTTCCAATTTTCACTATCATTGTCAGTTCCCATATCTGGATTCGATTCCTGGAGAAAAACACCTGCCACATTCACGCCACTCCACACAGCCACACTTGAGTTGCCATGTTCTCCCAGAATCCATTCATGGCAGATGCTGGGATGAATGCCAAGATTTTCAGCCATAAGGTAGCGAAATCTAGCAGAATCCATATTACATCCACTTCCAATTGCATAGTGTTTGGGTAATTCACTTAGTTTCCAAGTAACATATGTATGAATGTTCACTGGGCTGGAAACCACAACTATGATGCAGTCAGGACTGTACTTGACTATCTGAGGAATAATGAATATCTTCCAAACATGCACAAGAGTAAGTTCATCAGCCAGAGACTTTTCCAGAATGCTGATAGCTCACGCCATACCAACTTGTCCAACACCCACTACAGTGATCCTATTGTTTGGGACTGTTGCCTCTCTTCCACAACTGGTGCAATGAGTTTTTCCTTAAGAGTTGCCATTTTGCACAGGAGAGAGAAGGCTCTGGAGACCACTTTAACAATCAGGTGGAGAAGCACCGTTTCTTTCCTCTTCCATCAATCCATTGTTGGTGCTTTCAGAGTAAGTTGTGAAGCGAAGTACACTGTACACATGACATATTTAAATACTTTATGTAACATCAGCTAGATCTCAGTGTTTCCCTATGCTTCTTTTAAAATAAAAATTTACATAATATGACACTTATAAGTTTATCATTCAAAAAGTTATGACAAGTGAGTATTAGATTATATGTAGATATATTGCATGTTAAAAGTCAGAGTTTAAGGAACAGACAATTGTATTTTGCTAATATTTGGAGGAAGTAATATTCTTTACCAGAAAATCAATGTGAATTAAAGATGTGATGTTTCATAATACATGGAAGACATCATCAAAGAATACCATGGACATTAGTAGTTTGACCAATGGTGTCTAGTTTGTGAATTGTCAATCCCTCTGAAAGCTTAATTTATCATTAAAAATAATTTCTGCTACCATGATAATCCTAGTAGTATCAGACAATTGCTGATTAGTTGGTGGGATGCAATGAATCTTTCATTACTTTAAGTGCAGACATGAGCACCTTTTAAAACCCACATTGTGCAGTACCTGAAGCCTCAAAGAATTTTCTCAACTTGTTTAACAGACATAGAGCAACAATTACTGAGTTCTGCGTTAGCAGGAGACCTCCTATCAAAGCGGCACATTAATTACAGTCTGTGTAGGAAAAAATAATCTGATATGGAATAGTTGTGTAAACTGTCATAAAGGAAATCTTTTTAATGTAGGGTAAGCAGTCAAGAGAATTTCATTTTAATATGTAAAACTCTTCATGAGCACATCTTAGTTTGTGAGCTGGGACCATTGTCATTTTACTAATTCACCGTAGAGTTAACTCTGAAGTGTGAATACAGGGCATTCTATTAATTTTGGAGTAGAAGTCAATGCAACACGGATACTATTTTCTAACTATTAAAGTACTGCATTTTAATTTTCACCTGCAGTTGTGTTCCCTGGCACCATTCTTCTTCTAAGTCTGAGCCTTAAGGTTTATAGTCCCATGGAATGAAATATGGGATATTGCCCATGGTAAAGAGGCAGCTTTGGATCTGAAGTTACCATTCTTAACCCTTTCACATGACAGATGCACAAATGCCATGGGATGTGCCGTTAGAACAGGATTTTCCATATTCCTTTACCTCCCATAGACCATGTTAGTAACCACGATTAACAGGTTAGGCTATAGTTTTATATCTGAGTCCATCTCAGACAGAAAGTACCAAGGGGCTCACATTTTCTTTCCTCGACAGTGTTGAAAAGAGGGGATACAAACATGGGGGAAGCAGGCATTCAGACATGCAACCCTGTGTCCACTATTTCAACCACAAGTCCTGAAAGACAGGGATTAGAACACAGGAGAAAGCCAAAGGCTGAGTGCTGCTGAGGGCTCTTCCTTTAGCTGTCAGAGAAGAGCTTGCTTGCATGCCAGCTTGCAAGAGGAGAATCACTAACATACCTTCTGAGACTGTTGCAGGCAGTGTGCAGGCCTATGTTTAAAGCTCCTGTGCTACCTTGAGAACTCCATAGCAGAGAATGTCATAAACTTCCAAGACAGGGCCCAGGATTCTGCTGAGGCCATTCCTGGAGAGTTTGCCAAGAGTATTTCCATGCCCCTGGCAAAGGGACTGTGTGGTAAAAGAGGCAGCAAAGTTTACTTGGGCCTAGACTATCCCAACCTCCTGAAGATTGACCACACCTTCTGTCTTAAGGACTCTGCAGGGAATATGCCTTGACCCTAACCGTAGGGACAGGAGAGATTGTGAGGTTTCCCCAGCTGGCAGCTGTTTGAATTATTTGCTTTACTGTTCCCACTCTGAAGTATGTCTTTGGGAAGACCCAAAAAGAGAGGAAAATAGTGACATCCTAGTCGCTGCTGTCACAGCTACTGAGCCTGAACAGAGGTGGGTCCATGGGTGTAGTCTTGCATCCCCATAAGTGTCAGGAAAGAAAATTACTTAAGGTTTTGCAGGGTTTTCTTCATTAAGAAAATCAAAAGAGGTTTTTGTTTCTTTTAAATTTCATATATCTTCTTTCTTTCTTTTTTTTTAAATGGTATCTTGCTCTGTCACCCAGGCTGGAATACAGTGGCATGATCTCAGCTCACTGCAACCTCTGCCTCCTGGCCTTAAGGGATTCTCCTGCCTCAGCCTCCTGAGTACCTGGAATTAGACTCCCGCCACCACTCCTGGCTAATTTTTATATTTTTAGTAGATACGGGGTTTTACCACATTGGCCAGGCTGCTTTCGAACTCCTGACCTCCAGTGGTCCTCCCACCTCAGCTTCCAAAAGTGCTGTCACATTTACAAAGCCAGGTTTAATATTAATGAAATATATATTGAATTTCAACTGTACAGATCAAGGAGCAAAGCACAGCCCCGCCTGCCAGAAACCCACAATCTAAGAAGAAAGAAAGAATTGTAAAACCTACTTATTAGTCTCTTAACAGGTTCTGAAAACAAGTAGGTCTTTGAGACACATGGTGTGTGGTTCCCTCCGCTCGTCACCTCCACAGCCGCAACTTGTTGCTTAGGAGAGGAAACCCACTATAATCCAAAACCAAAGTTTCCCATGTAGGTTACTGACCGGGAGGGCTCCATGTTAGCTGGCAGAGGAGCTTTTCCTTGTGGATGTGTGACATATGCTGTCTTAGGTAGACTCTTTGGTGTACTCTTATTTAATTTGCTTAGTCCAGTATTTTTTTGCCACTTGGATACAACAGAGCATATAGGTTAAGAATGCACATACAGGGCAGTGCACGGTGGCTAACGCTGGTAATCCCAGCACTTTGGGAGGCTGCAGTGGGCAGATCACTTGAGGTCAGGAGTTCAAGACAAGCCTGACCAACATAGTGAAACCCCATCTTTACTAAATATACATAAATTAGCTGGGCATGGTGGTGGGCACCTATAGTCCCAGCTACTTGGGAGGCTGAGGCAGGAAAATTGGTTGAACCTGAGAGTCAGGGGTTGCAGTGAGCCAAGATCACACCATTTGTACTTCAGTCTAGGAGACAGTGAGACTTTGTCCCCCCCAAAAAAAAAAAATGCATTCACAGGAGCCAGGCTGCTTGGTTCAGTGGAAGTCCTCCAGTCATCAGCTTTGTGACGTAAACACTGTGCACTGATATTACCACTATGTGAGTTGATGCTTTTAGTTAATTAATGAATTCATGGGCATTACCATGTTAATGTCAAAGCCCTTATGACAATGTCTAGACATGTCATAATCAATAAATGTCCTTCTTTCCATCTCTGTGTGTTTCCTTCCTTCCTTCCTTCCTTTACAAGATTATTAATAATTGGTTTCTAATTATTAATAAATAATAATAAATTACTAATAAAACATTGTTTTATTAGTAATAAAAATTACTAATAAATCACAAATAAAATAATAAATTAGTAATAAAACATTAGTAATTAATAAGTTACTAATAAAACTAATAAATTACTAAAAACTAATAAAACATTAATAAATAATACATTACTAATACAACATCGTTTTATTAGTAAGTATGTATTATAGAGACTACCAAATGAATGACACTTCTAGGCTCTGGAAAGAAAGATAAGGTGTGGTTTTGATTTGAATGGAGAACAGGAAAAAGAAAACACCTCATAATATATAACTTCCCTTCATCGCATTTTGAAACTCCCCTGAGAGTGTTTTGCATGGAGTTGTAACTGAGTCTGTATCTGCCATTTCCGAATCAGATTATGTGCTTCTTTCCAAGTATTCATTTTTTTCTTTTATAATCGTGTTTTTCTTAAGTGTTAAGAATATGCTTCTGCTGCTGTTCAACATAAATCCTGAGCCCTGATCGAGCTGAACCGTAGTTTTCCGCTTCGCGAGTGGACTCGCATCCCATCACCCCCAACCTGTGGAGACAGAGCATGGAGACGCCCTTCCACATGTAAAAACAGTCTCATTTGAACAGCCACAGGGCTTTTATGTATTAAGTTTCATCTGACCCAAAATTTCCACCACAGCTGCCCCTCAGAGCTGTCCCCTCCCCTTTGCCGCTGTCCTTCCTTTCTCATTCCCTCCAGTTGGCTGGACCCATGGGAAATGGAGTTGTGTTGGTGTTATGCTAACCCTGCTGGCTCTGGCTTACTCAAGTGCTAGTAACTCGCTCTCTCCCCAGCTCCTCCCCTGTCTCCCTCTTCTCTCCCCCACCTGCTGTCCACTTGGCTTCTCTGGTGCTGGAGCAAGGGGAGAGGGCCTTAGGGAAAAACAATTATACTAATACCAGCCGACCACAGGCATCCCAGATGTGGATGGAAGTGCCTCCATGTATTTTTCCGAGGTTCTGCACAGACCCCGGATGCATGTAGTTTGCATGGTAATAAAGTCTTGGGGACCCCCTCTCTCAAACTGCCCATGCACAAAAGGCCTCCCAACCATATCTTGTTTCAGTAGTCTCCTTGTCCCAGCAGGTAGCCCTTGGGGACAGGATCTCTGCAAAAAGTTCAAGCTCAGTTCTCTTTTGTGTTGTTTAGGTAGCCAGTGGGAGCTCTATCCTCATTTACTTATCTCAGGAAAGAAAGGAGCTTAATCTATTCTCATGATCTCTCCTCACCCTGCACATCATGGCTGCTCCACACTGCATGGGTGCTTTCTCCAGACAGGAGGCAAGTGCCAGCCCCCAGGTGCATGAGAGTCTCCCAGGTCCAGGGTCTCTTGCCAGGTTCTCACAAGAGTGTTCTAGCTGTGCTCTGTGCTGGATGCTAGAGTGGACTCATGGGCTCTGCAGCTCAGCTGGCAACAGGGGACAAGGAGATGCTGTGTCGTTGCTCACAGGCGCCCCATGCATCTCAGTGAGTATCGCGGAGACCTTATCAGTGACGTGAGATGATGGGGAAGAGCCTTTTCTCTGTTCCCCCGAAGTTAGAAGGACCAGATCTGTCATTTGCTAGCAAGTCCTGGAGGTGTCTGTATTCTTGACCTGTTAGCAAGTCTTGGGGAAGCTGATGGTCGCTACTCTCAGCTGTGCTCCTGAGAATGTGAACCTGTTTGGGCTTTTGCTGAAATGCCTACACAACATTCTTCATCCTGTTATATTAACAAACTGCTGGCAGAAGTGCTATTACTTGAATGGCATACTTGATTTGACGAAATCTATCATGAAATACCACTGGTTTTGTGCAACAGTGTGTAGTAGTTACTACTTAATAGAATTACATAGAAAAAAACCCTTGGGATTTCTAATCCATTAATGTTGTTTATGTAGCCTAGAGAACAACTGATCATGATCATAAATCATAAAACTCAGTTTAAGTCTCCTAAGAATTTTATAAGATAAAATTAATTGATAACTGTCGATTGGTTAAAACAGAATTTATTAAATGACGTCTTTCATATAAGCTTTTGCTATTATTATAATTCTAAAAGTAGGTGTAATTATGGCAGGGTTTTCTACAAGTTCAACGTGTTAAGTAAGTAAAATAGGTGAAAATTTTGCATTAATGTTAATTTTAATTCACTGGTACAGAAACTTCTAATTTCTCTGTGGTTTTTGAATTAAACTCCTTTTTTATTTTCATTTTATTCATGACAGTTTCCTCAAAATTTCTATATCTGCCTATATATTACTTCTTAGAGATATCTCTCATCTCTTAATGAACTTCTATTTTGTAGGGATTTGTATGTTTAGATTTAATTTATAGATATAATTCCTTTAGCAAGTTGGATCCTGGTATCCACAAAATTCTAACTAATGAGAATCTTACAAAATAAAAGATCTTAAAAATAAGTTCTTTAAATAGCATTTACTTCTAAACTATGAACCTATTAAATCTGCTATGGCCAATTATAACTTAGCTCCTGTTGATCATGATAATGGAAATATCAACTTCTTTACCTTGTTTAGAAATCTGTCATACAACAATCTATATTGTAGTCTCAAACTGGAAATATATTGCTATTCTGCTATCCTTTTATTTGATGTTTTATTTTGTCAACTAGAGAAAGATTTATCTTTAGGCAACATTGCAGTGTCCTATTCAGAGTGAAACCTAGGGATTGCTAGCAAGAGCCCTGATACTTGTCCATTAAAAACTGCAGTTTGGATATAATTCAGAGTAGCTTCGCCATAACCAGCAGTGGCTCTTTGCTGTCTGGCTTTCCCGTTTTAGCTGGCTGGGAGCCACTCACTTTCCTTTTCCCCATGTGCTTTGCAGCTCTCTAACCTGGCCAGCCCATGTACTGTCACCATTTCTTGCAAACGCTAAAGTAAATTGTAGACAGATCTGCCTTAGTGTTATAGAACTCTTTAAACTAGCAGTCTGTTACAGCCTTAATTCATCCCTCAGTGATATCCCACTCATGTGGGCTCAAACTGCTGTCCTCTACCACATCTTTTCATTAGAGGCTTGTCCAATGGGGACTCAAAGTTCTGTAATGTCAAGATGTCTTCACTTTTATATATGAGATTCCTGATTGCTCTCTGTAGATACACAAAGATATACTCCATTTCAAATGCATTTTATATGTATGTAGGATTTTATAAGATAAAATTTTATATTCAGATGCATTTTATATTCATGTAAAAAATATACATTGGTATGATTTAATATGTTTTAGGTACAAATTAATTGAACTTTGAAGATTTGAGTTTCATTATTATTAAAATGACATATGCTAGAAATAATAGATACATAAACTAAATGTTATTACATAGATGATGAAAATATATGTCAGGTACAAAATACACATTAAAGAAAGACATCTAAATTAAAATAATAGCCTCATTCTATTAGTCATCATGGTAGTTGTAATAGATTATGGTTCTCAAGTCATTATATAGATTGTTAGAGGATTTACCTGGAGTATTAAAAGGGTGCCCATCAGTGCTGTGTGGTAAAGCATGAAAATTATAGCTGCATTTTAATGTCTTCTTCATTTTTCATTTACATGCATGCTGATTTAAATGTTCTAGGCTGAGTCGGGTACTTATGTCTTTAATCCCAGTGCTTTGGGAGGTCGAGGCAGAAGGATCGCTTGAGGCCAGGAGTTTGAGCCCAGCGTGGGCAACGTAGCGAGACCCTGTCTCTACAGAAGTTTTAAATAAGTAAATAAATAAATGTTTTTTGTTTTAAAACAGATGTGGACTCTTTTAAAAGGTTGATGTTGACATAAAACGAGATATATGTATCATGAAAAATGCTGGTTGCTAACAATATTCGGATACACATTTCACTTCATACTGGACCAAATTATGAGGAGAAACGGTTGAATATATTTCTATAACAAGTGGTAGGAGAAGTTTTATTCAGGCTTCTGAAATGAAAAAAATAAATTAACAGAGATCACATCAGATTGTGAAAGTATTCCAGGATTCACATTGCTGAGGCACAGCTATACTATTTCACTTTGTTCTAGAAGAACGTGGTTAATTCCTACCCTGCTTAAGGATTGGAATACATTCTGAGAAATGCATCATGAGGCACTGCATCATGGTGCGAACATTGCAGAGTGTGCTTACACACAAGTGCTGTACAGCCTATGTAGCCCATTGCTCCTAGGCTACAAATCCGTGCAGCATACTACTGTATTGAATACTGTAGGCAGTTGTAACACAGTGGTAAGTTTTTGCATATCTCAGCATAGCAAAGGTACAGCAAAAATGGTATTCTAATATTATGAGACTACTTTGATATATGTGGTCCATCATTGACTGAAATCCATATGCAGTGCGTGACTGTACAAATCAGATTCTAAAACACACACAAGTATATGAGTATATTGTGGTGTATGTGATGAATATGTGTGTGGTGGGGTGGTAGTCTGGGTTCCGTTTGGTTACACAAAGCAGGAAAGAACACAGAATTAATGGTGAGACTTTTTTGTTTGATAGAGACGTATCCTGGCATCATGGCTTTAGTCATGCTTTGAGGGGGGCTCCAGGAACTTTTTTGCGTGATTCCTTGCACTGTGTTTTTTCCTAAGAGTCAGCTTGATGGCAGGCTGTCTTCCCTTATCTGAAAACAAAGGCTACTGTGTTTGGATCTCACATTTTCAAATACATTGTTTGGAGAAAGGAACCTTTTAAATTTAGTCATCAAACAAAAGTGCTCAGCTTTACTGTTATTTTCCTGAAATCAAACAACCTGCTTGGATTTGTTTAGACCTGGGGTAACAGCCCATCACTGCCTCAGTGTGGTGGCCAACCAATTCAATGCAAAACTCACGGCCACTGACAAATGGGATGGAAAAGGGGTTGATGCTGGGTGAACTCCACGGTGTCTGCTACGGGGGAGTGTGTGGACTAAGAAGATGGGAAGATAAATAGGGGTCATGCCATGTCAGCCTTAGGATGCTTTCCAGTCTTGCAGTTATAAAAGAATAGAAAGCTATTTGGATCTACTTAAAACTGACCTCTTACCCAGAAATATGATTTTCACAGAGTTAAAAATGTTCTAATTCATCATAGGAATAAAAGTAGAGCTGAAAAACAGATGAAAAGCAGTACCTCTCCCAGCAATTGCTATGCACTCCCTCTGCTTTGATATTCCCAACACAACTGGACATTTGTGTTTTACTAATTTATTTGTGTTTATTGTTTATTCCTCTCCTTTTAAAGATAAGCTTCATAAGGACAGGGAGTTTTGACTGTTTGGAACCTTGAATGAGATAATGCTTCCATTTGGTAGGAAGTTAATAAATACTTAATGGCGACATTGCCATTTATACTTTTATTATGTTACAGTGGCAGTTGACGTTTATGAGGAGAGCCATTTTAATAATGATTTTTAAAAAATCTTTAAAAAAAAGATTGTAAAGCACTTTCATATCTTTCTCTGGATGCCACACGATGCCACTTGTAACCTAAAACATTGCCCATTTCCACTGTTCAAAAACAAACAGCTTACGTGTAGATCTAGTGTCTACAAAGAGTCTGAGCTACCAAGCTAGACGTTATAAAGCAAGAGTAGAATTCAGTATTTGGTGATCTTGCTGCTCTCCCATTATGGAAATTGGGATTTCATGTGTAATTGTTCTGCTTGATCCTTAAATATCAAAATGAAAATAGATCAGAAGCTTAATTCACTCTCTAGCACTTAAGCAATGAGTAATATAAAACTAGGGCATCAATTGGACCTTGTCTAAACAAATTGAAATTGGATGGATCTAAATTTTAAATGTACAAAATAGAAATTTTTGACCCCTTTACAATAGCATGCCTTTATTATAGCAAAAGAATTTATACTGGCCTCTTGGATTTATTTATGTTAATATACCTTCTTATTTAATGATAATCTTTAAAGAAATCTAATGTGGGTGGGTAAATTGTGTTAGATAGATGCACACTCAATGAGGGATATCAGAATAGCCATGAAATTTCACTATCCCATTATACAGAGGACTGGAGGTAGTGCTGTGAGTTCCCAAGGCATCAGTATTTAACCACATTCTCTTAATTTCATTCTCTCTCCGCCCAGTTCTCCATTAAATTTTATGGTGGTGCTCTAGAATGAGCCTGATCTTTGGAGTTGGACAGAGTCAGATTTTAGCTCAGCAGCGCGGTCAGGTCCATCAGGCCTCAGTTTCCTAAGTATCTTTCACATCCCCTGAGTGACTGGTTCCTAAGAAACTCAATCAATATTTGTTGGCTGAAGGTAAAATCCTTATATAGGTAGAGTAGTGGTTTTTTAATACAAACATTTTTTCTCACTTTTAAGACAACTTCTTATGGCTTAATGTGTAATAAGCATGTCCAACGCATAGTACAAACTATAGTAGAATTCAGATGATATGTATAAAATTGCACATTATAAAAATAGATGGAAGAACCATTTTCTCCGTTGCATGTCACAAAGTATGTCTTTTTTTAAAAAAAAATAGCTCCTTGGCGGAGGTTGCGATGAGCTGAGATTGTGCCATTGCAATCCAGCCTGGGTAACAGGAGCGAAACTCCGTCTCCAAAAAAAAAAAAAAAAAAAGCTTTTTAAGTGACAACAACAGGTGTTACCTAACTTACCCTAGGATTTTAAGCTTAAAGTGGTATGATAATACTTAATTAGCTAATTTAGGAGGCACATTGCTTCTCACTTTAATCAGTAGCATACCTCCATACACATACACCCATGTGCACATGCCAGGAATTGGGTTGCTTTCCAAATTACAATCATGCCTCATAATAAGCATTAGAGACAAAGTTGTTTTTTCAAGTTAATGATTTTTCTGACATGCCACAATTGATATAATTGCAAATTATATTTTATAGTAAGAAGAAAATGTGCTCATTTTAAATTTAGAAATTAACATTTGTTAAAAAGTGGTATTCCACATTTAAACATTTAATGCAATGTACATTTAATTTTCACAACATTGCTTGAGGCAATGGTTCAATGTTTTCTTACAATTTATCAAATTGCTTTTCAAGATTAAGCTTAAAAAGTAATTTTCTATAGTAAATCCTTGAAAAAATTATGAATATCATCCCAAATTGTACCATTATTCATTATGAAGCCCTTCCTTCCTTTTCAAGGTCTGTATCATAGTCATTGTTAATTACTTTTAAAGCTTAAATCATGATCTTAGCAATTTAATTCAAATGAACATGGTAGCTCAGATAGCAACTTTAGCAAACGCTCAGGAAATGAACTTAATACCATCTAAAACTACTGAAGTAGATACCAGGTATGGATTTTTCATATAAAAATGCAGCTATTTAGTATGTTAAAGAATATCAAGTGCAAGCTGGTGTGTATAATGTACAAATTCTTATATTTAAGATGTCATATTTATAAGGGGACATACTTTTTAAAATCAATATTTAAAAATCAGGTTCTGTACACTTGCTTCAGGGACTGATAGTTTCTTTGCTTTGTTTAGCCTGGGATTTTCAAAGCCAGCATTTATGGACATGATTATTTCTTAAGTTCTACTTTTCCATTGAGAACTGCTAGAAGACCACCCTCCTGATAAAATAATTATTTACAGTAGAGCCCCAGTGACTTCCCAGATACTCTGTGCCCTTTTAATCATCACTGGTTGCAGCATGCATATGACAAGAGACCAGTTGGTGTTTACAGTTGTTTTTTGGTTCTCCTCTACTAAACTGTGACCCTTTGATGAGCTGTGACCAATTTCTATGTCCTGGTATAGAATAGAGCTTTACCTGGTCCCTGGTTTGTGCCTGGTGATAAATCAGTATTTGGTGATGATGATGAAGTCCATTTGCTATTTGGAGACCTGTGGTCCATCCTGACTCAGTTATTCCTCTCCTTGACAATGACATATGAATTTCTACCATGACTTACTCTTGCTTGATCATTTGTTAGATTCATGCTTTATGGATATCCTGTGGGAGTGAGTAAATTCAGAGTTAGGTAATAAAATTATGAACATGTCTTGATTTTTAAAATCTTCTCGGTATATATTCTAACTAAAGACGACTAAATTAGAATCCCACAAATCCATTGCTACACACATATGCTTTTAGAATTTGGAGCTTCTGTAAGAGTCTCTCAAAATTCATCTTTTATGTTCTATAGTATTATGTATAGCTTTACATCACTTTGAAAGTGATGCAATTCAATGGAATCCTAGAATAAATGGATATCCCAACTAGAATCCGATATTCAGTTCTCCTAAGAAGCTTAAAATAAGGTAGTCATAGTTAAAAGTTGATTATGAAAGCATCCACATTTGTTATCCTTATCACAAGGAGAATTCGTGTTTCACATTTTGTATTTATAATTTTGCACGGTGCTCAACCTGCAGCATTACCAAGGAATTATATCCCAAGAATCTTCTTCCCATTATTCCCACACTGAAGTATCCTCACGGAGCCTCAGTGATGATAATTCTCACAGCTTTCCATTCCAGCTGGACTTGTTCCATTAGTAGTTCGAATTAATTTTCTTCGTATCTTGGATGTTTTGCCTGTGATTGTCAGTATTCTCGTTTTCACTTTCAACATCTCTTCATACAGAAAACTTATTTTTAATCATTGAGTTGTTTTTACTAAGAAAATGGTAGGGTCTTGAACAAACATGCTTAGAGAAACATTACTGTGATTAGGAAAATGTGGAAAGTTTGGTTCGCATCGCTGCCTCTAGTGAATGCGATTCATATTTTTATCAGGGTTTCTGCCTGTGGTAGAGAGAAGAAAGAAAGCAGATGCAGGAGAATCCAAGGCAATGGGTGAGACCAACTAGAAGGGGAAAATATTAAAATAGAAACCGTGTAGTTGTAATAAAAATCAACTTTTGGCAGCTATGAAAAGCACTTCAGAGCAGTTGGCATGAAACTGCTTGTAGGCTGAGAGCTGCAGAAAAGCCCTGAGATCTGATTCTACATTAAAGAATTCCCAGAGAAAGTTAGGGTTAGTTTAAGTAATGACTGATCTTGTCCTGATGGCTCTGCGTTGTAATTGCCTGTTTGTGTCTCCGTTCCCGCCTCTAAACTGTCAGCTCTGTAAGCATAGCAGTTTCTGGCTGCTTTTGAGGGAGGGGCTCTCAGCTCCTCGACCATCATCTGCCAGGTGGTGGGAGTTCATTAAATATATGACAATAAGTGAATAAAGTGTGTTTAGTTTTGGCCCGGTGACTGTAAGTCTTCACATTATGGTTTAAATCTGTGATGTTTAATGTGATGTGGTACAGCTAAGGACAGGGAAGGAAGTGGCCATCTGCTTTTAGAAGTTGTAGCAGAATCTCTTTGTAGCAGAGAAGTAGGGCTTGTTTTGAGGCTTCAATGCTTATGCTGTCCCTTTCAAATTCTAACATGTCTAGGGGTACCCTCCATCTGTTGAGAAGTTCTATTGTAGGGAGGCCCTGTTACTGATAAACTTTATTTCCTATACTTCTTTTGTACAGAGTGAAAAATTAGGGTGAGAATCACTGTTACAAACAGTACATAACCTACCCAAACAAAATCATTAGTAATATAAGTTAATTTATAGGCTTAGCAGCTCTAATAGATGGCTGTTTTAGAAAAAAACATATTAGTTAAGTAGGCCTGTGGGATCACGCAGACATAACCGTTATGCCTCTGTTCATGCGTCTTAGTGCGCGCCAATGGCGAAGTTCTAAGAGGAAATACACAGTGTTTTAGAGCGGGCTTTGGAAACCTAAGTCTGTAATGATCACATAGTTCACAATTCTAAGATTCTATTAGATACAAACGTACGTATTTTCGGATTGCCAAAAAATTCTACTACATAGCTCATAGTTCTGAACTCTGTGTTGTATACAGCTATTCCTTGGAACTCGATGGCCTTGGGAGAGTGGAGCACATTTGCTAATGTAATACTTGGGAGCACTGAGGGCAAAAGACATACAGCCTTTTGAATGTCACATAAATTAAAAATCTAATCAACACAAGGACTAAGAGTTATGGTACACATATCAAGATCTGGGAGGCAGAAGGTAGTAGGCATGGCTTAAGCAAATGAATCCTCATTTATTGTCATCTAAAGTCAAAAGATAATCTCTAATTGGACACAACAAGCATTCTTTAATTAACTCTATTATTTAGAGATGTGGGAGTAACCACTGGGAAAAACACAAATAGAACAGTGTTAAAGTTGCCAGCAGTAGCAGAGGCATTAAATGTGGAAGAAAATGAAGGAACAAGTTGTTTAACTATTTAGTAGTTAACTATGTGCATGTATTATTTTTATAATATAAGATTTAAGCAGAGGCGATATAAGCATTGATCTCATGTAGCAAATTGATTCAGAATGTTAAATATTTATTTTTATTGTGATATAATACACACCCATTAACAACTTGAGAATAACAGCAAAGCATAAAGAAAAAGATAATCACCTATGATCCGTCCACTCAAATGTAGTTACTACTCGTAGTGCACTGTCTATCCCCCACTCTGCCCATGGTTTACTTAATAAAAGTAGAATGACAGCAGCAATTACTGGTCATCTTCTTTTTTAGGATCACTTATTCATGATCATCAACATAATCACAATGATAGTTAATGCTTATGGTCACTGTGGTTGGCACCTTTCTCAGTGTTTTATATCTAAACATGTATTAACTTCTTAGATTTCCCCAATGTGTCGGTAAGTGCTGTTACAACCCTGATGTTGTAGATGAGGCAACCAGAACCCAGCGTGTTAAAGAACTTACCCAAATTTTTACAATACCCATATAATGCTTTAGATCTGCACATTGCTTGTAGATGGGCTGGCTCGGGAAATGAACCCTGGAAACGAATGCACAGCAGTGACAAAAGATTTTCAAACAAATTTTGATTGAACACATTCTACCTTATTAAATGTAAATTAGATACTATGATGTCTTCGGTCACTTTAAAGTTTTCTTAGGTATTTATTCTGTATTTAGAGTGACATGTGGGCAGTGAGCATTAGTCGCTCTTGGTTTTATTTGATTTAAATTGTTTGCTAAATAGTGCATTTTAAAATGCATTTTAAGATAATTTTGTGCAGTTTTAGAGCTATAGAAAAGTTGAAAAGATAGTACAGAGAGTTCTCATATATCCCATTCCCTGTTATCCCTCATCTGAACATCTTACATTGCTCTGTCACATTAATCATAATTACAAAATTGTATTGGTATATTATTATTAACTAAAGTCCATACTTTATTTAGATTTTTCTAGGTTTTGTCTAATGTCTTCTTGTCTCTTCTAGAATCATATCTCCTTAGGCTCCTCTTGACTCTGAAAGATTCTCAGACTTTCCTTGTTTTAATGACTTTGATAGTTCTGAGGAGTATTGGTGAGTCATATTTAGGATGTCCCTCTCCTGGAATCTACCTGTTAGGTTTAGTATACATATTATTGACATGACTAATCATTGACATTGACCTTGCTCACTTGGCTGAGACAGTGTTTGTCAGATTTCTCCACTATAAAGTTACTTTCTCCTGCTTTCTATACTCTACTATTTGGAAGGAAGTCACAATGTACAGTGTACACTTGAGTGTGAAGATTCTCTACTTTTTGAGGTTGGTGGATCTATGTGAGTTATGTAGAATTCTGTGTGGGAGATTTGTTTTTTCTATCCATTTATTTATTCAAACGTTTATATTAGTATAGACACATGGATATTTATTTTATACTTTATGTTATGATTCACTGCTACCATATTTATTTTGCTGTAGCAGTTATTCTAACTTTCTTCAAAGGGGCTTCTGTGTGGCTTCAATATATTTCATTCATTCATTCATTCATTCATTCATTCGTTTATTTTTACTTCCTTATTTTCTGGCACTATGAGGTTCTCTGAACTCATCTTACGTTTTCCCTGATCCAGTCCTAGGATCAGCCATTTTTTCTAGGAGCCCTGATTCCTTTTATTGAAGAATGCTATTAAAAACCAAGGGTGGTAGATATGCTTGTTGCTAGTGGAGTGTCGTTGTTTTTAGACTCTTAGTTGATACAGAAAATAAATATATGAGTGTAGACTAACCTGAGTATATACATTACCTATGAATATTTCTATATTCACCCTGTATTCAACCTATATTCTGTATGTATGTGAAACTATGTAGCAGTTCACACATAGTGTCCAACTCTAGTCTGTTACCTCCTGGATTATTCTGTTCTCCTCCTCTTGCCTAAATGTATCTTCCCACTTCAAAAAGGAGAAGCCTCACTCAAACCACATGCCATCCTTTTACTTAATTGTTCAGTGACAGTATACAAATGTAGTAGGATCACAGTCATTAACCCATACTTCCATGGGAAACAGCATCATCGATTAACTCACAATGATTAAAATAATTATTTTCCCTTTAGTCTTGCATTCTCCATTCATTTCCAAAGTTACTTAGATCACCAGTTCTTTTCTCACCTTCTTCAGTGAGGTTGTTTTGTACACTTAGTTTGCTTTCCCACATTTGGCATTTTATCCTCAGATCCCTTCATCTCCTAAGTGCTCTTTTAAATGTACATACATTAAGATTCATTCTTTCTGTTGTAAAGTTCCATGGGTTTTGACAAATGCATAGTGTGGCACAGAATAGTTTCACTGCCCTAAAAATTGCCCTGTGTTTCTCTTCTTTAACCCTTTTCTCCAACCAAACCCCAGGTAATCACTTTTTTTTTTTTTGCCATCTCTGTAGTTTTCCTATTCTAGAATATCATGTAATTGGAGTCATACGGTATGCACCTTTTTCAAATTATCTTCTTTGATTTAGTAATGTGGGTTTAAGCTATGTTTTTTCGTGGCTTGATAGCTCATTTCTTTTTAGGGCTGAATAATCTTCCATTATATGACTATGCTAGTTTATTTATGCATTTATCTTTTGAAGACAACCTTGTTTGCTTCCAGTTTTGGCAGTAATGAATAAAATTCCTATAGCCATTCACATGAAGGTTTTTGTGTTGACATATTTTCAAATAAGTTGGGTAAACACCTAGGAGTATAATAACTGGATAGCATAGTAGGGCTGTATTTAGTTGTATCCTAAAGCAGCTGCCCAGCAGTCTTCCAGAGCGGCTGTACCGTCTCACATTCCCGTAGCAGTGAATGAGAGGTCCTGTTGTGCTGTATTCTTGACAGTAACAGTTACTGTCTCATTGTTGTGTTAATGTGTAATATGTTGTTAAACAGAAACCATGACATATATTTAAAAGTGCGTAAGTCTAAAAATCCCTACATCAGAGTCTTGCCCCCTAAAATATGAAGACTTTATTGAAGTGCAGAACTCATATGAGTCCTCAGAACAGAGACTAGTGGCTAGAATTTCGCAAGTTTTTTTTTTTACTGATTTCTAGTGGCTAGAATTGGTGAGAATTTAGTAAGTTTTAAACAATGGGGGTTACCAGAATTTAGTACAATTTTTGCTGACTAGATTGGAGGAGAAAAATGAGTAGACAAAAAGAAAAATCCAAGTATAGCAATATTGCAGACCAGGTATCTGGGAGGATGGGCACTGGTGATAGAACAGTGAATTAGAAGACGAGTGATATAAAATTATATGGGTCGTGAGCTCTCCCTTTGAAACAGTGAGAACACCAGTTTGCGGGATAGGAAGTGAACTTGTCTCACTGGAAAAGCACTAGACAGTGGCAGCCTGCAGAACCTTACAACATGAGCTGGGAGTCACATTTGACAGGCAGAGGGTTCACTTCCTTAGTATTTCAGTAGCCTTAACATTCAGTGACGCTTGTCATTTTCTCATCCTCAATTCAGTGGATCAAGAAATCCTATTTTGCCTACCTCTGAAATATCATTCAGTGCCCTATTTTATGTCATCCAGTCATAACTGGCTGCTGGGAGTACCTGCTCTGCACAAGCATATACAGTTCAGATTCCTTTTCCCCTTTGGAGCGACGATGATCTTTCAAAAGCAAAAAGTCAAATTTCTCAATGACCACTCTTCTTGTGCATATTGGAACTTCTTAATAGGGCTTAAAGGTGTTGCATGAACTTACTTTTGGTTAACAAACCTTTGAGAATATTCCCCTCCCTTCTCTAATAATCTAGGTATCTTGAAGTATATGAGAGTCACTGATATTTGGCGTTTATGACATCTGGGCTAATAAGTTTTTGAGAACAAAGAAAATATTTCCTAGATACATGCTCATAGAAGGGACTCAAAAGTTATTAGCTGAATGATGTATTTGATAAAATAATGTTCATTTCAATGTTGTTTATAATAAAAAGAAAAAATGCTCAGATAATAATGGGGAATGTTCAATAAATTAGCAAACAGCCATATAGTGGGCTACTATATAGCAATTAATATCATAGTTTTATTATATATGACCTGGTTAAGCATATACAATGTAACAAGGTAACAAGTCATAATAAACCAAAATACTTATGTAGGATGATTAGAAGATTTTTTTTGAGATGTAGTTTCACTCTTGTTGTCCAGATTGGAATGCAGTGGTGTGATCTTAACTCATTGCAAAACACCTTTTGGGGTCAAGCGATTCTCCTGCCTCAGCCTCCTGATTAGCTTGGATTACAGGCATGTGCCCCCACACCTGGCTAATTTTGTATTTTAATAGAGATGAGGTTTCTCCATTTTGATCAGGCTGGTCTTGAACTCCTGACCTCAGATGATCTGCCCTCTGAACTTCTGACCTCAGGTGATCTGCCCTCCTCAGCCCCTCAAAGGGCTGGGATTACAGGCATGAGCCACCGCGCCCAGTTTTTTTTTAGACAGAGTTTCCCTCTGTCACCCAGACTGTAATGCAGTGGTGTGATCTTGACTCACTGCCACCTCGGCCTCCTACTGCAGTCTCGGCCTCCTGAGTTCAAGCAATTCTTCTGCCTTAGGCTCCTGAGTAGCTGGGATTAGAGGTATGGCCACCATGCCTGGCTAATTTTTTTATTTTTAGTAGAGAGAGAATGGAGTTGACCAGGCTATTCTCGAACTCCTGACCTCAAGTGATCTGCCCACCTTGGCCTCTAAAGGGCTGAGATTACAGGCATGAGCCACAATGGCTGGCAGAAGATTTTTAATAGATACACACTTGAGCTTGCAGAAAAGTTTGGGAAAAATGTATCACATTCTCAGAGTAGTAATTTCTGTTTTTAGATGTTTGATATGTTTAGGAGACATTTTCCAAATATTATATGATCAAGAATGAAATTGCTTCTTTTGTTAAACAAATCATTGTAAAATATACATTTGCTAAGATCTCTCTGTGCGATTCAGAATTACTGATTATTGTCCAGTTATTTGTTGCTATAGAATTACTCTGTACTAAAGTAAAAAGATGCTGGTTTTATATTTATGCTCATAGAATAAAACTTCCAGTTCCCAATAATACAATATAACTAAGGGCATATAAGCAGATACAAAAGGAAAAACAATCAGTTGCCGTCTATGGAGTTTTCCCAATTTCATACCTGGAGGGTACCAGCTATCTCATGCCAAATGCTCTTAGCTCCAGTTGCCCACCAGAAGCATTGCAAAAATGGAAACTATAATTGTTGAGTTATCATAGGTAAGAAGAAACCAGCATTGCCTTTACCCATCTCTGTGCCTATTCAAATCAGTTCATTTGCAATTGAGGAGAAGCCCAGGTTTTGTTGTTAAACACAGAGCCAAAAACAGATGTGAGAGTTAAAAGAGATTCAGAAGCAACTGTATCATCAGTTGGATCCTTTGCCTTAGTAAATGTAGCTATCACTGTTATCCTGGGTGAGTAAGAGTTTGCTCATTATTACATTTGTTCTGTGTTGGCTCAGAAAATAAAACCACTGTGCAAACTTACAAAAAAACTCCATGGTTAACTGGTACCTATCAGCTACCAAGACATTTTGCCAGCATGCTATTTAACTCACAGAACAACAACGACAAAAGAGTGTATTCGCTTTGGAAGATAAAATTGTAAAAGATAATTATGGAAGAACAGTGTGGAAAATGTTTAAACCTTATATTATTCCCGTAGGAAATTAGCTTCTTAAATACCTTCTTTCTTTTAGCCGTGGTAGATGCAAAGAACACCCTCCTCAAAAACAGTCATGAAACTCTGTATGTACCCTCTCATTAGAAAATTAGCATGTTACCACTACTTAACAGCATTTTCTGAAAGTAATGAAGCAAGAGAAACGAATCCTAAAGTGTGTTTTATGACTTACAAACACTACTTTATTGATGGATTTCAAATATAATACTCATTTCTATGTGAGAATGATCAGGTTTCCCTATGGTTGAGACTATGACGAGAAAATGCTATTAGTCTTCTAAAAGGAAAGTTCTGCCTAATTACCTCAATTATTTTATGTGTATCAATCATTAATTTATATGCTGTGGAAGAGTCAAATGAAAAATTTTTTAGAAGTTTCTCTAATGGACGGAAGGGTATGCCTTTTCCTTCATTGTCACTTGGTACTCAGTAGAGTTTCTGGCACACAGTAGGATCACAACAAAGGTCTGACCCATGGTGAATAAAGGGCTTTGTGAGTTTCTCTTTATTAAATCTGCTAATTAGATCATGAGGCTCAATAACATCTTTAAATGTATTATGTAATTTCATGACCACAATCCTGAGTAGATCCTATCTATATTGAATTTTGAAAGGTATGTTTCCAGGTATTTTATGACATTAAACTTTTCTTCAGTGTTAGAAATTCAGATATCTTTAAACCATGTCATATTGAGTCATCTTTTTCTTTCGTTTCTTCTCAAAAGTTCTCTATGTACCGATAGGTGACTACAGAGGAAAAGCCAAAACCAATATTCTATAAAGGCAGTAATCCTCTGAATATTTAAATTCCATTCAGCAAATATTTAATCAACATTTATTATGTTTCAGACTTTTAAATACGTACTTAATTTCATTTCATTGTGTCACTAACACATGAAGTTGATAGTCATGGCTTAAATCTTAGAAAAAGTACATTGATGCTAAGAGAAATGAATTCAGTTACTTAATTAAGTAGTAAGGGGCTAAGTCTGTTGCTAGTCCAAAATTCTGGAATGTCAAACTCGACCACCCTAGTCTATTCCTTCTTAAAATAATTTAAGAGGGAGTTTGGAGTAGTAGAAAATGCATGGAGTGTTCTGACATGAGTGGGAATCTAGCATTCCTCTTTGTGTGATGTGTGACTTTGACTAAACTACCTGAACTTTTCATGCCCCACTTTTATCTGTAGACAGTAGCTTGCCTGATACAACTTAAGTGTCACATAAATAGTATCTACCACTATGCTATTAGAACACTGTTTCATTATGTTTCAAAATATTGCTAACATGGATAAAATATTAAACATTTTTCTCATTGTCCAAGTAGAGCTATGGACATAGCACGGGGGGGATATTTTATAATATGGTAGTAACAACATCTAATGTCTTTTTCTATTAAATTCTACAAAAAGGTCTGTGTATTGTCTCAAAGAACAAAAGTTCATTAAAAATGATGTAACAAATAAAAAGGGGGAGTAGAAGTTGATCAAAAGCCATAGGAGAAGACAAAATGTTTGAAACCATACACATCTCAAAAGGAGGAAAAAGCAGGAGACATTTGGAAGTGGACTCTAAGACGTGAAATACTGTCGCAAAATAACGATATGGAAATCACCAAGGAACCCGTATCTTTATTCTGAGATAAAAATGAAGAAAGCAAGTGGTAAATAAAAATGATACAGGATTAAAAACATCACCAGTGACATAAAACTACCCTGGATATTAAAGATAGAATCACAGAATGGGAAATTACATCAGTGAAGTAGAAAATAGAGTCATGAAGCACCTGCAGAGTGTGTAAAGAAGTTTTCAAAAGATGAACAATTATGCGATGGATGATTTAAGACCTAAATGTAAATGCTAGTATATTACAGCTTTTTACAAATGAATGAATTGAGGTTTATAGAGGTTAACTTACTCAAGGAACACTCAGCAAGGAAAAAAGAATATTAACAAAGCAGGATTCAGCCTCAGGTATTTCAGATTTCCGAGACAGTGTATGAATGAAACTGCCTGTTACCTCCCTTAATTTCTGCAAATTAAAATGATTATTTATATGAAGAAGAGCACAGACATTTTAAAGTCATGATGGATACTGTGTTTTATGTGGTCTGCAAAATGTATACAGTACATTTTAACACAAAACTTTTCATTTTTTTTGAATACTTGTTACATGGAGATGTATGCAGCCATATAAATCCCCCATTTTTTTTTCAACTGAGTCTTGCTCTGTTGCAACCTGGAGTAGAGTGCAATGGTGCAATCTCGGCTCACTGCAACCTCCATCTCTGTGGTTCAAGCAATTCTCCTGCCTTAGCCTCTCAAGTAGCTGGGATTATAAGCATACATCACCATGCACAGCTAATTTTTGTATTTTTAGTTAAAGACGGGGTTTCACCATGTTGGCCAGGATGGTCTCAATCTCCTGACCTTGTGATCTGCCTGCCTTGGCCTCCCAAAGTGCTGGAATTACAGGTGTGAGCCACATGCACCTGGCCAAATCCTCTATTTTTCTAGTGTCATTTCGTAAAAAATGACACTAAAGCATGTGCTCTCACTTCATACACACATGCGCACTGGCTTAATCAGTGGTTACCAGAAGAGTAGAAAAAGTCTAACATACATGAAAGTAGTTCCCTACTAAAAGAAAATGGCATTTAAAATATTTAAAGAAGTAAATTGATATCTTAGTTTGAAAAAACACAATTTATATTTTTTTTTGAGACACACTCTTACTCTGTTACCCAGGCTGGAGTGTAGTGGCATGATTTCAGCTCACTGCAGCCTCCACCTCCCAGGTTCCAGCTATTCTTCTGTCTCAGCCCCCTGAGTAACCAGACTTATAGGCGTGCGCTACCATGCCGGGCTAATTTTTTGTACTTTTAGTAGAGATGGGGTTTCATCATGTTGACCAGGCTGATCTTTTACTCCTGACCTCAAGTGATCTGCCCACCTCGGCCTCCCAAAATGCTACGATTACAGGTGTGAGCCACTGCACCCGGCCGAAACAGAAAGTATTAAAACACTTCTTTGTTCACTTTTGCTCTGTAATACTGTTAAACTATATCTAAAGTTATAGGCTCAAAATAAAGGGGGAAGGAGGAGACTCAAAATAAAGGAGGAAGATTTACCAAGCAAATGGAGGGCAAAAAAAAAAAAAAAAGCAAGAGTTGCAATCCTAGTCTCGGATAAAATGGACTTTAAACCAACAAAAATCAGAGGAGACAAAGAAGGACATTATATAATGGTAAAAGGATCAATGCAACAAGAAGAGCTAATGATCCTAAATATATACGCACCTGATACAGGAGCACCCAGGTACATAAAGCAAGTTCTTAATGACTTACAAAGAGACTTAGACCCCCACACAATGATAGTGGGAGACTTTAACACTCTACTGTGAATATTAGACAGATCAACCAGACAGAAAATTAACAAGGATATCTAGGACTTGAACTCAGACGTGGATCAAGCAAACCTGATAGACATTTACAGAACTCTCCACCCCTAATCCACAGAATATACATTTTTCTCAGCATCACATGGCACCTACTTGAAAATTGACCACATAACAGGAAGTACATCACTCCTCAGCAAACGCAAAAGAACGGAAATCATAACAAACAGTCTCTCAGACCATAGTGCAATCGAGTTAGAACTCAGAATTCATAAACTAACTCAGAACCACACAGCTTCATGGAAGCTGAACAACTGGCTCTTGAATGTTGACGGGATAAACAATGAAATGAAGGCGGCAATAAAGATGTTCTTCGAAACCAACAAGAATGAAGATACAACATATCAGAATCTCTAGGACACAAAGCAGTGTCTGGAGGAAAATATATAGCAATAAGTGCCCACATGAGAAGCAAGGAAAGATCTAAAATCAACATCATATTGTCAAAATGGAAAGAGCTAGAGGAGCAAGATTAAAAAAACTCAAAAGCTAGCAGCAGACAAGAAATAACTAAGATCAGAGCAGAACTGAAGGAGATAGAGACACAAAAAAACCTTCAAAAAATCCATGAATCCAGGAGCTGGTTTTTTGAAAAGATCAACAAAATAGACCACTAGCCAGTTTAATAAAAAAGAAAAGAGAGAATAATCAAATTGGTGCAATAAAAAATGATAAAGGGAATATCACTACAGATTCCACAGAAATTCAAACCACCATCAGAGATTACTACAAACAACTCTGTGAAAATAAACCAGTAAACCTGGAAGAAATGGATAAATTCCTGGACACTTGCACCCTCCCAATCATAAACCAGGAAGAAATCGAAACCCTGAATCGACCAATAACAAGGGCTGAAGTTGAGGCAGCAATTAATAGCCAACCCACCAAAAAAACCCAAGGTCAAGATGGATTCACAGCAAAATTCTACCAGACATACAAAGAGGAGCTGCTACCACTCCTTCTGAAACTATTCCAAACAATCCAAAAAGAGAGAATCCTTCCTAAATCATTTTATGAGACCAACATCATCCTGATACCAAAACCTGGCAGAGGCTAAACAAGAAAATAAAACTTCAGGCCAATATCCATGATAAACATAGATGCAAAAATCTTCAATAAAATACTGGCAGACTGATTGCAATAGCACATCAAAAAGCTTATCCATCACAATCAAGTATGCTTCATCCCAGGGATGCAAGGCTTGTTCAGCATATGCAAGTCTGTAAATGTAATTTACCAGATAAACCAAACCAAAGACAGTGACCACATGAGTATCTCAATAGAGGCAGAGAAGGTCTTTGAGAAAATTTAATAGCCCTTTATGCTAAAAAGTCTCAATAAACTAGGTATTGATGGAACGTATCTCAAAAAAATAAAAGCTATTTATGGCAGACCCACAGCCAGTATCATACTAAATGGGCAAAAACTGGAAGCATTTCCTTTGAAATCTGGCACTAGACAAGGATGCCCTCTCTCACCACTCCTATTCAATATAGTATTGGAAGTTCTAGCCAGAGCTATCAGGCAAGAAAAAGAAATAAAGGCTATTCAATTAGGAAAGGAGGAAGCCAAATTGTCTCTATCTGCATATGACATGATTGTATATTTAGAAGATCCCATCATCTCAGCCCAAAATCTCCTGAAACTGATAAGCAACTTCGGCAAGGTCTCAGTATACAAAATCAATGTGCAAAAATCACAAGCATTCCTATACACCAATAACAGACTTAAAGAGAGCCAAATCAAGAACGAGCTTCCATTCACAATTGCTACAAAGAGAATAAAATACCTAGGAATATAACTAAGAATGTAAAGAACCTCTTCAAGGAGAACTGCAAACCACTGCTCAACAACATAAGAGATGACACAAACAGATGGAGAAATATTCCATGCTCATTGATAGGAAGAATGAATATTGTGAAAATGGCCATACTGGCCAAAGTAATTTATAGATTCAATGCTATCCCCATCAAACTACCTATGACCCTCTTCACAGAACTGGAGAAAACCACCTTAAACTTCATATGGAACCAAAAGAGAGCCCGCATAGCCAAGTCTATTCTAAGCAAAAAGAACAAAGCTGGAGGCATCACACTACCTGACTTCAAACTATACTACAAGGCTAAGTAATCAAAACAGCATAGTACTGGGACCAAAATAGTGATATAAACCAATGGAACAGAACAGTGGCCTTGGAGGCAATGCCACACATCTATAACCATCTGATCTTTGACAAACCTGACAAAAACAAGCAATGGGGAAAGGATTCCCTGTTTAATAAATGGTAGTTGGAAAACTGGCTAGCCATGTGCAGAAAGAAGAAACTAGACACTAAAATGAACTCCAGATGGATTAAAGACTTAAGCATAAGACCTAACACCATAAAAACCCTTGGCAAAGCCATTCAGCACATAGGCACAGGCAAGGACTTCATGACTAAAACACCAAAAGCATTGCCAACAAAATTCAATATAGACAAATGGGACCTAATTAAACTCCAGAGCTTCCGTACAGCAAAAGAAACAATCATTACAGTGAATCAGCAACCAACAGAATGGGAAAAAATTTTTGCAATCTACCCATCTAACAAAGGGGTAATAGCCAGAATCGACAAAGAACTAAAACAAATTGACAAGAAAAAACAAACAAGTGCATTCAAAAGTGGACAGAACATATGAATAGACACTTTTCAAAAGAAGACATATATGAGGCCAACAAACATGAAAAAATGCTCATCATCACTGGTCATTAGAGAAATGCAAATCCAAACTACATAGAGATACCATCTCACGCCAGTTAGAATGGTTAAATCATTAAAAAATCTGGAGACAACAGATGCTGGAGAGGATGTGGAGAAATAGGAACACTTTTACACTGCTGGTGGGAGTGTAAATTAGTTCAACCATTGTGGAAGACAGTGTGGTGATTCCTCAAGGACCTAGAAACAGAAATTCCATTTGACCCAGCAATCCCATTACTGAGTATATATCTAAAGGATTATAAATCATTCTATTATAAGGCCACATGCACACGAATGTTCATTGCAGCACAGCTTACAATAGCAAAGGCTTGGAACCAACCCAAATGCCCATTGATGATAGACTGGACAGGGAAAATATGGCATATATACACGATGGAATAATATGCAGCCATAAAAAATGATGAGTTCGTGTCCTTTGTAGGGACATGGATGAACCTGGAAACCATCATCCTCAGCAAACTGACACAAGAACAGAAAATCAGACACTGCATGTTCTCAGTCATAGGCAGGTGTTGAACAATGAGAACACATGGACACACAGAGGGGAGCATCACACATTGGGGTCTTGGGGGGGATCTAGGGGAGGGAGAGAGGAGGGTTGGGAGTAGGAAAGGGATAACATGGGGAGAAATGCCAGATATAGGTGATGGGGAGGAAGGCAGCAAACCACGTTGCCATGTATGTACCTATGCAACAATCTTGCATGTTCTTCACATGTACCCCAAAACCTAAAACTCAATGAAATATATATATATACACACACATATAAAAATAATAAAATAAAATTTTAAAAAGATATAAACATACAAAAAATACTTTTACAGAGGGGCAAAGGAAACTTATGAACACTGTCTTTTTTTTTAAGTGCAGTCAAGCAACTATACTACAAATTTAAACTATATAGATACAAGACGATAATTAAAATGTAAATCAAGAAATGACATTATCTTATATTTCTAGGATCCTAGCAAATCTTTATTGAGAAGTTTGAAAATTGTTTGTTATTTTCATAATTATACTTCTGTAAAATTTCCACATACATAGAACTACATCATTTATATTTAAATTATTCAAGTACATAATGAGGATGATGGGAGCTTAGAGGTGAATATTTGAGAACAGCATTTAATACTAAACATTTTAGTTTGGAGTTGTAAGCTTACACTGGGTTACTCTCTAAAATATTTATGCATTTTTGTCTTTGATCATAATTTGATCCTGTGATGACACCACTGAACCCTGAAACTTGGAATACATCCAAAATGAGGGAAAAATTAATTCCACTTATTCTTGCCCCATTTTGGAAGGTCTGGCTGGAAGCCAGAAATATTCTCCAAACTGTGTTTAGACACAAGCCAGTGCCGGGCTGTGACGATGACAGGAATGCAGTGTCCCCACTGCCCTGTGTCTGTATCAGAGTTACACCAAAATGATCAGTGATCACTCATTCCATTGTGGTGAATGGAGGCGACTTTTAAAGTGTTCTCCTAGTTGTTTCTTTAGGAGATCTCATTTAGGAAAAATATTTGTACAGCCAAGCTCAATGTCAAAGAAACCTTTTTTTCTCAGTTATTTTCACCATTTTCAGGATCTGTAATGGTTCTTTTTTTTGTTTATTTGCCTTTTCACTGCTATTAAATACATATAAACACAATGAGATAGATAAAAACACTATCCCATGTTTGTGGACAGTAGCTATATAAAATCCCTCACTCCTGGGCTAAGTAAAAGACAAAAAAATAATAGTTACATGCTATTCTTTGATAATTTGCTTTTTAAGTTTTATTGACAGAAGTAGCACTTCTGTTGAGCTTTTGACAATTTCTTTATTAATTTTTAGTGGCAGTGTATTTTCCTACTGTTTTGTTATAAAAATATAGGAAAATTCATTGTGTGAATTGATGTTTAGTTTTTATATGGATTTTTGTAATACTTAACCATTCGAAGAATTAAGACATCCTATAAACAGCCCTAAGTCACATGTTTTTAAGTATATTATTTCATTTTCAAAAAACAGATTGGGCCCATTACCTTAAAAATGGGCAAATGCTTATGTTTGAAAATGTTATATACCCTTGAAGAGAACCATAAGAAGTTAATTCAGCAGAATAAAGGACAAGATAAGGTTTTAGCAATGTTGTAGGTAGAAAATGACAAAGTGCCCATTATTTGGAAATCATTCTTGATAGGATTATGCAGAAATATTGCTGCAAATGAAAGCCCCTCAGATAAGACTCTTTGGGAAGAACGTGGCCTGTAATATGCTTTGTTCAAAACAGAATAGTGCAAAAGTCCTTTCTAGGGAAGTAATTGGGCTGGATATGGCCTAGCATGTGTAGGAAGAAATCTTGCATCAGTACGGTTGGTGGAGGAATGGCGCTGAAAGATGGCCATGCCCTAGTCCCTGGAACCTGTAAATATGTAACATTGCATGGCAAGGGAGGTTAGTGTTGCAGGTACAATTAAGGTTGCTACTCAGCTGATGGTGGGAGGTGCAGAGGAACGTAGTTTGTCCTGTTGAGCCACATAAAACCACGATTTCCTAAATGCCCAGAACCTTCCCTGGGTGTGGCTATACAAGATGGGCAATGGTGGAGAAGGGTCACAGGAGGACTCAACCTGCCATTGCTGGCTTTGAAGATGGAGGTAGGAGGCCAGTAGCCAAGGAATGCAGGGGGCCTCTGGAAGCTGGAAAAGGCAAGGAAACATTCTCTGCCAGATCATCCAGGAAAGAATACAGGCCTGCTAATGGCCTGATATAGCCTGCTGACGCCTTCGTGGGCATTCTGACCTAAAGAACTGTAATGTACTAACTTTGTGCTGTTTTATGTTACTAAGTCTGTGGTAACCTTTTGCCTACCAGCAACAAAAACCTCACTGAGTAACGTAGAAGAGTCAGATCTTCCAATTTGAATGGTTATTTGTCATACATGAGTAAGATTTTGGATTTTCAGATATCATATTCTCCTTCCCAAGAAATCTTTGTCTTCCTTAGCCATCATGGGCCATCAGCTACTGTATCTGGGCTGGTCCACATTCTAAATCTCTCAGGGCAGTTCAGTGCTTTCTTTCATTTCCTCTTCTATCCCTGACACTCTACATTTAACCAAGATTATGGAATCTGACTGCTCACTGGTCTCCCTTAGCCAGTTGTACCCCTACCTTCTCCTGTCCATTAAATCTGGAGTCACAGAGTGGGATCCTGAAATCAACTTGATGATGTTAGCTCACTAAAGTAAAAACTCTTGAGTGGTTTCTCATTACCCGTAGGATAAAGCAAATCCCCTTCAACTATGTTAAATCTGGTTTCCAGATTTTTATTCCCTCCCTGCGGTCTGTATCCTCACCTGATAGTTTTCCCACTGCTCTTTTTATGTTACTGCTCAACTGAAATGTCACTTCCTCCAGAGACCTTCTTTGGCCTTCTCAATAAAGACATTTTTGGCATTAATGATAGTTACTGCCTCACCCTGGTGGGCAGTAAGGTTTACTTGTCCTCCACTGGAGTCAAAGCACGTAGTACACTGTCTAGCATAGGAGGAACACACAGTCTTTGTTTAAACATTAAATGAATTAAATAAATAAGTGAATAATTATGTTCCCTGAATAGCATTTTAATTTATTGTTTGTTATCTAATTGTAAAAGATTGTAAAAAGAGAGAAGTAAAAAATACATAAGTAAATATGGTAAATACCATATTTATATATGTATCATACTTATATATATAAATACTATATACATGTATATATTATCCTCTCAAATATAGTAGCATTTGCGAGGATAATAATAGTACATATATTTTGTGTGGGGCTAATACCATGAGTTTTCTGTGTTGAGCCTATGAATCGTAAATAGGAAAGTTTAAACCATTCCAGATGCAAAAGAGCATCCAAGTAGACATTTCTTACCCAGGAAGACTTGGAGCCTTGCAAGTGGGAAAACCCATCTGCTTGGATCCTAAGTATTTATTTTATATCCTGTCAATCCCTCATACATGGGAGAAAAGATGGTATAAATTCTAATTTTGTAAATGACTGATGTTTATAATTCTTGCTCCCTACTGGCTTGCAAATAATCATCTTTCAGTCCTGTTGAAAAATAAGCATTCCTTGTGGACAAAGATGTTTAAGTTATGCTTTCATATTGTAAATTAATTCTATGTACTTAGAAAATATCCAAAACAAACAAGAGTCTACAGATGACAAAGCAAATCAAAGAGAAAAACACAGATTCACATAGCAAGACTCCAGTCCTCTGGTGAGCTCTCATTGATCTAAGGCTGCTCTGATCTCTTACAGCATGTAGCATCTGTGCACACAATTTAGCACCTAATTATAGAGTACCTTGTATCAGTAGCTATTGTGTTTCAGGTTCATACACCATTTTTTCTAAGTTTAGATCAGTTTTTAAATTTTCAACAGACTGATGGAAATAATATAAACACCATGGTTGTATTAAAATATGGGGACAGAAGATAGTGCTTAGTAACTTTGAGAATGTCAGTTGGTGCCATCTACTCATCCCTCTTCCAGAAATAAAATTGCTTGGGAAAGAGAATTATTATTGGAAGCTTGACTGTGAATGAAGCATACTATGATAGTTTCAGGAGTTGGCCTAATGCCAGGGCAGCCCCTCCCAAGGTGTGGTATGGTACACTGACGTGCAGTGGGTGAGCTAGTGTCCCTGTAGTTGGTCACCAAGTGTGGAGCAAACAACTAAACACTTTATACTTTACAATATTTCTTATCAGTAAACTTAAAATAAGCATATGTCATAAATATGGGAGTCAACGTAGAACCAATACTGTGTCTTTGAAAATTTTCGCATGATGAATAAAATCTAGGAATAAATAACCCTAGTGTTAGAAGAAAAACATTTGAAAGTAATTTCATAGGTGTCAAAAGCCAATATGATTGCTTGATGGACTGATGACTGTATTAGTTTTCTAGGGCTGCTGTATCAAATTGCCACAATCTTGAGTAGCTTAGAACAACAGAAATGTACATTCTGTTCTGGAGTTCAGAAGTCCGAAGTCAAGGTGTCAGTAGTGTCTTGCTCTCTCTGCAGGTGCTAAGGAAGGGTCTACAAGCCCCTCTCCAGCTTCTGGTAGTTCCTCGGCGGGTGGCAGCATCAGTCCAGTGTTCCCATGGCGTTCTGCCTGTGCACATGACTGTGTCCATATTTTTCTTTTTCAGAAGGGCATCTGTCATATTGGTTTAGAAGCTCACCCTACTCCAGTATGACCACATCTTAACTGATTACAGTTGCAACAATCCCATTTCCAAAGAGGGTCACATTCTGAGGTATTGAAGGTTAGGACTTCAACATATGAATTTTGGCGGGACACAGTTTATCCTGTAACCAGTACTGTGTGTGACATTATGAAAGGCATTAAGGATGACTTTGTGGTTTTTGGGCTGAGTTACTAGAGGAACAGAACTGCCATTTCCTGAGAAAGGGAAAATGGAGAGGAGAAAGGAGGCAGAGCAGATTATACATGGGGCCTCGGAGAGACCCACCTTGTTGGGCCCATATGAACAGTGGACATTTATAGTAAGGCTGAGTAGCTCCATAAACCAATAGCACAACAAACCATAAAATACTTATCTAGTTCTCTATCCCTGGAAATCGACATCAATACCTTAGTGTCCACTGTATGTAAAACATTATGAAAATTGATTGCATTAGAATTTTTAGCCATCTAAAGCATTTCTAATTTTACTTAAAATGCATCCCTGAAAATCATGATAGGTATTAGAGAGTTCTGCAAATGTGGACTTGTTTTCTCCCTGAATAGATGTAGCTTCTGCCTTTTATCCCTGAGTTAGTTTATCATTTTAAGCTGTTTTTGGCAAGAGTTTATTGGCTGTGAATGGAGTCTGGCAAGGAAGCTTTCCTTAGGGAAAGAGGAAATGGAAGCAGAATAGAAGCATTGTGAGCTGCTAGAATATTTTTCTTTTAAGAGGACATTGCTGTTTTATTGGATGAAGTAACCATGGAATTTGGTAATTAAAAGAAAGAATCAGTAAAATTCTAGGTGACAAGAAGTGTAATTTTATAAAAAGCCATGTCAAGCATGAATAATATCTTGAACACTCAATTCATCGGCCTTCATGTGCTTCCTCTTAGACCCCTGCTGTACTCGTATTTAAATGTTTGAAAGCTTTCATGCTTGCACAAAAATACACGAGGAAGGAGCATCTCAGTACTTTTTCTCTTTCTTATATTTGCAGACCATGTTAATAAAATATTCATGCATTCATTGATTTAACCAATACTTTTGAATTATTTAAAAATTGAAAGCAAAACATAAGCCTCAGAACTAGTTTTGCTAGTTACGAATTTGTGCTAACAATCATTAATGATGGATTTTTGTGACATAAGCACATTTAGACAGTTTTAAAAATATATGTGTGTGTGTGTGTGTGTATTTTAAAGAAAATTGTGTCTCAGTATCTAAATCAGTCAGCACTGCCTGACAGTTTTTGAGGGTAGAACATTACAATAATTATTATCAGTTCTTCCTAACTGTGTAATTAGAGCATTGGGTTTGGCAGGCGTTCTCTCATTTAAACTGATTATCATTGGAGAATAAAAACTTTGAGACCGCATGGTCTAGGGAAAAGAGAATTGATGGTGAGAAATTCTGGTTTCATTCCCAGAGTTAGAATAGCTTCATCATATGACTTGGAGAGCAAGTCAATTAATTCTATTTGTAGAATGTTAAATGCAGTCACCCACTTTCTTGGCATGGCATCCACATCTTTGATCCTGTTTGACCAGCGTGAAACCAGCATGACTGCATTTTGTTTGCCTAGAGTATCTGATCAGTTATAATAGTGATTGACTTTGCCTCTCTCGTCACTCAGAGAATAGGCAGAGATGGGGAAGATGAAATTCCCAAGACTGAGATTGATACTACCTAAGAAAGATTATGGATCCCCAAGTTTAGCAGTAATGAATTGATAGGATAGATGTTAACCTGAGGCAAGAAAGCGCTCAGTGCCCAAGGTTCATTTTTATGAACCAGTTTCATAGGAAAATTATGTTGGAGATTATGCTAGTGTTTCCTTGTTCCATGAAATTGTGTTTCTGTGGCAACGTTTGCCAAATACATTATCAAATATATTTAACAGTTAAAATTGCACCCATTACCTAGTGGATTGATGAGCATCTGATACACTTTTAATAAATCTTCAACATAATTAGTCATCATGGCATTTATTCTCAGACCCCTTTGGCCATTTCCTTCCATTTGTTCTAGCTGGTGTGCACATCAGAACATGTTCTTGCTTTCATACCAGCTCAGATAACGTTTGATTGAATATCAGCATTTTCTTGTTGCACTGTCTTCCTCTTGGTTTGCTTCTTTGACAACCTGAACCTTTAAGTTATTTCATGGCCCTGATCCATGAGACACCCTCTGCCCATACCCCACAGGCTACTATAACAAAGTATGACCGACTATATGGTTTAAAATAACTGAAAGGTATTATCTTACCCTTTCGGAGGTTAGAAATTTGAAATGAAAGTGTTGGCACAGCCATGTTCACTTCGACTCCTCTAGAGGAGGATTCATGCCTCTTCCAGCTCCTGGTAACCCCGGGCCTTGCATGCTTGTAGATATGTTGCCTCACTGTCCTCCTGTGTCTTCCCATGGTGTTCTCCTAGGGTGCTAGTGTCTCATATCATCTTCTCTGTTTTTTTAAGGACTCCAGTTCTATTGGATTGGGCCCATCTCACCTCAGTGTAACCTTGTTTGAACTAGTTATGTCTGCCAAAATCCCATTTCTAAATAAGATCATGTTCACAGGTACTGGGAAATTAAGCCCTCAACATATCTATTTGAGGGATACAGTTCATTCTGTGACACTTGCTATGTGGCTTCTGGCCCTACGACATGGTGCTTGTTCCTTCCACTGTCAGATTGTCCCAGGGTCTGTATCTAACCTTTGATTTTGAAAATAAATACTAGTTTATTTTCAAAGGACTACCTGTAAGCATTTCTTTTATGAGTGATATTTGTAGATTTCCTGGGTAAACCCTATGCATCACTCAACATGCAGATATAGGCTCACATATTGAAAGAATCAAATGTTAATATTCACATTCATCAAGAAAAATTAACACATCACTACTTGTAGAAAATCTTGTGTGCCCTAGCCACTCTGTGTGTATTACCTTATTCAGCCATTACAGCAGCATATAAAGTAGGAATTATGTTCATTTTACAAAGGAAGAGAGCATAGATTTAAACTTACACAGTAATGGGACATATCATGTCTGACTCAAAAGCCCATGCTTAATCTACATCTCTTATTTTTTAGGATGGAGTCTCTCTCTTGTTGCCCTGACTGGAGTGCAGTGGCATGATCTTGGCTCATTGCAACCTCCAGTTCTCGGGTTCAAGCGATTCTCCTGCCTCAGTCTCCCAAGTAGCTGGGATTATAGACTCCTGCCATGAGGCTCAGCTAATTTTTGTACTTTTAGTAGAGACAGGGTTTCACCATGTTGGCCAGGCTGGTCTCAAACTCCTAACCTTAGGTGATCTGCCCACCACATCCTCCCAAAACTGTGGGATTACAGGCATGAACCCCCACACTCGGCCTTAATCTACATCTCTATGGCATTGTCATTCAACTCAGAGGGCTCCAGGACTGCATATTGAAATGTTCTTCTAAGGAAGGGCAACAAACATATGGCAGGCACTAAGTGGCTGAAACTTAATCTTGAGTAGGGGATAATGGAAAGACTGACAAACGAATGACATGATGCAGTTCAAATTGGTTAACCAGAGAAAGATTGTTTTTCAGCAATTTAATTTTTAGATAAGCAATACAGGATACCCTAGTGCCCTGGCCAGAAGTGAAAATCAGTAATTAAATAATAGGTCCTAAACACTGGAGCAAAAACTCTAAATAAAAGTCAATCCTCTGATCATAAAAACGAACAATAGCAAAGTGTGTTTTATTGCAGATATGCAAGGATGGCTCAATATTAGAAAAGTCATGAGTGAAAATTAGTACATGAACACCAGTCAGAAGAAAGGCTTTCTGGTCATCTCAACAGATGTCTGAAATGCATTTGATAATGTATAATACCAAATCGTGGTTAAAAAATAAGTCTCATAGCAGAATAAAATAAAAGGAATTTCTTAAACTTGTAAAGGAGTTGCCAATCAGAATATTATGTTCAGTAGTGAAATATGAGAAGTATTTTAATTAAAATCTGGAACGTTATGCTTTGTAACACTTGGAATAGTCGACATTATATTTGAGATACTAGGCAAATCTAAATATGGCAGGGGTAAAAGGATATCGAAGAAAGAAATATGCCATTATTTGTGCACTTTATAGTGCATATACCCAGGAAACCCAAGGGAGTAACTGAGAAGCTAATTATAACTAATAAAAATGAGTCCATTAAGGTATTTGGATCAAATCTCAAAATATAAAAATCAATAGCTTTCCTCTATATTAGCCATAAATAACTAGAAAACATAATAGAAAATGTATTCTTACTCTCAGGAACAATAAAATGATAAGATGCATAAATAGATTTCTAACAAAAATATACAAATATTTTGGAGATAATTATAAATTTCACAGAAGCCCATAAAGAAGATCAGGATAAAGGAGACAGTAGAAGGTTTGTGAATGGGAAGGCAAGAGAATTACTCCTAATCAACAGATTTAATGCTCTCCCACTCCAAAATCCAAAGAAGATTTTTTAGGAGTGACAAAAAATTGATTCAAAAAGTCACATGAAAATGTAAGTGAACAAAATAGTCCAAGATAATTTACAAAATAATGTTAATAAGACAAAGTTTACATAGGTACCATTCTGGTTTTTATTTATATGGATTGCATATTAAGCTCTTAAACAATAATATAACTAGAAATAGACTTCTACATATGTGAGAATTTCATATATAAGAGGGAGAAACAGGAGACTTTTTCAATCAGTGCTGTTGTCTTAATGTGATGTCTTTGATTGTCTATATGGAAAAGCAATGTAATATTAGATTTTCATCTTCCCACTAAAAACATAAATTCCAAGTTGATTAAAGGCCCTAAATGGTTAAAAAGTATAAAATATTAGGTAAAGTTATAATAATTTGCTCTTTGCTGGAGTGAACACAGCCCTCTTACAGATTTGAGGACAGGACCAGGGGTCCTTAGCACACTGTCTTGTGCAGAAAGTTATTAGGCTGATGTAATGTCGATGTGTGGGAATAACTTTAATAGCCAAATTGTGAAAGTCTTTAGTTCTGAATATTATGATACATATTTTTTGAAGTTTTACTTTAAAAAATTTTAACCAAAGTTGTTTTAAGGCTACAGTTGGTCAAACCGAGCAGCACCAACTAGAATTAAAAACTAGATGTGATCATTAGGTAATGAGTTCTGTTTTGAAATCTTCTTAAAAAACACTTTTAGCCACTGGGCACGGTGGCTCATGCCTGTAATCCCAGCACTTTGGGAGGCCGAGGTGGGCAGATCATGAGGTCAGGAGATCAAGACCATTCTGGCCAACATGGTGAAACCCTATACTCTACTAAAAATACAAAAATTAGCTGGGCATGGTAGTGTGTGCCTGCAATCCCAACTACTCGGAAGGCTGAGGCAGGAGAATTCCTTGAACCAGGAAGTCATAGGTTGCAGTGAGCAGAGAATGCGCCACTGCACTCCAACCTGAATGACAGAGCAAGACTCTATCTCAAAATAAAGAAATTTAAAAAAATTAAAAAACACTTTTAAATATCATTTTATCAATGAAATATTATTGGATTTTCAGCATATATTCTTCCAAAGCAGTAAACTTAAGGGAACAATATTCTACACATGAATATCTACTGTGTAATTGTTGGAAAATCAGTGTTATTAATTTATATGGTCCTGTAGATACATATTCATTTATTTGAACTTCCAAGTAAAAGTACATTAAAAACTGAACACAATCTCACTAGGGAATAGAAATGTTTCCCCAACTAAATGCAACTCTATTTTACCTTTACCTGTTCAAAGCTCAAGAATAAGTATACTACGTAATCCATATTGTTTAGGCTCGGAGGTACACACATGTGTCCTCACACATGGACATACCCATCCAGAATCCTTTATTAAATTTTGGGAATGTGTGTAAAGTTCAGTGATTTCCAATATAACCAGACAAGTATTTCAAATGGAGTTTCAATAATACTTTTTGCTAATTAAAAAATCTTAAAATGCTCAAAATGCAACCTAGTAAGAAATAAAAAGTTAACTTTACAAATGCTATACATAATAAGTACATCAATTGCAGGTAGATTAGTCATAACTAAAGGGACTACATCGTGGTGTGGCTGTGGTGGCTAAATTTATTGGCATGTAAATGATTCTCTAGAAAAGTGGCTGAAATACAGTTTTTAATAAATCATGCATTACAGTTATCAGTGTTGTCACATTTATTTTACCTATGATTTGTGTTTGCTTTCAAATCTTGCTGAATTGTTAGCATAATCTGAAGCATTTAGTATATCTTGATTATGAAGAGACTGTCCCATTTAGTTGTACACATGCATAACAATTTTGCTTAGCTCTATTTGTTGAGATTGTTATGTAAAGATACCATTGCTTAAAGTAAGAAAATTTATTGGTAATAATAAAGACTTATTTTCCCCCAGCCCCTACATTTCAGGGACTTTAATAACTTGTCCACTATTGCATAGTCCAGAAGTTTTTACATTAGGATCATGGGACCATTCCATCCGTAGCATCACAAACATACCCCTGACTCCAGGTCTGGAGGAACCTAACATTCTGATAAGATGTGACCCTATTGTTTAAACAGTTTTGCATCTTTGTGGAGGCCAAGTATTTAGGAAGGTAGAATCCCTTCCTCTGACATTTTCATATGCTGCTTCTGTCCCCACAACTCTATTCCAGAAAACGTTGTGACTAAAATATAAACGTCTCTAAACCCTACAATTTCTCCAGGAACGGCAAGCTCAGTATGTTAGCACAGTTTGAGAACTTTGGATAATTCGAGATAAATATGTATTCACAGAAATTATTTTAAAAAAAAAACTAAAGGAGAGAGATCTTCAGGAAAAGTACATCTTATCCTTCAATTCAGTTTCTTTTGTCCAAAATAAGCTACTAACTTTGTTTAATGATCCTACCATAGGTTCACATTTCTTTGTCATTTTTGTTCTGTCTAGCATCTGAAAACATTTTATCTTCCCATTTGCTCCAGCCTTTCCTAATTTTAGGGAAGAATTGAATTATCAATAGCAATCAATTTTCAGAACATTTCTATAGAAAATCAGTAGCATTTCGTTTTCTGGGTTAGATACCTAGGGAATTAAGGTGTAATGCTTTATTTATAACCATCTCAATGATTTATCTGACAGAGAGCATCTTGGGAAACTGCATCACTTTAAAAAGTGTTAATAAATTAATAGAGTAACAGAAAGAAGTCTCTAGGAAATATGCAAATTGAAGATTTCCTTTCTGAGAGGGCAGTCTTACACTTTACTTTTCTAAAATGGAATTATGACAGCTGTGGAAGTGAATTGTGATTACTGAGAAGGAAAAAGCAGCCGCTGTCCTCTGCCAGCTGGCCTGATCCTCTGAGTAGCTCCTGTGGTTGCTGCGAGATGGCTGGGTACCCAGAGCTCAGCTCTGCTGCCACACTGTTACATGCACCCACTTGTAGAATAGGGGTCTGGTCGAATAGGGTGAGGTGAGCCATGCACTCAGCACTGGTCTTGGCACCCAGGATATGCTGCGGGTGCAGGTAGTGACAGTGACAGCAGCAGTAGTGTGACCCCCCTCCATGACTGCCCCAAGCACTGGCTGTCCATCCCAAGAGGCTGACTCATGAAGAGTCTGTTTGTGCCACAGGGCAGTTCCCCTCCATGGCTGGCATCCAGACCCAGAAAGGCACTTAAGTTCAATAGTACTGATGTGTCACTCCCTTCCCTGTGGAGGAGGACTTTTGATAAAGTTGGGGATGATGCTAGGAGCCTTCCCCTAAATTCTACCATCATACTTATTTTCCCAAGGTAAATTTCGATTCTAATTTTTAAGACTTTTTTCCCCACTATTTAACCTGCAAGTTTAGGATACTCCTATACATTCTGTTTTACAGTTTCCTTTTTTCCCACATTAACAGTTTGCTAGTAGCATATTTCCATCTCATGCTTGCTTCCTACTATGTTAAATAGTGTAGACTTATTTTGATAGAACATGTATTATACAGGCCAGGTGTGGTAGCTCATGCCTGTAATCCCAGCACTTTGGGAGGCTGAGGTTGGTGGATCACCTAGGAGTTCAAGACTAGCCTGACCAAAAATGGGGAAACCCTGTCTCTACTAAAAATACAAAATTAGCCAGGGGTGGGGGAACATGCCTGTAATCCCACCTACTTGGGAGGCTGAGGCAGAGAATCACTTGAATCCAGGAGGCAGAGGTTGTGGTACATCCAATTCATATTTTATTCACTTTAAATTGGAACATAGTTTTTTAAAAAATAACTTTTTATATTTCATGTTCAAGGTACTGAAAAGTATTTTTAAATGCTTATTTTGTTCAACAATCCAAATTAGTCTTTCTTTACTCTAGCCATCATTATTCATGGTATTTATTTTTAAAATGTATACCTGTCCTGTTTCCAAAGAGATGGTTTTCAAAATAACTAGTGACTATTTTTGACCAACACACTATCATCCTCCTCTACATAAATGTGAATACTATAATACTGAGATACATTAATTATGTTTCACTGTATTGTAATTACCAATATAGATAATAATAATTTATGTTTTGATGGGAGGAAAAAGCCTATGCATAAGGTATTGTGATAAAGAACTCTAATCGAGGGGAATTTTTTATTTTTACATTGTGTGTACATATGAGCAAGATAGTTAAATGTATAGTCACTTAAGTTGCGAAAACAATGGAAGAAAACTGTGGTGCAAATTATCCTCATATTAATTATCTATTGCTGCATAACAAATTAGCACAAAGTTAATGGTTATAACAGTGCCTGTTATCTCACAGTTTCCGAAGGTCAGAAGTCCAGGCTTGACTTGGTTCGTCCTCTGCTTCGGGTTTCATTAGGTTGCAATCAAGGCGTTGACTAGTTGTGGTCTCATCTGCAGACTCGACTGAGGAGTGACCCACTTATGTCTGAGCTGTCTCAGATTGTTGGCAGAATTCCTTTCCTGTTAGTGGTTGAATTCATGGGGTTTGCTTCTTCTAAGCCAGCAATGAAAACATCTGCTGCTTTGAGGTTTTCATCTCTAGACACTTTTTAAAATGAGTTCACCTTATTAAATCAGGCTCGGGAGTATAAATTTCCTTTTTTTTTTTTGTGGGGGGAGGAAGGCAGGAAGGGAGGGAAGAAGGATGGTAGGGGGGAAGGAAGGCATGAAGGAAGGAAGGAAGGGAGGAAGCGGGGAGGGAGGGAAGAAGGACAGTAGGGAGGAAGGAAGGGATGAAGGAAGGAAGGAAGGGAGGAAGCGGGGAGGGAGGGAAGAAGGACGGTAGGGAGGAAGGAAGGGATGAAGGAAGGAAGGAAGGGAGGAAGCGGGGAGGGAGGGAGGGAGGGAGGGAAGGGAAGGAAGGAAATCAAGCAATGAGAGAGACATTGCCGACCTGGATCTAGAGGTTTACAAGTTGATTTCTTTTTTTTTTTTTGAGAGAAGGAAAGAAAAAAAAATAAGTAAAGGAGAGGAAGAAAGAGGAAGAGAAAGAGGGAGAGTAAATGGAAATATTGCTTTATTTTGAAAAAAATTGAGTATTAATAATGGCCAATCAATGTTTCATTTAAACTTATGGGTAGGTGTGATGTGGTATTGACAAGAATGTATATTTTGTGTATTTGAAGTGGAGAGCTCTATGAATATTTATTAAGTTTACTTGTTCCGGATCTGAGTTCGAGTCCTTGATATCCTTATTAATTTTCTGTCTCATTGAATCTAAGTCTCGTATCTGGGTGTTAGGATCGTTAGCTCTTGTTGTTGCATTGATCCATTTACCACTATATCTTTGTTGCTTTAAAATCTATTTTCTCCGATACGAGAATTGCAACTCCTGCTTTTTATTTATTTATTATTTATTTTTGCTCTCCATTTGGTTGGTAAATCTTTCTCCATCCCTTTGTTTTGAGTCTTTGTGTATCCTTGCATGTGAAACAGGTCTGGATGTAACATGCCATTGGGTTTTGGCTGTATCTTTTGATTGGGGGATTTAGTCAATTTAAATTTAGGGTTACTGCCATTTGATGTTGACTGGCTGTTTTATCCATTCGTTGGTGTAAATTCTTCTTTATGTTGGTGCTCTTTACTTTTTGGTGTATTTTTAGAAAGGCTAATACTGGTTGTTTCTTTCTGTGTGTAATGCTTCTTTCAGAATCTCTTGTAAAGCAGGCCTGGTGGTAATAAAATCTCTGAGTTCTTGCTTGTTCATAAAAGATTTTATTTTTCCTTCAGTTGTGAAGCTTAGTTTGGCTGGATATGAAATTCTGGGCTGAAGGTTCTGTTCTTTGAGAATTTTGAATATTGGCCCCCACTCTCTTCTGGCTTGTAGAGTTTCTGCTGAGAGATCTGCTGTAAGTCTGATAAGCTTGCCTTTGTGGGTAACATGACCTTTCTCTCTGGCTGCCCTTAGTATTTTCTTCTTCGTTTCAACCCTGGTGAATCTAACGATTATGTGCCTTGGGGTTGCTCTTCTTGAGGAATATCTTTGTGGTGTTCTCTGTATTACCTGGGGTTGAATTTTGACCTGCTTTGCTAGTTTAGGAAAATTTTCCTGAATAATATCCTGAAGGGTATTTTCCAGCTTGGATTCATTCTCTCTGTCGCATTCAGGTACACCTATCAAACGTAAATTTGGTCTTTTCACATAGTCCCACATTTCTTGGAGACTTTGCTCATTCCTTTTTATCCTTTTTTCTCTAATCTTTTCTTCACGTTTTATTTCATTAAGTTGGACTTTGACCTCTGATATCCCTTCTTCTGCTTGAACAATTCGAGTGTTTAAACCTGTGCATACTTCTCGGAGTTCCTGTATTGTATTCTTTAGTTCCATTAATTCACTCATACTCCTCTCTAAGTTGTCTATTCTCAATAGGATTTCATCAAACCTTTTTTCAAGTTCCTAGTTTCTTTACGTTGGGCTACAACATGGTCTTTTAACTCACCGAAGTTTGTTATTATCCATTCCTTGAAGAGTGATTCTGTCATCAGGATGCGCTCGTTCTCCATCAAGCCTTGTTCCATTGTTGATGTGGAACTGTGATCATCTTTAGAGGGAGAGGCGTTCTGATTTTGAGTATTCTCAGCTTTTTTATGCTGGTTTCTTCCCGTCATTGTAAATTTATCCTCCTGTCGTCTTTGAAATTACCAACTTTCAGATCAGGTCTCTTGAGTGGATGTCCAGGTTGTTAGTTCCCAGGGCCAGAGCAGCGGCGTTAAAACTGATGGTGCTTTTCTGCCCAGGATTCTCCTGTCTGGCTTCCTTCTTGTGTCGGTAGTAGGCGACTCTGCCTTCCCAGGGCTCCAAACCTCGGTCACAAGGGAAACCGGTCCTGTTTACTCTGCGCGAGCGCTCCTGCGCCTAGGTGCCATCACAGCGGCTGCGCCGGGCTCTGGTGTCCTGCTGGGGACCCTTGTGGGTCCTCCAAACCTGTTTACTTTGCTCCGAGAGCTGCCGCGCCAAGGTGCCGGCGGAACTGCTGCACCGGCCATGAGAGTTGCGCTGGCCACCCGTGTGTTTCCTCCACTGGGAGATCTGCTCCGTGAGCGACCAGAATTTGTCTGAAAGTGTGGCGTCCTCTAGTTCTCCACGCCTTCCCTGAGAGCTGCAATCCCGGGATGTTAGCGATCGGCCATCTTCTAAATTTCCTTTTGATTAACTGGAAGTCAGTTTCTTAGCGACCTTAATTCTACCTGGAAAAATCCCTTTGCCTCTGATAACATAGTCTAATCAATAGAATGATATCCCATTATATTTACAGATCTTTTCCACATCTGTGGTTAAGGGAATAATAAAAGGATATGGATCACAGAGGTGTCATTTTAGAGTTTTGCCTATCACATCCTCCTCCCCAAGGAAAACCTCCTAAAATCAGTTACCATTGATATTCTTTGAGTCACTAATATGTGACAGATTCCATTATTATTTTCACCTGTTTACCACTTAAATCAAGTTATTTTTCACAAGAATTTAACAAGGTGCCTTTTTTCATTTCTCTTATATTATCCCATTGTCCATTTGAATTCCATGAACATGAGATTGATGTGCTATGTGTTTCAACCAGTTATCATTTTCTATGGCTTATGCCATTTATTATGGGACCACAATAGCTCTTTTACAGCATCTGGTTTGTATTTGTCCACTGACCACAACAAAGAGTCAACTTACTCACTAGTGCATTCTGTAAATGGTGGTTGTTTTTGTTCTGCCTTCTTTTGCAACAACTTTGTGGACATAGTATGTGGTCCATCTACTGTACATGGATGGGACACCACCTCTATAGGGTGCTTCACAGGTCTACTCCCTGATTCTTTTTACTTCCCTGCTAAGTGGTCTTTCACCCAGGGTGCCATGGAGAGATACCAGTGTTGTCCTGAAGAGGAGACATGCAGCACAAGTAGGGCCTTGCCTCCTCCCCTGATGGCTCTGGGAAGGAAAGTGGGAATTATGTCATCTGCTCTGTATCTAAAAAGTGTTACCCTGGAAAATTTCCTAGTTGGTGTGCCTGCACAGGGAAAGAGGAAGGCAGGCAAAAGAAGTTTCTCCTCCATTGCCTATAGGTATTCAGGCTCTATACCTAAAAATCATTGTGAAAAACCAAGTTCAGTTTTGGTGCTGGTCTCGTGGATATTGGAGAATGTGGCTTACAGCTGTGGCCCAGAGGGAATCCCAATGCAGAAGCACACATATGGCTAGACCAACCCACTGAGGATGCCTTTGGTCAACTTAGTAAATTATGAAGAGGGGCAAGGGAGAGGCAGATTCCTGAGCAGTAGGGTGCAGGAGAATGGGTTTTAGCTATAGAGCAGATGACATAATTGCAGGTAGCGAATGGGAAGAGCTGCCAGGGTGAAATAACAGATAACAGTGCATATTTGACAGTTGTCAGTGGAGGTCATGAGCAAGTCTGCAGTATGCTGAATACCTATATGCAATGGAGGCATACCAACTAAGAAATTCTTCTGCATTCTCTTGGCTCCTTTACTCATCTCTCCTTAAAGTGACTGGGGAGCCTGGGAGAAAGAGCTGGACACATATGATTTGATTCCTCAGTAGGTTATTCTAGCCTTGCCTGTGCTTCAGCATCATGATTCCCTCTGGGCCACAGCTGTGAGCCATCTTCTCCACTGTCTACTAGACCAGCACCAAAAGTGAACTTGTTATGTCCTTTCATCTGAATCCTTTCTGAAAACTTGAGCAGTGAACAGGAGTGTGATTATTGACTCAGTCCCTAAAAATATTCACATCACAGATTTGGGGAATTGATTATAATCACATAAAAGAAAGATCAACATGTAGATGAGAAATTGAATCTCAGTCTCATAATGGAATGGGATAATGGGTTGTGTGGAAGATATGGAGCTTTTCATAGTGAACCCAGATGGTTAAATAAGGAGCAAGCAAATAAGATTGTTTTGGAATGCTGATTGAAATAGATTCATGGTAGTGGTATGTAACCACTAGTAAACTATTCTAGCACTAGTTAACAAAGGATGAGACTTCACAACAAAAACATACATTTATGAAGGCTTGTTTTATACCTCCATGTGGGCTTCAGGTACATACAGATGGAATGTACGTAATAGGTCCTCTTCTCAGACCTTTATTGCCCTCATGAGTGTGCATTCAGATATCTGGATAATTTAGGTTTAATTCTCCTTCTATCTCATTTTCTTAAAAGTTTCAAATGTAGTAGTTTACAAAAGGTCTGTTTCTTTTGTATTTAGTGCTTAGTAGAGTAGTGGTTTTCAAGCATTGTTGCATATTAAAATTATCTCCCTAAATAGAAACCACACCCCAACCCAATTCCCAATCTCTTGGGAACTGTATTAGTTTATTTTCATACTCTTCTGTAGAAATGCCCAAGACTGAGTAATTTATAAAGAAAATCAGCTTCAGTGACTCACAAATCCACATGGCTGAGGAGGCCTCACAATTATGGTGGAAGATGAAGGAGGAACAAAGGCACATCTTATATGATGGTGGAAAAAAGAGTGTGTGCAAACGTCAGATCTCGTGAGACTTACTCTCACAAGAATAGCACGGGAAAGACCTGCTTCCATGATTCAATTACCTCCCATTGGGTCCCTCACATGACATGGGTAGATTATGGGGGCTACAATTCAAGATGAGATTTGGATGGAGACACGGCCAAACCTTATCAAGAATGTGGGACCCAGGTTTCAATATATTTTTTGGAAACTCTAGATGATGCCCAAGTACAGGCAAATTTAAAAATCATTGTAGCTATAATTTAAAAGTAGTTAATTTACAAGTAGAATTTATAAATTAGATGATAGGTTGAAAATACACAGAGAGAAGATCAAATGGGTAATTGTGATGCACTTGAGTATAATTCAGTGTGGAGAAATTCAAAGAAAAATAGATCAGAAATGAAATGTTTATTTTACCTGGTTAAACATTTACCTGGTTAAAAATAAAATGAAATGTTTATTTTACACGATTTAAATGGTTGAGGAAATCATTTGCAACCATGTATATCATGCATTGTGTAAATTGTCAGTAACAAAAAACAGAAACGGAGGTTTGCTCTTATATATGGTTCTTCATTTTAAAGCGTGTCTTAACAGAGGTTGTGTCCAAAGAACATCCTGCAGTTTTATCGAACATTTCTTCAAATTATAAATTCTATTGTGAAAAGACAGTTGAAGGGCAATAAAAAGCAAAAGCCAGACTCCTGGGGGAAAGGAATCCCCAACATCTGATTATAAGCTTCCTTAAGGGCAGAGGCTGGCTTCCTCAGAAACCTCATACCTCTTTGTGGCTTGGCTACACTCAGTACTCAAAAACTGATTGTGTTAGGGAATTGATAGATTAGCACACTGTCATGGAAAATCGCAGCATAAAATTGGAGAGGCATAAGCTTTTTATTTTTTTAATTGAGTTGGGCTGGAGCTCAATTTTGGTTCTACCTAACACTCCTTAGATCGCTCCTCTGTCAATTGGATTAGTGTTCTCTCTCTCATTTGCTTGCTGGGCAGTGAGATAGTATTTGCCAAACCCTTAGTGACTAGCAGCAACAGGTGTGTGTTATTGATAGTTCTTCTCTTCCATGCCTGTCTTGAAAATAGTTTACCGTTTCAAGGTGTGTTTCATTAAAGCAGTGCCTTTCAAAGGGAAGTAAAGTAGTTGGCTTGGAGCAAAGGTTAAAGAGATTATGACATTTAAATTTGAAGGAAAGGGAGAGCACTTTACTGGGTAAAGAAATTCCTGTAGAACTCCACGGTCCTGAGCAGGCTGCTTTACTATTTTGCACCCAACACTGACATCCCTTGTCAGCTTACAGTGGCTCCTTGGATCATCTGTGGCGTCAGAGCATCACCTATATGAAGCTTCATCAGCTTCAGCTTTGGGTGTCACCTCTATTACTCTAGGGAATCCTGGGCCAGCCTCTCCTACTCCTCTCATCTTCCTCCTTGTAGGATCCAGCGAGAAAAATGTCTGTATACTGGGGGTGTGGTTCTAGGGATCTTCTAGTTGCTGGATGTGGGAATGGGGGTCCCTGGATTCAATCCGATTCTAGCTGAAGAGGCCTACTAGCTGTGGAGTCCAGCTAAGAAGAGGTAAGAACTACCATTTCAGTGTGTCCCCCATAGCCTCTGCACTCTCCAGGCGAGAGGGCAGAGGATGATGTGAGGTGGCCGTGGGCAAACGTCACTGGGAGCAGAAGCCATCCCTCCAATCTTTCTAAGGTCGTGACAATCACTGGCAAAATTGGGAGACCACATGGAGTGGAGGATGGCATCTGCTTCTCAGGCTTACTGAAATTGGCTGTCGGGAGGATGTGGTGAGGTAGCTGGCATTGCATTGAATTCCTGATTTCTGAGAGGCACTTCTGGGGGATTCTTAAAGGAAACTTTTAATCTTAGAACAGTTTTAGATTTTCAGAATTATTGAGAAGATGGTACAGAGAATTTCCATATGACTCTCACCCACTTTCCTCCATTATTAAAGCTTGCATTCACATGGTACAGTTGCCATGATTAATGAGCCAACATTAATACATTATTACTAAGTATAGCCTATAGTTCATCCAGATTTCCTCAGTGTTTCTCCAGCATCCTTTTCCTTGTCCAGATCACATTCAGAATACCACATTACATTTAGGTTATGTCTCCCTAGGACTTTTTCATGGCTGTGACAGTTTCTCAGACTTTGCATGCTTTTGATGACCTTGACAGTTTTGGGGAGTACTGGTCTAGTGCATTATAGAATATCTCTTAACGAGGATTTTTCAGTTTTTCACATGATTCCATTGGGATTATAGGTTTAGGGGAAAAGACCACAGAGTAAAGTACCATTCTTGTACTATGGGCTCACCCCGTCAAGCATAGATCATTGCTGATGATGCTGTTGATGTCACCTGGCCGGAGTGGCTGATATGAATCACTTGGAGAGCTTGTTGACACTTCAAAACCTGAGATTTTATTTTATTTCTAAAATTAAAAGAGATCACAGGTAGTTTGGGACAAATTGTGCAACAAGTGGCACATAGTATATACCTAAGATTGATTGGTCCAAAAAATATTTTATTCTGGGACCAAGTTGATCCATATACCAGGTGCAAAAACTTAAAAGTTTATGTAATAGATCAATAGTTCTCAAGAACATTTAGATATGTCAGAATCACCTGGGAGAGCTAATAAAGAATTCAGGGACCTAATGTTATTTAGAAAGCCAGGCCTGGACATTTTTATTTTTATTTTTTTTTTATTTTTATTATTTTTTTTTTTTATTTTTTTTGAGACGGAGTTTCGCTCTTGTTACCCAGGCTGGAGTGCAATGGCACGATCTCGGCTCACCGCAACCTCCGCCTCCTGGGTTCAGGCAATTCTCCTGCCTCAGCCTCCTGAGTAGCCGGGATTACAGGCACGCGCCACCATGCCCAGCTAATTTTTTGTATTTTAGTAGAGACGGGGTTTCACCATGTTGACCAGGATGGTCTCGATCTCTCGACCTCGTGATCCACCCGCCTCGGCCTCCCAAAGTGCTGGGATTACAGGCTTGAGCCACCGCGCCCGGCCCGGACATTTTTATTTTTTACCAGTTTTCCAGGGAAAATCTGACAGGACCAGTGTTCAGTAACTAAGAGTAAAGATGTTAGATTCAGAAGAATTTTGCTGTGAGTAGATGCTTGCTGCTTTTGCCTAGCAAGCATCCATTTCCCCTGCTTCAGGCACAGTCCCCAATATTTATTAGAGAAGCCCACTGCCCCATTTCCCAAATTTTATGCTGGCCTCTGTCTAAGATTCAGGAGTTGGGCTTTTCCACAAGCCTGGCCACTCAACTCCCTCCATCTTCCAGGTCTCAGAATTCCATCCAGGGTTGGAAACAACAAAATCAACCTCATTAACTGAAGTTAAGCAGATGAATATAAACATTGAATCTAATAAACTCAATAAATTAAATGTTGACATGTGAAACACTAAGGTAAATATGACTCAAGAAGTGTTTTATAACCAATAGTCAGTGAACTTCGATGGTTCTAGTCATGAGCAAAATGCCGTCTTTGGAGGAATGATAGGCAGCTATTGTTAATTGTATATAAATGTCCTGTTTATTGAGGAGTAAGTGATTCATTTGTAGCTGAAAGGCAAATTTGCATGCCAAGAGATGTTTCATTGTATTTTGCTCATTTGAGGGTCAATTATGGTAATGTATTTAAACAATTTATGAAGTATATTAAAATAAAGAAATTGAAAGTGAGAACTTGCTTATACAATTATTTATTTGAAATAGAAAGTGTCATATTATGTATTTGTTGAGAATTACTTAAAGAGTATTTTTAACAAGAAGTCAGCTCATAGATTATCATTCTTGAAACTCTGGATTTTCTCATACTGTTTTTATTAGGAGCATGGATATCCAGTAGTACAGCTTGCCTAATTATTTATTACGGGATACTTCCTACTTCTCAAGGGATTATAAAGTTTTTCACTTATTTTTATTATTAAGGACTTGTAGATATAGAATGTTTAACAATAAAATATTTCTATCTCCTAGTTTAAAAACAATATGCCTTTTAAAAAATAATTTTGTTTTTTAAAAGTAATTTTTATTTGCTAGATTAATAACTTGGAATATATACCTGTGATAAAGCATCGCATAATAGCTACAATCAGATATATTCTGGGTGGATATCCCAGATCAGTTGCTCATTAGCTGTTTGTGAGGTTGAGTCTATTAATTAATATTTCTGAGTCTCAGAGTTCCCATGTATAAAATAATTGGGATTTGTAATATTATATTTCTCATATGGATAAAAATAATATATGCAATAAGCCCAGCAAATAGTATCTATTCAAATGATAGCTGTTTTACAGCCTTGTAGACGGCATCAATTACTTATCCCCATCTCTGACCCTCCACAAACTAGCACTCACCGTAGAGGTTTATGAATAGAAGCACAATTAACAGAAAATCTTATTTTAAATGCACTGTTGTTGGGTATTTTTGGGAGGTTGGCTATTTTAACTCCTTGTCTTCAGCATCCCTTGTCTCACTCACTGGCTGATAAGAAGGAGGTCCCCACTTCTGCTTCCAGTGTTCACTGCCTGAAGTCCTCTGTGATTACAGAAGGATTCTGTGCTACAGGATTCTGCCCCTGCCATTGTTCCCTGGGTGTATTTGTTTCCTACCGCTGTTGTAACCAACTACCACAAACTGAGTAGCGTACATTAGAAATTTATTCTCTTGCAGTTCTGGGGACTGGAAGATCTAAACCCAAATGTCAGAAGGACCACCCATGCTCCCTCTGAAGGTGCTAGGAAAGAATCCTCCCTGGCCTCTTCTAGCTTCTCTTGATTGCCAGCAATCCTTGGAGTTGTCTCATGGCAGGATGCTCCACCCTCTGCCTGCATCTTCATGTGGCCATCTTCTGTGTGTGTGTCTGTGTCCAGATTTCCTCTTCTCATAAGGACGCTAGTCATTGTATTAGCAGCACTTTAATCCAACATGATCTCATTTTGACTTGATTATATCTTCAAAGACTCTATTTACAAATAAGGTCACATTCACAGATTCCAGTGGACATAAATTTCAGGGATGGGTTATTCATCCCAGTGCCCCAGGGCTGCAGACACATGCTGTATTCATAGTCCCTTCTGGGGCCCAGAGCTTTGCTCCTTTGACTCCTCTGAAAGCAGCCGCACCCATGAGAGCAAACACAGCCCTCCCTGAGTTCTGCCAGAAGGGGAAGCACCAGCTCTCTTTGTGATATTACAACCTTTGATTCAATAGGGGAAAGCAGTAAATACTCCAAGGGGAGATACTTGACAAGATAAATGATCTCCATTAGCAAGAGAGTTGGGGACAGTGCAGTGGAGGGACGCACTGGACAGGTAGTGAATGTTTACAGAACCTTCCTGTGCTTCTCTTGTCTTATCCTCAGAAGTATACTTAGTGTTATCTCGATTTTACAGATGAGTAAATGGATATTAAAGGAAATGGATATTCAGGGAAAGTTACATGACTTCTCCAAGGTTCTGTAGGTGACATGTGGCAGAAGAGAATCTTATGTCCAATTTTCTTCCACTCAAATGCCCAAGTCCTCTCTTGTTCTCCAATAATTGAGGAATTGTCTTTCACTCTTTCGTTTAACTGTGTACTGAATTTCTGTCATCTTTATATAAGGCCAGATTGGTAGAATAATTCCTCAGAGACAATGTGATAAAAACTGTACTTTCCTCAGCCATTTGAAAGAGGTGTTTAGTACTCACGCCTGTCTTCTTTTTCCTGCTGTTTGGCTGTCTTTGATGACTGTGACTGTAAAGTTAGATATGATGCGAATTTTGAGAGACAGAAGGACGACTGGGATGGGATTGGATGGAAGAAGAAAGAAGCTGGTCACTGCACTTCCAGCTGAACGGTGTTGTACGAAGTTAGAACATTGCCAGCATTTTTTTTTTTAAGTTCTGGGACACATGTGCAGATCGTGTAGGATTGCTACATTGGTATACACACGCCATGGTGGTTTGCTGCATCCATCCCCCCATCATCTACATTAGGTATTTATCCTCATGCTACCCCTCCCCAATGCCCCCACCCCCTGCTACCCTCCCCTAGCCCACCCACTCCCCCAACAGGCCCTGGTGTTTGACGTTAGTTGTTAAGGATGTCTCTTCCATATGCAGACAAGGTCACTTAGTTGGACTGTACTAATGTGCAGCTAGCTGGATGTTCAGATTAATGAGCAGAGCCATTTTTGAGTCCTCAAAGAAAATCGTACCTGGACTGATAGCACCCAGCAACCCAGCTTGTCACACTACTGTGTCCATATCTGTGGGTGGCTGAGCCTAGCCATGGCCAATGGCTGTTCCTGATCTTTACCACCAAAACAGAGGAAATGTGGTAAACCCCTAAGAAAAAAAAAAAAAAAAGAAAAGAAAATCGTACTAATAAAATGGTATCAATGGGGTGACACAAAATTAAATCGTATTCTACAGTTGAAAAAGTGTGTTTCTTAAATCAAGACTGAGATACCTATTACTTCCGTATTGCAAATGGAAATGTGACTATGGGATCATCAGCATGGCTAGCATACCAACCAGTGTTTTAGATTAAAGCCTTTATTGTTTTATTCTCTGTCAATAAATAGGCTAATTAATGTGTGCTTGAAATACATCTCAATGAACTGTTCTTTGTATTTTTAAAAATAAATGTGACAATAGTGTCAAAGTTCAGTTCTTTTATAAAACAACTACTTGAATTTCCTTCTGCTTAACATTATTGGATACCCAGTTTCAGTTCTACGGATTGATGTACTGTCCCTTCTTGCTTGACAACATGTTTTGTATTTTATCTATTCTAATAAATTGTTCAGAACGGAAAGTGCAGATATTAAAAGATAGTTTTTATCATTCTCTTAAAAGTAAAAAATAATTTAATAACTTCTATTAGTAGATGAGGATTTCCTTTTAAAATTGATTGGTTATAAATTTGCATGTTTGTTGAATGCTTTTTTTACTAAGTCCTTATATATGGAAACTTACAACGAAAAAATAAGTTTCAGCTGGGCGCAATGGCTCATGCCTGCAATCCCAGCCCTTTGGGAGGCTGAGGTGGGAAGATGACCTAAGGTCAGGAGTTTGAGAACAGCCCGACCAACATGGAGAAACATTGTCTCTACTAAAAATACAAAATTAGCCAGGTGTGGTGGCCCATGCCTGTAATTCCAGTTACTCGGGAGGCTGAGGCAGGAGAATTGCTTGAACCCAGGAGGCAGAGGTTGCAATGAGCCAAGATTGTGCCATTGCACTCCAGCCTGGACAACAAGAGCAAAACTCTATCTCAAAAAACAAAAAGTTTGAGAGTTCTGCTCTTATATAGCATCTGGGCTAAGGCTTTGCTGACATAACTAATTTTGTATCACAGGAGTGTCTAACTCATTTGATTATGGTACTTATTAAATAATAATTAACTGTTTTAAGCAATGTTGGTCATAAGAGTAATACTTGTATGGCACAAAACAGAAAAGCTAAAAGACCTGGATTTTACTGCTTGGAAAAAATTATGTCATTTATATGGATTCATAGATTTGTTTGAGTTTACATGTGGATGCATTGTTTCCTGTCACTTCCTAAGGTAGGTGCACTGACAGATGATTGAGAGGGAGTGTTGGTGTTTATTGGGCTCCATTGGCATTTGAGGTTGATTTCATGGCTGACAGTAACTGTTCAGAGCAGAAGCTGCTTTTGTGATACTGTCATTCCAGCTTTGCACTAATGCCAGACAGTCTGATACTGAATGATGATTTGGGTCAAAGAGCACTTCTGCTCTTTGAGAAAAAGATACATTTCTCTTAATTAATCTGCAGCATTGTTTATTTCAGTTTCACAATCATAACAAATTTGAGTTATGGTGAGTCATTCTGAAAACTTTTATTTGAAGAGGTAGAAGATGTATTCATAGAACATCTTGCCACCTTGAGTCATATTCTGATGCAGTATTTTCACATTCTGTCCCAGATTTCCAGACTCCCTCACTGTGGCTTTAACAGAAGAACTCTGCTGTTATATGTGGGGCTTTGTGTGACACTCAATTGGATCAAAAACTTCAATGGCTAAAAGATCATAGGACTCTGTCTGCTCCTCTGAAATTAAAAGGGATTTGCCACCTTTTTAAAGAAAAGACTGCTATGTGTTTAATCTATAGTTTACTCTTTAAATAAAAGTTCTTTACCATTGAGAGTTCACACACCTTTTGAGAATTTAATATAAGCTTTAGGACTTCTTACTAAAATCCACAAATGCATACACATTCTACTTTTCAGAGATGGTTTAAAGTATTCAGAGTCCTCTGTGAGCTCTTCCATGGACCCCATGTTAAGAACTCCTATCTAAATTTCATATTATTGTTTTTATTATTAATTTTCTCAAAGAAAATCCTGAGACAAAAAGCCCCACCACTTGACTTTAAACTCTTTTCCAGAATGAATGCAACTGAGATCTAATGCTAACTATAAAAATAAGACTTTAGAAAAAGATAACACAAAGTGTAAGTGTTTATATAATCATGGGAAAACAAAAGCAGAAATAATAAAGGAAAAAAGTCAAAGATTTAATTAAGATTAAAACTTCTAATTTAGTTAGAAAGTCAATTTCTGCTATTTAAGGAATAGTCTTTAAGAAAATCTGCTAGCTGCACAGTAGAAGAACAGGCAGAGACCATGGTCAAATTGCAAATTTGGGGAAATGTGCATTTTTGCCTCGTAGTTAAAACAGTCAAGTAACTGTCCTTCGGATCAGCAAACTTGACTAGACAATCCTAGTACCTAATGTGGCTTTTCAGTGTGCCTACTGAGCTCATAAATCCAACAGCCTACCCAGAGTGAAAATTTGCAGTGTTTCAAAAGCCCTCATGTGGTATAGGTCTTTAAGGCAATAATCCTAACCCAGATAATTTATCTTAAGGAAGTGAACAAGCAAGCAAAGATTTCTATTCTAATATCTTTTAATACTGGGAAATTAGGGAAAACTTAAATAATCAAAACAGTAGATCAGGAGCTAAATTATAAGGCATCAAGTAATAGATTAACATTGGCTTTTCTCTAAATGATGGTGTTTTTAAGTATTTTAACTCTATTCTTTTCTATGTTCCTTGTGTTTATTTTTCATTTTATATCGTATATCTGCATTAATTAGATAATTTAAAAATTTAAAGATGTTCAAATGCTGAAAGGTAGGCTAACAATGTGGATTCATGAAAAATAAAATAGAGCTATTTCCAGGATGGTAAGATATGTGGACCCCTTTCCTTTTTATAATGTAAAGCTTTCCATTTCATATGTATATTGTGATTTTATGAGTATGTTAGTAGGACTATTTGATTCTGACAGAATCCAAAGGATATACGTTTAAGAAAAAAGTGATTTTTGTTTTGTTTTATGATACAGTTGTGTTTCTCATAACCCAAGGAGAGGAACATAGCTGAGAATCAGAAAGCAACCGAAACTCAATCCCCCCGCTTTTTGGGGGACACACTTTTTTTGAACACCTACAGTGTTCACTCTCTGTCTCTTCTCAGCCCTCAGTCCCTGTCACTGTCTCTGTGTCTCTCGCTCACACACATACTCTCTCTTTCTGTGTCTGCTTTACTGATCTACTCACTGCTCTCAAAGTTTACATCTTAGATTTGTGGTCACTGAAGAAAGACTGGCTGACTCCTTTGGGTCCCAAATCCGAGAGTCCCAGGTCAGGCTCTGCCTGTCCTAGCATGGTCAAATTCGGATGGCTTGACATTTGCCTCAGAGAAGGGGATGCAGGGAAGTATAGGTACATGCCAGCCTGCTCTGTTTTCTGTGGATCACTGTGCAGGAATGAGTAGGTTCCTGCATGATGGGAAATATTCATTCACATTAAAAATATATGCATATGGAACAGTCATTCCATCATTCTTTCTTTTTTAATACCACGTGTGACAAGCTGAAACTGAATCTTCAGTAGTATTTCAGGATCCTTATATGTTTTAATTCTGTTTACTTCATGTATTTCATGTATTATTAGTTCAGTACTGAGTATTCATGTTAAGGTTAATAATATTCATGTCGAGGTTAATATTCATGTTAAGGTTAATATTAGTTCTGTGTTTTGAGAAATACAGATACCAGGTTTCCATGCCTCTTCTCTCTGTCCCTGTGTCTGTGATGCTGATGAGGTCTCCTCAGCCCTAGGGAGTTTCTGTTTCTTTCTCTTCAAAGACTTTTCCTATTCTAAAAGCTATTCCTCCTCACAACGTAGCCTGTGGTGGTAATACTTCTCAGAGGCCGGTTACATCTTTTAAATTCATCAGCCATTTTGAATTTCATAATATCCCCCTGAATACCAGAATGTATTTCTGAAAATATACAGGAAGTTATTCAAACTGGAATTAGACTGCTAACATATTTTCAAGTTGAATGTTTAATCTTATAATTGGAAAATGATACATCTGCCTGGAGAAAATCAGTGGGGTTGGAAAACAAATTATACGTCGACAGTGTTGGTACAGAAAATTATACATTTTTATGAATGGCCAAATCATCTTATTACTGAGATTTGAAAATATAATTATTAATTACTTATACTGTAATGATTTCAACTGAATGCCTTATTCTGGGGCATATATTTTATATGTGTGTTAATTTGCATGTATGTACTGTCCACTGTATAGGATCTCTAGTTACCATCTCATTTTATACTTAAACTTTCATTAATGGAATTCAGTTTCTAGTGAATTAAGTGTCTGTTTCAGTGATATAGGCAAATGGATAATATGTAAAAGTATTAGTAGAATAAATTGCCATTTTTAAGATCTAGAAGAATGTTATTTTTACAGTTATCTTAATATTCATGTATAATACCCACTTCAAGTACATCATGACAGTTGCTCAAAGACCATATTAAAGAAAGTTCCTTTAGGATTTATTTCTTGCAATTACAAATGTGAAATGATTGAGGCCCCAACTATGTACCCCATGATGTTGCCTCTGGAGATTCAGCCTCACTGTGGTTTCTGTGTTTGGATTTTCAGAGCAAGGCATAGAACAGGTAGTCCCTTCAGTGACCACAGGTTGGATCCCTGAAGGAATTCCAGAAGGTATAAATTCTGAGCCTGCTGCCTAGAATTCTACATTTTTAACAAGGTCTCCAGGATATTCTGATTCATGTTGAAGTTTGAGAACCACTGATAGGATTCTGAGGGGAAATGCCTCTATTTCATAGTCTGTGAAAGACAAAGAATGCAAAAACAATCTTCTGTCCACTTTATGGGAAATTGGCTTGATTGTGTTAGCTGCAGGGAGTTCTTTCTTACAGAAATAAAAGTCTGGGCCAAACAACGCCCAGCAACATTTCATCACTGAACTCCCCAAATGTCTGAAGGATGGAGAAAGAACTGGGATCCGGAAGATAATGGGAATCAGGGCCCTTAGGGAGACTTAGTTTCTCTTGGGATCTTACAGTCATTCAACTCTGTCAGTGGTTTGTTGTCAAAAATAATTACAGGTAGTTTTCATCAATGAGCATGGGATATTATGTGATCACAAGATGCAAGGTGTGTCTGGCTTATTTACTCATTGGTTATGTGAACTTCAAAATCTCTTAGTGTCTCAGATGTCTTGGCTATTTAATAACATCCTGGCCGGGAGCGGTGGCTCATGCCTATAATCCCAGCACTTTGGGAGGCCAAGGAGGGTGGATCTCACGAGGTTAGGAGTTTAAGGCCAACCTGGCCAGTATGTTGAAAACCCATCTTTAGTAAAAATAATTAGCTGGGTATAGTGGTGCGTGCCTATAATCCCAGCTACTGGAGAGGCTGAGGCAGGATAATTGTATGAACCTGGGAAGTTGAGGTTGCAGTAAGCTGAGATGGCACCACTGCACTCTACCCTGGATGACAAAGGAAGACTGTGTCTCAAAAAAAAAAAAAATTCCTGAGTGGGAGAGAGGCTCTCTGAATGTAGGTGCCCCTGACTGCTCATGATTTAGTATAATACATCTCTAATATTGTGCAGTGATTGTCAGGAAGACAACAGACTAATGAAGAGACCACAAAACCCCTGCTCCATTTAGTTTCATGAAGCTTCATGTGAGATTTTTCATGCTGAATGCTGTAATTAGAGTAGAAAATTAGTGTGATAAGGCATATCAACTCCCATACTGGATTATTGGTAGAAATGAAGGAGTCTGTTGTTTCAACCTAAAATTTTTGTATTACATTTAAGCACTTAGTGAACCATTATTGGAATATTCTCTTAGTGGACAAATAAAATTATGAAATATGCACAATATTTATGTATGTTATGCATTTTTCTTTTTACTTAATTTGACAGATATTCAAATAATGTACAATGGTCTAGTTGTGAGGAACAGTGATGGCTCTGTCGACAGACCTCCCAGTGCTGCTCAACTGATATTTGCCAAAGACAGAGCTTACCTGTCTCTGCCTCTCTTTCAAAAGTGGTCATTGGTGCTTGGCCAGTCAAAACCTAGCACTGACTCAGGCAGAATCGTGCCCTATGCCAGTCTGCCTTGATAGAAATCCTAGAAATCCATTTTCATTATGCTTAAGTAGGGACTAATGAGCATTATATTGGAGGTGTACCAAAAGACCCTCAGATAAAAATGGAGATTCATCCATCTTGCTCATCTAAGGGAATATAATTCTTTTTCGTGGCTCATTTCTAAACCATCTCTTGAGTGTGACACATACTCAGGGATCTTTTATCTTAGAGGCAGAGGTGCACAGGCATGAGTTCTGCATTTCTGGAAGTGGAATTGGAGAAATGCAGTGGGCATATAAGAACAGATGGAGACATAGACATATGCCCACACACAACCTCACACTTCCTGTCACATGGCATGCTAGTAATTAATGGGCAATGTGTAGCCATTGGTCTTCCTGCCATCAAAACACTATTGAACCTTTGATGGGATTGGAGCTACCATATACAGCTGCATAGGTTGTACACTGCTCAATTCTAGGATGTGCTGTTCATCTATCTCTGTGCTACTTGCATGTGCTTAGCATCTTGTTACAATGCTGAGTCATTAGGTCCAAGGAAAAGTGAAATTTATTATTTTTAATGGGCTCCCAGGTGATAGCTAATGCTGTTGGTATACTAACCACATGGAGTCATGCAGTCCCAGATGACAAAGTGGTTGGAGGGCTGTGTGGTGGGGTGGGGTAGGTCTGAGGCTGAGCTCTGACATGCAAGGAGGTACCACACTCCTGGCCACAGCTTCATGGGACAGATACCAGTCAGTTTCCTGGTTCTCTTTTTCCTGAGGTGTTTATTACTATGAAGATTTCTGACTCTGAAATATTGCCATGAAATTCAAGGTAGGTTTCAGATTTTATGTTACCATATGTCAAAAGGGAGGAGAGGAGATGAGAAATATAATTCACAGCACATTATTAGTGCTGTGAACTAGTATTAATTCACAGCAGAAATAGAACTCATAGCACACAGGACTGAAAGCCTTCCCTCCGTGACTTTGACGAAGCTCCCAACAGCACCCTAGACTAAATCGAGGCTCAAGTAAGTGCCCCCAAGCCTCTGTATTAGTCCGTTTTCACACTGCTGATAAAGGTATGCCCGAGACTGGGCAATTTACAAAAGAAAGGGGTTTCATGGACATACAGTTTCATGTGGCTGGGGAAGCCTCATAATCATGTCAGAAGGCAAAGAGTAGCAAGTCATGTCTTTCTTAGTGGATAGCAGCATGCAAAAAGAGAGAGAGCTTGTGCAGGAGAACTTCTCTGTTTAAAACCACCAGATCTCATGAGATTTATTTATTGTCACGAGAACAGCACAGGAAAGACCTGCCCTCATGATTCAGTTACCTCTCACTGGGTCCCTCCCACAACATATGGAAATTCATGATGAGGTTTGGGTGGGGACATAACCAAACCGTATCACCACCCATTTGATCATCAAGTGACTGAGCCACCAGCACTAATACCATTGTAACTTGTACTAGTATCCCTATGGAATGTTTTACTTCTCCCTGTGGGGTCTACCATTCCCTCAGTCAGCCAAGTGGATGTTGACTATACAAGTATATGTAAATAAATTAATCCTAGAATGTGATTTACTTATTTAGTGCACACTTATTGAAAAAATAAAAAATCATGTCTAACTTGAGCCCTTGTTACAGAAGAGAAATAGTTAAAAGGCCTGGTTATATAGGCCATGAGATTTCCCAAAAGTGAACATTACATTGCTGGTTTCATGGGTTTTTAGAAAACCCAAGCCTTTGTTTTCTATCTCTGTACTGACCCTAGTTATTTAGAAATAATGCAGAATCCACAACGTATAACAGATCTCTTCTGATGGAATGAACATACAGCATTTTACAATTTAAAATTACTTTAATTGAAATATTTTAATACATTATTATTAACAAATTATTTGAATTGTTTTCTGACCATAAGCCGTGTTGAGTCATTTAGGAAAACCTACGTCCATCAAAAGGCCTCTGAAGGTGGATTCCTTGTATCTCTAATTTATCCCCTTCTCTACATCTCATTTGAGCCTGCTGCATACACAGATGACCTCAAGAGCCTATAACACTCTACCAAGAGTTCAACACCATTTTTCAAGTCATTTTCAAGGTATGTTTTTTGTATTTCCAAAATATTATAATCTGATCTTGAAGTCCATACCTCACATATAAAATATTTTATTTCATCATTATTTTTAAAGATATCTGAGGAATGCTAATGTAAAAAAGTGGACACAGACCCTGTCTGGCCTGTTTTTCCTTTGCTTTCCATTCCCATCTTCTACAGTTCTTTTCTTCTGGTCTTCACTCCCCTTCTCTGATCCACCTGGCAGCCTGGAACCTTGCTGTGTGTATGACTGCCTCAGCCCACGCACGTCACAGCTCCTTGTGGGTGGGACTGCCCCTTTTCCACTTTCTCATTGAGTGACTTCTCCTTGTCTCTGAGCATTTGGCTCAGCAATGTGCTTCCCTGGCATGATCCTGACCTTGCCATCCCAGTCTAACCATTAGAACATTTGTTTCATTATAGAGACTGTCTCTTAATTAATCTGCCCCCAACTTGGAACCACAGAACTGCAAGATGCTCTGACTTTGCTTGTCTGCCTTAAATTGGTCTGGTATTCCCTATGCTCAATGCATCAAATAGGGGTTCATAAACATTTTCTTTATGAGGAAGGAAGGGAGGGTGGCAGGGCGGGATTAATGACTCATTTCTTGAGAATAGATTTTACCATATTCCTGTTGCCCCATGGCTGATAGAAATCGATAAATTTGCCGTCTGAGTTAGATGATATTCCTTATTTTTTGTCCGGGCACTATTTTTTTCTTTGTGAGAGTTTAGCTTTTATTCATGTGAATTGGGTCTGCACTCATTTGGTGACACTCTGTAGTAGAAACTGCTTCTGCTGTCATTTGATCCTCAGTGCTGAGCAGTTTCTGGTCCACAGAAAATGTATGTTTCATAGCACAGTCAGCTAATGGCTTTGCTAGAACCAGGTTAAATAGCTGACTGAACTATAAATCTTTGGTTACAAGTTGAGGAAACCACTGATTTGCTTCCAGGAAGAAAGGAAAAGTCACTTGTTGGAACCATATAAGATGCTCATAAAAGAAAAGGAAATATCCAAAAGCCAGGAGTTAGGAAGGGCAGGACCCAGGAGAACTCCAGGGATATAAGCATCAGGGATTAGTAGACAGTGACTTTGGGGTGTCCTCACTGGCAGCATCAGGTTCAACTGTTTTCTGTCCTCGTGTTGCTTTTCTTATGGTTTAGATCCCAAGAGGAGCCCACTTACTTAGAGACATGCCCACAATTGGCCAGAGAGGGATATTTTCCTGTGGCTACTGTAACAGATTATCACAAATGTGGTGACTTAAAACAATACACATTTATTATTTTCTACTTCTGGAGGCCAGGATTCTGAAATGAGCCTCACTTGGACAACATTAAGGTGTTGGTAGGGCTCCACTGCTTCTGAAGGCTCTAGAAGAGAATCCATTTCTCTGCTTTCTCTGAATTCTAGAGGCTGCCAACATTCCTTGGCTCATGGACCCTTCCATCTTCAATGGCAGCCATTACATGATTCCTTCGTTCTTTGTCACATTACTTCCTGACTCTGACTTTCCTGCCTCCCTCTTCCACTTATAAGGACACTGTGATTACACTGGGTTCAACCAGATAATCCAGCATAATCTCCCCATCTCAGAGTCAGCTAGTGAGAAACTTCACTTTCGTGTTCATTAATATTCCTTGCCATTTAACATAACATTTATAAGTTCCAGGGATTGGGAATTTGGATATCCTTTGAGGCCACTACTCTGTCTGCAGAGTTGTGGACCCTTGATTGGGAGTCCACAAAACTTCATGCAGCATCAAGATGGGTAAGTCCGTCAAGGAAAATCAAGGTGCAATTAACAAAAACAGGAAAAACGGCTACTGATCAACCAAAACAACTAATTTCTCTTGTACACATTGAAGTCTATTTTTGACACTAAAAGATACCTTGTAAAGACGTTTCTCCATTCAGTGAGAACATCTGAAGTTAGGTGAGTGAATTTGCTAATATGAAATTTTTAAAGTAGCATTCAGGGAAGCCATTTCCTCTGAATTATTCATTATTTACTGTAGAAACTCTTGTAATGCTCATTGGATCCAATCGAGAAGGCAATTAAGCTAAGTCAGTGTTTCTTCTGTAAGAGTTTCTCTGGTCAGTTAAGCACAGGCAGGTGGAACATTAATAAACAGCATAATCTGTGAAGAATGGGTCATGATCCCACAATGAAATGACCTACAGTAGTTTTAGTCCATTGAGTCCATTTACTGCCATAGGGTTACATGGGCTTGGGTACTTGGGCAGAAAGCACAATGGCTGTGAGTAGAGTGTGTTTCTCCCGTTTTCATTGCCTTATATAAGCCTTTACTATATTAGTTCATTCTCACACTGCTATGAAGAACTACCTGAAACTGAATATGAAGAAAAGAGGATTAATTGGCTCACGGTTCTGCAGGGTATCCAGGAAGCGTGGCTGGGAAGGCCTCAGGAAACATATAATCATGAGGGAAGGTGAAGGGGAAGCAGATATCGTCTTCACATGGCCAGCAGGAGAGAGAGAGTGAAGGGAAGAGCTATACATTTGTAAACAGCCAGATCTCGTGAGAACTCAACAGTTGTCCAGGCAAAATTCAGTTGGTGAATTATTCTTTTGTGAACACAGATGTGTGGTTTCAAATCCACATATGAGCAGGAGAAAAAAACAAAAGGCAGTACTGGGATTTGACCCATCCATGTGGAAGATGCACTGCTGTACAGAGCTACTCCAGGCAACTCCAGGACTGATCTTGAAGGCCTGGGTTAAACTCACAAGGTCACTGCAAAATGTGTCATGAATAAAAGCAGGCAAAGGAGAAATGTGCTTGATCGCTATCATCCATCTTAAAGCAAGCTTTCATCTGGAAATTGTAATGAAGCTTTATTGTATCTTTAATTTACTTTTCAAAATAATTCTTTTCGGTAATTTAGTTTCTTAGATAAGCAAGTGTTTCATTTGCACATTTGAGGCTTGTCTCGTCCCGGGTACTTCATTTTGGTTCATTGTGCAAGATTGGAAGTATGCTCTAGCCATTACAGTATAGATCTAATAGCCAAGACTTATGGTTCTAGTCTCTGCTCTATTAAAGACTCAGGGTATGACCTTGAAAATGTTACTTAATTTCTTTATGCCTCATTACTCTCCCATTTATAAGATGTCTGGGCAAGGAGTCCTTACTCTCCCTTGTGCTGCTCAAGGGCTACTCATGTGCTTCTGTAGTTTTTGCTGTGTGCCAAGAAGAAATGTGTAGAATGGTCACCATTTTTGTAGGGGACTCTTAAATTGACAAAGTAAAATGGAAATTTCATCCAGTTATATCAATACGCATATTTTTGTATTTAAAGGTACGTTTAATCTTCTAGATAATAGAAACTGAATATAATAGAAATCATATATACCTGTGGGTAACATAGTTTTTTCTCTTATTGATTTGATTGTTATCACTTAATCTATATGTGTGACCTAGTCTCTTCATTTTTCAGTTTCCACATTTTCTCTAATTGTGGTAGAATCTAGTTTTCCAAATTTGCCCGTAGCAGTAACTAATGCGATCAATTTGTTTTTTAAATGGGAAGTTTTATTGGTTACCAATGTAAGCTACACATTTTTTTGTATAAAATAGTGTATAATATCAGAAATAGTGTTAGGTCCTATGCTGCTTGAAAACCTGATGAAGTCTTTTACAGCCAAAACAGTTTCCTGTATTCACACAAGGCTCGTCTTCTGTACTGCAGCTGTTTGTTCGAAATCAGTAGGTAACAACTCTCATAACTTGAGTCGATTGACATATTTTGATATAAATTTAAATATATGAAATTAAAATTTAATTCTTTATCATTTACTTTTCCCTTGGTAGCTATACAGTGATTAGATTGTGACTAGATATTGTACCATCTTGAATATAAAATCGACAAATTAATTTCTGATTAATATACTTCTTCCTATAGTTCACTTTGTTCAGTATATCAATGGAACTTTAATCCTCTGTTCAAAGTTCACAAAGCTGTTTCACTTTTAAAAATTGAGAGACTTTTTTTCTCAATTGTGCAAATTATATGTGTGGTACACAGAAATTAGATAATGATTTTCCAATAAGATGATGTGTAGATTTGTTATTCTAAATTGAAATTCAGTCACTTGTACAATTTAAATTTAGCATCGTTCTCAGAGTAATTACAGTTTCATGAAATTGGTCTATCCAAGTGCATTGCCTCATGCGGATGCTGCGCGCAGACACAGTCACAAGGGAGCAGAGGCAGATTCCAGGCGAAACAAAACAGTCTTCAACACTGCAGTATCATCGTCTCTGGTGGAATTATTGACATCATCAAGTACAAGTACCCACTGGTTTCTTAATTAAGTTAATAAATGACTAATTGATCTGGTAAGTCAATGATTCCAGGCAAAACAAATATTCATACAATGAAAAGACCAACTAAACAATCACATAGCAGGCAGAATAGGTTACACTTGATCAGTTCACTTACTGTTCATTCTTTCTTTCATTCACCCAATAAATATCGAGACACTGGTTGGTAAAAGCTTTTTAACCAAGTGACTGAATTAAGAAAAGTCATTTAAAATAGATAATCATTTTAAAAAAAGACTTAAATGCTGTGTTCATTTTATTTTAAGTTAATTGTACCTGTGTTCACTACCTATGTAGGACCTAGGTCAGTTATTTCAATGTGAGTCTGCTTGTCATAATGCCAAATGAGCATTCTGGCTGCTTCGATCCCTGTTCTTCCTTCCTTTCTTTAGGATTTGCAGTTTGTTGATTTAAAGCAAGGAATCTAAGAAACTTGCTAAGTATTTTAAAGAAGAATACTTCTAGCTGTTTATTATTTTTCCTTTGCCTTTTACAATGATCTTATGTATAATTTCACAGCATTTTTTAATGGCTTATCTTAAAGAAATTTCAGCAAGTATTTATAAAATAACAAAAACCATTCCTGATGAAGTTATGTCTTATTGTCTTGTGTATGTTTAATCACCTAATATAATTGTTAGGCAAAATTGGAATGTTGGGTTTGGAAGCAACACAGCTAGCTCCTGGAAATTGCCCCTTAACCAGTGGAGGCAGAAGGGTCCCAGACTCCCATGGAGTAGACAGATAACCATAGGTGCAGTGAGGGGCTGGGTAATAAGGATTGCAGAATGGAGCCATTTACAAGAGCTTCTAGAATACTTGTTGGCCATTGTGGTAGGCACTGGAACACCAAAATAATAAGCCCACTGAAGTCATTCCTACGTACAGACCTTCATTCTTCATAACAAAAATGCATACTTTAGATTCAATTACTATATTAATTATTTTACCTATGGCTCCTCCAAAGTAGCAAGAAAGGATAAATAAGAATGGTTTTTGGCATCCTATACTCAATGCCAACTACTGGACTTGGCAAAGTATGTGGTCCATGAATGACTTTTTAATTAATGAATAATTTACCAAACTGGTATTAGTATTAAGAGGCATCCAGCAGATTAGCAGCACAGTGTAGTGACTAAACCATAGGCCATGTATGTTTAAACAATAGCCCTTTCCTTTGCCACCTTGGGAGGTTAATGCCTCTGGATCTCAGTACCATCATCTAGAAAAGAGGATAATATAGAAATGCAGCATAGCATTGCTGTATTAATTGAGTCAGTAGTGGCGAAGAGCTTAGAGTAATGCCTGGTCCATAGTACGTATACAATCAGTGTTATTACACTGTAAAAATATCTCTTTATAACTTAGAATTGTATTACCTCATATGCACAATGGTCTATGTATAGATAATAATCTTTAGCATACATGCCAAGATTAGTATGACACTAACATGCATTTTTATAGCTTTTTTATCTAAGACATAGAGGAATTAATTGATAATTAACCTGATTATAAAGTAAATATAGAAAAAACCTTTTGTTGTTGAATATTTATGCTTTGTCTAACAAAAATCTGTATACCTTACCATGTTTGCATAATTGAGATTTTAAAAGGAAACATAATGTTGATTTATCTTTATGTATCATTTTCTTTAAGAGACTTGGACATGTTTATAAAAAGCAAATTCTGACTTTAAGCCTTTGCAATTATGCTTTTAATAGCTCCTCCAGGTTAGTAAGGTTTTCACAATAGATGGAACATAAAACCATTTTTGCAAACCCTGTATCTACTAAAGCTATAAAAATTAGCTGGCGTAGTGGTGGGTGCCTGTAATTCTAGCTACTTGGGAGGCTGAAGCAGAGAATCACTTTAATCCAGGAGGCGGAGGTTGCAGTGAGCTGAGATTGTGCCACCGCACTCCAGCCTGGGTAACAGAGTAACATTCCATCTCAAAAAATTAAAAATAAATAAATCATCCCTAATTGATTAAAATTTCATCTCCCAATCGTCTTTTGGAGATGACAGTTTGTCAAAAAACAGGGACATAAAAAGATTCCAATTAGGTTCATGCTTGGACTGCTCTCTCCAGAAAGACAATTCATGCTAAAATATTTCTGTGTAAAGAAGTAGGTGCTTCCTATCTAATTAACAGAAATTTTGTTTTTTGACTTAATGCCCAAAGTTCTTTTTCTATAGATTATTCTTGTTTTGTTTTAAATTTGTCTAATATTTTGAACACTTATAATTGACTGATTTTCTTACAACTAAATATTGAAATATTTGACATTTTATTCCACAATAATTTATGTATTAGAGAGTGGTAACTGCTGCTGATTTGAAACATTCTAAATGTACTGAAAAGAAGGAATGAAGAAATTAAATTGTGTGAAGTCTAATGCTTCACACAATAAGGAGAGTTTTCCTAAACATAGAATAATTTAATTGGTCAGAGAAATTACTTCTCAAAGTATAGTAGAGAATGGTACAAATGAATTTTGAAATGTTAAATATTATCATTTTTAGACTGGGAATGTGACATTTTAAACAAACCTATTTACTCATATCTAAGATTTAAAATATGATTACATAAAATAATTGTAAACACAGAGAAATTAGAACTTTCCTGAAATTTGCCTTTGGAGTTTTGAATAAGCATGGTCTTTTAGAAGATAACTGTCTTCACAACACATTAAAAAGATGCAACCCTAAAAAAGGAGGAGTTCATGTCCTTTGCAGGGACATGGATGAAACTTGGAAACCATCATTCTCAGCAAATTGACACAAGAACAGAAAACCAAACACTGCATATTCTCACTCATAAGTGGGTATTGAACAATGAAAACACATGGACACAGGGAGGGGAACATCACACAGCAGGGCCTCAATGGTGGGGCCTAGGGGAGGAATAACAGGGGATGGGGGAATTGGGGAGGGATAGCATTAGGAGAAATACCTAATGTAGATGATGGGACAATGGATGCAGCAAACCCCCACCATGGCACATGTATACCTATGTTACAAAGGAGCAAAATGTGCACATGTACCCCTGAACTTAAAGTATAATAATAAAAAAGATACTGTGTGGTTGTTACCAGATGCTAAGGCCTGGGTAGATGGGGAAAGGGGAAATATTTGTCAAAAAGTACAAAGTTTCAGTTAGACAGGATGAATGAGCTTTCCTGATCTGTTATACAGAATAGTAACTAAAGTAACTGCATTGCATATTTCAATATTGGTAAAAGAGTAGGGGTGAAATTTTTTATTTGCCAGAAAAAATTGTATTTGAGGCAATAAATGTGTTAGCTATTGTGACTTAATCATTTCACGCTGTAAATATATATCAAAGCATCATGTTGTACTCCCCCATGAATGTACACAATTATTTATCAAATAAAATTTTTAAAAAGATATTGGTAATATAGTGAATTAAAAAGATGGCTTCTTATCTTCAGGATTTCAAAAGTAATTACTGCCTAGTGACAAAACTAAAGGATTAATCTATAATTAAAAAAACAACTTCCTTGAAGCTAATGTGTATTGTTTCATAATAGGATGTATATGCAAAAGAATTGTTACATCCAAACATTGACTATTCTGGGTTCTAATCAAAATAGTACGTGACAAGGTGTCAGAAATTTAGTTGAAAATCTTTGACTGCCCCTACTACCCTCTGAGACTGTACATCTTATTTATTTTTTCTGAGTCTCCTCTTTCTCCATTTGTGAAATGAAGTGAAAAGTAATGACTTTATAAAATGGGTGTAGGGGTCAGAAGATTTTTATCTGTAATTGCAGTAAATTGGGTAAAGTGCTATAAGAGAAATATAGTAACACGAACTTGACAAGTCACAGAAAGATAACTCATGTTTTTCTGTTACTGGAATCAGCTTGTTGTTTAATGGTCTCTACATTTTAAAATGTCATTTTTTATAAAACAATTATAAATTACATTTTAACTGTCAGGTAATTAAAAATTTAAATAATTACTCATATCTATGCTTGCCAAAGTGCATTTAATTTGTCATTCCTTTATGTTGTTGGCAAAGTCTCCTTTGGAAAAGCTACATGAAAAATGCATTTGTAGAGGAGAATACTAAAAATGATACATCAATACAATGGGATAGCTGCATACAGATTTAAACAACATGATAAATTCATAAGTAATGATTTGAAATGGTCTCCAGGTCATACTGATTGGAAAAAGAAATGTCACAGAACAATATATATAGCATCATCAAATTTTTGTGAAGTGTGTGTTTGTGTGTGTGTATGTATGTCTTTGTGTTTATGTGCATGTGTATATGTATATGTGTGTACCTTTACATATATATGTGAATAGATAGGGGACAACTAGCAAAATACCCATAAAATATGACTGCTCAGAAATTTGTCTATATGCTTTTATTCAGTTGTATTAATATTTGAAAACTAGATAATGTGTAATTTTTCAGTGTGCTAAGCAACATTTTATAATGGTACTAATAAATTTGTATATTGGAGTTACATTTTCTTTAACTAATCAGTTTAAATATATTCTTAAAATACTTAGAGGTCATTATTGACTTTTCAGATAAGAACTAAAAGCAATGCAATGAAAAAAGCATTTGTAGAGGAGAGAACTAAAAATGATATATCAGTACAATGGGATAGCTGCATACTGATTTAAACATGATAAATTCATAAGTAATGGTCTGAAATGGTCTCCAAGACATACTGATTGAAAAAAAAAGTTACAGAATAATATATACATAGCATCATAAGATTTTTGTTAAGATTGTATGTCTGTGTTTGTGCGTATGTGTATGTATGTACATGGGTATATGTATATGTGTATATCTTTACATATATATGTAAATGGATAAGGGAAAACTAGCGGAATGCCCATAAAATATGACTTTTGAGAAATTTATCCTGACCTTGTTTTTGATTTTCTAAGAAACCAGATATTGTGTAATTTATCAATGTTTTAAGCAACATTTTATAATGGTAGTATGAATTTTTATACTGGAGTTACATTTCCTTTAACTTATCAGTTTAAGTATATTATTAAAATACTGAGAGGTGATTATTGACTTTTCACGTAACAACTAAACAACTGTTTTATCTATTATTCGGTTTTTGAGTACCGTATTCCACTCAGATCAGATAGAATTTATAATATTTAAAAAAATTTTCTATACTCTTGGATCAGTCTCTTGCTAATAATTTTGTAGTGCTTGCAGCATAGACTTTATAACTGTTTAAAATCATGTTGCTTTTCCTTTCTGAACTTTATGTTAAATCCAGGCACAAAGTTTTATCATAATATTAGCATTAAAAAGCAGTATTTTTGAAGGAACCTTAGCTTACTGAGAAAGACCAGACCAAGAACCCTGGCAACTCAAAAAGCCAAAGTGTCTTGTTACCGCCACATGGCATACACGAGTTCTTCAGCAATGGTTCTTCACCAGAAAAAATGATTGAAGTGACAGACATGAAATTCAGAATAGGAGCAAAGGGTAGGAACAGAGGTCATCAAGATTCAGGAGAAACTTGAAACCCAATCCAAGAACTATAAAGAATAAAATAAAATGATACAGAACTGAAAGATGAAATAGCCATTTTAAGAAAGAACCAAACTGACCTGACAGAGCTGAAACAGCCACTTCAAGAATTTCATAATGTAATTGCAAATATTAAAAGCAGAATAAACCAAGCTGAGGAAAGAATCTCAGAGCTCGAAGACCAGTTCTCCAACATTTAAATTCAGGGAATGCAGAGAGTCCCTGCAAGGTATTACAAAATGATCATCGACAAGACATGTAGTCATCAGATTCCCTAACACTGAAATAAGAGAAAAAAAAATGTTCAAAGCAGCTAGAGAGAAAGGGCAGGTCACCTACAAAGGAAACCCCATCAGGCTAACAGCAGACATTTGAGCAGAAACTCCACAAGCCAGAAGAGATTAGGGGCCTATATCAAGCCTTATGAAAGAAAATAAATTGGAACTGAGAGTTTCATATTCAGTGAAACTAAACTTTGGAGATAAAGAAGAAATAAGATCCTTCAGACAAGCAAATGCTAAGGGAATTTGTTACCACCAGACCTGTTTTATAAGAGGTCCTGAAGGGAGTGCTAATTAGAAGGAAAGAATGTTACTAGTCACCATGAAAAGACACTTAACTACATAAATCATTGTCATTATACAGGAACCACACAATCAAGTCTACATAATACCAACTAACAACAAGATAATACAATGAAATCTGCACATATTAACAATAACACTGAATGTATGTGGTCTAAATGCCCCAATTAAAAGACACAAAGTGGCAAATTGTATAAAGAAGCAAGACCTGCTCTCTTCAAGATACCCATCCCACATGCAATGAAACCCACAGGCTCTTAGTAAAGGGATGGAAAAAAATCCACTAAGTAAACAAAAAAAAGCAGGGGTCGTATTCTAATTTCAGACAAAACAGATTTTAAACCAACAACAACCAAAAAAAGACAAAAAAGGGCATTACATAATGGTGAATGGATCAACTCAAGAAATCATAGCTATCCTAAATATATATACACCCAAGACAGGACCACCCAGATTCATGAAACACGTCCTTAGAGACTTACAAAGAGATGTAGATAACCACACGGTAATAGAGGAAGATGTCATCACCCCATTGACAACATTAGATCATTAGAGCAGAAAATAATGAAGGTATTTGGGACCTGAATTCCACACTTGACCAAATAGATCTAACAAACAGCGACAGAACTCTCTATCTTACCCCCTCCCCAAACAAACAAACAAACAAACAAGAAAACAGAATAATAAGGAAATTCCTTGAAACAAATGAGAACAAAGATAAAACCTAACAGAATTTCTGGGACCTACCTAAAGCAGTGTTAAGAGGAACATTTACAATGCTATATGCCCACATGAAAAAAACAGACCTCAAATTCACAACCTAACATCACACCTAGAGAAACTAGAAAATCAAGAGGAAATCAACCTCAAAGGTAGCAGAAGATAAGAAATAAGCAAAACAGCCCTTTATGCTAAAAACGCTCAATAAACTCGGTATCGATGGAACGTATCTCAAAGTAATAAAAGCTATTTATGACAAACCAACAGCCAATATCATACTGAATGGGCAAAAACTGGAAGCATTCCCTTTGAAATCTGGCACTAGACAAGGATGCCCTCTCTCACCACTCCTATTCAATATAGTACTGGAAGTTCTAGCCAGAGCAATCAGGCAAGAAAAAGAAATAAAGGGTATTCAAATAGGAAAGGTGGAAGCCAAATTGTCTCTATTTGCAGACGACATGATAGTGTACCTAGAAGACCCCATCGCCTCAGCCCAAAAACTCCTGAAACTGATAAACAACTTCAGCAAAGTCTCAGGATATAAAATCAATGTGCAAAAATCACAAGCATTCGTCTACACCAATAACAGACTTAAAGAAAGCCAAATCAAGAATGAACTGCCATTCGCAATTGCTACAAAAAGAATAAAATACCTTGGAATACAACTCACAAGGAACGTAAGAGACCTCTTCAAGGAGAACTACAAACCACTGCTCAAAAAAATCAGAGAGGACACAAACAGATGGAGAAACATTCCATGTTCATGGTTAGGAAGAATTAATATCGTGAAAATGGCTATACTGCCCAAAGTAATTTACAGAATCAATGCTATCCCCATCAAGCTACCATTGACTTTCTTCACAGAACTGGAAAAAACCACCATGAACTTCATATGGAACCAAAAGAGAGCCCGCATAGCCAAGTCAATTCTAAGCAAAAAGAACACAGCGGGGGGCATCACACTACCGGATTTCAAACTATACTACAAGGCTACAGTAATCAAAACAGCATGGTACTGGTACCAAAACAGAGATATAGACCAATGGAACAAAACAGAGGCACCGGAGGCAACACAACATATATACAACCATACAATCTTTGATAAACCTGACAAAAGCAAGCAATGGGGAAAGGATTTCCTGTTTAACAAATGGTGTTGGGAAAACTGGCTAGCCATGTGCAGAGAGCAGAAACTGGACCCCTTCCTGACACCTTACACTAAAATTAACTCCAGATGGATTAAAGACTTAAACATAAGACCTGGCACGATAAAAACCCTAGAAGGAAATCTAGGCAAAACTATCCAGGACATAGGAGTAGGCAAGGACTTCATGAACAAAACACCAAAAGCATTGGCAACAAAAGCCAAAATAGACAAATGGGACCTAATGAAACTCCACAGGTTCTGCACGGCAAAAGAAACAGTCACTAGAGTGGATCGGCAACCAACAGAATGGGAAAAAATTTTTGCAGTTCACCCATCTGACAAAGGGCTGATATCCAGAATTTACAAAGAACTCAAACAGATTTACAGGAAAAAAAAAAACAAGCCCATTCAAAAGTGGGCAAAGGATATGAACAGACACTTTACGAAAGAAGACATATATGAGGCCAACAATCATATGAAAAAATGCTCATCATCACTGGTCATCAGAGAGATGCAAATCAAAACCACATTGAGATACCATCTCATGCCAGTCAGAATGGCGATCATTAAAAAATCTGGAGACAACAGATGCTGGAGAGGATGTGGAGAAAAAGGAACACTTTTACACTGTTGCTGGGAGTGTAAATTAGTTCAACCATTGTGGAAGACAGTGTGGCGATTCCTCAAGGCCTTAGAAATAGAAATTCCATTTGACCCAGCAATCCCATTACTGGGTATGTATCCAAAAGACTATAAATCATTCTACTATAAGGACACATATACACGAATGTTCATTGCAGCACTGTTTACAATAGCAAAGACCTGGAATCAAGCCAAATGCCCATTGATAATAGACTGCATTGGAAAAATGTGGCACATATACACCATGGAATATTATGCAGCAATCAGAAATGATGAGTTTGTGTCGTTTGTAGGGACATGGATGAATCTGGAGAACATCATCCTCAGCAAACTGACACAAGAACAGAAAATGAAACACTGCATATTCTCACTCATAGGTGGGTGATGAAAAATGAAAACACATGGACACAGGAAGGGGAGTACTAAACACTTGGGTCTATTGGGGGGAAAAGGGGAGGGCCAGTGGGAGAGGGAGGTGGGGAGGGATAGCCTGGGGAGAAATGCCAAATGTGGGTGAAGGGGAGAAGAAAAGCAAAGCACACTGCCATGTGTGTACCTACGCAACTGTCTTGCATGCTCTGCTCATGTACCCCAAAACCTAAAATCCAATAAAAAATTTAAAAAAAAGAAAAGAAATAAGCAAAATCAGACCTGAAATGAATGAAACTGAGAAGCAAAAAATTATACAAAGGATCAACAAGTCCTGGAGTTGGTTATTTGAATGAATAAAAAAGATTGACATACCACTGGCTAGATTAATAAGAGAAGAGAGTGGATCCAAATAAACACAATAGGAAATAGCAAAGAGGACATTACCGCTGACCTCCAAGAAATACAAAAATCCCTCACAGACTACTATAACCACATCTATGCACACCTCTGTCTACTAGAAAGCCTGGAAGAAATGGATAAATTCCTGGAGACATACAATCTCCCAAGGTGAAACCCAGAAGAAATCTCATCCTGAACAGACCAATAATGAGTTCCAAAATTGAATCAGTAGTAAAAAGACTACCAACCAGAAAAAGCCTAGGACCAGATGGTTTCACAACTGAGTTCCACCAGATGTATAAAGAAGAGGTGGTACCAGTCCTACTGAAAGTATTCCAAAAATTGAATAGGACAGACTCCTCCCTAACTCATTCTATGAGGACGGCACCATCCTGATACCAAAACCTGCTAGAGATACAACAACAACAAAAAAGAAAACTTCAGGCCACTATCCTTGATGGAAAAGTCCTCAACAAAATACAAACTAAATCCAGCAGCACTCGAACAAGGTATTCCACCATGATGAGGTAGGCTTTATTTCTGCATGCAAGTTTGTTTCAACATTTGCAAATCAATAAATGTGATTCATCACATAAATAGAACTAAAAACTTAGAGCATATAATTATCTCAATAGACACAGAAAGGCTTTTGATAAAATTAAACATTATGTTACGAACCTTCAGCAAACTAAACACTGAAGGAATATGCCTCAAAATAATAAGAGCCATCTATAACATAGCCACAGTCACATCATAATGAAGAGAGGTAGAAGCTGGAAGCGTTCCCCTTGACAACTGGAACAAGACAAGAATGAACACCCTCACCAGTTCCATTCAACAGTTTTAGAAGTCCTAGCCAGAGCAATCAGGCAGGAGAATTAAATAAAGCCCATCCAAATAGGAAGAGAGGAAGTCAAGCTATCTGTTTACAGATAATATGATTATATACCTAGAAAACCCCATAGTCTCTGCCCCAGAGCTCCTGGATCTTATAAACAACTTTAGCAAAGCTTCAGAGTACAAAATTAGTGTACAAAACTCAGTAGCTCATGTATACCATCAACAGCATCCAAGCTGAGAGTCAAATAAAGAAAACAATCCCATTCACAATAGCCACAAACAGTACAAAACACCTAGGAATGCAGCTAACCAGGGAAGTGAAAGATCTCTACAATGAGACTTATAAAATACTGCTAAAAGAAATCCAAGATGATTGATGGAATGGAAGAACATTTCATGCTCATCAATAGGAAGAATAAATATTATTAAAATGTCCACACTGCCCAAAGAAACTTACAGATTGAATGCTATTCCAAACTACCAGTGACATTCTGCACAGAAATAGAAATACCTATTGTATAATGCATATAGAACCAAAAAAGAGCCCCAATAGCCCAAGAAATTCTAAGCAAAAAGAACAAAGCTGGAGTCATTGCACTACCTGACTTTACATTACAAGCCTACACTAACGAAAACAACATGCTAGTGATAAGAAAAAAAGAAAAAGCAGACACATAGACCAATGGAACAGAGTAGAAAGCCCAGAAAAAAAGCCAGACACCCACAACCCTAATTGACAAAACTGACAAAAAAACAAAAAAAAAAAAAAAACAAAACAATGAGACAAAGACTTCCTTTTCAATAAATGGTGCTGGGATAACTGGCCAGCCATATGCAGAAGATTGAAACTGGATCCCTTCCTTACATAAATCAACTCAAGATATTAAACACAAATGGAAACCTAAAACTATAAAAACCCTGACAGTAGCCTAGGAAATATTAATATAGTCATATTCCCTGACAAAGATTGCATGATGGAGGCAACAAAAACAAAAATTGACAAATGGGACCACCTAATTAAAGAGTTTCTGCACAGCAAAATAAACTATCAACAGAATAAACAGACAGCATGCAGAAAGGGAGAAGATATTTTAACCTATGCATCTGACAGAGGTCTAATATAGAGAATCTGTAAGGAACTTAGACATATTAGCAATCAAAAAATGGCCCCATTAAAAAGTGGCCCAAAGACATGAACAGACACTTTTCAAAAGAAGACGTGCATAGCCAACAGTTTATGAAAAAGTACTTAACATCATGAATCATTAGAGCAATGCAAATCAAAACCACAGAGAGATACTATCTTATACCAGTCTAAATGGCTATTATTAAGAAGTCAAATAGTAACAGATGCTGGTGAGTCTGTGAAGAAAAAGGAATGTTATATGCTGCTTGTTGGGAATGAAAATTTGTTCAGCCATTGTAGTAAGCGGTGTGGCGATTTCCCAAAGAATTTGAAACAGAAGTGTGATTCTTCCCAGCAATCCCATTATTGAGTATATTCCCAAAGGAATGTAAATCATTCTACCATATTCGTCATAGCACTATTCACAATAGCAAAGATGAAATCAACCTAAATAGCCATTAGAGTAGACTGGATAAAGAAAATGTGGCAGATATACACTGTGGAATACAATGCAGCCATAAAAAGCACAAGAGCATGTTCATTGAAGCAACATGAATGGAGCTAGAGGCCATTATCCTACGTGAACTAAAGCAGGAACAGAAAACCAACCCTCGTGTTCTCACTATCAAGTAGAAACTAAATATTGAGTGCATGTGGATACAAAGAAGGGGACAAGAGACATTGCGACCTCTTTGAGGGTATAGTGTGGGAGAAGGAAAAGTATCAAAAAACCACCTATTGGCTACTATGCTTCTTACCTGGATGATGAAATAATCTCCACACCAAACCCCCTGACACTCAATTTACCTGTATTACAAACCTAAATATGTACCCCTGAACCTAAAACAAAAGTTTAAAGAAGCTGTCTTTTCTTCTGCTTTACACTTGAGAAATTTCAGAATGAATGGTGGAAAAGATGATTAATATTGATTAAACCAATAAAATTCACTGATAAATCTCTTTTAAATTATTTGATGGTTTTCCTAATAGAAATTTCAGGTGTACTCTTAAATGAAGTGTTTCTTTAGTTTCCTGATATAAGAAAGTCTACTAAATTTTACCCTGGACAGGTGAGTGTCTATGAAATCTTAATTTTATCATACCAAGAATTTAAGAAATACATTTGATTTTTAAAAATGCATTGCTTAAACCACATCACAATGTAGTATAAGTATTCATAATTATAGTTCATTTATCAATTATCGATTACATCTTGGTGTATAAGATAATTTAATATATATAAACAAAGATAATTTAGGAATTAAAATTTTATATTAGTGTTCTAATGTCTAGTCACAAACTTTATAATTTTTTAATATAATAATAAAAATTACTATTTTTGAATCTTGACGCAAACCTAGAATATAGAAAGTTCCCTATACCAATGATGAAACCTAGATCCAGAGAAATATTTTTCAAGTAGGACTGTAATTAAAGTTGAATCCTTTGGGGGCAAAACAAAATGTGTTTTTCAAGATAAATTTAGATTATTATGATCTTTTAACTCAGAAACTTTTGTAAGTATCCCCCATCATGCACTCTGGACAGTGTGTCAGTCAGGATGGGCTGGATATGCCATAGTAACAAGCAATACCAAAATCTCTCTGGCTTAATACAAGCAGTCTATTGAATCACTCAAGCAACATGTCCTCTGTGGATAGAAAAAACCTTCTTTTCCACATATTTACTCTTCAATTTCTTATGCCTGTGCCACCCTAATAAAACACATTGGGTTTTTCAGAGTAAGAAGAAACAGAGGGTAGGATGAAGAATCATGCACAGGATCCTGAGTGCTTGTATTCAATTATAATTCCTTGACCACAATGAGTCATAACAGCAAGACTGATTTTCGGTGAATTCTGTCCTAGATTGGAAAAAAAAAAAAAAAAAAGGAAAACAAGTCAGCAGCGCTAGTATCTTATCAAGGTAGAGTTAACTCACTCCGTCCTGAGTTGGAGATTATGTAATTGGTTCATACCAAGCCCAGAATGGTACTAGTTGAAGAATAGGAAGAAGGTCAAGTGCCAGAATACTGGCTTGAGTATAAGCATAATAATACAGGAAAATCACTTGTTCAGAGGATCTTGCAAAAAGCCTGCCAGAAAATTAGTCATTGGAAACTTAGCACTAATCATAGCTATATAATTATAGATTATGATGCACAGTCATTAGGAGAAATACTTGAAACCTAAATATACAAGGGTCAATTTTTTAAAATAAGGTACAGTAAATGAATAAGATTACATCATCTTATGACATAAAAACATTGTGTATCCTCATCGCATCATTCATATATAAGACTATTATTTTAGGGAAACCATGGAGAAAATATCCTTGTCCAAAAATATCAGCCTACACTTCAGCAATACTTATGAAATGCTGGCTTTTAAAATATGTATATATGCTATTCAGTAAAATCTTTGAACATCTTTAGAAATCTTTAAACAGTCAAATGTAAAGTGTATTGTGAAATCATGATTATACTCATGCTAAGTCATTCATGCATTATTTTCCTTGATTTTTTTCCTAGCTTTGAACCCTTCTTGGAAATGGTTCCTGAGGAGTCTGTGATAAGTCATAAGCTTTGAGGGACTGTATAGAATAACATTTTGGGATGGAGCAGAATCTCTGGCCTGGCATATTTTGACTCATTCTGTGTGCTGTGTCAAAAAAAAAAATAAATAAATAAAACTATAATGAAATCACTGAAACCTCAGCGATAGGTAGTGAACCTCAAAAACACCTGAAGGTTGTCACTACGCTCAGTATTAGTTATCTGTTGCTGTATAACATGTAGCCCTAGAATTTAGGACCTTAACACAACTAATATTTACCTCATGTATTCTGTGAATCAAGAATCTAGGAGCCATTTAGCTCAGTATTTCTGAGTCAAAGTTTCTTCTAATGTTTCAGTCAAAATGTCAACCAGGTCTTTATCATCTGAAGGCATACCTGGGGCTGGAAGATGTGCTGTCTAAATGTCTTGCTCATATCGCCCATTAGTTGTTGGTGTCAGTCTTTGCCAGTTGTTGGTAGGAGGCTTTAGTTTTTCCTAACCTGGACCTCATTCTCATAGGGCTGCTTGAGCATCCTGTCTGCCTAGAAGCTGACTTTTCCAAAGTGAATGATTAAAGAGAGATCAATAGGGAAGTCTCAGTGTCTTTTATAACTTGTCTCAGAGTCATATACCATCACTTCTACCATATTATTTGTGAAAAGGGTCACTAAGTCTAGCCCACTCTCAAGGGGAGGGGAGGTAAGCTCTATTTCCTGAAGTATGAAAGAATCTGTGGATGTAATTAAAAATCGTCATATTCTCCCAAACCAAACCCAACAGAGATAGTAATAAATAATAAGCAGATAAGATGTAAATGCAGGTGAGAGGGAAAATATTTTCATTAGGAGGTATTTTAAAAAGGAAACAATATCTGAGAGTCTCAGTTGGAGAAAAAGGGAATTTGGCAGTAAAGAAATGCTGTAAATTTGTCTTGACAGGGTAATAATTTGTACAAATTGTAAATTAAAAGAAAACAGAAAACAAATTGGCAAAAGTAAGGCTAGGAATTGATAATCACCTTTCCATAATAGCTAATTATTTGTCTGTTCAAAACTAGCTATTGATTACTTACCAGGATACTTGAAACCCTAAAGTGTAATGTTGAATGATTATATATAAAAAAACGAGAGTTTCTTTGTCATGTGACCTTTATAATTACAGTAATACTTTTTAAACATATATAATTTAGATTTAACTCTCTAAGCACAGCTTTTAAAGTCATATGTTGTAATAGGCAGATTATCTCACTTAAAATTTCAAAATTTGTTATCTGTGTGTAAAAAATGTCAACGTATCTTGGCAGCTATAAAATTATTATGGCTCTATTCAGTCTCTGTTTTCTACTTGTTCTTTTAAGATCATTAGAGATATTTATTTAAAAAAATGCTATGTCAATGGTAGTGATTGAAGTTGTTTAAGAGTAGCTGAAACTCTGTTTTATAATTAATTTTAAAACACTGAATGATACTGTCTCTGTTGTGATAGGTTAAACATATGGGCTGAGTGCAGCTCTCTGCAGCATGAGCTTTTGTCCTTGACTGCCCATTGATAGCAATTCTGGAAAAACTAGATATGTCATTGAGCTCCGGTATCTTGAGAAACTGTGAAGTGGCAGATACATATTTGCAATCAATATGAAGGGTAAATTGCCATAATTTGAGTGGACACTTTCAAGTACTATGAAGTAAGAACAGGTTGTGAACCACTGTGTAGCTGGCATTTGGGGACCTTCTTTTTAATAGATTGTGACAGTCAAAGTTGGCAATTCACAGTGATAAAATTGTTGTGATTGGCTTAAGCATGATTTGTGTGTGTGTGTGTGTATGTGTGTGTAACAGATTTTATAATGTAAATCCATGATTAAATGGGGAATATAAGCTTGAAACCTGCGTATTTATTACTAGGGAGAAAATTTAGGAAGGTTTTGTTTCACTTATAAGCTTAGATGCTTTTGTTTAGTGTCTTGCCCAGATGCAGTGAATGAGATGGATTCGAAGTCTGCAGGAGCTGTATGAGAGGAACTCCAGCACCTGAGACATTTGGCAGTGACAGAGTATTCTGGACTGTCACAATGTGTGATGAACACCGTATTAGGGGCTGTGCTAAGTGTGCTTCTTTGAAGTTTCAGCCAAAAGAATAGTCAGTTCGCCACTGAGCTTCTTTTTATGAAATACATTACAACTTCCCCTTTTATTCTGGGAAAGCCAAATTTTAAGGTACTGGTACTGTGCCTATTTCAATTTCTGCTCAATCTACTGTTAGTTTGATGGTTCTGTAATTTTAGAATCACAGGCTTTATTTTTCTGGCACAAGGGTAAGTGTCTCTGTAGCTTGGTAAACCCATCAATCAGCTCTTGAAATATATTTGTGTTTTCTGGGAGAACTAAGATGATTGTTGACTCAAAAAGTGGGTCACTATCTAATTTGTGGTAAAGATGAACCCTAAAACTTACCTTATCGTGATTATTAATTTTATCTAGACATATTTCCATTATAAATGTAGTCATAAGTGTGGTTGGTGGAAATATATATGGTTTGACTACTTAAATAATATGTATCAACCAAACTCATTAATTTGAATATTTCTATTTTTATAGATTTATATTTAGTAGATTTAATTTAATATATTGAATATTTATATTTGTAAACCTGGGAAGAGTTATAGGACATTATGTGCCGGTGTTTTAAGTGTAAAATTTCTTGACATTTTAAAATGGGGCTGATAATAAATTATAAATGTTCTTCATTTTGACTTATTCAATAAGTACTTAAGGATGCCATCTCTTTACCAGGCATTATTCTTTGGCACTGAGGTTATAAATATGAATAAGACCCAATTTCTGTGCTCAAAGATTTCATGAACTAATTAGGAGATATAAAATGTAAAATATATGGTATTTCCATAGATCTAAGATATTGAGTATATCAGTGACTTAATAACACTTTTACTTGCAAGTGACAGAGAATTTATCCTGAAAAGATTAAAGGTAAAGGGGACTGCGGTCACATGAAGGAGCATCCTGATTTCAAAAATATGAAAAGCTTTTTAAATCTCAGAAGAGATAAGATCATCACAGTTTATAATGATCATGTAATACTTGAGGAAAGTTCAAGCTTTGAAGGTAACAGTGAAGAGGAAGTGAAGTGATTCATGGTGCCTGGAGTTATCCAAAAGGCTTCACGGAGGAAGAAATGACTCCATGGGACTATGAAAGCGAAAAGAGAAAGGGAGTTTGGTAGCCAACAAAGGTCTTGGTGATGATAAATGGAAGATGATAAACTGGATTGTGGTAAAACCTGAATTGTGCACATGCAGGAAGAGAACTCTGCATGTTCACAATACAGTTTAATAAGATGTATTGGGAGCTGTAAGAGGCTTGCTGTGTGTAGCGTAAGGTGTGAGAGGAGAGCCAACAGTCCTAAGAATGGAGGCCGGGTGCAGTGACTCACACCTGTAATTCCAGCACTTTGAGAGGCTGAAATGGGCAGATCACAAGGTCAGGAGTTTGAGACCAGCCTGGCCCATATGGTGAAACCCTGTCTCTACTCAAAATACAAAAATTAACCAGGTGTGGTAGCTCATACCTGTAGTCCCAGCTACTTAGGAGACTGAGGCAGAAGAATCACTTAAACCTGGGAGGCGGAGGTTGCAGTAAACCAAGATTGCGTCACTACGCTCCAGCCTGGGCGACAAAGTCAAAAAAAAAGATGCATGGGCCAGGACAAGAACAGCCTAATACATCATACAAAGCAGATTGAACTCTACCCTCTGTGTCAGTGGTTTCCAAACTGTTTTGTATCCATTAATTTAATGGGTATCACTAGAATTTTAAATAAAAGGGAAAAAATTGAAAACATAGTGCATCAAATGTTATAAACCTTCCTTTTTCATGAAATCTTGTTTCAGTTAAAATACATGATTATGTATCACTGGGCCATGAGATAAAACACATTTTATGTTAAAGAACGTTTGGAAACCTCTATTTAGGTGCAGAGATCCACTCAAATAAATTTAGGGAAAAAGCACCCTGTCATCAGATGGTTGGTAAGGAAGATTGGCACTCTTAACAAATAATGCATGGAGTTGATTGAAGGAGGTAATATTGCAGGCATGAGAGGCAGGTTAGGAAGGTTATGTGTATGCAAGAGACTAGGAGTCATGCTGAATTTGGTGTGTTTCTGAGGTTCTGATGGAGCTATTTGTAATAGGTTGTGGCTTATTACAAATGTACAGGTATGGACATCAGCGCTGAGGTCTCAGCTAGAGGTAAACCACTGAGTCATTACTTGCACATCTAGTCTTGGGTGTGCATGGCTTTGCCAAAGACTGGTCTGGACATGTTCAGTGAGAAGAAATACAAGGTATAGACCCCATTGGAAACTCATATATGTACAACAGTGGCTTTCGGCCTCACTGTGCTAGCCTTCCCCCAGGATTCCACAAGTAGTTGATTGAACCAACTACTTGTGGAATCAAGGCAATTCCACTGCCTTGATTGAACCAACATGTGTGAGGATGAACCAACATGTGTGAGGATGACAACATTGCCCACAATGTACATGCCATGCTTCCATTATTAGGATAAGACACAGAATTCTGAGAAAACGCAGATCCATAAATACAATACTTATTTGGTTTAAAAAACAATGATAATATAGTATGTTATATATTAGTTATTTCCTGAAATTAGCAGGTTCAAGTTCAAGATCATTGACAAATTCAAGATCATCATCCAATTTCTTAAAATCCTCAGCTGAGTGTGGTGTCTCATGCCTGTATTCCTATAATCTCAGTACTTTGGCCAAGGTGGGCAGATTACTTGAGGTCAGGAGTTCGAGACTCACCTGGGCAACATGGTGAAACTCCGTCTCTGCTAAAAGCACAAAAATTAGCTGGGAATGGTGGCACATGCCTGTAGTCCGAGGTACTTGGGAGGATCACCTGATCCTGGGAGGTGGAGGTTGCAGTGAGCTGAGATTATATCACTGAACTCCAGCCTGGGCAACAAAGCAAGACCCTGTCTCCAAAAAAAACAAAACCAAAACCAAACCCACAAAATCCTTTGCAAGGATCTAGGATCTACCAACAGCATGGCTGCTGTTTCTGCTTTCCTTGTCTGGCAGCATTTCGAGTTTCACCCCATGCTCTCTGCATGTCATCCCAGTTGCTCCTTTCCTGCTCCTCACGTCTCCCCATATACATTTATTCTAGTCCTTTTCACTCTGCTCTAACCCTCTGCCGCTACACTGTCAGTCACTCCATCGCCTACCCTTTTTTAGTCTTTCTCCTCAGTCCTCAGGTCTGAGGGTACCCTGATTGCTGTTGAGAGATCTGTCAGCTCAGCCCTGAGAACCTGTCCTGTTGCTTGGCTGATGGACGTTTTCCTTGCTTCACCTGTGGTGTCAGCTGTGGATCTCAAGTCACAAGCTTGCCAGGGGCAGAGCTCAAGAGCAGCAGCCATTGATTCACCCTTAACTACTGGCTTGTTTTTAAAAGCACTACCTTTTCGATAATATTCTTAAGATAGATAGATTGTTAGTGTCATGCTTATTAAGATTAGATGAAAGTGGCTGAGATCATGCTTTAGAAAGAGGACTGTGACACATTTAGAACATAGCTAAAGGAAGACTCACTCCCAGCCTCACTGACCACATTTTGCTAGAGCCTGGCTGCTTAGGTGTCTCCCCTGTGTGAGCAACACCATTCCATCTTGCTTTGTAGAAGTCACCACAGAAGCTTCCTTTTTACTTTCACACATAATTTATGTCACTAAGAATAATAACTCAGGTGGACAGGAAGTCTGTGGTGATATGCAGGACGGTCGCATCCTCCTCAATGAATAGCTCTTACAAGGAGATAGAATGGGCTTCCTGACCCACCAACCTATGTTGAACCTCCCACTGTTCCTACCATTGTGAAGACACAGGTAGAATGATCATCCCCTTGTGTTTGACATGAGCTCAACCCTGAGATCCCACCAGCTCTCCATCCTCCTGCCATCACATCTTCCTCTCCAGCAGCAAATGACCTGCGTGGCTGACTCCATGAATAATACCTGATGCCACACCCCCAACTTCTCAGGTGGAACTGAACATTTCTCTGCCTCCTGCCTTTGTCTACTTATGCCCTTGCGATTGCATGTCTATTTGAGTTCCCATAGTAACTGAAATATTTTTTGCCAAATGATTAACATAAGAAGCAGTTTGAACACTATGAGCAAGACTCATAGCCGCAGTGGCAGCAGTAGCCACAACAGAAACAATAGCTATAATACTAGCAATGAGAATACCAATAAATCGTTTGGGTCTTAACAGAAGTTTATGAACTTCATGAAAAATTTGTAAGGCCTTTTCATCATACCAATCACCAGAAATGTTAACAGGAAGTAAAACATAAGGAGGTTGATGGACAATTAATATTGTAGAAGTAGGAAACATAGAGGAGTCCATACAATTGGTGAGGGTACAATTAATGTAAGAAATTGAATAATGTCCATTGTTTTCAGAAAAAGAAACATTACCAAGTAAAATAGCGTAGGGGGATGTAACACAGGATTGAATGTATACATGACCTCTACTTGGATAGGCATAGCTCCGTGGTGCTGCTTCCCATCCTTGCGTGATGTGCTCTATATGTTTCGCCATATTCTATTTGCAAGCTATTGGTTGCAAGTATCAGATTCCGGAAGCCTGCTTGTTCGATGTTTCTACGTTAATAACCACTTACCCAAGGTGTACATCATTCTTCTATAGTTGACTGAGTGGAAGGTCTTAAGCTAGTCAGAGGATTTCTGAGTTGAAATAAAGGAGTATCATTTCAAATATCACATAGAGAAATGTTCCTAATGCAAAGCCCATTTTATTTATGTTACATGATCTTGTAAGCAATTATTATCAATTTTACTTTAATCCTTCATGTATTAGCTCAACAAATATTTTAACTAGATTCTGTATATTACATGCTGAGCTAGCCGTGGGAAATTGAACATAGACCAAGACAGACTGAGTTTCTGCCTTAATTGTATATAGTTTTGATAACTATTATATCGTTTATATTACGATAAGCGATAACTTCAGATTTCTCTTTATGAAGTAAAAAGTGAGGATGAATATGTTTTTACACGTGCAGAGCACGTCTGAGCAAGAATGACATGATGCCTGTTTCTCTTGGTAGCGACCTACTAGTTACAGGTAGAGAACTGCAGTTTCGGTGATGAGGGTGATTACACAAATGAGGTGCTCAATACGGTTGTTCATGTTGCTAATTTGCACTAATTCACACCTTCTGTGTACCCTAATATGCATACGAAGGTGTTTATGCTCATTCTTCAATTATACATAGTAGGAGTCTTTAAAATGTCACTTATTTAGTAGAAGATTTTAAAAATAAAATATGTTAAAATATGTAAATTTCAAAAACATTCAATAGCTCATATTTACATATATATTTAAATAACAATACTTGAGGTGTTCTGATGCCCTATTTCATTATTCACTTGCATGTAAGGTGATGGCAAATTATGAAAGTAATGCCCAAGGATAGAAGTAAAGTCAAAAGCAGAAGTAATTCTATTTTGCTAACATTTGTGTTTTAGGACATAGGGTCAAGAACAGGGAGGTGGGTATTCTCTGGAAGAAATGGAAGTCATTTCTTTGATTGGCATGAGAGAAGGAAAGAAGGCTAAGTGTAGCCATATTCAGGGTTTGCTTGTTTGTTTGGTGCGAGTGGGTAGGAAGTCAAGGTAGTTAACATCGGAGTCCCTGGCTTTAAGTCAGTGGCTGAAGGGAAAAGAAGAAAGTGAGAGAGGAATTATAAATGTTTCTAGCTACTCTAAGACAAAAGATAGAAAGGGACTTTCCTGAAGCGAAGGAACAGGAGGGGAAACAAGATTTGACAAGCAACGTTTAGAAGTCATCAATCTTTACATTCCCTGACTGACAACAGAGTGTGGTTGGCCAGAGAACTCAGCTGCCCAGATGTCAGCAGCATGGAGGAGTCACAGGTCGATTTCAGGTTGAAAAGTTTGCAGGCAAGGTTGACTTTCCTTGTCCCAAGTCTGCCCCACTGACAGTCTTGACATCTTGGCCGATGACCGGTCACTCAGGCCAAAACCTTGGACTCACCTGGACTTCTCTCTTCATGGCTCACATCCACATAGAATCTTTCAGGAGTCCCACCAGTTCTCCCTTCAAATTATCCTGTAATCTGACTGCTTCTCAAGACCTCTCCTGCCTGGATTCAGCTGCTGATGGAAGATTACATCAGAGTTGCCTATTGGGTATAGACTGGGGCCATCAGTAGAGCCTTCTGCAGTAATGGACATCTTCCACTTTTCACCATTCAATACTGTACCCACTGGCCATCTCTAGCTATTGAGCACTTGAAATATGAATAGTTGAAATTACTTAATTGACTTTTTAGTTTTTTATGTTTTTTTTTGAGACGGGGTCTCACTCTGTTGCCCAGGCTGGAGTGCAGTGGTGTGATCTTGGCTCACTGCAAACTCCACTTTCCGGGTTCAAGTGATTCTCTTGCCTCAGCCTCCTGAGTAGCTAGGACTACAATGCGTGCTACCACGCCTGGCTAATTTTTGTATTTTTAGTAGTGACAGGGCTTTACCATGTTGGTCAGGCTGGTCTTGAACTCCTGACCTCATGATCTACCTGCCTCAGCCTCCCAAAGTGCTGGGATTACAGGTGTGAGCCACAGCACCTGGCCTTAATGTTATTTTAATTAAAATGTAGATAGTCATATATGACTAGGGTCTGCTATAGTACGAGTCTAACTCATGAAATCCCTAGCTTCCCACAGCATACTTGGAGTTTGGAAATGCTGGAATTTGAAGCATGTGACTTCAGAGCATTAGGACCCTAGGACCCCAAGAGTGACAGAATGAGAGGAGAATTGGAAGGATAACAGGTCATGGCCCACAGAGAGGGGAGAGAAACTAAGGAGAAAAACCCATATCATAGCCAAAGGAACTTACTGCTAAATTGGAGAGGAGGAGACCACCAAGACACTCACAAGAATGCTGAGTGTGTCACTTAACTGGATGGTCGTCTGGCACAGACATCGTCAGTTATTCCGTTGAAGATGGCCATGTTTTGATGTGTAAGTCATCCGTTGCTGTGGAGAAGTGACTAAAGAAAGAGCAAGTTCAAATATTAAGAATTTGTACGTATGTGTGTTTGTGTATATGACAGATGTCAATAAAACATGACATTTACTATTGTCCCTGCATTGATGGCAAGAGAGTTTGGCCTTCCAGAATGCAGATAAGATTCTAGGATGTTGCCAAGTGTAATGTAAATTTATTGAGATTCCTATTTGGGAAAGAAAAGTTTAGACTGTTTGTTTGGACATCTTAACATCTTATTACCTATGGTTATAAAAGTTCAAATTGAAAAGAAGGCTCAACATGCAGGGCCTACCTGCTTTTGCTATTATTGTCGTGCCAGCCAATTTTTCTGAATCTCTTATTGCATCATTTATGGAAGTGGTAGTATTATGGATGTTTAAGGTACCGTTTTGTTCTGCAGGTTTATTTCATTCACTGGGGTACCTCCTTCTGTAAGCTTTGCTTTATCCTGGCATGTGGATTTGAAGCAAGGGTGGGACATATGCCTCCTCCTGAGACCTGTGATTCATTTTGGAGGAAGGTGTTACCAAGAGATGTTTTGCCCTGCTCCTGTCAGTTCCCAAGACTCCACACCCAGCCCCCAGGGGAATGAAGGGAAAGCAAGGTGAGAACAATTGAACCCTTCTCCTATTGGTCAGCTTTGCTGCCATAACGCAGTACTACAGACTAAATGGCTTACATAGCAGAAATTTATCTTCTCATATTTCTGGATACCAAAAGTCCAAGATCAAGGAGCCACGAGGCCGCCTCTCTTCTTGGCTTCTGACAGTACTTTCTCATCGTGTCTTCTTACGACCTCTGTCTATGTGTATGTAAAGGGGGAGAGAGACCTCTGATGTCTCTTGCTCTTCTTTTTTTTGTTTTTGAGGTGGAGTTTTACTCTGTTACCCAGGCTGGAGTGTAGTGGTGCAATCTCAGGTCACTGAAAACTCCGCCTCCCAGGTTCAAGCGATTCTCCTGCCTCAGTATCCTAGTAGCTGGGATTACAGGCACTTGCCACCATGCCAGGCTAATTAATTAATTAATTAATTATTATTATTTTTTTAGTAGAGACAGGGTTTCACTATCTTGGCCAGGCTGGTCTTGAACTCCTGACCTCATGATCCACCACCTCGGCCTCCCAAAGTGCTGGGATTACAGGCATGAGACACCACACCTGGCCTCTTACTCTTCTTATAAGCACAACAAGTCTTGTTGTATTAGGGCCCCACCGCTCTGTGACCTCATTTAACCTTAACCACCTCCCTAAAGGGTCCATCTCCAATATAGTCACATGAGAGGTTCAGGCTTCAGCATATGAATTTGGGGAACACAGTTCTGTCCGTAACACTGTTCATGCATGTATGGGCATAAAGTAGTTTGACTTGCACCCTGAAACTGCTAGTATTGCTGTTTTATCATTTTCTAGACATAGGATTTGTTTGTACCAAGTTCTGCTAGAAGAACCCACCTGAAATTTAGGGCTATTCTTCCCTCACTGCTGTCTCTTTTTCTCATGTGGAAGATGGGTCTGTCTAAAATACAGCTTGGGTATTTGCAGATTATAATTCTACCATATATGGGAAGACTTCTTACATGGTAACCATTTCAAGGGTGGCAAGAAGTGCTGTACAGGATGACTAAATCTGTGGGAAATGTGCACTGTATTCATAGTTGAATAAAACCAAAGTCAAAGAGGTGCATTTTTCTGTATCAGGTTGGCAGAAGCCCGAGAGGGTAATGGAGATCAGTGTGGTTAACGTTGTTGAGAGGTGACACTCTCATGACCCTTCCAGTACACCGGTAGGCTAGACCAGCCTGACAGCAGGACTTCGGCTAGCAAAAGGCTGAAAAATACACAGATTCCTTGTTTTATCAGTTCTACTGCTCAGAACCCATCTATTGAACATGTCATAGATGTAAAATGGAGTAAAAATCACATATAAAAAACAGGTAGATAACTTTCAACAGAAACAGATTATTGAATACTAAGTATTCATTATCATTAAATTGTAGATACATGTTTGTTGATATAAAAAATTGTTCGTGAGATGTTGCTGAGCAAAATATAAAAATAAAAAACCTTGCATTAATACCTCATTATGTAAAAATATTTGTACAGAATAAGTTATATCAGAAATAATAAATTACCAAAATCCCCGTCAAAGTAATTGTACTTGTCTCGGATGGCAGAATGGCTGGTGGTTGCTCTTCCTTTGTTCTTGCTTTTTGCTTTTTATTTCTCTGTACTTTCCAGATTTACTGGATTTAGCACAGAGTAAATACTGTTTTTTAGTATATTGGCTGTGATTAAGACTAAAGTATTTGGGCATATAACTGCAAAGTTAGAGGCTTAACACTACTTATACTTACCCCAAGTCTATCGGGGATTGATTGGGGCAGGTTTTTTGCAGGTTTCCTCTCTGTCTTCTGTGTGCCCTGATATGAGAAGACTGTGATTGGAGGGCGACTGTCTTTTCTTCCAGATATAGTGAGGACCAATAGTTAAATTTTTATTTAAAAAATCATGAATCATGGAAATTATTCAAAGTCATTTGCCTTCAGGAATAGAGGTTGCCTTAGGTAGCAGTAGCTCTGTATGGTGGAATAAGCCTTGAAGATTCCACTTCTCTTTCTGTTATTGCTGTAAGGAGAAAGGAGATAAACAGGCCTAATTATGCTCCATACTGTGTGGGTCACACTTGTCAAGTGCCCAGGGAGAAACCTTGATTCAGTGCCTATTAAATCCCATATTTTTTTATGACAGGTCACTGTTATACTTTTAAAGAGTTTCATTTTATAAGAATTAGTTTGCAGAGTAGCATTTAGGAGGCAGTACAGGTTACGGGAAATAGGCTGGCACATCAAAGGACATTGAAATAGGAATTAAAAGGCAGAAAGCCTGAGTTCTGGGCCCACTTATGTGACTTAATAACTTTGGGCCTTTAAAAAATTTCTTTGTCTGAAATAAGTTGATAATAATACTGACTCAGGGCCTGAATTAACGTGGGCCCAATACAATTTAAAGAAAACAACAAATAGTAATTTAAAATAGGTAAGACTCCCCTTTTCTCGGCATGAGGTGCTCCTTATGTATAAGTCCATTCTCATGCTGCTAATAAAGACATACTCGGGCCGGGTGCGGTGGCTCATGCCTGTAATCCCAACACTTTGGGAGGCCAAGGTGGGTGGATCACAAGGTCAAGAGATCGAGACCATCCTGGTTAACAAGGTGAAACACTGTCTCTACTAAAAAAAAAAAATACAAAAATTAGCTGGGCATGGTGGTGCATGCATGTAGTCCCAGCTACTCAGGAGGCTGAGGCTGGAGAATTGCTTGAACCCAGGAGACGGAGGTTGCAGTGAGCCAAGATTGTGCCATTGCACTCCAGCCTGGGTAACAAGAGCGAAACTCCATCTCAAAAAAAAAAAAAAAAAGACATACTCAAAACTGGGTAATTTATAGAGAAAAAGAGGTTTAATGGACTTACAGTTATGTATGGCTGGGGAAGCCTCATGATTATAGCAGAAGGTGAAGGAGGAGCAAAGGCATGTCTTACATGGTGGCAGGCAAGAGAGTATGTGCAGGGGAACTGCCCTTCCTAAGACCATCAAGTCTCATGAGAGTTATTCACTATCACGAGAACAGCACAGGCAAAATCTGCCCCCATGATTTAATTACCTCCCGCCTGGTTCCTCACACTACTGGTGGGGATTATGGGAGCTACAATTCAAGATGAGATTGGGGGAGCAGTGCATAGCCAAACCATATCATCTTGTATAGAGTCCCCTGTGAACCCATGGACATTGGTAGAAGTGGTGATACAAGGTCACAGTGGCTATCTGGAAGATCAGAGGTGACTGCACGCAAGAGCCGCATTGTCCTTCCTTCTCACTTTCTGCTCTCTTCTCCCATCTCTCAAACCTTTCCTAAGTGGAAGTTCATAGGTTCCACTCTTTACCTGGGCACATTTGCTGAACTGCTTGTTTACATTCTAAGTGATTAAGAGACTTGATCAAATAAGAAAACCATATGAGAAAGCATGTCGAATACATAAGTATACTTTATTATGTTCTTCCTAACCCATCACCATAATTATGCAAATGTCTTTCTTTCATCCTGTTGGCATTCGTCACCTTCAATACTTTAAACTTTTTAGCTATGGTTGCATTTTGCCAAATCATATTTAATCTGATCCTTACTCTTTTCTCAAATTCTACTTTGTTGATATTATTTCCTCAAAACTTCTCACATATTCTGTTTGCAACAGATTTACTTTTCCAGTGCTATTCCAATCCCCATTGGTGATATTACTATAATTACCTCATAAAATTTAAACAATTCAAAAATTAGATGGAATATTCAATAAGAAATTTGAATGACTGCTTTTTTTGTTATATATTTTAAGTAAAATTCTATAATGGGGCCTTTTTAGGTTTGCCTATCTCTAAATTATTAACTAGACATAGCTAAAAACATAGGGCAAAGGCTCCAGTGGAAATAAACATCTCTTAATGTAAAATCCAGGATGCTTAGATATGGCATAATAGAAAGTATCTTTTAACATTTACACAACCCTGGTTCCTGGAGGGATATGTAATATAATAGCTTTAGGCAAGAAAATAATTTCTATTTACTCTCAGTCTTTTATTGAGATGGGGGTTTTGTAATGCTTTGGTAAATATCACCCTCAGTTAACTATTGCTTTCTCTGCTGATCATTGCTAGATGATATATATGACAAATACTTCAGTCCCCTTTTTAGTTCATTTGAGCTACTATAACACAATACCATAAATTGGGTCCTTGTAAACAACAGAAATTTATTTCTTGCAGTTCTGGAGCTGGGAAGCCCAAGATTAAGTCCTAGAAGATTTAGTGTCTGGTGAGGGCCGACTTTCTGGTTTATAGATGATGCCTTATTGCTGTGTCCTCACATAGTGGGATGATTGAGAATTTTCTCTCAGGCCTCTTTTATAAGGACTCACCCTATTTATGGGGGCTCCACCCTCTTGACTTCATCCCCTCTTAAAGGTCCTGCCTCCTGCTACCATCACCTTGGGTATTAGTATCTCAGCGTATGAATTTGGGAGACATCAACATTCAGACCAGAGCAATCTCATTTATTTGTTCAGGAAAGATAGGAACAATTCTGAGAGTCTTATTTTTAACCTGTACATATGCATCCATTTATGCATTGGGTCTAATGTTATTTGAATTTCTGCTTTCTTTCATAAATGAACTCAGACAAAATCAACTGTGGCAAATGGCCTTGCCAGTTTTTGTCTGCTGTCCGTCACAGACTAGGAACTCAGTAAATATTTGTGGAGTGGATTAGTTATTGACTGTATTTCATAATACCGACTAAGCTTCTTATGTTAATTCAGGTGTCTCTTTAATTATTGGTAAATTATTAATCATGGCTTCTGTATGATTTTCTTACAAAGGGGAATGTCTGATAGTTTTTCTTTTGAGTTGGAAATATGCTATTTTAGGAAAAACCCTCTCGAACTTTATTTTTTATTCTACTCTTACACAACAGCAATCATCAACACAGAAGAAGACTTCTGTGACCAAATGTGTGGGTTTTTCCTCCTCACACACCAAGCAGCAGACACAGCTGGTATCCTCTAATTCAGTTCTGGCACTCTCTACAACACTGTCCACTCTCAGATAGTGTCAGAGCCTACAGGTTGAGGACTCAGTCCCCAAGAATGTCCCATCCCCCCTGACACCAACTGCAAGTCCAGGCCTCAGAACTTCTGACCAACAGGGTTCAAGCTGTGGTTCCCATAGTTCCTGGGTTGGATTCTGTTAATTTGCTAAGGCAGCCCAGAGAAGTCAGGATGCACTTAGGTTTACAGGTTTATTTCAGAGGATGTCACAAAGGATACAGATGAAGATATGTGTAGGGCAAGTTAGGGGGAATGGGCACAGAGCTTCCAAGCCCTTCCAATGTGCCACCCCCTCCAGGCACCTCCACGTGGTCAGCTTTCCAGAAGCTCTACAAACCCAGGCCTCTGGGGTTTTAAGGAGGCTTCTTGACATCAGCATTCTTTTCCCCAGGGCGTGGGGGCAGGACTCTCTGTGGAAGGATGGTCTTATGACCCACAATCAGAAAGGAGGCAGGGAGGATTAGAGTCCTTCCTTGGAGCAGGTAAAAGGAGGTTAGATGAAGGCCAGAGAGATTGTTTTCAGAGGCATGAGATTCAGAGATTGCTTTCCTGGGGCCAGACACACCCAACACCACCACAAGACTATAATAGGGTCTATAAGAGATACGAGCTGGGAACCAAGAAGGAAACATATAATAACAACACATGTACCAATAGGCAGGTAATACATTTGCCTAAAATAGTCATAAATTTATAGTTGGACTCGCTTCTTAGACTCATTACTTCTTTATTGCTTTACTCATATAATCTCTCCTTTAATTTCTCATCATTTCTGCATTTATCTCAAAGACAAATCACAAGGTGTGAGTGTGAAGTGGAATTTAGTTGGGGCTGATAAAAGGGTAAAACGTTCTATTTCTTATACTGTTACTTTGCTTTCTTGTGTCTCTCCCCTTCTATAATTATGTTATGTTCTTTCTCAGCAGCTCATAGTTTTACTTTTTTTTCGGTGTGTATCCTTAAATCGATCTGATTGTGCCCGTTTAGTGTCAATATCTGATTGTATTGATCGTGTCCTCTTGCCTTGCAGGAGCTATGCCTGTCCCAGACCAGCCTTCATCAGCCTCAGAGAAGACGAGTTCCCTGAGCCCCGGCTTAAACACCTCCAACGGGGATGGATCTGAAACAGAAACCACCTCTGCCATCCTTGCCTCAGTCAAAGAACAGGTAGAGACATTCCGTTTCTGTGACATGTGTTTCAGGACATTTTAATTGTTTTTCTAGATGAACTTTAAATATTATATTGAAAGAAACTCATAATTTTCTAGCAGAGTATTGGTATTTATTATATAAATAATACTATAATGGGATTAAAATTCCTTTTGACTCCCATGTTTCAGGCAGCCTTTCTTGAAAAAATATTTTATTGGGAAAAAAACAAACAACTTTACAATCAAAATTTCCTGTGGGTGAAGTTTCAGCAGATTCATTGATGGGACTGACGTTTCATGCTATTAAATGTACAAAGTGAAATAATTAGTCTTAGAAAATATAAAATCTAATAAAAAGTTAAACTATATCCAGGAGGTTAAAAGTTATTATGTATGACAGTAATTGAATATCACATCAAAGTCAAGGCAAATTGTTTTTTCCAGTGTTTTCTGAGATGGATCTGGAAGGATTCAGTCTAACACTTTCCCTCTCAAACAAATAAAATTCTGAACAATTCTGCCTCCAACATTACTTTGCCAAAAAATACACAAGTAAATAAAATGTGAACCTTAGATTTAAAATGTCACTTTATTAAAGTCATGTTTCTTATAAATAAAAAAAGTAATAAATAATCACAGCTGGCCGATCAAGAATCTTTCATTTACTGCTTCTTCTAAACGTGTGCTAGAAAATATATCAGTTGTTTTTTTATATTAACTAAAAAAGCCTGCTGTGCTTGGGTTATGTGATCTGTTGCTGCTGACTCCAGGAACATCTCAGCAGAGCAAGAGCCTAAAATGGAAGGAATTAAGGATAGCAACTCTATTCAAAAAGAAGAAGGGCTCTAGAGGAAACTGATTCTGTTTTATGAGTGGAAACTGGTTTAGATAAGGGTGGGAAACCACCTAAACCGTCATCCCACTGACCGAAAGGATCAATGATGCTATCAGTCAAAAGTGTACCATCTGGTCAGGAAGTGTGTAGCTAAGTAGGTTCTCAAGGGAGAGTTGAATAGATTGAGTGAAAATAGGAAGCAGGGGATTGGGTTGAGCTTTAGACTGTACTCCTTGATTAGTTTGCTTTCCAAAGCTTACTCTTGAGATTGTTTTCTGATACATTTAAAGGGGAAATGGAAAAAGGGACCACAAAGGGTGTTAATACCACTGCCCATCCTCAGGATCCTACATTGTTATAGTGGGGTTATGTCATGCTTTCTTATTCAGGTGTGATCTGAAAGTCTTGCTAGGCTGCTAACTTCTGAGTAGTAAGAAAATTTAAAGCAGAAAGAATAAATGTAACCAAAAAATGACAAGACCTGTCTGCTGAAAATTATTTTGTCACAAAGACATAAAGTAATTCGTGATGAATGGAAAGGCATGGCATGGAGCTTGGTATCATCACAATATTACTGTCTCCCAAATGAAGATATAAAATTTAGGTAAGTGTAATCAGAATCCTGTGGCTGGTTGTTTGTTTCTTTGGCAAACTGGATCAAACTATTTTAAAGACCAGTGGAAGTATAAAATATGAGAATGCAAGGAAAGTTTTGTGAGATTTTTATCTTACCAAACATACCAATCACAGTATTACCCAATGGGCTCAAAATAAAGGATGATCTCTATGTAAAACAGACTCAAATATATATCTATGCCTATTCACTTAAAATTAGTATTTCAGTTCATTACAAAGTGGCTTAAATTGTGTTGTCCTGACTGACTCAACCTCTGGAAGAAAATTAAAACTGTTAACTTACAGCTTAAAGAAAAATAAATCTCACGGGGGAAAAAAATGTAACTGTAAAAATAAAAGCGTTGACAGAAGAAACTTTGGGGAAAGAGTCTTGTAAATTAAAGGTAGGCAAGGTTTTATTAAGAGAGGAAACCCAGAAGCCATATAAAAATGGTTGATGTGTTTTACAATATGAATACTAAAAGTAATAGCAAGACAAAACTCAAAGTAGAAAAGAAAAATGGTTCAAGAGAAAATATGTGCCACAGGATAATGAAGTATTGATAAAATTGATATATGAAGACTTCCTAATGTTGTTGAGAAAAAGAGAAATTAAAGAATAGAAAACCAGGCCAAGGAAATAAACAGAAGGAAGATGAAAGCAAGTAATGAATGTTCAGAATTGTCCTCTCTAATATAACAATCGGGGACATTCAATTTTAACTGAAAATAAGACTTATTTTTAATCTACTAGGTAGACAACTGTTGAAAAGTAGTTTATATTGTATGCCAAGTAAGAGTTAAGGGTTGGGGAAATCCACATTCTTTTTCATTCCAAATGGGAATATAAATTGCTGTAATTTTTCTTTTGTGAAATGATTTGTTTCTATGCATCCACATTTAAAATGTTCAATAACTATTGTTTAATTTTATATATATATATTCTGTAGAAATTAGTGATTATATAGATAAAATTTATGTGTATGTATATTTATTATAAAATTATTTCAAATAGCCAAAAATATGGCTTGGTGAAGAGTTGAAAACATTATATTCTTTCTATAAATATTATATAGTCATTAGTAAAAATGAGTTGGGGCTATATGTCTAACCTTTAGAGAAAAAATCCATGAGAATTTTAGAAAGGAAGTTATATAGCAAGTTATCCTATTTTTTAAAAATCATAACATTAGATATGTTTTGGTTTATACATATTTATGAGCATCTAGAAAAGTATAGACAGAAACAAATTGAACTATTAACATTGATAAGCATATGTGTTTTTCAGTTAGATGGAGGTGGGAACAGACTGAAGACATAGGGGTAGGTAAGAACACCAAAAATGGAAATTATATTTGGGAGACTGGAATAAATATTAGTTGGGTTTGGATAATAGGAAATATTTACTCACCTCAGATTGAAGTTTGAATGTTGAGAGTGCACAGACTGTTTAAGGCAAAACTGTGTTACTGTAAATAAAATGACTTCTCAAAATCCTGGATGAGAATTTAACAAAAACTTAGTGTATTAGCTCATTCTCAGGCTGCAGATAAAGACATGCCAGAGACTGGGGAATTTATAAAGAAAAAGTGGTGTAATGGACTCACAGTTCCACATAGTTGGGGAGGCCTCACAATCATGGTAGAAAGCGAAAGACACATCTTACCTGGCCACAGATAAGAGAGAACATGTGCAGGGGAACTCCTCTTTATAAAACTATCAGATCTCCTGATACTTATTCACTGTCAGGAAAACAGCATGGGAAAGACCTGCCCCTATGATTCAGTTACCTCCCACTGGGTCCCTCCCACAACACCTGGGTATTATGAGAGCTACAATTCAAGATGGGATTTGGGTAGGGACAAAGCCAAACCATATTACTTGAAAAGTTTTTTTTCTGAGGAATTAAAAAATGCATTGTTCATTTTTGGACAGCAAGGGTGAGTTTATTTGGTGACACATAAGTGATGTTTGCAGAGAAGCAAATGTGTTCTGGAAACTTGAGATAGAGAAGCCCCAGGTGCCCAAGTCAGAGGCTGGGAATTAGGTCCCAGCATCTGGGACATGTGCAGCATCTGCCTAGGTGAAAGCTGAGTCAACAAGCAGCAGATTCCATGAGCTTTTTGGGGATGGTCTGATGCACATCTCTTTCATTGGGGGATTTGTATCTTAAATCATTCTTAAAGTTTTCTCCTTTTTTTCTTAGCTTTTAGTAAAAGCTAAGTTAAATATATTTCTTTCTTTCTTTTCTTTAATTGTACTTCAGGTTCTGGAGTACATGTGCAGATCATGCAGGATTTTGCATAGCTACACCCATGGCAATGTGGTTTGTTACCTCCATCCCCCCGCCACCTACATCTGGCATTTCTCCCAGTGTTATCCCTCCCCAACCTCCCCACACCCCCTTGCTGTCCGTCCCTCGGCCCCTCCCAACAGACCCCAGTGTGTGATGCTCCCCTCCCTGTGTTCATGTGTTCTCATTTTTCATCACCCGCCTATGAGTGAGAACATGCGGTGTTTGATTTTCTGGTCCTGTGTCAGTTTGCTGAGAATTATGGTTTACAGATTCATCCATGTCCCTACAAAAGAAACAAACTCATCATTTTTATGGCTGCATCGTATTCCATGGTGTATATGTGCCAGATTATCCTTGTCCAGTCTATCGTTGATGGGCATTTGGGTTGGTTCCAGGTATTTACTATTGTAAACAGTGCTGCTATGAGCATACATGTGCATGTGTCTTTATAATAGAATGATTTATAATCCTTTGGGTATATACCCAGTAATGGGATTGCTGGCTCAAATGGAATTTCTATTTCTAGGTCCTTGAGGAATCTCCATATTGTCTTCCACAATGGTTGAACTAATTTACACTCCCATCAGCAGTGTAAAAGTGTTCCTATTTCTCCACATCGTCTCGAGCATCTGTTATCTTGAGATTTTTTAATGATCACCATTCTAACTTGTGTGAAGTAGTATCTCAATGTGGTTTTGATTTGCATTTCTCTTATATACATTTCTTAAAAATTTTATCTGAGTTGGTCTTCAAGTAGTTAGCAATGGAGTTAAAAATACAAGACAATCGTATGTAAAGAGTTTTAAAACATAAAAAATTATAGATAAAAATGTAAGAAAACTCTTTGGTCAATGTATTATCAAACTCCAGGTGATTTTTACAGATTAAAAAAATGTGAAATTGAGAGCATTTATGTCTCCAGATATGCTATTGCTATACTAATTTTTATTGTTCTTTTTGTTCCACAAGCATTATGAACCATATTCTTGATTTTAGAGGAGTTTATGAGTACCATTATTTAGGATATTAGTGATTCTTAGGTAGCAGAACAAACAGTCTCTTCCTTTTAGTTGTTTTTCTTATTGTATATAATATAGAAGAATAAGAGTAAGACACTACCTTTTTTTTTTTTTAGTTGGAGTCTCACTCTGTTGCCCAGGCTAGAGAGCAGTGGCATGATCTCAGCTCACTGCAGCCTCCACCTCTGGGTTCAAGTGATTCTCCTGCCTCAGCCTCCTGAATAGGTGGAATTATAAGCATGCACCACCATGCCTGGCTAATTTTTGTATTTGTAGTAGAGGCAGGGTTTCACCATGTTGCCCAGGCTGGTCTTGAACTCCTGACCTTGTGATCCACCCACCTCAGCCTCCCAAAGTGCTGGGATTACTGTGCCCGGCCAACATTTCTGGGCTTTCACTATGAGGCAAACCATGACACTGAGTACTTTTTATATGTTGTGTCATATGAAGCCACAAGGAAGCATTTAAAAAGATTCATTTAAAATCGAAAGAAACTTGATCTTTTATATTATCTCTTGTGAGGATAGGATACATTACTTTTTATTCAGCTTCTACATTTAGAATTTTAAAAGTAACTTAGCTCTATATAACAGAATACTATTTGAAATAAGTTCAGTATAAAATACTCCCTTAATTAGTTTTTTCAGTGCCACATATCATTGCAGAATCTTTCAGCATTATTAGTGTTACTATAATGTGCAACAATAATTTCTGATAACACAATGTGTTATTCGGAAAATGACCGATAGCTATTAATCAATTTTCAGATGGTATTTTTAGAAAGCATTTTATGAAATTAATGACAAAATTATCATTGAAGAAAAAGAATAAGTTAAAACACTTTTAGGAAAGGTCAAGAAGATAGAGGATTATCTGCGAAGACCAGTGAACTTTATATTTTCTTAGTGAGAGAAGGAAAGAATTATCCATGGCCTAGGGCTACCAGTTGAACTTTCTCCACATATCAAAATTTAAATGAGAATTACATGATTGCTGAATTTTTATTTCTTGTTTCAAGCCAGGTGTGGGTTAGAAATGAAAAAAAAAAAAGCATGATGTTCCTTTAATTTTTATGGCAGAAACTCAGCTGTGTTAGGAATAGCGATCCTCTGTTTTAAGCCATGAATCCAGAGATAAAGATACAAGCTAGGAATCCATAGAACTGGGTCATGACACATGATATGCTTTATATGAAGGGAGTGGGAGCAAGGATCAGAAAGCCTTGTGAATATCACATGTACAGGATGGCAGAATTGTAGATAGATTGGGCAGATGGGGTGTTTAGACTTCAGGAGGGTAAAGAAAGGAAATGAGTGTGTATGTAAAGTTATGAAGTTCGTGTTTGAAGGAGCGGGCTGGTCAAGTAGCATGAGATTAATGGGACCACCTGCATTTGAAGTGTGTTGTTTCCTTGTTAACCCTGTGCATCAGAAAAATGACAACTCAAACTATAAATCAAGGTGAAACAAATCATAAACTTCTTATTTAAGCCTTAGCAATGTATGCTGGGAGTTCCAGTAAAGGATGAATAATTCTAGAACTCTGGATACATCATCTCTGCCTCTCCACCCCTGCTTCCTAATGCTCTCTTATCTGTATTCTGTTAGTTACTGCAAGTTATTTTGGCCTTTCCCCCTTAAAGCTTAATATTTTCCTTAGAGTTTTAGCTTGGAACTCTTCTTGACTCTTGTATACCTGTCTGTCCTTTGGATAACTCCAAACTCCATTTCAAGAATTAACACATTTGGTGGTTTTATGCTCTGTTCTCTTTTACTAGTAGTTGTTGGGTTTACAGAGCACTGGAGGCTATTATGGGGGAAAAAAGACACTTGGGTGTTACATGCTAAATTGGAAAATAAGCTTTTAGTATGTGGGGTTTTGTAACATGACATTATACTGTTTCTAATGCCTCTGTCATATTTACTACTGTAATTCACTATTAAATATTTATATATAAAATCATACTGAATATCTTAAGTATGGTGTTGTGGTAACTTTTATGAATTATAATTTTTATGAATTATCCACTATAAAGGTAATTCATGCGTATTATATAAAAGTTTAAAACCTTAGATAGGAAAATAAATAAATCACGTTTTTAAAAAATGTACCACAACAAATATAATATTATCTTTACAAAATTTTCATTTTGCTTTATAAATATTTATTATTCTTTGTACAGTTAACATTCTCTGAGGAATTTTTTTTATATCATTTAATATTATTTGAAAATGTTTCGGCTGGGCGTGGTGGCTCAAGCCTGTAATCCCAGCACTTTGGGAGGCCGAGGTGGGTGGATCACGAGGTCAAGAGATCGAGACCATCCTGGTCAACATGGTGAAACCCTGTCTCAACTAAAAATACAAAAAAGTAGCTGGGCGTGGTGGCGCATGCCTGTAATCCCAGCTACTCAGGAGGCTGAGGCAGGAGAATTGCCTGAACCCAGGAGGCGGAGGTTGCGGTGAGCCGAGATCGCGCTATTGCACTCCAGCCTGGGTAACAAGAGCGAAACTCTGTCTCAAAAAAAAAAAAAAGAAAATGTTCCTAACAGGTATGTGATACAGATTCACTGTGAATTATTTAATATCATAATTTTATTTCACATTCTTACCTTTGTTTATGTCTTAGATTGATTCTGTTTTCTCAGTATGAAAAAAAATGACATGTCAGACTTCCTTGTACATTAATCATTGGGTCTGCTTTGACAGACACTGCCTGGAGCAAAGGCTTAAAAAAAAGAGTTTCAAGACCCTTACAAATTCACTTGAAAAATATGTCATCATTAATTACTGACAGGAGCCCCTGGCAGGCCACGAAAGCTGGGGCTCTTGGGGTAAAATAGTCAGTGTCCTGTAAAGGGTTTGCATAAAGCAAGAAATTAACCAATAACATATTCCAGAGGGAGCTTATCGGGGGAAATATTGATTTTTCAGAGACATGGAACCAGATATGGTAGGAATGGTTACAAAAAACACAGGAATTATTATAGAGCAAGGAATCAATGTTCATAGTATCTAAAAATAAAAACATTTTTAAAAAGAACAGATGATAAATTTTTTTAGTTTACATATTTTTTAAAACAAGTATTTCTATAAAATCTACATGTGAAATACATCCTCAGATATAGAGTTAAATAACATATTTTTTTCTTTAATTATTTTGCTCAGCATGTATTTTATGATCAAGAAACTGAGACTTTAAAAAACATTCAGTGTGCCTACCAAAAGCCATACAGGAAATTGGTGCAGAATTGAAATGAGAAATTAAATTGTTTTATTCACTGAATTGAAAATTTAGTACTTTCTTTTCTCTGCTACACTACACGACCTCATCATTTAGACAAAAGAATAGGCCTACAATATGTCGTCTAATATTTTCCCAAGAAAAATACTTTTCTATGACCAAGGTTTTGCTAAGGTCAAGTTAGATAGTGTTCTCTGCCAGTCTAAATCTTATTTAACTAGGAGAAGAGAATGGGGAATTTATACATTAATTTGATCTGCAGTATATTTTTTAAAGTAATCACTAATAACCCAAATACAAATAATTTAAGGAACTGCTGTACCTCATTTTTAGTTAATTGCATCTGTAGAGAAAATGTCACAGGAAGGAAGGGAATACTGCGGGTTAGACCCACTCTTGCTTTAGTTGAAGACTCCTGTTGCTGGGCGTCAGTGGCCTGGACTGGAGTTATCTCTAGTGTGCATCAGTGACACAGGTAAACATGCCTGAGGCAGCCCATCAATCATGTTCAAGTTGCTGTCACTGGGCTGCAATCATAAAAGGCACGTGTAAGTTCATGCCCTGGGCTCTAAATGAGCTGGCTCTGTGCCCTTCTGGCATGGAAAAGTGAAGATTAGCATCCTCCTTTTTCACTAAGGACAAGTTCTGACTTTCACATTCTACTCATAGCCTCAGGAAGCAGCTGGGCCACTTGCCTAATTATTGTGTGAAGGAACAACTCAATATCAATAAGGCAAAAACAATATCACTTTTGACAGATAATCTTCACCATCTAGAGAGACAGGGCTAAATAGCTTCAATCCCCCGAGTCAATAGGTTTAGTCATCTGGGGATGCATTTTTGAAAGTTACACATCCTGGAAAGATAAAGAAGTTATGTTCAAATTAAAAATTAAAATTACAAAAAAGTCTTAACTATTCCATAGTTCTTACTGTAAATCACAAACAATCCACATGTAGTTTTGACACTGCCGTATTTTCTGTTCTGAAAAGTAGGACTCTGGGATATCAACCAAAGGTGTTTAAAGTGTTTTATTTGATTCAGAGCTTTTGGAATACAACTGTAGCCCTGTTTGCCAGCACCCATGCCCACTACTTACACAACAGAAAAGAAACCCTCCACCCAGACAGGTAAGCTTGGTATCCAGCCCACTTATTAACAAAACAGTCACTGTTATGTAATTATTTTATTAAACAATACCACACACTTCAGATACTGTTCAGAGACCTGAAATTGTCTACTGGAGACCTCCTGTCAAAAGCCAGAGGTAATTTATTCTTAAAATGAATCATCTACAGTGTAAATACTCTCACTTTTGAGACCTCTGCTCATACTGAAAATAATACCTCATCCCTCTACCCGAATGCCCCAAGAACATGGCCTGAATAACGCTGCAGTGATATGATGACTCCATCTTCATGGAGACCCAAGATAAGAAACTACCATACTAGGAGCTTTACTGGTTTGTTTGCTGACATTGAAAAACCTTTCAATAATTAGCTATAGTCAACTGATTTAATAGAAATGAGACATTTCCATAATAGACATATTACTGTTAGTAGTAGTAATAATAACTGTAATATTTTTCTAACTCTCACCAAAGCTTATTGGATGGGGATGTGGCCTTGTCTCCCCTCTTTACTCTTGTGTCACCAGCTCTTGGAGTAGTGCCAGCCACGGAGGAGGTGTTCAGTATATTTCTATTGAGACGATGACTTAGGAATAAACCTACTGTCTTTTTCCATTTTATTTTAACACAAAAGTAAATGTTTGCTTAATTGTGGTAAAAATCCTTAGTTATTTTGTGTACAAGGGTCTCATTTTCAGTGTTACATTGATCGTATACTTTTGTACTTACTTGAATGGTTGTATTGGATCTGGGTTTTCCACGTGGGCTGCTTGCATATTGCTTCAGAATGCACCCGTTGTCTTCAATGAATCCTAGGCCCTCAAGTTGCAATATTTTTCTATAAGCAGCCTCAATCGAAACTCATTTAATCAGGTGGAATGAAATATTTTCAGTTTAAAATGAGGCTTATTAACCATATCCTTCATTAATAAAATATGTCTGCTTTTTTTTTTTTTGAAACTAGACCGTGTGCTTTGTTTTACTTAAAAGGAAAAAAAACACCTACCATGCTAGCACATGAATCAGTAATTTTTCACAGAAAGAACACAAATACACTTAATTATTTTTGTTTGTATACAATTAAGCCAAGTTTATCATATCAGTGATTTTAAGCTGCCATTCAAAAGCAGGCCCTTGTCCCAGAGTCTCGGAGCAATTCGATTATTTGCTTTAGTGCTTATTTTATATGCCTTTTATGTTTGAGAGTTTTTTTTTTTTTTTTTGAGACGGAGTTTCGCTCTTACTACCCAGGCTGGAGTGCAATGGCGCGATCTCGGCTCACCGCAACCTCCGCCTCCTGGGTTCAGGCAATTCTCCTGCCTCAGCCTCCAGAGTAGCTGGGATTACAGGCACGTGCCACCATGCCCAGCTCAATTTTTGTATTTTTAGTAGAGATGGGGTTTCACCATGTTGACCATGATGGTCTCGATCTCTTGACCTCGTGATCCACCCGCCTCGGCCTCCCAAAGTGCTGGGATTACAGGCTTGAGCCACCGCGCCCGGCCCTGTTTGAGAGATCTTTCACATATTTGTGCTTGACGAAACTCTTGATGTCATATTAAAATGTGCTAATCATTACAGATTTTGAAGTAATTTTTTGTGTTTACTATTTATTTCTATGTTTAATGGTGGTGTGTTGTATGTGTTTGATATGGTTTGGCTGTGTCCCCAGTGAAAGCTCATCTTGGATTGTAGTTCCCATAATACCCATGTGTCATGGGAAGGACCTGGTGGGAGGTAATTGAGTCGTGGGGGCATTACCCTCCTGCTGTTCTCCTGACAGTGAGTGAGTTCTCACTAGATTTGATACTTTTATAAAGGGCTTTCCAACCCCACCTTTACTCATTCTTTTTCTTCCTACCACCATGTGAAGAACATATTTGCTTCCCCTTCTACCATGATTGTAAGTTTTCTGAGGCCCCTCCCACCCCAGCCCTATGGAACTATGAGTATATTAAACCCCTTTCCTTTATAAATTACCCAGTCTAAGGTGTTTCTTCATAGCAGCATGAGAACAGACCCATACAGTGTTGTATGTGTGTAGTTTTTTTTATTGTTGGCATTTTTTATATTTTAGCATAAGTTACCTTTTCAGCATATTTGCGTGGATGGTTCTGAGGGAGACAAAAAGCTTACTTACCTGCAACTGTGTAACAGAAAAATTTCAGTCTTCACTTTATAGGAAATGGAATATTCGTAGAAGAAAGTGCCAGGAGGATTTGTATTGAAAAATTTTAAGTGCTGTTATAGCAAGTTCTTTATTCTTGTCCCTGGCTCATGTGAGGGTTTACTTTTCAGCATTTTCTTAGAAGAAAACTCTTGTTGGAAAATGGTGTCTTCAAACAGTCTGTTATTGAAAGCCACTTCACTAAAATGTAAAATATGAATATATTTTTACATCAACACAGGAAGTGAGTAAATAGGTGGTTTTGTTAGAAATGTGGACCTTAACTAAGGATTGCAGGAAGGTGAATAAATAGGTGAATTTTGACAGTATACTTAGCCTAAAACTCACTATGGCAGGTTGTCTTGTTTCAGAGTGCTAGATCATAATTTCCAGTGTCTCCCATCCTTCTTGTGGTGAGAATCAAATCTTCTCCCATTGATAGATGAGCTTGGTATTTCCTCTTCTTCACTCCAGTTAGACTTAGGTAGAAGGAAATGCTTGTGATCAGGGCTACAGGGCAGTAGGCCTCCTGCCTGGTTCTTCTGGAATGGTCATTCTTAGAAACCAGCCACCATGAGAAGAACATGCATAAGACCCTCATGAAGAGGCTGTGTGGACAGGCATGCAGTCTCCAGGCACACAGCACCATCTGAACTCCCAGCTGACACTAGCAGCGACTTAGCAGCCTTTCCAGTGAGCCATCCACAGTGGAGCCCTGAGCCCCAGCTGTTGCTGTGTGAAGCAGAAGCCGCCTGTCTTCATTGATGTTTGGAGCTAGATGACCCAAGTAGATGGTGGTTGTAGTTTTAAGTTAGTAAATCTTGAGGTGGTTTGTTACACAGCAGTAGATAACCAATTCACTCATTTTTCCATGTTTATAAAAATCAGTCATGTTAGATCATTTTCTCTACTTCTAGGTCTTATGATTCTGTGTAGCCTGGGGTGAATTAACAACAACAACAACAACAAAAACAACTTATTGAGATTTACTCACATACCATACTGTTCCCTTATTTATGTGGTTTTAGTATATTCTGTCACCCCAGGAAACCACGGTTATACTTTCTGCTTCTGTAGATTTTCTTATTCTGATTGTTTTATGTAAATAGATTGTAAATATATGGTCTTGTGTAAAGAGTTTATATTGCTTATCCTAATGTTTCGGGTTTCATTCATGTTGTAGCATGCATCAGGATTTCATTACTTTTTACTGCCAAATAATATTCCATTGTATGGATATACCTCATTTCATTTATGCAGTCATTCATTGATGGCCATTTGGGTTGTGTTCCTTTATTGTCTATTGGGGATAGTGTTGCTATGAATATTTGTGTATGAGTTTGTGTGGACATGTGTTTTTATTTCCCTTGGGTAAATACCTAGGAGTGGAAATGCTAGTTTACATGATAACACTAGGATAACACTCTGAAGAACTGTCAGCTTGTTTCTGTATTTTATGAGGATTACAATTTCTTCACATCCTTGCCAACACTTGATATTTTCTGGCTTTTTTGACTATAGGCAGAATAGCAAGCTGAGGTAACACTGAAATGTGCTGCTAGACCAGAGCCTAAGGACATCAAGAAAATTCTGTGACAGAACAACAATGCATTTTAAAATATGTAAAGTGTTAGCAATATATTTAGTCAGTAGAGAAAATAAGTTTCCAAACATGAGTTGTGGTTAGCCTCATTATTCCTGGAGCAGCATACCCACACCTGTGAAGAGGCTAGAAGCCAAGTTACCTGTGTTGCAGGTGGGAAAACCAGGGCTTGGCTTGCAGACTGTGGTGGTGGAGTGAGACAGGAAGCAGGGCTGTGGGAGCTGTCTTCAGACATGGGGATGCAAAAGAAGAACCAAACTTGTGTTGAACAACTGTTGTACAACTGAGGAGAGCGTTAGAATAAAGGGTCAAAATTTAGGAGAGACAAGTGTCATTTTTGTGTCAGATATGAATCTTAGATGTAAACTTGAGGAGTTTTAAGCAGAAAGGAGTAACTAAATGACTTAGGTAGCCCCTCGTATATTTGAAAGGAACAGATAGATTTGGGGTTTACATTGCTAGGGAGAATGGCAAGTTTTGCTGCAGGTCTGCCTCTGGGATGTGTTTGAAAGTTAAATTTTTTGTTTTAATGGAAAAAAGGTTCTCAAAGATGCCAGCAAATGACAAATTTAGGAAAGTACTCTCCTGCTGTCTCTTCAGGAAATTCACTAAGCAGTAATCAATGACAGACCTTTTGACCAGTGGGTGGCAGCACAGAGATGTACCGTAGCTTGTCAGTAAATGTGCTGAGATGGGATTCTTTTTAGCTTCGGGTGTGGCTGGGTGAACTCTTGGCACTGGCTTCATCCATTGCCTTGCACAGCATGCTCAAAATCTATTATCCTTTTGTAACTACCATGTGAAACTAGGAGAGGATACTAGGGTCTGAAAAATGTTGGAAAGGGTCTGTGCTATAGCATTACCTAACCTAAATACATTATATATAAATATATATGTCAGAGCTACCCACAAATTTAGAGAAAGAAATAGTGAAGTCCTAGTTGTTAGAATTAAGCAAGGAGAATCTGAATGAATATCTATGAGGGACTTAAATTAGATAGAAGATTTAACTGAATGAACTAAGGTCTTCTCCAAATCATAGATATCGTTAAAGTCTGACGTATAACTTGTTTAGTTAGTAAAATCTACTTGTTAGTATTTCATCACTAAGGATAAATATTGCACATTCTTTTTTAATATTAACATTTAAAAATAGTTTTGTTGTTGTTGTTGTTCCTGCTAAGAATCTTTCCTCTGTGGTCTGAGATATCCATGCTTCATAAATGTATAGTGTCTAACAACAGACAATTTATACTATGCAGCATTAGAAACCATTGTCTCCACCACACGTTCAGTTAAGGATTTGAGGTAGGACATGTGATTACCTTTGTTAACTAGGGGGAAAGTCACTCAGTGCTACTGGGCTGTAATCAATTTTAAGGACAAGTCACATTTTCATGGCTTCTCCCATGACACAGAGTAAGCTACATAACACTTGCTCCTGAAGGAGAGGTATGTCATCTTGTTTTAAGGATTTATTCATAAATGGCCACGGAGTGTGGGCTAATATTCTTCCTGATGGAAAAAGTGATAAATTTGGCATCAGCAGACTTAGTTCAGATTCTTCCAGCATTTTCTTACTGAATGGCCTTGGTTAAGTTATGTAACGTTTCTGAAATTGATTTTAATTCTCTGATAAAATGAAGACAATTAGACCTCAGAGTTGTGATGGAATGTATGTATTTAATAAAACAAATTTTGCAAACACATATTAGTTTATTAGAATGCCCATGGAAATCTGTGCTCCTTAGTTGATGTCAGCTTGATGAATTACTCTTTGACATCTCTCTTAGACAATTTAACAGTAAAGAATCTGCAGTCTCAACGAATGAAATCAGGAAATCCAAAGGTGAATGTGGGGTTTCTTTAGTCACTGAGGAAATTGGGAGAGAGGAGAGGATATTTGGCAGAGAAAAAAATAATAATAAGTTGGCTTTCAGGATTTTACTTATTGACAGATTATTACATGAGATGGTCTATAAATATGATGGAGAGAGAGTGCAGGAGGTGTTTCAGAGCTCTTTGATTATACTTAATATGTTACATTTCTATGTTCTTGGAGAATATATAGATTTTTTTCTCTTAATTATGTATTTTTTGTAAAACAGTAAAGAAACATATGTGTTAGAACTCAATCAAGGTCACACAACAATTTTTGTTGCTGTGACTTAAAATCCTCTGGAACGTAAGTGTGTCTTGCCAGTCCTGGCACCTGCCAGTGTCTGATATCAAGAGGCTTGGGGGAGATCAAGAGAACAAGTTGTATTGCTCATCTTGGTTAGCACATGGAATAGTTATTGTATGTGAATGAAGAACGATATATTTCCTACAGAAGCAGGAGCTCAGAGCCAGAGATGCCCAGTAGAACATGAGGTTCTAGGGTTTCCAGAAATCTTGGGCCAGTTGAAATTCTCACAAAATGTGGGATAGGGGACTCTAGGTAGTCTTCACGAAATCTCAAGAACTTTAGCCACTATTTGAATTATGCTGTGGAAAATGTCCCTGTGACCCTTTGAGACATCTTCCTTCTTTTGTATACAGTGGACAGTACCTGTCATAGTTCCTGGAATATGGAAGCTGCTCTTTGTGTAGTAGCTACAAATAAGAACATTGTGATTATTTTCTTAATTGATAATGAGTAACAATAGTAATAAATTTCAGACTTAACCCCTGAGATTGAATGGAATGTGTGACATGCATTTCAGGAGTCCTGATGTTTTATTGCCATTGGTCTATTTTACGGAGGTCGATAAATCTGTCCATTTTATTTAAATTGTTGGAATATATTTAAAACAGTGTTAATAGTGAGTGATATGGTGTGGCTGTGTCCCCACCCAAATCTCACCTTGCATTTTAATAATCCCCATGTGTCCACGGTGGGGCCAGGTGGAGATAATTGAATCATGGGGCAGTTTCCCCTGTACTGTTCTCATGTTTGCAAATAAGTTTCATGAGAACTGATGGTTTCATCAATGGAAGTTCCCCTGCACAAGCTCTCTCTTGCCTGCCCCAATGTAAGATGTGACTTTGCTTCTCCTTTGCCTCCTGCCATGATTGTGAGTCCATTAAACCCCAGCCATGCTGAATTGTGAGTCCATTAAGCCTCTTTTCTTCATAAATTACCCAGTCTTAGGTATGTCTTTTTTTTTTTTTGAGATGGAGTCTCACTATGTCACTGGGGCTGGAGTGCCGTGGTGCGATCTCAGCTTACTGCAACTTCTGCCCCCTGGGTTCTAGCAGTTCTCCTGCCTCAGCCTCCTGAGTAGCTAGGATTACAGGTGCTTGCTACCGTGACTCACTAATTTTTTTTTTTTTATGTATTCGTAGTAGTGATAGGGTTTTGCCATGTTGGCCAGGCTGGTCTCGGACTCTTGACCTCAGGTGATCCACCCATTTCGGCCTCCGAAAGTGTTGGGATTACGTGGTGTGCCACCGCATCTAGCCAGGTACACCTTATTAGCAGTGTGAGAACAAACAGTAATACAGTGAGTAAGGTGAAACTCATTTTCTATCTTTTTAAAAAGTCACTATTTTATAACAAAATTCTTAGTATTGAGACTAGTATTTTGGCCAGGCGTGGTGGCTCACACTTGTAATACCAGCACTTTGGGAGGCTGAGGCAGGTGAATCACCTGAGGTCAGGAATTCAAGACCAGCCTGGCCAACATGGTGAAACCCTGTCTCTGCTAAAAATATAAAAATTAGCCAGGCCTGGTGGCAAGTGCCTGTAGTCCCTGCTACTCAGGAAGCTGAGGCAGGAGAATCCCTTGAACCTGGGTGGGGGAGGTTGCAGTGAGCCGAGATTGCACCACTGCACTCCAGCCTGGCGACAGAGCAAGACTCTGTCTCAAAATAACAAAAATATAAAAATTAGCTGGGCATGGTAGTGGGCTGGGTAATCCCAGCTGTTTGGGGGGCTGAGCAGGAGAATTGCTTGAAAGCTGCAGGAGGAGGTTGTGGTAAGCTGAGATCCCACCACTGCACTCAAGCCTGGGTGACAGAGCAAGACTCCATCTCTAATAAAAAGACTAGTACTTTACAATTTCTTAACTGATGAGATTCAATTTTAGGTTAAATGAATGAATGAATAATAACTGTTAGAAATTGTATATAGAGAGAAAATAAGTAAATGAAATTTAATGTATTTAGGTAGATTCAAGGGTCACAAAGCTGTGATGTGAATATTTCAATAGCAATAATACTTCACATTTAATTTTAAAACACTTTAACCAAAGTAAATAATCTCTCTTATTCATAGTAATGCTATCTCTATGGGCACATGCTTGAATTTGACATTTATGATAATATACACATAAATAACTGAATGAGAAATTACATTTAGTCTTTGTTAACTCTCCTCATTTCTTTTATTGTTTAAACTACTTAATTGGTTGAGTGTATAACTAAATTGCTGCTCTTTTTGTTACTGGGTTTACACTTTTCCAGAAAACATTATGACTTGATACTAATGCAATATAACATCAGGCTGGGTATAAAGGAATCCGGAAGTTACGGAGTGAAACCCCTTATGGAGTGGTTGTCAAGTGCGCCCTAATTGCTCACTCTATGGGTAGTCCAGATACCTCATGCTCATGCTGGTCGTAGAGGATTGGTGACCTTGGAGTAGTTACCTGAACAGATGTGGACACACCAATGAATTTTTCTGAGTCCTTTAGTCCCAGTATTATTATCTATTGAGTGGAGTCTGCTTGTCTATGATAGAAACTTTGAATAATTAGAGTCCTTGTTTTCTGCCCTGTAAAGAAATCTAGAATGCTTGGTTGTTCAACTTTTTTGATTCAGCGAGAGATCCCAGTATCCTTCTAATACATTCTTTTTGTTGTTTGATTTTGGTTTTTGTCTTTTTTTGTTGTCATTGTTGCTTAAAGTAGCTTGTATTGACCTTCTGTCACAACTAAACGAATTCTAACTAAATTATGTATTTGGGACTTGGATGGGTAATCTCTTTATAGGCAGACCCATAACATTTCCATTTCTATCTTAAGACACTTATAAGATGCCTTTAAGAAGCTATGCATGAATTGAAGCATTCCAGATATTGACTCCTGGAAAGGCCTACTAGAACTGAATTCCCAGAAAAAGTAGGAAAGGTAAATCTACTTATTACATGTATCGGTTATTTGGACAACATTCTGTAGATGGTTAATGGATCTTTTCCTTTCTTAAAAAGTCTTGACAAACAGAAGACTTTTGAGTTAAGTCAGTTACTGTAGAATATGTCAAAAAATTCATCCGAATGAGCCAGTCTGGCTTCACTAAGATGGAATGGTTACAAACTGCCTGTGTGTGTGTGTGTGTGTGTGTGTGTGTCTGTGTGTGTGTGTGTTTTCCTTTTTTTCCCCAACAGATTACCATACAGATAAAGCAGTGACAACTGGAAGATGTAATGCTTCGTGATTTCAGTGAAGCATTTGGCAGTCTCTTGTGATATTCTTGTGTAAAATGAATAAATGAGGAGTTCATGCTTGATAGTATCGTTCACATCTGCTCTTGCTATGGAACTAAACTTGCCCAAAGAGTATTGGATATTAAATTTGGGCATTTATTTTCCCCAGTCACTCTGCCTGGTAACTTAGGGCCATGAAGAAAAATTCAGTCTGGGACAGAAACCCTAGATATCAAAAGCTTAAGGTATTTTATCTTTACGTAACTATTATTCTTTCCCTTAATAATGATAATCATAAATGTAATAGCTCATAATAATGTGTCACAATACATATATGTTTTCATTCTTTATCTTCCTGAATTCTTAAAATTTACGTATGAAGAATATTGTATCATCCCCAAGTTAAGATGGAAAAGATGAGGTTAAGAGAGATTTCACAACTTACTGTGGGTCCACAGACTACGAAATTTGAGAATGGGATTCGAACCTAAATTTTCCTGCCTTTCGAGTGAGCTTGATTCTGTGCTGCTCCATAAATGCATGTAAATGAAGTAAAAGATCAAGGCAACCAGTGTTGTGCTCTGTAATGTTACCTGAGTAAGGCATTAAAGAGGAAGAGAGAAATTCATGCAGTAATCTTTAGAAAAATATGGAGTTGGTTATAAAAAACATGTCATTATCCCTAGGAAAAAAAAATATGTAAAAATTTGTTGAGACATTTGTGTTTTCTGTCTGGAAGGCCGACTACAGATAGTTTTTGATGGGGTTTCCCTTTTTTCATTTTCTACCAATTTTAGCTCCACAGGAGCACTCCTTCCATCAAATTCATTCCTATGTTTCAGATGCAATCACAAGAAATATCTTTCACTTTCTCTTTAAAAATAAATTAAGCCATCACTCACAGCAAACATATACTTCCTGTGTAACAAAGTTAAATATAGAATGTAATTTACAGGTAAACTAATATTGAACTTACTGTGGAGGCTGCAGTCTTGTTAGGGACCTGCCATATTTGAACGGAGTCCTCAGAGTTCTCCCTGTCCTGTCCCCAGTGTCCTGTCCCACACTTCCAGGTGAACAGTAGGTCCGGAAGCCTTGAGCACTACAGACAACAAGTTTAGATTGTGTTAATGAATGTTTCAAACCATTTATTTTAGTCCTCAAATCCATCATAAATGTCATTGCAATTTGCACTGTAAGAAAGTTGTAGAATTAAGGCTCTGTGTTAAATTTTATTTCTCTATATTGACATGGAGATGATATTTAAATATTCTAATGATATCCAGGTTGTCACAGAAGTCTTATCCTCATGATGAAAATACTAGAAGAAAACCTGTCCTTTGTGTAATTGTGTGTGTATGTATGTATGTATGTGTGTGTGTGTACATATATATATATATATATATGTTCAATTTCTTTTTATTTTGTTTTGAAGAGTCTTACTCTGTCACTCAGGCTGGAGTGCAGTGGCACAATCTCGGCTCGCTGCAACCTTCACCTCCTGGGTTCAAGTGATTTTCCTGCCTCAGCCTCCTGAGTAGCTGGGATTACAGGTGTGCGCCACCATGCCTAGGTAATTTTTTTTTTTTTTTTGTATTTTTAGTAGAGACAGGGTTTCACCTTGTTGGTCACGCTGGTCTCGAACTCCTGACCTTATGATCCACCTGCCTTGGCCTCCCGAAGTGCTGGGAATACAGGTGTGAGCCACCGTGCCTGGCCTGCATATTGTATTTCTAATATAGGTAATTATATTAGAAATATAATTATTGGTGGAGGTAATTGTCTCCACCAAGAATAGTTTTTAAATGCAGCCCTTATAATAACAATAGTAATATTAACAACAAAAACAAATGTTATTTGTGAAGTCATCCATTTACACTGATTTCTTTCATTCTAAAATAAGAAATAAATTGCTGACTGTATTTACTATTTCTGTCTGGTCATAGTCAGTGTAATTTTTCATAGGGGAGAGGACATCCTGTATTCTTATTTCTTTCTCCTTGTACCCAGTTTGCAGAACTGTGCGTGTACCATTTTTGTAGGGAGTGGGGCTGTAACTTTATCTATAGCCTGACCCTTAAGATACTATGAATGACTGTTATCAAAAAATACCTCTGCTTTTCTGTGCTGCTGTTCAGTATCATTTTCCCATTTTCACTATGGCATATACTTAATCAAAAAAAATTTTATAGAAATTTATCTTCTCAAACTGGTGTACTTGGTTCTATTTTAAACTTATTTTAAGCTATTAAGTATACTAACTGTGGGAAGTTACTAAACTGCGATTTCTAGGATGAATGACTCTTTTGTCTTATTTTACCCTATTTTTTAATGTGCAAAACCAAACCTGTGCCCACCAATTTATAAAAATAGTATTTAAATTATATATATTTAATCAGCATCATGGGGAAAATGAGTGTCCAATAAGAGGATTTAGAGTTTGAACTTTAAAGTATTTTATATTTCTATTTACATTGTATTTATAACATTACTTTTATTTTAACATCATTGCATGCCCTTTATTGAATCTAGAACAGAACACTACAAACATTTCAAAATTTTCTTGATGTCTCAGTGTTGTTAATAGGAAAATTACATTTCATCCATAATTACAGAAGCAAGTACTGTGAAACTTCAGAGACAGGTCTGTATCCTAAGAAATATTTCTGAAAACTCTTCTTAAAAAATCAGCTACCACTTTGCCATTAAAAAAAAGGTAATGAAAGCATTTACCTGTGTTAGCTCAGAGACCCTGAATCTTTCACAAGTCGTCATTGTGGAATAAAAGGTTAAAGCCATTTTGTCCCTGTTGATTTAATGGAAGTAATAGTTTGTATGTGTAGAGTTCTTTACAGTTTACTAGCTGCTTCTGCAAACACTGTTTGCTTGGACCTTGCACTACATTATGTAGCTGGTTGGGGACATTTAGTTCTCACTCCACAGGTAAAGAAATTGGGAAAGCAAAGATGTTAACTCTTTTCTCTAACATTATACAAATTATAAACCCCCAATCCAAGACTAGAAGTCAGTGTTTGAACTCCTAGTAATAATAATGTTAACTAATTATCCTCGAGTAATTACTCTGATCCAGGCACCATGCCTCACACACGTTATGTTATTAATCTGCCCCATGCCAGAATATATACAATTCCCATGTCCATCTGAAAGATGAGTAAACTGAGGCTTAATCAGATAAGTTAGCATACTTAAGACCGTGTGGCTAGTATGTGGAAAGTATGAATGATCAAGATGTGAAGGTTATCCATGAGACAAAACTATACTTCACTTTAACAATAACCAGAAGTGTTGTAAATATTCTTTATTACACTATTTAACTTCTCCATGCTTCAGTTTTATCTGTTAAAGTCAAGTTAATAATAGTATTTTTCTAACAGAACTGTAAGAATTTGATAGTTAATATATCTAAAGAGCCTAAAACAGTACATAACATGTAGTAATGAAATAACCATTAGCTAGTACTTTTGTGTGACATTAGCATAAGAGTATCTGCTTCATTTTTTTATGTAAAAGACAATAGTGAAACTTGAATGTACATTTCTATATGTGGCATGTAATGAGCATGTTCTGCATGTTAATGTTAAAATTGGGACTATGCCAACTAAATAATAAAAAAAAAAATGCTATCAAATTTGTCCAGTCAGCTGGGCTCAGTGGCTTACATCTATAATCCTAGCACTTTTGGAGGCCAACCCGGGCTCATCACCTGAGGTCAGGATTTCCAAGATCAGCCCGGCCAATGTGGTAAAGCCCTGTCTCAGCTAAAAATACAAAGATTAGCCTGGCATGATTGTGTATGCCTGCAATCCCAGCTACTCAGGAGGCTGAGGCAGGAGAATCACTTGAACCCAGGAGGCAGAGGTTGGAGGGAGCCAAGATCAGACCAGCCTGGGTGACAGAGCAAGACTTAGTCTTAAATCAACAACAACAATAACAACAAATTAGGTAAGAAGAATGGGAATATCAACAATTTCCCTTTGATAATTAAAGTCAATAAGAAGCACATTGGAAGGAAGTTAAATGTATTATCTGTATAAATGATGTGGAGTGACAAGAGTTTAAAATGTGTTTTTCTTATGTTTAAAGTGAGTAGGCAAAGAATTGGATTGCATGGTATTTGTTTTGCTGTGACAAAGAATAAAAGAGTAATGTAGCAAAATCTTTGATGCACACAGCAAACTCAACCCTAACCTCACGCCCACTGAAAATACCATTGTAGTGGTGCACTGCCTGGACCTTCAGCTGTAACTGCTGGGAAAAGCAGCCCTCCGAGGTACTTAGGGAAAAGATAGACATGTAGAGTTAAAGTGTATGTTTGTTTTTCATCAGTTCCCTTTTCCTAGATCTACCCTCAAGGATTTCTGCTAATAAGCCAATGAAGGAGAAAATGTAGACATTCTTCAAGCTGTTTTTGCTATATTGGAGATCAATGTGTTTTTTTTGATATGCATTCTTAGTCTGTGGCCCAGGCTGTAGTGCAGCAATGTGATCCTAGTTCACTGCAACCTCCACCTCTTGAGTTCAAGTGATTCTCGTACCTCAGTCTCCCCAGTAGCTGGGATTACAGGTGCGCACCACCACACCCAACTAATTTTTGTATTTTTAATGTAGATAGGATTTCGCCACATTGGGCAAGGTGGTCTTGAACTCCTGACCTCAGGTGATCCACCCACCTTGACCTCCCAAAGTGCTGGGATTATAGGCATGAGCCACCACGCCAGGCCTGAGATCAGTTTTCAAGGAAAATACTTAGTTATCTTCTTAGCTCTTTGATTATCAACTGTATTTTTTAAGCCCCCAGGAATAATATAGTTTATCACTGTATTAGTTCATTCTCACACTGCTATAAGCAAATGTCTGTGAATGGGTAATTCATAACGATAGGAAGTTTAATAGGCTCATGGTTCTGCAGGCTGTACAGGCTGCACGATGCTGGCATCTGCTCAGCTTCTGAGGAGGCCTCAGGAAACTTAAAAACATGCAGGAAGGCTAAGGGGAGGCATGCTTGTCTTACGTGGCTGGTGCAGGAGAAAGAGAGAGTGGGGAGGTGCCACACACTTTTAAACAACCAGATCTCATAAGAACTCATTCACTATACAGTACCAAGGGGGATGGTGCTAAACCATTCATAAGGACTCTGCTCCCATGATCCAGTTACTTCCCATTGGGTTCCACCTCCAACTTGGGGATTAGAAATGAACATGAGATTTGGGTGGGGACACAGATAAAACCATATGAATCACAGAGACAAAGCTTTAGATTTATATCCCTAAGATAGCAAATAAATTCCTTAGAACCATTACAGACTCCACACAGTTACCTCTGTATCTATTTAAACTTACTGCATTGGGCTTTTGACAGCATTTAGTGAGAATTCTAAGAGACATACTAAAGGAGATTATTTACATTAAGAAAAGGAACAGTGGATTAGGTATACAACAGGGTCTTGAGAACATTCATTCATTCATTCATTCATTCATTCATTCATTCATTCATCTGTATACAGACGCATCCAATCAACAAACATGTATTAAGCTCCAATATCCCACAACTGGAAAGATTAATGAAAAATTCTGCAGCTTTCCAGAGGTTTATAATAGTAAAGCAGGAAAAATAAGTAACAACTGATAACTATGTAGGCTACAAACTATTAACAGAAGTGGTAAAAGGCAGTATAGGAAGGGAAGTGATTAATTCTATCCTGAATGGACGAGGAAAAGGGAGGGCCATTGTGAAATCTGGACCTTGAAGGCTTAGTAGAAGCAAAAAGTAAGCAAAGACCAGGAAGGAAGTTGCCAGTGTACCCTCCTCGTTTGTTTCCTCTGGTCATCATTCAGCTTGGGTTTTCTTCATGGATTGCCAAAATCAAAGAAAGAATCCTAGCAAAGTTGTTTGACAGAGATTTATTACTTTTATGTTTAAGTGAACCTGCTATAACAATAAAACCAAATGTGTCACTAGTGAATAATGTCCTCTGTAGGAGTAGAGTCAGTTGATTATGAAGGTTTCTCCAAATAACCTGTGCTTCTTGTCACTGTCCAGTCCCTAGGCCTTCAGAATAGAGCCACTGAGCTGAGCTCCCAGATAGGTAATCTAAGATTGAGGACATGTGGTAGCCGGGAGTCCCTGGAGAGCAAGCTATTGGTCTGATGTTGGAGAGAATGCATCATGGGATTCTGTGACCAGGTGGTGCTACTATGGTGTTTTGTGGTGTCATGGACAGGTTGAGACCACAGAAATGGAGGGCTTGGTACCACTACGCATCCCTTTCCTTTCCTTTGTTTTCAGAGACGCCCTCATTTTCACTTTTGTTTTAGTTTAGTTTTGTTTTTTGAGACAGGGTCTTGCTCTGTCACTCAGGCTGGAGTGCAGTGGCCAGAACACAGCTTTCTGTCACCTCAGCCTCCTGGGACTCAAGCGAACTTCCTGTCTCAGCCTCCAAGTAGCTGCGACTACAGGCATGCACCACCATATCTGGCTAATTTTTTTTATTTTCATTTTTTGTAGAGATGAGGCCTCACCATGTTGCCAAGGCTGGTCTTGAATGTGTTGATCAAGTGATCCTCCTGCCTTGGCCACCTAAAGTGCTGGGATTATAGGCATAAGACACTGCACCCAACCTTCACTTTCACTTTAACCTGAGAACTGGGTCAATTCCCTATTGACAGTGAAAGACAACACATTCAAACATAAGGAGTTTTCATTTTGTTCTAGAGACAATGAAAAATATTGAGAGGTGATGGTAGTAATGGTGGCAACAGTGGTTGTGTTTTAAAGCAGGGCAATGCTATAATCAGATTTTCCTTTAGGAAAACACTGACCTAGAAGTCTTTAAAAGGATCAAGAGGATAGATTGAGAAATTTTGCAAATGTTCTGAAGGGGGAGAACAATAGCTCAGCCCAAGGAAGTATCCCAGGGAATGGAGAGGGATATGAGAGAGCCGTTAAGTGACAGGACTGATCACCTATTGATGGTGACAGTCACAGGGGTCAGTCAGTATATCCTTCTAGCCCAAAGAACTGAGGGATTTCTTAAACTATCACCTGATGTAGGAGATGGAGACAAAGGGAAACAGGTCAAAATCCAAATAAATTGTTCTTGGCTCCTTAAAGCCAAGGAAAGAGTAATTATCTTTCCTTTGCCTGCCCCTCTCTTGGGATTCTTAGTCATCTCTAACGGGTATTAGAGTTATCTGCGGGCTCCTCTCCCTCACTACATTTGAAATATCTCTGTGGGTTTAAGTTAATCTCTTATAATAAAAATGTGTTTATATTCCTTATATAACAGAATACATCTCATTCATGGATCTTAAGTGAAGCACTAAAGGCATTTTTCTAAGTAACTATTACTTTACTAATGTATGAATATGTTTTTTGTAATATCTTTACTTAATTGTATTCAATGAGCATGATTTATATTTTTTAAATGTACTTAAAGGACAATTTCACTATAGGATAATTTAGCAAAGAAAACATTAGTTTAATATTAAAGTAACGTTCGGTATGAAATCTCTCCATATTAGAAGGAGTCCAACCTTATACTTACTGACAACATCATTTGCATTTGTTTTAAGGCTTCTGAATACTTTGTCTACTACCTTTTAAATGTTGAAAACAATTCTCTCTGCACTGCTCTTACTGCCTTCTATAGACTTGTTAACTTTTTATAATGTTTTTACAGGTCACGCTGTATTCTTAGCAAGCAGAAAAAAATAACTCAAAAAGGATTTGGGATTATCATGCACAATTTTATAATACAGTTTAGTTCATCATCTTATTTTACCTGACATTTTGACAAATGTCTTAACAGACACAAGAAGAGATGCTTTTACATGATGAAATTATTTGAGGAAACACACCCATGTCACAGAGTAGTTGAGAGTTTTTCTAGAGTCAGTGGTCATTGAGTAAGAGATCATTCACACTGCTGTATAGCTGGGCCTGGAGTTAACTGTAGCTGCTAATGCTCCTAAGGAATAGCAGCTATGAAAGACTTTCATCTTGTAAATCTTGGCCAGATACTGCCATTGGCCAAGTGAAACTGCCTTCTCCCTTTTCTGGCTTCTGCTGTAAAATTGGGAGAGCTGATTTGATCTTCGCAGCCTCCTCTGTAGCCAGGCGTGTCATAAGGCATAGCTCTGACCCAGAAAAGAAGAAACCTACTGTGTTTTTTGAGAGAGTTCTTGCTTTCCTGGGAACAGTCAATGTATTGCTATTCTTCAGCCTTACCGGACACCTAGTTTTCACTTTCTTATTTTAGTAGCTTTGCTGGTAAGAAACTTCATAAACAAAAAACTAATTACTGATGCATGCAACATTTTGTGTGAATCTCAACGGCACTATGTTAGGTGAAAGGAGACAGACACAAGAGGCTTTATATGGATCTGCTTACATGACATTCACAAAGATGTAACTGCAGATAAATCCCATCAGTAGGTGCCTGTGGGTCAGGGGAGGGGGCTGACAACAAAGGGAAGGAGGGTACTCTTCAGGGTGATGAAACATTCTGTATCTTGATTTTGTGGTGCTTACCCTGCCTTAAATGTGGCCTGATCCCTGGAACTGCAACAGAGCTCATGGCCTTGAGTTGGCAAACAACACTCCCAGGTTAGGGAAGCGTCGGAAATGATGGAATCTTTGTCTTCGTCATACTTGAACCACACTGCAGAAGGCCTGCACTAGACAACTCCCGACTTGCCATGCAAGAAAAGTAAACTTTTATTCAATCATTGTTACTCAGGCTGTGCAAATGGATACATCGTAGCAGACTAGTCTCTAGTAAATACAAGACTTATTACTAGTGTTATTATAATTCTTAGAAATACTCAGATCTCTCCAATATCTAGAGAGAGCCACGATTAAACCCTTTAAGAAAGGTGTCATCTTTTCTTCTTTAAAACTTTTCTCTCTAGGAGATTTCTTGGCCCCCTTTGGTAATGTGTAGTTGCTTTTCTCCCTTAGTAAACTGATGCATGTTTTATATTATTATAGAAATTAAATACAATTTATTACTCTCCAATGGGTATTTTTACATTTTACCGCTGATAAATCTATTAAACTATTCATTAAGTTTTAAAAAATCATCTTTATAGCTAGGCGTGGTGGCATGTGCCTGTAGTTCCAGCTACTCAGGAGGCTGAAGTGGGAGGGTTGCTTGAGCCCAGCATGGGGAGGTTGTAGTGAGCCAAGAACACGTCACTGCACTCCAACCTGAGGGACAGAGTGAGACCTGTCTCAAAAAAAAAATCTTTAAAACATATTTTTAATCATCAATATATTTTTTCTGAATATATGTAAGTTACCACTTAACACCAAAGCTATGTCCTAGAACTAGCAAAATGCAGAAATTTAGGAGTGGAAATTTCTCAGAAATATTTAACTTTGTCTCTTTAAAGATGTAGCAATGGAGGCTCCAAGAGATTAATTAGAGTCAAACAGTGAGAGTTGTCTACAGTGATGACATTTGAAGACCGTGAGGCCTTTTTGAAGCTTTTCTTCTTTTATTTTTAAGCAGATTTTGTAATTATAAGTTGATACGTGTCTAAAATATTGGCTTACAAAAGTAATTTCCATAACAGAGAGAGAGTAGAAAGAAAATACTAACATTTTTATTTATATTTTGGTTTACTGTAAAAAGTAGATGAAAATTTAGCATTCAGTGTGTACTGTGGCAGTTGTGTGTCCTGTATTCCTGGATTTTGGGATTTTGGATTGCCACTCATCCACCGTAGGCATTTTCCTGGACTGCAGAGGCTGGAATGGTAAAAATATATTTCCCAGATGCCTTTTCATTTTGTTTGAGGTCTTACCACTTGAATTATGTGCGTGAGAAAAAGAAGGCAGAAGTGAGCTGCAGGTCATCATTCTGCTGCTGTAAGGAGACAAAGGGTACATTCTGTAGATAGATCATTAGGTCTGTGTGCATGAGAGGAGGATGGGACTGGCAGGCCTGCTCTGTTTCTGTAGTCACACCTTGTCAAAAGTTATGGTTATGGAACACCTAGTTCTCCTTTTCTTATTTTACTAGTTTCCCTGGTAAAAGAAAGTTCATCATCAAAAAAACCGTATTACCGATACTTACAATAATTTGTGAAAATCTTTGAAGCCCTGTGTTAAGTGAAATGAGACAGACACAAGAAGCTATGTATGATTCTACTTATGTGATAGTCACAAAATGACATAACTGTAGATAATCCTATCAGTGGATGCCTGCGGGCCAGGGCAGGGGGCTGACAACTAAGAGAAAGAGAGTAAGAAGGGTAAATTTTACTGTATGTAAGTTTTCCCCTAATAAACTTGATTTTTCAAAAAATATTTGGAAAGTACAGATGTTGAGAAGGCCTCATCCCTATCCCCTGCTTGGCTCATATTTTACCACCATGATTTAATGATCACACCAATGAAAATGGTTTCAGAGTTTTGCTTTTGTTTTGTCTTTGGCCTAAAACAACGCACATTTATGATTTCAGTTGATGTGAGTCAGACGTTCAGGCACAACTCATCTGGGACCTCTGCTCAGGACCTCACACAGCTGCAATCAAGGGTTGGATGGGTTGGGTTTTGTTGAAGGTTCTACTGGAAAAGAATCTGCTCCAAGCTCACTTAGGTTGTTGGCAGAATTTGTTCAGACCTGCAGGTCTGAGGGTCTGGACTACTGTCTGGCTCAAGGCTGGAAGCTGCTCTCAGCTCTTAGAGGCTGCCTGTGGTCCCTGAAGATTACTCATAATTCCTGGCCATGTGGAATTTCCCAATACAGCTGTTAACTTCCTCCAGCCAACCAGGGGAGTCTCTAGAGTGAGTCTGTTCCCATGACAAAGTCTTATGTAATGTATGTGTATATAATGGAGTGTAATTATAGGGATGACATCCCATCACTGTACCATATTCTCTTGGTTAGAAGCAAGTCCTGGGCCCTAACCACCTTCAAGATGTGGGAGATGACCTAAACGTGTGGACAGATGTCATTTTCTTTTGGAGGAGGGGCACTCTAAAGTTGTTCACCATAGAGTCAAGGGGAAGATAAAAGGGATAGAAGAAAAGGGACAAAGGATCAAGTCTGACATAGCATTATACTGCTTCCCTGAAGGGATGTCCACTGTCTTCAGAGGCTAAGCTCAACTCAGATCTTTTTTCAAAATGATACTTCAAGAGAATTAAAATGTTCCTATATGAATAAAGCAAAGAGTAGAAGCATCACATAAACCCCTCTCTCACTACTCAGATATATACTATTTACATTTTTAGACGTCTCATCACAGGTATTATTTCATTTACAGGCCCACATATACATATATGTTTATGTAAGTGGGATCTGGCTCTATATACTGTTTTGCAGCTTATTGGATTATTTCTGTCATCTGCCTTTTGCTTTTTTCCACTTATATTACTTTAGCCTTTTCTCTTTCTAATAATTATTCTCAAGTCTGGCTCATGATTTACTCAAGAATGGAGTCGGGCGGGGAAGAATTCTGGCTAGTATACTGCTCAGATATATTCTGTTTCTCCATACACAATGCATAGCATCCTCTGAGTTGGAGACATATCTTTGGGCAGAGATGCTGATCGTTCTGGCAGAAGGTCAGTGTGGTATTTGTCCTGTTCAGGCATTTGGTTGGCTGTTTGGAGGTGATTTACGCCTGCACCATTGACAAATGTCAGCTCTTCAAAAGCTTGTGGCTATTTTTTCTCTCCTTTCTGGATTTATCTTCAGACAGTTTCTCTAGTTTGTCAGAAAATGGGTAATTTTGAGTTGAGATACTCGAGTCTTTTATTTAATTCTAGCAAAATCTGCCTTCTGCTTGAACTCTTGAGAGAAACACGTTGGCTTTGTGTACTCTTAGTTGAGTGTCACTAGGTTTGCATTTGTATTGTAGATATTTTCCATTTTTGTTGCATGTGATTATGTTGTTTTCTTCCATTCCAGTGGGTTTCAGGGAAGGGAGCCAAGTAAATATACCTTATGTAGGCAGCCTTTTTCCTTTTTCCTAACTCTGAGCCATAACTAAACTGTGGCAGCTATATCATAATTGGGCTGGACACAGGGCCTCCAAAGGAACAAGTTGAAGACAAATTCATTTAGAGGTGGGCTTAAGTACATTTGTCTTATTATGGGTTAAAGGTTAGGATGCATCCCTTAGAGGAGCCCTCCACGACAAACACAGTTCATTCAGAACCTAAGTGGCCTCCACTAATGTTTGCTAGATCATCCTCTGGAAACCAGAACTTGAGCTACATCCCTGATGCTCAGGACTTGGGTCCAGAATCCCTCTCTGTGACTGAGGTGCTTTCAACACTCTACCAGGTGGCAGCTGAGAGGCAATTACTCATATTTTCATCAGGCATCTGTTAAAGTGAACCATCTGCTACTCCCTGTCATCTGTTTCTTGACCTAAGTGAAAAATGGTATGTGTTACTTCAGCTCTCATTAGGTAGGCATCTGTATTCTGAGAAGTCTTTTTAATTAGTCTTCCTGTAGTGAATGTCAGCCAAGGCCATGCATTGGATTGTTCTGAAGTCTGAGCTGTCTTCACACCTTTGCAGGTAGTCCTTTGAGGTCAGGCCTGAACAAGATTGATGGGATGAACACTATTGAGGCTTCTTAGATAATTAATTTCAAATGAGTTTGACTACCTCTAGTCTTCTAGTCAGATCTGTTAAAACAGCATGTTCAAATTTTTGATCAAAAATCATTTCCATTCTTTCTTTCTATCCTCTAAATGAAAAATTGTAGGATGCTTTGAGATGAGGATTCCTGTACACATATTTTTAAGACACTGTATTTGGTCTTTTAAGATTCCTTGAGAATCCCTCAGGAAAAGATTATTCTTCTAATTTTCTTCCTCCGGGATAATATTCCTTTGCACCGTCTCAACTATTTTAGTTACTAATTGATTCTGATCACAGATACTGGGGTCTGATCAAATTATATTTTGTATCTTTATTCCAAAATCTAATTGTTTGGCAGATATACAAGATATCTAGATAAGTAATTCAAATTCACCCTCTTTAAAAATTCATTCTATCAGACCCCAAAGACTGCAAGTCATCTGTTTATTTACTAAATACAGTAATCCTGTGAAATTGTCTGCTCCCTGCGGGCAGAGACAATGTTTATTCCACTCTAAATCCTGCAGCAGCTAATTTAGTATCTTGAATATAGCATTTGCTAAATAAACATAAGAAAGTTAAGATCTTTTACATATTATAATTGCTGTTGGCAAAAGGTATAACTCTACAGCAGCAATGGAGATTTGCCTGTGTGGTCCTACGCTCTGTTGCACTGTGACTGCAAACCCCAGGTAAAGGCAAGGTGAGACCACGCTGCTTCCAGTAAGCAGGCACCATGCGTATCTTGACTGTAAGAACACTGTTTTCCTGCTGGAATAATCCAACAACTTGTTCAAACCTCTATGGTGGTTGCTCTCTCCTGATATCCTGTATAAATATATATCTGTAAACTAGATATATGTCTCATTTGGGTAATATAAATTTTAACAAATTAATTCCCAACTGTATATTTTTCATTTCTTTTGAAAATTTGAACAATTGCAACATCGTTCTTCTTGGAGCAAATTGACTTCAGTTGAGTAGCTCTTAGCCTGTTTGTATGGAGCCTGCAGACTCTACCTGACTCTAACCTCAGCCAGCCCACTGCATTCATTTGTGTTACCTGCCTGATCCTGTAGGAATCTGCCTTTGTGATCCCTGAAGGCTTCATCCTAGAATTTTTATCTGTTGAGAGTCTCCCATTGCCATGTTTTGGGAGTTAACACTGAAGCATCTGAGTGTTGCCAATGTTGGTTAAAAGTCGATGTGATCAAGTACTAAGCCTGACCTCCAAATTAAGTAGGGAGTGTGGCTCTCTGGCCCAGTTTGGGGTCCAGGAAGTCAGGGTTGGTTTGCACCTGCGGAGATTATAGCAAGCAGAAATGGAAGAAAGCATCCCAGTCAAAGGGGAGCTTAGTCTCTCCATAGAGAGCGAAACCATGCTAACAACCTTTGTGTTTTTGAAGAGTACGCAGGAGAAGCCCTCCAGATTTGAAGGGATTAGCAGAAAGCCAGAAAAGATCCTCCTCTTAGATTTCTACCCTAGGACCCAGTGTAGCAATCCTTGTCCTGGAGACTGCCTTGGAATCCGTGACTTATAATTGTCTTTGCAATTCATGGTGGAAGGAGAAAGAGAAGAGGGACAGTAGTAATTGTGGATAGAAGCACTAATTGGTGTGGAGAAAGAAAAGCAGAGCTGACCAAGGGGAATAACTAATCTGAACATGTGGCATCTTTTTGGCAGGACATACAATAAAACTAGAACTGTCTGAGTACCTCCTTCATGTATCGCATGTAACTCTAGGGCAATAGATTGCGGAAACATGTGGACTTGAAACTGAATTAAACAGTGTTCATCAAAACAGAAAAATAAACTGGGAGCTAAAATCAGATACTAGGACCTTGATAACTTTATCGGCTGTGCCTTGCCACAGTTATGCTGTATAACAACCACAAACTCTCGTAGAATGCAAGAAGCATTTTTTGCTCACAGGACTGGGGTGGTCAGCCTTGTTCTGCTGATTTTTGCTGTTTATGGTCCTGTGTCTAGGTTTCAACTAGATGTGACCTGGAGCACCTGGACACCCTGGTTCTGTGCACTGTTTCTTCCTGCAATAGACCTGACATTTTCTGAGTGACGGTTGAGGCATGAGGGAGAGGACAAGCGCAACTGTGCGAGTGCCTTCTAAGCCTTTGCTTGTGTCCTGTTTCCCGTGATGAGTTTACAGACATGGTGGGAAGGCACTACAGAATTCATTCTCTTTAAACTGCTGTTGACTCAAGCTGCTGAGATGTTAGATTGTTTTTCCTGCAGCATAACTCGACATATCTGGAGTGATAAAAATCCTCAACTGTTTTCTCAGCATCATTTTTGTGTCCTAGCTAATATAAAAATTATACAAATAAGAAATATTTCTTGTCATATATTTTATAAGATTTTAAAACAGAAATTGTATACTTCTACCATAGGGAGCTTATATTAAGGAGTATTTCATAATTCTTTCTTATTCTTATATATGTGTAAGTATATTCTCTTGAGGTTTTAATACATAGATAGGTTATTTATAGTAAATGAAGTGGGTAGAAGTGTGTCTTGCACATATTCATTATATATACAATTATACAGAAAACTCAACATTAATAGTTCTGTATTTCATAAATCTAGCAGTTTAACTCAAAGTAGAATAAATATGAAAATCGAATGTATAGAAATTATTTGAGAGGTTTTAATAATCACTTAGTGAAAGATGTCTGTTGATCAAATCTGATATTATTATTAGACTGTCAATTCAGTCCACTTTGGATTTATTTATGCTTCACATGCATTTATCCTGGGTATTCAGCAGACAGGTTGAAATGCAGCCTTTATCTCTGACATCCAGTAAGATTCTCTACATGGCAGGTCCCTAGCTGATGGGGTAGTGCTGGGTTTTCCTAGGGGGAGTTTCTCATCGAGACTTAAGTCTTACTGAAGTAGAAACAAAAATTCAGAGAGCCTGCTGTGTCCTCAAGCAAAGAGGAGAAATCTCCACCTGTTGCCCATGATTTTGTTAAAAGCCTCCTTTCAGAATATTGACGATTTCTTTAGACATCATAAAAGGCATTTATATACAGAATGGGTCTCAGGTAATCATCAAATATTTAACCAAAGTTGGCATCTATTTAATAAAATACCTGCCATTTGATTATATCTGTTGCTACTCATGAAATAAAAATAATCATTTTATAGTTACACTGAGTTAGCACAGATTCTATCTTCACCCACTTCCTAAGTATTCTCTCAACATGACCGATTTATACTCTAGCCCAAATCCTCAAATTTCAAGTAGATCACTTGCTTTTCAAAGGCTTTTCTCTCTCTGTAATCAGCTTCTTATTTCAAGGTCTTATCTCTTCTTTTTCTCAGCTACCTGGCACCGTTACTTTTTTCAGAAATTTCTTGAGATCCGAGAGTGTTCCATCTAAAATAATCTTCTATTCAGCTAGTGTCTCTATTGACCGTAGGCTTCAGTGAGTGAATAGGTGCAGACAAAAGGATGGCAGCCCAAGAGGATGACAGAGAATGAACCGCACAGCGCTGATGAAAAGAGCTCACAAATGTGCATCACCCTGCGGCACATTCTCACCACAGCTAATTCCCCAACCACGCTGAATGCAACCAAGTAGGGCTTTGATTCGTTAAGTCATTGATCCCTCAGCAAACTAAGCTCTTCTAGGTCGGGACAGTCACCTTCAATAATTAAATTTTTGTTGTTGTTGTTGTTGTTTGTTTTGAGATGGAGTCTCACTCTGCCACCCAGGTTGCAATGCACTTCCATGATCTTAGCTCACTGCAACCTTTGTCTCTTGGGCTCAAGCCTCCTCTGTAGCTGGGACTACAGGAGAGTGCCACCATGCCCAGCTAATTTATTTTTATTTTTATTTTTAGGACAGCTGGGGTTTCACTGTGTTGGCCAGGCTGGTTTCTTAACTCCTGACCTCAAGCGATCTGTCCTCTTCAGTCTCCCAAAGTGCTGGGATTACAGGTGTGAGCCACCATGCCTGGCCAAATGATTAAATCTTCAGTACATATTGATATGTTAAAAACACCTACCCACCCACAGTGCCCCCCACACATATATTTTGAAGCCCAAAGTATAGATGATTTAGACTAAGACTAATGATAAGTAAAGTGGAGGTTCTGCAAAGTATCTGCCTCCCTCTGCTAGAGAAGAATGAAGCTGGATCAAAGAGGGAAACCATCTGGGGACTCGATTACATTTACACCCTGGTGCCCACTCGACTCATTTCATGCTCACCTTTATAATTTCTAACTTCATTACAGAACAGTTCTTATAGAACAGATACAAGTTAGAATGCTCTAGAAAATACTTTTACTTTGAAAGGAGGCCTCTGGATAATAGGATTGTTTATGTGGCAAGAATTTAAAGAGATGGCAATAAGAGGGAGGAAGGAGAGCTGGGCCACAGTATTTTTGGAGGCTTCTCTTTCTGTTCTTGTCCTTTAAATATTCCTTTCATCATCATGTCCCTTTTCTCTGCAATTCACAATATCCCTAAGGAATATTATTCGTCCCTTGTTTTCACTTAAATGTTGAAGATTTGTGAAGGTCTGGCCTACCTCTCTCTCCAGTGATTTAGACGTTTTATTCAGTTTGCCATGCTCCCCGAGCGAACTGAACTCTGCACACCCATAAATAATCTTTTTTTCACCTTCTCATCCACAATCTTTCCCTCTTTTTGCCATCCTCCTTGGATCCTCAGTTGACTCAGTCATCCTCCCAGGGCCCAAGAAACAGGCCATTCCTACAGCCACTGCATTTATGCTTCTGGGACTCCCTGCTTTCCCTTTGTTTCTCTGTGGACTCTTGACTTCTACCCTGAGTTAACCCAGCCTGACTAATGACCAGGCAATGATTCTGAAATGTGAACCTGACCATTTGTCCCAGTGCTTAAGATGATGATTGGTGTGCCAAAACCTGTTCTGCAGCTATTCATTTGATAGAATTGACATATGTAGTGACACTTTTAAAAAAGTTACTGGTTTTAAAATTATAACTAGATTAGATGTAACTATGTGTGTATGTGTGTGTGGGTACATATGATTTACATGCTATATAGAGAGAGTTAACTAATTATATAGAGAGAGTTAACTAATAGATAAATTATAACATATTTTCGTCTTGATAACAGCACTAGATAATATGGCATTAAGTAAAAGACAGAAAAATACCTATTGATATTAATTATGCTTCAATTATTATAATACATATTTATAAATTAGAATAAATGATTGACTCTATTTTTAAATTCTTTGAAGCTTTAGTTTTCCAAAAGTAAATCACCTGTTTAATGGGTCGAAGTGGACAGTTCTTACTTTAAACTTTGTTGATACTAGCTCCATTGCTTTCATAACACTTCAAATGAAATTAAGTATATCTTAGTTGGGTAAGAGAGAAAAAATTATGCATTTGAAAATTTAGTCCCTGGTTTCTTTCCAGCACTTCATGGAGAGAAAGTCGTAAGCTCGAGACAAAAAGGAAGTGTGTAATTTATGTTAGAATAATGCGTTGTTTGGGCCAGGTGCGGTGGCTCATGCCTATAATCCCAGAACTTTGGGAGACAGAGGCAGGTGGATCATGAGGTCAGGAGACTCAGACCATCCTGGCCAACATGGTGAAACCCCGTCTCTACTAAAAATACAAAAATTAGCTGGGTGTGGTGGCAGGTGCCTGTAGTCCCAGCTACTCAGGAGGCTGAGGCAGGAAAATCGCCTGAACCCAGGAGGCAGAGGTTGCAGTGAGCCAAGATCCTGTCACTGTACTCCCACCTGGGTGACAGAGCGAGACTCCATTTCAAAAATAAAAAATAAGAATAATGTGTTGCTTTAATATAAGAAATGCAGTTATTTATCTTAAGCATCAAGTAGATTTCATGGAGGGTTTGGCTGGGGAGTATTGTTTGAGAGCTTTTGAACTGTTTCTTAAACGGACTGCATCAGTTTCTCTTTCTCTGCAGCATTTACTCTGGGCTAAGCCACCTTTGTTCTTGATCTTCAGTGGCCCCCAGCTGGTGTCACTTTTACATTCTTGTCTCCCCAAACCCCATTATGCAATCTCTGCACACCAACCAGAGTGGTTTGTAACATTAAATCTGACTGTAACTCTCCTATTTTCTGCTGGCTTAGTATAAAAGCAAGGTCCTCCCTCTAGCTTCCCAGGTTCCAGGCATGTCAGCCTCCTTATTTTATAGGAACAGAGGAATCTCCTCCCAGACATAGGGTGTTAGATGTGCTTTGTTTGGGATTTTTTTCATAATTGATGCCTTCCCATCTGTCAGGCTTCAGTTTAAATTATCCCTGCTAAGCAAGGCCTTCCCTGACTGTTCACCTAAGTAACTGCCACTTTGTACCCCAAATTCATTCACCAAATCTTGAAGAACAGAGACTAAGAGTGTAGACTCTGGTCTCAAACTGCTGGGGATAAAACCCAGGCCACTACTTTAAAGTTGTCTTATGTCAAGAGATTCCTTAATCTTTCTGTCTCTCAGTTTTCTCATCTGAAAAGTGGGCATAATAATACTACTTACCTCCTAAGGCTGGGGTCTTGAATAGATTGGTATATGCCATGCCCTTGAGACAGTCCTGGCTCATAGAAATCCCTATTAGTGATTAATACAGTATGCTGTTACTGACTTATAAAATGCAAACGGGTGTTTAATATATTTTAATGCTTATCTTTTATTCCTACTTATGCAATAACAATGGATATCAGGACCATATCCGCCATAATTCCACTACTGTGTCTGTATCTAGGCCTGGCACATAAGAGAACTCAGCAAGTGTTTTACTGAAGAACTGTGAATTGAGATCAAACTTTTGTATGCTCGTAAGGCACAACTTTTTTGGGGCAATGGAATGGCAGCTTCTAATGGTTAGAATTAGGTGCAGTTTGCAAGATTTTCCAATAACCTCTATATAACAGGTGGAAGGGAGAACAATTCTGACACCAAAATTACCACGCCTGTGGGCATTGACATATTGATCCTGGCACTATTTTTAATCACTTACATACATAATGATATTAGTCCAGTTTGTTAGTCTTCAAAAACATTTCACATTCCCTATAATGGCTGAATTATTTAAACACTTAACATTTTATTATAAACATTTTAATACTTTTTCTGAATATCTATGATTTAAAATAGCATAAATAGTGTGATATTGCCCAGGTGTTTAAGGCAAGGGTCAACAACTCTTTCTTATATCACAGGCAAAAATTTTTCTTCAAGCCATCACAAAAGGTTTCATCCAACTATCCATGAGATCAGATAAAGCCCTTTTAGGCAGGGCTGATTTTCAGCTATTATGCAGCATATCAGTTGCATACCTGATTAGTTGTTCATACCTGTTGATACGTAACTACTGTCTGGGTTCCAGAGTGTCTGTGACCTCCCTTAGGATTTGCAGGTGCTCCTGAAGACCTCCAAAGAGGGGCAGAAGCTGGCTCTAAATACTGTGAATTTGCACAATGAGCGTTCATTTCTTACACTACATTATGCTAACAAGCCATTAATTTCACCCATGGAAACTCATTCTCATGCAAATTATTAAAAATGTCTGCTGTTGATTATGAAATTAGCCCAAACAGTTTAAGGTATCCCCCCTCTGGAGAAAGGGGCTTCTTATTGGGAAGGGAGTTGGCTAGTCCTGAAACAGGAGATTGTCATTAGGGCAGTTGACTAAATCTGCAGTGGGGCTTGAACTAGGGGGTCTGCAAACTATAGCCCAAGGCCAATTCCAATCTCCTGCCTATTTTTCTATGGCCTATGAGCTAACAATGATTTTTCACATTGTTTAGATAGTTGGAAAAAATTCAAAAGAAGAAAAATATTTTGTGACGTGAAAATTAGATGAAATTCAAACAGTGTCTATGAATAAAGTTTTATTGGAACACAGCACACTCATTCCTTTGTACATTATGTGTCACTGCTTTGGCACTATCATAGCAGTGCTAAATAGTTGGAGAAGAGATGAGGTCACTCGCAAATCCAAATGTATGTACTGTCTGGCCCCTTACAGAAAGAGTTTGCTGACCCTGGCTCAAATAATTGCATGGCAATATCACACTATACATGCTAATTATTTTAAAGTAAATTATAGATATTCATAAAAAGTCTATAAATATTTAAAATAAAAGTGACAAATGTTTAAATAATTCATCCATTACAGACAATGTGAACTACTGATTTGAAGACTGTCCAAGGAACTGGACAATAAACAGCGTGAGACTTTATATACAGTATCACAATTTTAATATGTAATATATGCGTATGTAATATTACATCTGTTTATGGTGAGATAAAAATGGGACAGATTAAGGAATTATGGATTTTGTTTTTATTTATTGTCTAGCAATTCTAAATAAGCCTGCTTCAGTGTTAAAATAATTAGACTACATAAGAACATTAAATTCATGCAAAGCTAAGTAAAAGGAAGTCTGCACAGTGTTCTTCATTAGGGAAGTAAATGTGAATGTGACATTGTTATGGAATAATATTCCATTTTTCTCAAGAGATGGAAAAGCATTATTATAATACATAAATAGGAAAGCATCTCTGAATACCTTGTTATTTACCCATTCCATTGTAACCAAAAAAACGTGAAGTGGTAGGGCACTCTGTCCCTACTTCTTAATGATTCTGTAGAGAATAATTCAACACTTGAGATTCAGTGGAAGAAGTAATAAACCAATTCACAAACCACAGAGCTGTGAAGACAAAGAAGATTTTCCCCTGTTGCTTGCCACCGAACAATAGATCAGGCAGATTATGATAGGGCATTAATTTCCTCTCAGGCCAGTTGCTAGATACTTGTCTTGAACAATAAGCAGTGTGACAAGACATGACAAAAATCAGGATTTTAATACCATAGTATATAAACCAATTTCCTACTTAGTGTGATACCTCTTCTTCCAATCTGTCTCTTCCTGACCTGACCTTTTTATTATTATAGCCTACTCTAGACCCTGATGGAAGCTAGTGGTTTTCTGTCTACTTTCTATTTACTTAACCTAATCTACATATCTCCATTTCTTCTGTTCTATAACCCAGAAAACATTCATTGAAAGACATACATTTGTAGGTAACATTGTTAAAAAAAATGACTTGCTATATACAGTATTCTTTTGGATGACTACTGTACCGTATGTATTTAAGATGACAGCATATAGGGGTTCTAAGTCTTGTTGTGTATTTTGTCTCCATTGGAATGAAAATCCTCAAAGCATATGTTCGTTTTTTTCTTTTCAGCATGTACTGATTGGGTGTGTACTGGTTGAAAAGAATACTTTTGATAATGTTTAACAGAGATAGAAGGAGAGCAGAGAGATATGCAGAAATAGAAGGTGTAATCCTTATATGAGTACCATGTATTTCCTGTTGGATGTACAGTCCACCATCAGTATTTGACAACTTCATGCTTGTGAGCTTGTGTATTTGCTAAAATGCATTTACAACCCCCAAATTAACACACAGTCATGTACATGCATGGACACACATGTTCCTAACTGAGGTCTCATAAGATAATACTCTGCTTTGTTATTTCAGCTCTCCTACTGCAAACAGATGTCCTTTTCATATTCTAGTTGGTATCACATTTTACTTTTCTTTTGTTTTTTTCATTTCCATGCTTTTTCTCAGTGATTTCATTGTTTAAAATAGCCCTCAATGGTAATGGTGATTTGTTATCTAGTGTTTCTAAGTGCAAGAAACCTGCAGCGTGCCTTATGGAGAAAATATATGTGTTCAATAAGCTTTGTTTGCTCATGAGTTACAGAGTTGTTGGCCATGAATTAAATGTTAATGAATCAACAATATATTAAAAAATAAGACATCTTTAAATAGAAACACCCATAAAACAAGGCTATACATTGATCAGTTGATGAAAACATTGTAACCAAAGTCTTACAGGAACATAATCCTTTATTTCTCCTAGGAGAAAGGTTCAGTATTTGCTTATTCAATGTTATCATTGATTTTAGAGAACAAAACTATCACACATAACAAGAATCAATTGTACTATGTTTAGGCTGCTTCTAAAGTTTAGGGGAAATTATTAAAATAATTATTGATGATAACACTAGTTCTCCCATTCTCCAAATATATATGGAGCATTTCTATATGATAGGCATACACCAGTGATCAAAAGACCCAAACAACCCTGTCCTCATTGAGCTTCTATTGCTTTGGATATTTGTTGATTCCTAAGTGCCTGTCCCAGGCATTTTATGTGTGCCATCTAATCCTTTCAACAATGCTATGAAGCAGGTGTTTTTAGCTCCCTTTTTTTTTTTTTTTTTTTTTGAGACACAGTCTTGTTCTGTCACCAGGCTGGAATGCAGTAGTGCCATCTCAGCTTACTGCAACTTCTGTCTCCCAGGTTCAAGTGAGTCTCCTGCCTCAGCCTCCTGAGTAGCTGGGATTACAGGTGAACACCACCATGCCCAGCTAATTTTTCTATTCTTAGTAGATAACGAGTTTCACCATGTCAGCCAGGATGCTTGATCTCTTGATCTGGTGATCCACCTGCATTGGCCTCCCAAACTGGAAAACTGTGACTCAAATAATTTAAATAACTTCCCTAAAATAAAATGCAGTGTCTTCCAAAACTGGGTTTCAAACCCAAGTTGACTTGAATCTAAAGCCTACGTTTCTGTCCCTTTGCTTTGCTATAAGAAAATGGCAGAAACTACGTGGCTTATGAATAACAGAAATTTATTTATCAGAGTTCTGGAGGCTGGGAAATGTTTGATCAAGGTCCTGGCATATTCAGTGTCTGATGAGACTCCACTTTCTGATTTGTAGATGGTGTCTTTTTGCTGTATCCTCATATGGTGGAAGTAGTGAGCATGCTTCCTTTCACCATAGGAGGAATTTTTAAATTACTCTAGTGTTTAACACTGGAGTAAGTTTTAAGATGTTCTTGGTTTTTGGACTCTGAATTTATATGTACAGTATGTGAAAATGGACAACCCAGATATATTTTAGGAATAAACTTGGAAGAAATATGGAAATTCTTACTAGAGTTTTGGGGAGATAAGAGGGGGTTTTTGTCACATACCCCAGTGAGACTTTCTAAATCTTTTAAAACCATTGACCAGGCTGGGCATGGTGGCTCCTGCCTGTAATTTCAGCCCATAAGGAGGCCAAGGCAGGCAGATCACTCGAGGTCTGGAGTTCAAGACCAGCCTGGCCAACATGGTGAAAACCCGTCTCTACTAAAAATATAAAAATTAGCCAGGCATGGTGGCAGGCACCTGTAATTACAGCTACTCAGGAGGCTGATGCAGGAGAATCACTTGAACCTGGGAGGTGGAGGTTGCAGTAAACCGAGATCATGCCACTGCACTCCAAGCTGGGCAACAGAGTGATACTCTGTTCCAAATAAATTAAAATGAAATAATGACCTAATTTTCCAAATTCCACCTAATGGCATTTATCGTCTCATCACATGCCCAACTGCCTCTTTTTTTTTTTTTTTTGCAGGGTTCTATTCCCAATGAGGGAGTCTCTGTTCTCACTTTCCTTTTTTTTTTTTTTTTTTGAAAGAAAGAGAACGAGAAAGTGGGAGAGAGAACAGGAGTCTTGCTCTATTGCCAAGGCTGAAATGCAATCTAAAAATAGGTATTAAAAACCTCTGTTATGCCGATAGTTGTGCTTAACAGCGGAGACAGGAAGGAATAAGGGAAGAAAATAACAAATAAACAACCAATATTTCGTTTAAGTCTGTAAAATGCTATGGAAATGCTGAAGAGTGATTTACTTCCAATTATGTGATCACTTTCAAAATAGGTGTAATGTGATACTGAGAAAAATGTATGTTCTGTGGACCTGGGGTGAAAAATTCTATAAATACTCACTGAGTTTACTTGCTCCAGGTCTGAGTTCAAATCATAGATGTCCCAGTTAATTTTCTATCTCATTCATCCATCAAATATTAACAATGTGGTGTCAAAGTCTCCTGCTATTATTGTGCGGAGTCCAAGTCTCTTTATAAGGCACTAAGAACTTGTCTTACGTATCTGGGTGTTCCTATATTGGGTGCATATATATTTATGATCATTGACTCCTGTTGTTACATAGATCCTTTTACCATTATGTAATGTCCTTCTTTGTTTCTTTTAGTCTCTGTTACTATTAAAGTCTATTTTGTCAGAGATGAAAGTTACAACTCCTGTGTTTTTTTTGTTTGTTTTTTGTTTTTTTCTCTCCATTTGATTGGTAAGTCTTCCACCAATCCTTTGTTTTGAGTCTTTGTGTGTCCTTGCTTATGAGATGGATCTGGATACAGCATACCAATGGGTTTTGACTTTCTATTCAATTTGCCTGTCTGTTTCTTTGATTGGGGCATTTAATCCATTAAAATTTAGGATTAATATTGATATTTATGAGTTTAATATAGTCGTTTAATGCAAACTGGCTATTTTGCTCATTAGTTGATATAGATTCTTCATTATGGAGATACTCTTTACCATTTGGTAAGTTTTTGGGATGACTGATACTGGCTGTTCCTTTCTGTGTATAGTGCTTCTTTCAAAAACTCTTGTAAAGCAGGCCTAGTGGTGATGAAATCTCTGAGTGCTTGCTTGTTTGTGAAAAATTTTATTTTTCCTTCATTTATGAAGTTTAATTTGGCTGGGTTTGAGATTCTGGGTTGAAAATTCTTTTCTTTGAGGATATTGAATATTGATTCACACTCTCTTCTAGTTTGTAGGGTTTCAGCTGAGATATCTGCTGTAAGTCTGATAGGCTTCCCTTTATGGGTAACCTGACCTTTCTCTCTAGCTGCCCTTAGATTTTTCTCCTTTATTTCAACCCTGGTGAATCTAGCAATTATGTGTCTTGGGGTTGCTCTACTTGAGGAATATCTTTGTGGTGTTCTCTGTATTACCTGAAGTTGAGTATTGTCCTGCCTTACTATATTAGGAAAGTTTTCATGATTAATTATCCTGAAGATTGTTTTCCAGCTTGGATTCATTCACTTCATGGCATTCAGGTACACCTGTGAGACATAAATTAGGTATTTTCACATAGTCCCATATTTCTTAGAGCCTTTGCTCATGTCTTTTTACTCTTTCTTTTCTAATCTTGTCTTCTCGTTTCATTTCATTAAGTTAGTCTTCCGCCTCTGATATCCTTTCTTCTGCTTGATCAATTCAACTGTTAAAACCTGTGCATACTTCACGGAGTTCTTGTATTGTATTCTTCAGTTCCATTAATTCACTTATATTCCTCTCTAGATTGTCTATTCTCATTAGGATTTTGTCAAACCTTTTTTCAAGGTTCTTAGTTTCTTTACATTGGGCTAGGACATGTTCTTTTAATGCACAGAAGTTTGTTATTATCCACCTTCTGAAGCCTAATTCTGTTTTTGGAACATACTCATTCTCCATCAGTCCTTGTTCTCTTGTTGATGAGGAACTGCGATCCCCTATAGAGGGAGAGGCTTTCTGATTTTGGGTATTCTCACCCTTTTTATGCTGGTTTCTTCCCATCATTGTAAATTTATCCACCTGTCGTCTTTGTAATTACCGACTTTCAAATTAGGTCTCTGAGTGGACTTCCAACTTGTTGATTCCCAGCACCAGAATCTGAGCAACCCACTGTGCTGGCTAAAACAGTGGTGATAAGATTTGTGGTGCTTTTCTGCCTGGGAATCTCCGGTCTGGCTTCCTTCTTGAGTCCCTTTTTCAATCAGCTGAATAGACGACTCTGCCTTCCTTGAGCTCCAAATGTTGACCAAAAGGGGAGCCAGTCCCGTTTAGTCTTTACCAAGAACCGCTGTGCCGTGCCAGCCACAAGAGTCATGCTGGCGACCCATGGGGCTCCTCCGCTGGGAATCTCCTGGTCCATGAGCAACAAAAATTCATCTAAAAGTATGGCATCCTCTAGTTCTCTGCACTTTGACTGGGAGCTACAATCCTGAGCTGCTAGTAATCAGCCATCTTGGATCTTTCTCCCCACCCAACTGCCTCTTGAAACATTCCACATCCTCAGGATTCTTTTCAGACCTGATGTTCCCTTGCCAAGATTTGTTTTGCTGCCGAACCAATAAAACAAATTCTAAGCGATGAAATGTCAACAAAGCCGAACACAGATGGCCGCCTGTCTTACTATGCATCTGGCCAGTTGCATTTTCACAAGCTATAGTTTATCAATAGTTTTCCAGTTTGATTTTCATATTTTTATGATGAATTGAGAATCATTCTTTTATTTTTTACATGTTTTGTTGGAAATTTTTGAAAGAAGGTAAAATGGACAAAATAAAAACCTCTAATAGTTACATGCTCAGAATTAACCAGGATTAAAATTCACAAAATACGTCATGCTTTCAAAGTATTAAGTGTTCACCTGCTGCAAAATAGTGTTTTGATGACTGTATTGTCTTTCAGAAAAATAGATTTATTGTGTTTCTTAGATATTAGGAAAACTTCTTTTAAAACCAAAGTTTCAGTCATATAGTTTTTGTTGATTAGCTGTGTAGCCTTGAAATTTTATAGAACTAGTTAAATAAAAATGTTAACATAGAATATAAAAATGGCACTGTGCACACTAAAAAATATATTTACATAATTCAGAGCCAAAACATTTCTTAGTTTTTCTTTATTTTGATACAAGGTCTCACTTTGATTTAGGCTGAAGTGCAGTGGTGTACTCATAGCTTACTGCAACCTCTAAGTCCTGAGTCTCCAGTGGTCCTTCCACCTCAGACTGCCACATAGCTGGAACTACATGTGCACAACATCACATCCAACTAACTTGTTTTTGTAGAGAGGGGACCACTGTGTTGCCTGGGCTGGTCTTAAACTCCTGAGCTGAAGTAGTCTTCCCACCTCAGCCTCCCAAAATACAGAGATTATAGGTGTGAGCCACCCCAATTTACCTCTTGTATTTATTATATATTCAACGTTTCTTTTAAAATACATATATTTTGTATCTAAACTGTGTAGATGAAACTATTTTTTCAAAGAATTGATGCTTAGTTTGAGTACTTGTATATTGGGGGAAACAGTAATTTTCAAAACACTCTAGAGTCTACTTTGCATGCTCTATCAGCTAGACATATCATTTCTTTTAATATATTTGCAATATTCACATTTTTTGTTCTTATCTTGAGGAGACTCACTGTTAGATGGACTATAAAAACAAACACAAAACAATGCAACTTTTATTATCATTACATTTGTTAACTAAAATTGCACTTTTTATTTTCAACATGTTTTCAGGTTAATATGCTGTGATCCTTCTGCATGGGATTATTAATTTCATATTATGCCCAAAGTGCATATATCAGTATTTTATATAATAGTTATAAGTAGTCAAGTTTTTTGTTTTATAAAAGAGTATATTGCTGAAAGTATAGATTTCTTAAGTGAGAGCGTCTAATAGCTTAGGTGAATGGAAGGGGCTACAGAACCTGATACGCTTTTCATTTTGCTTCATGTCTCTGTGTTACTATAAAATTAAGCAGCATTTGAGGACTATGCCGTTTTCAGCAGCATGCTTTCTTGTTTGTAACATTGTTTGACAGATTTCCTTTGTTTTTATTTTTAGTTGTACATTTAAGCTGATATGTTGCCGTTTAAATGTTTGTCAACAGTTACATGATTTTGAATTCCTGCAGCAGTTGGATGATACATTGGATTCTATTCTCTTCCAACCCATTCCTCATGCTGATTGTATTTCCCCATCACAGTGCACTTTTCTTTGACTTTGTCACTTTCATTTAAGTCGTTTTACAATTGAGGCAATTTGAAAATCTCACAACTTGGGATGGTAATCTTTTAAATTTATACCCAGGTTATTATTTTTGAGAGAACAGGATAGATTTCAGTTGAGGTTTGACTGCTGGTCTATATTCATCACAGTTTTGTGTAGGAAGGAAGAAGAATGGCAATTCATTCATGTTGCTCATTTACTATCCTAGACTCGAGGCCACGGGTGGCAAAGCTGCTGTAACAAAATAGCTTTTACTGTGTCACAGTGCGTGCTACTGAAAGTACATGATAGGATCGGCAGTCTCACTAAGTTGAAGGAAATCAATTTCTTTACTTCAGCTTTCAAGGTAGTTCAATGTAATTAATTGATCCCTTATTTTATTTTTTTTTAATGAAGATAGACTCTTACCACTTTTGCTCTCAAGTGTCAAAATACCACCGTAATAAAGTACAGAGGCGCTGTGGTGAATGAAAGACCTATTAGAAAATTTTTGCAGTACTGTGATTACTAGCTTCATGGAACTATGAGATAGTATATGCAGAAAAGAGTAAGTCACAATATTCTCTGTGGTGGCATTCACAAAGTGATTTATTTACTAAGAAGTGACGTTAAGATATGGGTATGGAGTATGATTCTGTTTTTAGGTGTTAATTGTTTAGATGGCAGAAAAATTAATCTATATTTTAGAATCATAATAAAGTAAAATATTATTTAATTTGAGGGCAACACAACTAATTCACAAATATATGTGGAGAGAAGAGAGATTTTAATTATCTTTTGCCATCATAGAACAGTTCATCATTTTTAAAACTCTACCACATTATTTATTGTGTAACAAATCTTTACAATAAACATTGTCATTCCTATTTTTGCAGATTAAGCAACCAGATCCCAGAAGTAAAAAAAAAAAGATCAAAACAAAAAAAGACTGTTTGAGACTTCATAATTAGTAGATGCAAAGGGTACAGTAGATGCACTGCGTACGGGTACAGTGCTGGTTAGTTATTGATTGTTGTTACAGCTGGCCTGTGCTCCATATCACAGATAGTACTGCTACTGGAGAATTAGAACCTGACAAAAATGCAATAGAATGACACAGCACTGCAGAGAATAGACAGTACCAGTAGTAACGTTGGTGTCAATACTGTTCTTTTCCAGTCATCTTGGTGTCTCTTGGCAGCACCTCTTATTCTGTGGCCCTCGCTGTGTCATTCATCAAAAGGGCACCTCCGTCTGTGATCAGTGAATGCAGAATGGAATTCTTCCCGCTTTGGTTGTTTCCTCTCACTGCCAAGTGCTGCTCCATTATCTCATCTGTTGTCTCCCTCTTGCTGCCTTGCTTCAGCTTGTTGTGCTGCTGGCGTTTTAACAGGGATGCTCTCTGTGTCATAAGCAGCTGTGCGTTCTGTACAAGCCTCAGGGTCTTTCTCCTGGGTGGTGGGTTTCTGAATTATAGAACTGAGACTTCCACTCGTTACTTGATATTCTGGGCTTCCATTTCCTTATTTGGAAAATGGAGATACTTAAATCCAAACAGCACAGGGTTATTTTTGAAACAGATTTAGATAACCCATGCAAGAATTTTTGAAAATTGTAAAATGAAAGAATCTTAGCAAAATAGTCCAGCTGAAAGTGCTGAGAATTCCAACATGATGTCAGTGGAAGGCATATGCTTATTTGCCATCACTATTTTTAGGATCATACAGAGTATAACTAGTGCACTATGGAACGGATACTTTTTTGGGGTCTTCTCAAAGTCATTCTTAATTGAGCCATTCCTGCATGCTGAGCAACACACAGAGCACTGGGACACTGAGATGAATCCCTGAGCTTTTTCTTCCAGAGTTCAGATGGGGAATTGGGGGACTGCTGTGCCATAATAGAGGTTTCAGATGTCCTGTGGGGGAACATGAAGCTCTTGAGCCAGCTTGGAAGATTGAGTTGAAACTTCCCAGTAACGTTAATAACTAATAATAGCCAGTGGCAGTCACTTTTCCACTTCACTCACAGTAAAAGCCAATACCCTTCAAGTGGCCCCCAAACTACCATGACCTTCTCCACCACTTTTCGATTTCATTGTCACTGGCCCAGGTACAATTTGGTTCCAGACATTGATCTTTCTGTTCTCCAGACTCACCAGGCACATTTCCCATCTCAGGGTCTTTGCCTTACAATTGTCTCTGCCTGGAATATTTCTTTCTCAGGTTTCTGTGTGGCTCACCTTCTCACCTCTTGCAAACCTTTGGTCCAATGCCACTTTCCCATTATTATCTTCCCTACCCACCCTACTGAAAATGGCACTCCTGGCCAGCTTTAGTTTCTTCATGGGAGTTTTTACTTCCGACACACTATCTGTTACACTTGTCAGTGTCCGTCTCCATTGGAACATGTGCTCCATGAGAGCTAAGACTTTTTCCCTCTTGTGAAGTATAGTGCATTTTTAGCTATGGAAAGAAGGCCCATAGATATTACCTGTGTGTGAGCCAAGCACTGTATGGAAAACTTTGCAGGAATGACCTCATTCACCTGATGATCCTCACACCTAAGCCATGAGTCGGGTCCAGCTGCCTCCTGCAGTTTCAACAGGTATAGCAGCTTGCCCAGGCCTCAGTGACTACGTGGGAGCAGCAGGTTTTGAATGTGGGTAGACTGCTGCTGGATCCCACATGTTGAATCCATAACCTAGAGTCTGGGTAGGAAAGAGAACATGGTGTATCTGGGACCCTGGAAATAGCTTCTTATGGTTGTTGTGATGACTGTGGGAGGCAGTGCAAGGCATTGAGTCCAGTGAGGTGGGCAGGAGACCAATGATCATGGCCCCTTCTTGCCTTTGCAATGCAGTTGGGTTCACATGAGAGTCATTGAAGAATATTAAAGGTCAGGGATGAGGTTGTATGACATGATCAGTCCTGTGTAGTAGCAAGATCACTCTGGCAATCGCATGAAGAATAAATTGGAGAGAGTCAATATGTTTGGGAAGCCAGTTTGGAGGTTCTTGGAGTGGTCCAGGCAAAAACTTGACAAAGAACTTAACCAGGTAAATTATAGTGAAAACAGGGAGAGAGGGTGAGTTTAAAAGACTTTGGGAAGGCAAACTAGACTGAATCATAGCACATGTAGATATAAAGGGCACGTGAGATAGAGTTCTTGAAGACACATCACTGGGAGGGATAAATGAAAAGTATCATTTTGTTACCTTCTTAACTATATTTTGTATTTTTGCCTATATTTTAAAAACATAGGTAATATATAACTGTATAGTATATGTAGTATATATGTTTATAGTATAACATAGTATATTATAGATGCATATAGTATATACATATTTATACTATATGTGTATTATATATATACTTCTATATAAGAATATGTTTAATATGATATTAAATATATATGCATTACTTCCATTAATAAAGTATATTGTTAAATATTGTAACGTGCTCACATTTGGAAATTTATTACATTTCTCCCTCCACTATTTACCATCAAGAGCTATACTTTGATGTGGAGCCGGAAGTAGTGACTAATGAAAACCCCTTTTTGGAGCTCACACATAATTCTGGGAGAGGTCTTTAAATGTGGCAAATATAAAAAACAAATATAAGTTATCCATTAGAAATAGTATTATCCTTATTATTATATAATTTAATAGCAAATCCCTCCCCTAAAAAATTCACTCCTGTGCCAGGCATGGTGGCTCACGCCTGTAATCCCAGGACTTTGTGAGGCCAAGGTGGGCGGATCATGAGGTCAGGAGATCGAGACCATCCTGGCCAACATGGTGAAATTCTGTCTCTACTAAAAACACAAAACAATTAGCTGAGCGTGGTGGCACATGCTTGTAGTCCCAGCTACTCAGGAGGCTGAGGCAGGAGAATTGCTTGAACCCAGGAGGCAGAGATGGCAGTGGCAGTGAGCCGAGATTGCACCACTGCACTACAGCCTGTGCAACAGTGCGAGACTCACTCTCAAAAAAAAAAAAAAAAAATTACTCCCACAAAAGATTGATTGCCTTCCTAGTGGGGCTGGACAAGATGACTAAAAATGAAGGTCAGTCATGGCCAATAGCAAATGAAGTGGCCTGGGATAGGCAGGGCTCTCGTAATGCCTCTCAGAATTATCCATGGCTTCTTATTATATACTTGATGTTTTGAACTGTAGGAGAATTTTTCAATGTGCACTGCTTCACGTGAGTTTTTCCATATACATATATATATATATATATATATATATATATATATATTCTTTTTTTAAATTCTGGGACATAGTCTCACTTTGTCACTAAGGCTGGTGTGCAGTGGCACAATCTTGGCTCACTGCAACTTCCACTTCCTGAGTTCAAGCAGTCCTCTAGCCTTAGCCTCCTGAATAGCTGGGAAACCAGACACATACCACCATACCCGGCTAATTTTTGAAGATTTTGTAGAGAAAGGGTTTCGCCATGTTGCCCAGGTTGGTCTCGAATTCCTGAGCTCAAAGCTGTTCATTTGCCTGCCTTGGCCTTCCAAACAGCTGGGATTACTGGTGAGAGCTGCCGTGCCAGGCCTTCTGTAAATCTTTATGCTTATTTTATAACAGATTTGAATGCTAAGGGGGCTTCTTTTTAGGGAATGTGAAGATTAAGGATAAACAACTCTGGTCTTCATTTTCTCATCTCTAGACTAGCAAAATAACTCTCATATAGGTTTATTGTGAAGGAATTACCTGAGATATTCTTTGTAGAGATGAATAATATTGCAAGTATGTATCAAATCGCAATTCATAGTAGCAGGATTGGGTTAGCATCTGAATGATTCTTGTATGATTTGTTGATGGAATTTAACTTAAAAAATATTTTCAGTGGATATATGCAAAGTGTACTGACTTTAGAGTTTCTATATTAAGAGATTAAAAGGTTGAGTTTAATAATATAATCCTTTTGTTTGGAAAAGTAAGCCATAGTTAGAAGAATTTGTTTTATGAAGGAATTCTTATGTCTCGAACCCTAAATCTGCCATTATGATCCTAGTTCTCATACAATCAGATATTACCTGGCACTCAAATAACCAGAAAGCTCGATTAATTATGAATTTCTTGTAAGAAATCCATGAGAGGTGAGATTGTGAACTGCCTGTACGTTAATATGATGGCCACCACTTCACTTTTGTTTTTAAAGAAATTGAACCACTTTTGACTGAATATGTGTTCACCTTTGTCTCCAAGACACCCTTAGCTCTTATGCCCAGCACCTTCACACACACACTTCATCTGCTGCCCCTGATTTAAATTTGTGACTATAGGTATGGACAAAGGAAAATGTCTTAGGGTCAGCATAGTATTAGTATTTCCGTATACTGTTTTCTGTTTGTTTTTTTTAAATTATTTTTATCATAATCTGCTTTCTAAAATAATAGTGCACTTATACTAAACCCTGAGGAATTGATGATACTAGACTATTTCAGCTGTGTAGTTACCTACTAAGGGAAAAGGCAAGCAAGCCATTCTGCTTGCTAGACATCAGAAAGAAAGAAAAGAATTATAGCTATTTATCAACCACTGAAAAAAGCAAAAGCCTTAAGAGTGTGGATTGGGTATTACCTTGAGGTTCTGAGGGTAGCATTTATCCTCCAGATATAGCTGAACAAGAAAGCAAAAATCAGACATGAATGCAGCCATGGGATATTGGGATCTGTTGACTTTGCTACTGCTCTGTGTTCAGTATTTCAGCAACACTGGCAAACACAACACAGTTCCTCTTCCCCCACCCACCCCAAGAAATTGAACAGGAAATTGATTTCTAAGGAAACCACCATATTCAGGTTTCCACTCCTGGGGAACATTCTGGCTGGTCTTCAGCCTACCTATGACACAATCAGGAACTGGTCACAACAACATGGCCATTTTGTTGGGTTGCGCTATGAGTAAGATGAAGGTTATAAGCTGTTAAGCATCAGTCTAATGATTCCACGACAATGATTATTATATTAACAGGTAGAGGGAAGAAGGATTGGACCATTCTCTTTGTTCCTACTGGTTTGACTATTTATAGGGGAAGTATTTCTTTTTTTTTTTTAGATGAGTCTTGCCCTGTTTCTCAGGCTGGAGTGCAATGGTATGATCTTGGCTCACTGCAACCTCCGCCTCACAGGTACAAGTGATTTTCCTGCCACAGCCTCCCAAGTAGCTGGGACTACAGGTATCTGCCACCATACCAAGCTAATTTTTTGTATCTTTAGTAGAGACAGGGTTACACCATGTTGGCCAGGCTGGTCTTGGAACTCCTGACCTTGTGATCTGCCCACCTTGGCCTCCCAAAGTGTGCTGGGATTACAGGCATGAGCCACTGCACCCGGCCTATGGTGGGAGGTATTCTAATGAAGGAAGTTCAAAAAGTTTCAGAAATAGAGAAAATCTTCTGTTTTAAAGCAGTTAAAGGAGCTGATTTGCATAAAATCCTCAAGAAGTTCAGCTGAGATGACTTACTATAGTGGTTGACCAAGCACAGCAATCACCCGGTCGCCTAACACAGTACTATAGGAAAAAAAACACTACAGTATTTTTCTTATATTCTGCAACATCAGCCCTCTTTGTAGCCTACTTCATGCTTTAGCGTGCTGATTCTAATAAGCCTAGCATTTCATGCCTTTTATTGTCTTTATGCAGTTTTTTAGTAGGAGTTCTCCTTGAGTCGTCATTTTGTCCTTCTCTTCAGAGGTTCCATGCAGCAAACTGAACTACGAAAAAGTTATTAGTTACTCCTCCTGATTTCTTTTGTCAGTAATAACAAATGTAACTGTGGCTTTGAAAGGCACCTTGACAGTTCATTTTGTAAGGGATCTTTCTAGGGAAAAGAAAAAACAAAACAAACATACTTCTGTCTGTCTATGAATTCCCCTTTTGGCATCAAATACAAACTCCAGGATGGCAACTTTTCTCTGACATGAGTGACATAAAAGCATGCTACTCCCTGGGGGCAGGTTCTTCCCTAGTGAGCCTGGCACAGGTCAGTGTGAAACAAGCAAGCAAACAAAACACCAAAAGCTATGCTGGTTCTTTATCCTAGAGGTGACAGAGCTGGAGAGGTTCCCCCTGTTTTTGTAGCCGCTGTATATTTATATTAATTCCCTCATTTGGTTTCAATACAGGGTATTTAATGGGTCACAGGGACTGAAGCAACTACCAGCAATTCAAAAAAATAAAACTCTCTTAAGTATGATTAGAGATATTATTACGTAGAATTAAATCCTTGAATGTTTAATGATTGCAAATTCATTCCTGTACTTTAGTATAGGTTATAGTGCTTATTTTTATTTTTTTGTGGAAGTAAGAAGCCAAAATTGAGAGTTTGTACATTCTGTAATTTTATATAAAGTTTCATAGGTGATCACTTTTTGGTAGGAACTTAATTGCTTGTGGAATGCTGTTGATCACATTTTTAAAGGCCATTAAGATTATTACTTCATACAATGCCTTTTATTTGTACATCATTGTTTGCTTATGTTCTTCAAGGAAAAGCAGGCTCTGTACATACATACCTACTGCAACTTCAAACTCTCATTCTTCAAGGAAAAGCAGGCTACGTACTTACCTATATGCAGCTTCAAACTCATTCACACCCACGTTAGGAGTTAAGGTGGAAATCACAGTACATGTACTGACTGTGCCATGACCAACTTGCTGACTGGATCTATGAATTAATATATTTGATCTTATTGAAAGAAATAGAGTGTTTAGAGAAGGAAATATGCATTTGAAATAAAGAAAAGTATATTGAATGTTCTACCCTAACTTAAAATGATCAGATTTTTCAATAAAATAGTATCCTTTACAATATACCTCATTAAATATTTGCATTATTTCTCTTCTATTAAAAATACTGTATAAAAACCTAAAAGTAGCTATCTTTCTAGATTAAAAGTGAATCGGCATCCACTTTTAATAGTAGCTATCTTTCTAGATTAAAAGTGGATTGGCATCATAGTGGTATGTTATTACATCGGTACCCTTTTTATTCTCTTCCCTGAAGTCATGCAATCCTAGAACTTTTACTGTCATAACATGTTAGGCCTATTGAGAGCTTAGAGTTGATTTCCTCAAAACCCTTCATGTTACAGTGAGGAAATGAAACATGGGCAGTGCTCCAGGACTCAAGGCTCTGACCCAGAGTCTGTCAGTCATCATAATGGAAAGATGTGTTCATGCTGTCTACAGCTTTATATGTTGTTTCTCCATGGGGTGTCAACAGAGATTTCTTGTTTATGTGATTCCAAGTGGCTTTTTGAAGGAGAGAGATTAGAAACTCACTTTCCAGAGTGTATTTTTCATTCACTTGAAAGTTTAAGAAGAGATGCATTAGTTTTCTCTTTGAGTACTTTATAAAGAGCAGTTCAGTAGAAAATAAAAGAAGAATATGGATTATTGGCAAAGTACCATGTAAGTGCAGACAATCTTCAACAGTTACAGGGTCGCTAGCTTAGGTTGTGCTATGGATTCTTAAAAATGATTCATTTGTATTTTGGAAAAAAATTATTGTCTATATGGATTATGATTATTCTATTAATGGCTTTATTATAGGCTGTGAATTGAGGTTTAAATATGTGACTTAGGGTAAATGTTTGGAGTAATGAAACCTATTTATTTTCCACTGCTGTTTGATAAATAGTCTTTGCATTGCTCAGAATACTTAAAATTCTTTCAGTGAAATTTTTATAACCTCATTGGCATTTACATTCTGACATGGAAGCTTAATATTCAATTTAATACACTGCTTTTGAAAGAATATTTAAATGTCTTATGTCTCTATTACACGTCTGTGGATTTCTAAGTGAAGGTTAAAATACGTTAGAAACTAGTTAGATAGATAAACCCCAGAAGTGCATGATAAATTAGTGGAGCAACTGACCCATCAGAAAATACAGAACGGATTACAAATCGATGCAGCCTTGACTGGCAAAGAAGTGGTGTGGAAAATGTGATGTAAATTGTGTTGTGGGGCCATGTATTCTGTTCCAACAAATTTAGTAATTATTTAATTATGTTTTCTGCACATTAATTTGTAAATTCCTCTACCATTACCTCCTCCTTCATAGCTGCATATTTCTGGAGTATTTTCAGTCATAGGATTTTAGGGTTTTGTTGTTGCTGTTTCTTGTCCTATCTAGGCAGCAAACTACACGCCAATGTGTGAAGCTCTTGGTTTGGCCATGTGTTGCATTTCCATCATGGAGCAAGGACCCATGTATGACCTGCCCGTCACACAGTTCCGGGGACATTTTTGGTGCTTAGCGATTTTCTGTACTGCCATTAAGAACATTAGCTGTGTCTCCTTTCCTCTGTTCACCTTCCATGTATCATGAAATGTGTTGCTTTATGTAGCTCCAAATTTATTGCATCTTTATAAATACAGCAAAAAAACGGTTAAGAAAGAAATTAACGGAGGAACCTTTTTTCTCTAAATTTACACAAAGAAATATCCTTCCAGTATACATATGATACAATTCTTTTATTTAGAATACATTTGCTGACCAAAGTAGACATTTGCACATTTTTATGAGTCTATCTGGATGTTGGGATAATGTGCAAATGATTCTGAATAGGTTGTGTTTGGAACGCCTGTGGAATATTGGCGGGTAAGCTGCAAGGGCAGTTTTCAGCGCCTCGGCTTTCTCTGTCGTCTTGCTTCCATCTGTTGGTTTCTAAAAAATATTGTCTCCAGCCCAGTAGAAGTGCCCAGGGCTTCAGGCACAGAGAATAACTTTCATATAAAGATGTGAGAGTCCAGTAAGAGCATATGAAACTGTGATACGTTAAACCAGTGTGCAGCCTATGCCTGTCTTCTTTGTAGAAATCGGAGATAATTCAAATGCTCTATGACTCTGCATGGTGTCTCAATGGCAGGAAGTTACAGATAGGCCATTTGCTGCTCCCAGTTACCTGGGGAAAAACAAGCAGGCACTTACCTGCGCAGAAGGCCAGCATGCTGTTCCAGTCACCTCATGTGTAGACAGCTTGTCTGTTTCTTACTCTATTGTGATAATTACTTCAAATGGTGACCACAGGAATGCTACTGAGAAAAATTAACCCTTTCCTGATAGGTCAGATTTTCAAAGCAGGTAATTAGTAAACTTGCAGGTAGCTGGCAAGTGCAGCCTTTCTAACAGGTGTAAACCGATTTGTTTTAGGAAGTACACATAAAATTACTCCATGTATCTACATGGCATGGTCAGTGGGAATTACATTGTGATAAAAACTGTAATTAAGATTATTGTGCAGTTATAAAAATTGTTGGCTTATACAAATAAATTAATCTTATTACGCTTTCTATTGCATTCATTAACTTCCCTGTTGGGAATGGAACAATTTTTTTTTCTCCTCAAGAGCAGGATTTCTTAGAGACTTCAGCATGTGAACAATAGAAGCCATGTGGAATAAACAGTAAGATCAGGGTTGCTGAGGAAGACTAACGAAGAAAGAGAAAGAGAACCTGAAAAGTTAGGGCACAGGGCACATGTCAGTGCAGACACAAGCTTTCGACTTAGTGTTCTTTTCAATGCTTGTATTACGTTCAGAAGACTTGAATCTGCATCCCTTAGATTCGACTGAGTACTTCTGGAGTGTCAGCTGCGGACACGGTTCAGTTCTCATTTATCTCTGTCTCTCTTCTGAACTGTTGAACACTCCATTGTTCTCAAAATAATTTTTTCTTAGATAAAAACTGTTATTCTCCTTTGGCTTTCCTCTTACCCTCTGACTGTTCTTTTGTTTCCTTAGCCAGTTTATGCTTCCCTACCCAACTGTGGGTCTAATTCCTCCAGGCTCAGCTGGAGATCTTTGCATCTCATTCTGTCTGTCCTGATTGAGATCACTCACGGGCCATCATAAACATCTCTAAATTGACATCCGCAGCCCAGCCTCTCCCTCTCATTCTCTAGATCCCCACCCTCCTGTTTCACAGACATCTTAAGCTCGGCATTTCCAGAACTGAACATGCGGTTTTCTCTCCACTAGCATTCCTATTGTGAGTGAGTGGTATAGCTGTGTTTACCTAACAGCCAAAACCGCAGGAGTCATTCTTCAAACCTTTCCCTTTCCTTGGTCCCTTGGCTGGTGATGAGCAAGCCTGTTGGCTTGTTCTCCATGACGCATCTTAACTCTGTCCATCCTGTCCTTTTCTGCAGCCTGCCTGCCACTCTGTGTCATTACTTCTGTCCTGACTTCCTGGGTTATTTCTTTTATCAGCCTACATACATCTATTCACTCTCCTCCTCCTATTCATTTTCCTGATAGGAACAATATTTTGGTTGTTTTAAGTGCGTGTTACGCACACATTTTAATATAATTACTCAGCTGAAAACCTTTCTAGGTCCTCATGCTGTTTTAAGACAGAATTTCTCAACTTCAACATTCTTCCCATTCAGGCCAACATGATTCCGTTTGTTGTAGGGGGATGTCCTGAGCATGGTAGGATGTCTAGCAGCTGCCCTGGTCTCTTTCCACTAAATATGTCAGTAACACCCCCTCCCCACTCCTACCACCACAGCTGTGGCAATGTGATAACCAAAATGTCTCCATTCAGTGCCAAATGTGGAGGTGTGCGGTGGGGGGCTAAATCATCATGTGTGGAAACCGCTGCTCTAGGGATAAAGAGCCAAATCCTTAGCATTAGCCTAATTCTGTATTCCTGCATTATCTAAGCACTGCCTCAGAGGTTGGTGATGTCCACCTGCTGTTCTCACTTTTCCCTGCTCTGGCCGTCTCCCTGTTTCTCAGTATCCTATGGTCTTTACACCTCAGAGTTTTTCCTTAGAATGTCCTATTTTCCTGGAGCATTCTCTCTCACTCCTGCCACCCACATTCCCTAGTTAATTCCTGAGTTTCCTTCATGTTACACTTCCAAAGTCCCTTTCTCGAGAAACATAATCTCTAGTCTCCCAGAATAAGTTATGTACTTGAATGATATTCTTGTGTAATTCCAGTGATTGTGCTTTAGAACATTCATCACAATGACCACAACAACAGATGACTGTGTTGCTAGTCATTTGGTTTGTGTCTCTCTCACCACAATGCTGCCTCCATGAGGTCAGGGAGCTGGCTGTTGTCATTCCTCAGTTTTATGAGTGCCCACCACAGGACACGTTACGAACATCATTAGCAGCCACTAGTGGGGTTGTACTCTGTGGTCGAATTCAACAAACCATTATGCTGTTGGTTGGCATGTTTAATTAGGTAGTATGTGAGAGACTTGAGCATACTTGGGTTCAGAAAGTAAAGAGGCACATGAGTGCTGGGAAAGACAGGGACCACCAAATTAGCCACTTGATTGCAACCAATGAAGCAATGATCCAAAGACTAACCCTAAAACTTTGAGTTTTGGTGAAAGTCACTAACTCCTGAGGGAGTGAGAAGCAGCCTGGCTGACAATTCCTAGACTTCATTACATACCGTGTGTCAGAGATACCTGCCAATAATATGGTCCAGCATAATGAGCCTAAAGATGGTATAAAACTGAGACTTCAATTAATTACAGTATTTTAATTCTGATAGGGATAGAAGCACCAGTTTTAATCCCCATGTTTCTGGTGTGATAGGGTTTAGCACACAGCCTGGCCTATACTAGGTACTCAGTAAATATCCTCTGAATGGATTGAGTACATAATATGTCTGTAGTAGAGTTACGGGCTTTTGCAGCCCCTTTCATTAGGTAACTAGTCATTCTGTGTGATTCTATTGGGATTGTTAATTTCAGTTTTCCAGGCTACGGACATGACTCATGACTGGCCCATCTAGGATCTTATCTCCCTGATCACACTGATTGGTTCCTGGATGAGCATCATTTCCCCCATGAAAATGAAAGGGATGCTGAAAAACAGTCAGAGTCCCCCATGAAAATGAAAGGGATGCTGAAAAACAGAATCTTTTCCCTCCTCTGAGATATCAACCTTTTAGAGTAATGTAATTCCATAACCATTGGTGTCCATCTCAGCACCATGTAGAATGAGTATACCCATCAATATGATCAAGCAGAGGCAAGTAAAGAAATGGAAGTAAGAGGTGTGGAGTGGGTGGCAAAACACCATGCATACACCTGCCCTTTGTTCCTGGAGCCAATGAGCCAAAAGCTCCAGTACTCTGGATTTTTTATGTATACAGGGCAGAACATTTTACTTTTTTCCTTAAACTTATCCGTATCTTGCCATACTCTTAATACAGTACTTTAAAATAAGGTTTGCTACTCTTTACTAATGGAATATTAACCTCAATTTTGTTTGTGATACTGCATAGTTTGCAGTATTTTAGCTAGATTAATTTGTGTGGGATGGACATAGCAGCTCATGTTAAGCTCAGTTCCCTGCTCATATCAATGATCAATAGTGCTAGAGGGCTTTGTCCTAATAACATTTAATTTCCTATTGAAGGTTGATGATTGTCAGAGCATTAGTTAATCCTCCTTACTTCAATGCACACCCATCAAAGACTCTACCACCAGCATTGTGGCCGCTTGCACTATCCAGGTGATGGATTTCTGGTTGGGGAGTTTTATTTTAGCTCTTGACTCAGCAGATCTAGAGCTCTAGCTAATTTTATTAATGTAAAATACCAGTCAGGAGTTCTGAAGTTACTACTTCAGAAAACCTAGTCCCCTCCTGACAGATACCAGATTTGTTAAGGTGCAGCCATTTGAATAATAAATAAGAACACATTTCTGTCAGAGTAGGAGGTAACTTTAGTTGACAGGAAGTGGATTGATCTGTTACATTAGTTTTCTAAGATACCTATCTAGATTGTTTTCCAGATAGTAAAGGGAATCCTCGTGCGTTCCTGTATTGTCAGTGCCAAGTAATATTTAACTGCCTATTGTCAGAGTTCTGCTGACACATGTACCCATCCATGGTCTGTGGTAGAGAGTATTTTTCCTGCTATCAGGAAGGAATGCTCTCTCCCTCTTTTTAGTTCACTGCCTGTTTATGGGATGTTAACCAGAATAATATTTTTGGTGGAGCAGAAAATAAGGCCAAAAATACATTTCCAATATGAGTGGGACTTCTGCAGGGTTCTGCTTGATGCTACCTGAATCAGATTCATGTCACCTTTGCCACCAATCTGGACCAGTTGTTAGATGCATTGGTAATGATATTGGACAAGCACAATGAAATCTAGGTGTTTTATGTGGAAACTACACACAACTGTGATCAAAATAGAACTTACTTGTAATGTTTCCTTTCACAATTTTGAATGACTTAAAACAAGACTCAAATACATGGGCTTTCATTATGTACCTTTTTTAACTTAAGGGTTTCATAACCATGGGTTCGCATTTTCTAAGCACATTATTATCTATCAGAGTTTTAAGTATTTTCGCTCAAAGCCAGTTCCTCTTCTTCACATTAGTCTTCATATTAATTCATTTATAAGAAATGACAATCACTGTAGTAGTCTATCTGGTATCATCTTACTGGAAAGCCAGTCAGATCTATTGAAAGAAACCTTCAGACAAGTTGAATTTAACATAGTTTATCTGAGCAAAGAATAGCGTAAATTGGGCAGCTCTCAGAACCAGGAGAGATTCAGGAAGCTCTACTCAGCAAAGTGGGCAGATAGTATTTCTAGACCAGAAAAGGACAGGAGGTATAGAAACAGCCTGATTGGTTACAGCTCAGTGTTTGCCCTATTTGGGTATGATGTGATGAGGCATTTGCCTTATAAGGACATGGTCTTATCAGTTGGAAACTTGTGATTGGCTGAAGTTTGACTACTGTGATTGGCTGAGACATAGTTACTTATTGCAACAATAGACTCTTAAGTCAGTTTGCTCTTGGTTGACACACTAGATTAGGTTGCAGTTAACTCCGTACAGCAGTAGCAAATTTGAGTTTGTTTAACAGAATCAAAAAGTAAGCATACAATCAATTAAGCAAGCCAGTTCAGAAAGGAAGGATTGGTTTACAATGGAAGAAACTAATTGAGGACCAAGTTTAATTTTGAGAAATGTTTGGTAAACTTAAATATAACTTAATGGTAATATATTAATTTACACAAAAGAGAAACGGGTTTGACATTAATGGAAGTTAAACATTTCATAAGAAATGTTCTAAGTTTGAGATTTGGAGGTCAAGAAGAATGGCAATATAAAATACAACTTATCTGCACCAAAGAGGAGTGGCTCAAGTTGAGTTGAAAACTCTGTGAAGGAATGATAACATATGTCACAAACCAATTATAGGATTATAAGATTTGTTTCAGGTATTGGAAAAATAGCTCTGAAGAATGTACATCTTTTTCATTTTAAGTTTTTACAAAAATATTGTCAGCATTCAAGTACTACTTGGACAGTTTAGTATGCTAAGTGCTGTTCTTAAACTTCAGAGATGTATGTCACTCATAAATGCTCATCTCTTTTTTGAGATTATCTTCATTATATTAATTCACTGAATTTCAGCCCACTGGCCTCTTTCTTAACCCCTGACCCCATAAATTGGGTGCTAAAAGCCCGGGATTGACAATACTAAAGATAGGTATAATGTGGAAATTACTGCCATGACTCTTAAGAATTTCTCACCTTTTATTTTTTAGTATTTGGGACAGAGTTGAGGGTGACACAGAAAGGGTGACAATATGAAGCTGTGATGTGGACTTTGGTACCTAATCTAAGAATGCCTGTCCATTTGGAAGGAAAGCTGTTCTGGAAAGCTGTTCTATAAAGCTGTCTTTACAGCTAAAAGGCAGTAGAGGTAAAGTTAGGAAAATAGTATATAAGAAATTGAAAATAAACAGTTTTTTAACATTTATATTTAGTTAACTTATGAGCATTTCATTGGCAAAAACATGTTTTGATTGTTGCTACATTCAAATCTCTTCTGGTGCTACATTCAAATCTCTTCTGGGTCCCCTGTGATTTTAAGGACTGGCGAATGCAAAATATAGGGACAAAAGACCAAAATATAAAAAGAGTTAAAAATTGGAGGGGGGTCGGGTTACACAGAGGTGGTAAGAGAAGATGGGATTCTGTGAGGAATAAGAACTGCCCCTCCCTGGTTTCTCTGAGGGCTCTGGTCACCTTCCCTCCCTCCCAGTGCACTTGCTGACAAATGGCATTCATCCCTACTTTGATTCAGAATGACTGAACTTGCCAGGCAAACACAGGTTCAATGGAGATCAGTCTCCATGGGAAGAGCCAGTGGCTGTTGGAAAACTGGGTATCACAGTTAAAACAGGGACTGGGCTGGTCCTGTAGAAAGTGAGTTTCTGTTCTGCTATACATTAGTTTACGTGATTGGTTTGTTTCCCATTTCAAGTATGATTATTCCATATCAAATGCCTTTTTTTCTACTTTTTTGAGTAAATCCTTATATTTTCTTCAGTTCTATGCCTTTCAGAATACTTTTATTGGCGATCTTAGTTTGAATAAATATTTTAGGTACCTCAAAAATTCTGCCTTCCTTTAGAGACTGTTGAGGGGAATGCAACCTGCAATAACTCCATTGGAAAGAGTATAGCAATATCTGACAAAACTATATATGCCCGAGGAGGGCAGATCACAGGGTCAGGAGATCGAGACCAGCATAGCCAACATGGTGAAACCCCATCTCTACTAAAACAGATAGAAAAATTAGCCAGGAATGGTAGCATATGCCTGTAATCCCAACTACTTGGGAGGCTGAGGCAGGAGAATTGTGTGAACCTGGGAGGAGGAGGTTGCAGATCACACCACTGCCCTCCAGCTTGGGCGACAGAGTAAGACTCCATCTCAAACAAACAAAAAAACAAACAAAAATACTACATATGCATTTACCTTTTGACTCAGCAATCCCACTTCTAATGATGTACCTCTAACGCTACAAAACTCCATGTCCATGAGTTTATCTATATATGTTGTTATATGTTTCTTCAAACCCATGGAATGCACAATACCAAGAGTGAACCCTAAGGTAAACTGTGGACTTTAAATGATTATGTTGAGTCAATGTAGGCTCCTCAGTTGGAACAAATGTACCACTTTGGTAGGGGATGTTGATAATGGAGGAGGTTCTGCATGTGGGGGAGTAGGAAGTATAGGGGAATCTTTGTACCTTCCTTTTAGCTTTGATGTGAACCTAAAACTACTCTAAAATTAGTAAGTTAAGGAATAAAATATATGCATATGTGAAAAAAATCTGTCTTCATTAAATTGCTTAGGAAGGCCATAATGGAACTTGGCATATGTTTTATCGGATATGCTGTCTTTTAACCTTGCTATAATTTTGAAAGTCAGTGGATTATTTCCTTAGGAGGAAAAGCTGTAAATATGGTTTCACTTTAAAATCTACTGGTGTACCTTGTGTTTGGAATTCAAAAGACATTCAAAGAATCAACACTTAGAGTAACAACATTGTAGAGTTGTTTGGGAATCAAAAACTTGCTGCATTTGCTTCTTGTAGTTTAAGCAGAACTTTTTCTAATAATAACTTAATCTGTTTCCCAAACCTCTGTGAATAAATTGGGCTTTATTTTTTAAAATGAGGTTTAATATACCCAGGTCTTGCCAATCTAGTCATAAATATGATATAGAGGACATGCAGAAATCAAAACCGTCACCCCTCAGCCAACACTCGGACACTTCACTCTCTTTCTGTGGCTCTGATTTAAGACTCATATGCTGATCAGTCATAGAGCCTCAAACATTTAGATATGCTTTTTGTCAGTTTTATATTTATTTTTCTCTTTTATCTGAAATTACTAATGTCTTGCCTAAATTCTCTCTTCACTTTTCATGTAAAAATTAGCTAACTTTCTAATATGGGATAAATAATTCAGCCAGGTAATGCCGATTGAAATCTATGGTGCTTTGGGCTTGAGGCCATTGCACAAACTTACAAAACAGTAAAACGCAGCCTTCAGAATAAGATTATCAAGTATGAGCAAAAGATTAGACTGAATTTCTGAATGTAAAGCAACAGTATTACAAATTAATTTTAACTCATCAAATTCAAAACTTGTGCATAATAATTTACTGCAATTTTAAATAAGTCTTTGTTCAACCTTTAAAGCAGTTTTCCCAAAAAATGAAAAAAACTGCAAAAGCCACAAACATGAGTTTATAACATAGTGGCGTTTATATCTGGATTTTTATCCATATAATGATAGCTATGCCTATAAATTAATTGAGAGAGAACTATTTAGAGACAGAACTATAGGAAGTGAATATCTACAATAATTACTTTCTGTACTCTCTACTACTCCCTGCTTGGGTGGGAAAATGCTATTTATCTTATATAAAAAGACTGTAAGTTCCAGAACTTCTGAAAAATTCAGGAGCGATGGGTCCCCAAAATAGAGACCCTGCATTTTCTGATTATAAAACCCGTGAGTATTGAAGTGATAAACTAGAATAATTAGAAGAAATTCGGCCTTATTTGTACAAGTTTGTGGACTTTACGTTAGTTTCATAGAAACCAGATTCTCTCAATTTGAAGTGTAGAAGAATTTATTCATTTTACATTAAAAAGAGTAGTTGAAAATCTTAAGTGGTTTCCTTCCCTTGTACATTACAGAAACGGGCCAAGAAAGAGAACAATTCCAGTGATGAGGCACGCTTAGTTCCATTTTATGATCACATTACAGCACACTTTTATTTTTATCCAAATGTACTCCTTCAACTTAATCTGTGGAAAACTTGGTTTTAAATTTTGAAGTGACAATTGAAACAATGCTGTCTATGAAAACTCTTTAAAACGTCTCTGAAGAGTGCAATAATCTTTCAAGGGAAAATATTTCTTTTATCTTTGTTTCATTCTTAATGTATTTATTTCATTTTGGACTTTTAAGGTGTTTGGTTTCCCCTTTGGGTTGATACAAGTCTGCTGACTTGCAATGTTTCTTCTTCCTGGAAGACACAGCCCTAGACCGGGGGGTGCATAGCTTAGATAATTTAATGAGCATCCAATTTCAGCCTCTAATTGCCTCTTTCTCCAGGTGCTTTTTGCAGTGCACAGACTTTGCAGTTATACCACAGGCTATGACTTTATTTCAGGTTGCAATTTGTGTACATGCCCTTATTCCCCTAAAACTTAGGTTTGGGGCTTAAGTGTCACCCTTCTTGGCTGTCATTCTCTAAGACACATTGAGCTTGGTTAAAAAATTCAATAATATGGTCACTGCATGCAAGTCTAGTGAAAAGCTTAGATCTCTGGAAATTGTATTTCTTTGCTTATAATATATATGATTCCTGACTAAGAAAAATGATGCCTTTTGTTTTCCCCTACATATTTCTGCTGTCATCTTTTAAGCATAACACTGTATTGCGAAGCAGGAGGATAACCCTTGTGGTCCACTTGGAAGGAGAGAGCAAATGTGTTTAAGCAATGTGAGTCAGGAAAGTTAGGATCTTCATTGCCTCTTTCTCCTCTCACTCAGCTGGCCCCGGAATACACATCTCACTTTGCTCTCTGTTTTACATCAGTATTATGATAGAAAGAAAAAGAGCAAGTTGATATTTTCTATCGAATATACAAGCCATTATGTAAATCTGTCATTCCAGAATATAAAAACTACCCGAGAAGTAGCCATGCTTGAAGATGATATTCCATATAGCATTGAACTGTAAAACCAAATTACTACTTCTGAAATGAGAGAAAACCCTCCTGTCACTTAGTCTATTTTCTCCTCAAGTGAAATCCCTAAAGACAGTAACATTGTGGTTGTGGAAATGTCATAAGAATTATACATGGGCTCAAGCATTCTGTTTTCATGAACTAACCTGCTGTATGGTAGAACTAGATGTTATTCAGAACCACTTCTGTAAACTAGCACCACAACTCTGTAATGTAGATATCACTATCTGCATTCTTTCAGTGAAGCAGCAGGGTGGAATGACTCGCTCACTGTCTCATAGCTGGTTAAGTGGTGGAGCTGAGAGTCACAGGCAAGGTTCCCAGCTAGCCCACACACTACGCAATTTCGCTATTAAGCTCTGAACGGAGAGGCACTATGCACCAATAGCAAATATTAACCCAGTTATTTGTAAACTCAAGCCTGACTTTATTTATTTATAGGAAATCTGGATGGGAAATTGAATTTCAATTCACTCTAGTGCTCAGCCTCAAAAGAAGGCTAGCAATTTGAGTAATGGAAACCCTGTGACACCAAATATTAAAATTTCATGACTTTTCATCCTGAGGAGGCATTCCTTTCACTAGGATTCTTTCTTCAAAGCAGTGATTTCACAATGCAATTAATTTGCTTTCATTTTACAATTATATATTTAATCCAACAATAAAGAATGACTTTATACTTTATTCCCTGAACAAGACCTGTTGGAGCACTTCATTCTGTGGAGAATGGAAGACTAAATTATCAGTTCTAGCTTTCCCTGGGAAGTATCCATGGAGAAAATAGTGAAGGAAATGAAATGGAGCTCATAATTGGGGTGAAAAGGATCTCAATCCTTGGGAGGCTGAGGCGGGTGGATCACGAGGTCAAGAGATTGAGACCATCCTGGTCAACATGGTGAAACCCCATCTCTACTAAAAACACAAAAAATTAGCTGGGCACGGTGGTGTGTGCCTGTAATCCCAGCTACTCAGGAGGCTGAGGCAGGAGAATTGCCTGAACCCAGGAGGCGGAGGTTGCAGTGAGCCAAGATCGCGCCATTGCACACCAGCCTGGGTAACAAGAGCGAAACTCCGCCTCAAAAAAAAAAAAAAAAGAAAAAGAAAAGGATCTCAACCCAAAGGCCATGTGACACTTAGGAAATAAGCAAATGTTTTTTCTATAATAAATGATTTGGTACTTTCATGAGTTTCTGGTATAAAATTTAAAGTGTATGTGTGTGTGTATATATATATAGATACACATATATGTGTGTGTGTGTGTATGTACAAATTTCCAAACTAAACTTTTTATATTAAGTTCTCTGTAGCTTAGAGATACGTTGGCAACTAATGGAATTTGAAGAAGGAATAGCATCTAGTCTTGAGAAGGTTTCAGCCTTCTTGGCTTGCTAAGAGATGCTACTTGGGAGTGTATATGTGTATATATGTGTACATACACACACACACACACACACACACACACATACACACACACACACACGGGCTCTATCTCAAAAAAAATAATATATATACTTTTTGAGGTAGAGTCTTGCTGTTGCCAGAAGGCTGGAGTGCAGTGACACCATCTCGGCTCACTGCAACCTCTCACTCCCTGGTTCAAGAGGTTCTCCTACCTTAGCCTCCTGAGTAGCTGGGATTACAAGCACACACCATCTCCAGCTAATTTTTGTATTTTTAGTAGAGATGGGGGTTTCACCATGTTGACCAGGATGGTCTGGATCTCCTGGCCTTGCAATCTGCCCACCTCAGCCTCCCAAAGTGCTGGGATTACAGGCGTGAACCAGCATGCCCAGCCTGTATTTTAATTTTTAAAGGTCAACTTAATACAGTCAGCCCTGAAAACTCTTAATGTTTGTCAAGGTATGAAACAGAAGTGAAGTTTTAAAAAATGTTCTATTGATAATAATATAGTATATATATATAAGTATTTGATAAATATGATATTTTGAATTAAATTATCAAGGTTAGCAACCAATGTATATTTTTATGAAATAAAATTTCATTTTCATTAGCAACTTTAACTGAGACATTCAGGTCTGAACAAATTTCCAAACTAAACTTTTTATATTAAGTTCTCTGTAGCTTAGAGATATGTTGGCAACTAATGGAATTTGAAGAAGGAATAGCATCTAGTCTTGAGAAGGTTTCAGCCTTCTTGGCTTGCTAAGAGATGCTACTTGGGAGTGTTTCCAATCAAATCCCTTTTACTATCATTAAAATTAATTTCACAAACTAATATAATTTAGAAGCATAATAAGTTACTTAATGCTATTAGCTGTGAATACAATGATAAAGAATATCTTTAAATATTATTATAATACATATCAAACACTTTAATGTACTTATTTTCTTATTCTCTCTAGGTCAAATTATTACTCCATTCTGGAATATTTTAATTATAATAATCTTTGATTTATGCAGTCTTTGTATTGGAAAAGATTTTAAGGTTTTTATAAGTTTAAGTTTGGCTTTATTAGTCTCTTGTTTCTAAATACTGCATTAGAATAGAGTATTTGGGGATGGTAATTAAGAAAACATTGATTGTATTAATTGAAACCACAGCACTTTATACACACACGCATGTAGTTTAGTTCATGCTGTTAGGAAGACATCACGTTTTAATGGTTTTCCTCGTTGTTGTTTTTCTTCCAGGAATGTCTCTGTTCTACTCATTAAGCACTTTAGAAGTTATATAACTCAATTTTCCACTGTCCTTATTGACAGACTGTAGATATTAAAACGCTGATTGCAGATAGGAATGGAAAAATCAAGTTCATGATTGAATATCTTCTCTTTAGTGGGAAAATTTGATTGTCTTTTTAATATAGATCAATCTGAAGACAAGTGGAGAACATTAGGGTGATCTAATTTTTATCAGTCTTATATTTCAAATCAATTATGCAGACACATTTTTTATGATGTCATGGCCACTTTACAGAAAGTACAAATGTATGGCAGGCCATCTGCAGTGACTCCGTGGGTGCTGTGTTGGAGTCTTGCATTTCCTTAGACCCCAACTAGAGGCATTTCTTAAAACAAAAATCTTAAAAATAGCTGAGAATCATTTGGAGCCTGCCTCACTTGTCATTCTCACAACTCACAGCTTAATAACATCCTGGTCTTGACATAATGCTCTGGTGTGTGCCCAGTGGGTACAGACTGGAAATATTTTGTCTCCTTAATTTTTTTACTTGCAGCTTTCATGTAGACCAGCAATCTCCAACTTTTTCGATACTGTCAACCAGTTTTGTGGAAGATAGTTTTTCAGTGGATGGGGTTTTGGGATGGGGAGGGAGGGGGATGTTTGGGGGATGAAACTGTCCCATCTCATAAAGAGTGCAGAACCTAGATCTCTTGCATGCGCAGCTCACAATAGAGTTTATGCTCCTATGAGAATCCTGGTAGTTAATACTGAGTGTTAACTTGGTTGGATTGAAGGATGTAAAGTATTGATCCTGGGTGTGTCTATGAGGGTATTGCCAAAGGAGATTAACATTGAGTCAGTGGGCTGGGAAAGCAGACCCACCCTCAATCTGGGTGGATACCATCTAATCAGCTGCCAACATAGCTAGAATATAAAGCAGGGAGAAAATCGTAAAAAGCCTAGACTGGCTTAGCCTCCTAGCTTCTATCTTTCTCCAGTGCTGGATACTTTCTGCCCTCAAATATCGGACTCCAAGTTCTTCATCTTTGGGATTCAGACTGGCTTCCTTGCTCCTCAGCTTGCAGACAACCTATTGTGGGATCTTATAATCATGTGAGTTAATACTACTTAATAAACTAAGACATTTTTAAGGTTATTATTTCAACTTGCAACACATGCCCACATGTACACACATACAAACTAGACTAATCTTTTAAATATGTGAATTTTTTTAAGGATACCAAAATCTCAATAAATGAAACACTGACAATGTCACTATCTTCTCTTTCTCAGTTGTTTTTCCTCCCAAATTCTATTTCATCCTAATTTCTTTCCTTGTGTAACTTACTCATTGACTACGTGTATACAGAATCCTCTGATTGCTTCTGGGAAGTGAGCCTACTCCAGAGGCTGTAGACCCATATATTTAGGCATCTATTGGTCATTTCCATCAGGGCATCTTCTCTTTCAAGGTTTGATATCTTACCAGCCTCATACTCAAATTGATATCCTTAATGTAGTTATTCCCAGAGTCAGATATTGTTCCCACATCCCTTCTGTCCAATGAGCATTCTCTTTCTCCTTAAATCAGGCAGGCTCCACACTTTTGATTGCACTTTAACTTATACTTTTCTCATACCATACTCATCCAATAGTAGACCTTCATAAAGTAACTTATTCCCATTCTTTCATTAAATTTCTCCTGCCTCCATCCTTGTTCATGGCCTTGTGATCTCAGGTAGCATCTTCTTAATTAGAGCTTCTACACAGGCAGACCTCATTCCATTACAATTACCTGATAAATTCACCCAGATTAAAATTTATTCAAGCAGAAGCTGTTGATCTCATCCCATCAGCTCAAATTTCTTTAAAGTTTCTCCATTGCTAATCTGGTAAAGACTCTTTACTGACAGCTAAAGAAGTTCAAAATCTGATTCCATCCTGTCTTCTCACTACTTCAGGATAAGTATCCAATATTCTAGCCTATTAAGTGTTTATAATTCTCCTAAAAGTATTATATACTATTACTACTACAGGAAGAATCCTTCTTAACATGTATTTGCCTGAAATTCTGCTTCTGGCCATAAAGACGTTACTGGCAGCTGATGGATGCTAATGACATAAACAATTATAAAACTGGACAAATATATGAAGCAACTGTTTTCGGACTTTGGACAACTGATGCAGGGCTTGGTTATTGAGGGAAAGGAAGCAAATGAGATAAGACTCATGTTTGTCCCAACTCTGTCTACAAGTAATTTCCCAACACTGACACAGGAGGGAAAGCCAAATTGCACAAAGTTGGTGTCTTGGTGAGATAAGGGGCTGAGATCAGTTTGGTGCTGCTGAAGAAATTGGAATGTGAACATCAGAGGCTATCAGAGAAGGTGAGGAATGTAAAGTCTGCGTGGTTGTTTTCTCAGGTCCTTTGCCGAGGGCTGCATGTTCATGCACAGGATGAGATTGCCAAGATTTCAGATAAAACAGCTCCTGTGGAACTATCAGAGGTCATGTAATAAAGGGAAATTTTGGATTTCTGGTTTATTAACCAGAGTGAAGGAACCTTGCTGATCAACTTGAACATTCAACTGAGATCCCCCCAATAGCCACAGTTTGGAAGTAAGAACCACAGTGATATAGTTTGGCTGTCCCCACCCAAATCTCTTGGAGGGCAAAACCTGGTAGGAGGTGATTAGATCATGGGTTTGGTTTCCCTCCTGCTGTTCTTGTGATAGTGAGTGAGTTCTCACATGATCTGGTTGTCTGATAAGTGTGGGGCTTTTCCGTTATTATGGACTTCTCTCTCATACCTGCCACCATGTAAAACATGCCTTTGCTTCTGTCTCACCTTCTCCATTATCATAAGTTTCCTGAAGGCTCCCCAGCAATGCAGAACTGTGAGTCAACTTTCCTTTATAAATTACTCAGTCTTGGGTATGTCTTTATAGCTGTGTGAGAATGAACTAATATGCACAGCCTAGAGCAAAAGTGATCTCCCATTACTACAGAGTAAAACAGAACACACTGACTATGACAAAACATAAACCAAAGCCTGAAGGAATCACAGTGCTCCACCTGCAGCTCAACTATTGGCTAGATAAAATGGCAACACGCCTCAGAGGTAACAATATAACACACACTCCCTGCAGTGAATCATCAGCAGATAAAAAATGTATAAAAATAGTAGACTGAATTCAATGTTATTAATAATTACATTAAATGTAAATGGGCTAAACATTCTATTTAAAGGGTACAAGTCACCATATTGGGTAAAAAACAAAACTCAACTGTCTAAAAAAGTTGCATTTGAAATACAAGTTCACAGATGTTTTGAAAGAAAAGTGAAAGAATTATTTTATGCAAACAATGATCATGTAAAAGCAAATATCAGATAATCACCATTATTGTTGATTAATTTTTGTCAAAGTAAACATAGGAAAAACAAAAATTAATGTGATTTAGATCTTGATGTAGAAACAGAAATACATAATAATCCTAATGTATGTTCATGTAATAATAGAATTTCAAAACATATACAGCAAGCACTGATAGAATTAAAGGTTGAAATAGAAAATACAGCCATGCTTTGGAAATTTCAGCATCCATCTCTCAGTAACTGGTATAACAAGTAAATAAAAATCATAAAAGGTCTGAAGAACCAGTATGGCTTTGGTTTAAGTATAGATAATAAACAGCCCTATCTTTATAGGTAACTGATTTTTTTTTTTTTTAGAAAGGCAGCAAGATGATATGTTGAGGACAGAAAAATCTTCACAAAACTAAACAGTGTAGTTCCCTTGTAGTAAGGCTGAATTCAAGAGTAAGAGTTGAAATTTTGACCTTCAGGGTCAAAATTATAGAATTGGGCAGCTACCATTTCAGAAAGTCAATGAGAAGAAACAAACATTAAGTAAAGAAAAAAGCATTAAAACACCAGGCCCTAATGCAGGAAACAGTGGCCCTTATCATAGTTGCATTTGGGCTTAATGTATCACATGCTGGATGGTATGGAGTGACCACTGCATCCGTGTAGGGAGGGTCTATTGAGCAGGCATCAGGAGTCCTTGTTCCATGTTCCCTTGCTCTAGTTCTGGATGTAAAGCCATGTACCAGTTGTGTGTCCTTGCATCAATGTGCATGCAAACGCTTGAAAGCTATAATGCACCAGACAAATAAGAGAACGATGCCTTGAAGTCTACAGTCTAGACATGAACTTATTCTTTTATAGGAGTTAAGGATTCATTCTAACTGCATATACTATATTAAGAATATAGTCTTACTAGTATATGCCCTTGGTATCTGAGGAGGATTGGTTCCAGGACCCCCCCAGCAGATACCCAGATTCACAGATGCTCAAGTTTCTTGTACAAAATGATGTGGTATTGCATGTAACCTATGCATATCCTCTTATATACTTCAGATCATCTCTATAATACTTATAATACCTAATACAATGTAAATGCTGTGAAAATAGTTGTTATAGTGTATTGTTTTTACTTGTATTCTTTGTGTTGTTTTATTTTTTTAATTTCTTTCTAAATAATGTTGATCTGCCATTGGTGGAATCTGTGGATGAGGAACCAATAGATAAAGGGTCAACTTTATTTGGAAGTAAATAACCATTAAAGCACAATCAAGTGAAACGAATTTTTTAAACTTTTTATTAAATTATCAAATAATTGCCAAATGTGATCTTGTTATAAGCTGTTTTATGATAATATTTAATTCATAATTGATCTCTCAATTCCTTGCAGTAATCCTTTGTAAACTAAGGAAAAATGTGATTTGTGTTACTAGACGAAACTGTGATTTAAAATTTCAAGGCCTGTACATATTTTTGAAACTCATTTTAGCAGCCAATAATGCTGATTGTCAGGAAATGTCTTCATATAGCGCAGTGTAAATTTTTAATTCACTAATTTGTTGCTTCCTCCCCTCAGCAATCAGCTGTCGCTTATGGAAAGCTTACAAGCTGAGTGCATGAAGCCAGGGGGCTTAAGTGACTTCAAGACATCGACTCTAATGTTTTTATGGCTTTGACAAAGATGAGAGATGTCAGTTTTTTTCAGTTTAGTGAGTTTCCACGGAATACAACAATACAAATAACACAGGAAGCCAGGAAATAAGAGCTTTCCCATAATGGATTCTGTTTATTCCTTGATTGTCAGTAATATGACTTGACTGCTTCTGATCTGCTGTGGAACAACAGATAGATTCAGAATGCTGCCACCGAGCTAACTGCAACATCTCTGATATGTATTAGGGACAGTAATACCGATTTATTTCTTCATCCTGCTCTTGCTTCTCACCTTCTGGCAGTTGCATTTTTCCTTGTCTGCAAAAAGTTACTTGGACTAGGTTGATGTAATGAAGACAGTGGATCATGTGTCGATATGAACATGCACAAATGCATACAAGATTATTTTCAAGACTTTTTTATTCTCACTTGGATAAAAAGATGTAATAATGAAAGTTTCACAATCTTTATAAAGCTTAAAAGAGGAAGCTTACTATAATTTGAATGTAGGTATTCAGGAAATACTTGTGAAACTAATAGATTAAAATATGAATTTAGCAATTTTTGAAAAATAAAAATTTGGTTTAGTAATAAAATAAACAGTGTTCTTCTGGATGATGATTTTGAGGAAATGATTTTTAACCACTTTAAATATAATTATAACCACCTATATAAGGTTAGAAGCACCTTAGGTTTTTATATTATTTAAAATAAGAAGCATTAAGTTTAAGATTTTTTCTTTTTCTCCTTTTTATAATGTCAGCTTTTAGATTCAGGGGGTACATGTGAAAGCTTGTTACATGGGTAGATTGAGTGATACTGAGCTTTGGGGCTCAGTTTAAAAGTATTTGAATATTATGCACAAGAGGTTTATCAAAATGATTTTTTAAAATTATTTTGATTGATTTACCAGTTGAAGTTATTTAAAACCCACTTGTTAAAATATTAATCTGAAAAAATTGCAATTTGTATTGTCAGTCTTTAGTGTGATTGTCACTAATTGTTTGACTAATGGTTGGAATTACTAGCACTATTTAAATCTTTGCCAACTCATAAAACCTGAGGCACTTTGAATTTAATACCTATGGTTATTTTATCTACTGCTAAGAGAGAAAGGAAGAAAGGAAGGAGAGAGAAAGAAGAGGGAGGGATCAGAGAGAGAGAGAGAGAGAGAGAGAGAGAGAGAGAGAGCCGAATACAAGTATGTTAGCATGCAAAGTAGGCCACAGTGCCTTTTTGTTACTTCATATTTTTATGTTATACCTATTGGAAAAGCTGGTTTAGACTCATCTAGATATAAATTTTTATCATGTATGATTATATTATGGTTGCACATTCTTGGAAAATGAAAATACAAGTTCAACAAGGTGACTTAAGAATTCCCAAAAAATATTCCACAGTCTTTCTCTTCTGATTCACGTTTGATGCTGAGCCATCAGTGTCTTAGTTTTCCCCACACTGCCACCCTCAGCGACATAAAAAGTGGTGAGGGTGCTGGGCATTTTTGAGAAATGTTTCACGATTGCCTTCTGTGCTTGACTTACAAGCTGTTGATACACATTCTTCAGGCTTTGTTTTCTTGGTCTCTTCAGGATATGTTACTGGAATGTTTTCAGACAACAGCCATAACTGATATGCCTAACTCAAAGCTCTTCAAGAGTTTGTTGAATGATACACAGAGGCCAAGTTCTCACCTGCGTTGGGCTTGAAAACTACCATGGCCACCATCTGGCTGTAAGAAGACACTACCTGTCCTCTTTATTGTGATTTCAGAAACCTTAAAATAGGAAGAAGTGAGCATCTCAGAATTGTTGGGATGGACTGTTTTATCATTAACTTCTTGTTGCCAGTGTTACTGAGCTGGCATAGTGACAAGGTTGTTAGTCGTACATCATTTGTAGCTCTACTTTAACACTCATCTGCGATAAGAGGTGGGGTGAAGGCTTTCCTGTCAATGAGTTTCTACTGTTCATGGATCAGTAGAAACAAGAGTTATCTCTTGAGATCGATGGCTGGTGGGGTCGTTGGTGGTAACAGTGCAGTGCGTGTTTGGGATAGCCTGTGACACGACTGAGAGAGAGTCTGTAAAACAAAGAACCTTTACCTAATACTCTAAGGGCAAAAATGAGGTCATTTAGTGACTCTGGTTCATATTTTTATTTTTTTTTTCTAGGAATGTTCAGCAAGGGTATAGAAGCAGGGATGGTATAGGGTTGTGCTGAGCAAAGGTAGAGGTTTCATGAAGCGAGCTTAGACTGCTCTTATTTTCTAGAGTGTTTTACGAGACCATTGCAAAGGGTAGCATTGCACATGAAATTAAAGAGGAGAGATGTAAAACCACTTATTGATTGTGTTTCTAGGTAATGTATATATGAGTTACCACTGAAAAAGCATGCACAAAGATATTAAAAGTCCAGATTCTTCTCGCTTGAAACGTAGGCCTTTTTTGACTGTAATTTATAGTCGCATGCCAATTTATGGTTCACTTTTTATGTAACCATGTCTGAATTCTAAAAGCCTGAAACAGATTTGGAAAGGAATTATTCAGAGCTACTTTAAAACTAAAATGATTTATTTATTAATATATTTTTAACTGAATCAAAGAATAATCTGCTACAGGTACAACCTTGATGGTGCTGTTATGGAAATAAGTCAAAATGGTTAACTCAGTACCTCTCATATTAGAAACCAAATGAGTGTGTGTCATCATTGAAAGAAAAAAAAAGCAGCTTGGGAAATCTGGAGCCTCATTAGCAGCTGCTTCAATTACCGAAACCACAGTGTGTGTGATGTTTACTTCCTGGGTAATCATACATGGAATGCATGAAAGCTTCTTAGGGCTGCTTCTAGTACATTTGGATTGATCTTATTTGATTCCTAAGCCCTGAATGAAAATAATCAGTCAATATAAGCACAGCTTTTTCCCTTTGTATTTTGATTTATTTCAGCCAGAACACATGACCATGAGCTGAACAATCCATGTACTTCATCCTTAAAAATTATCTATCAGTATAATTTATTATGGAATGATCTTAAGTAAACTTGCAAGTATTGATCATGACAAGAATAAGAGTAAGAAGTTTCTTCTCATTCCTGTTCTTTTTCTTTACAAATGCCAATTGTGATATATCCATGTTATGGAGAGCAGAGTCCTACTGGTTGATGCACTGCTCTCTTGACAAAATACATGGGTCTGTTTTGCAGAATGGGGATGGTGATGAACAATGAAAGATTCAGGAAATAATAGTAACTGACTGAATACAAGAACCTTAATCCCCAGTGTTTTCTTAACAGCTTAATTATTATCTGCCTCAAAAAAAAAAAAAAAGTTAAGTCTTTCTTACATGTGAAAAACTAGAGGCATTCCCACTTAGGTCCAGTACAGGCAATTATGTTTAGTGCAAAATCTATTTAAAATTGTTCAGGAAGTGCTAATCAAAACATTCTTTAAAACAATATGAAATGATACATTTTGAATGTTGAAAAACAAAATGATTTATGTAATCCAGGGTAACCGAGTGATAAATGATTAGAATTAGTAATCTTCCAACTGGGCAGCAAAATAACATACATAAACCAGTGCTCCCACAGTTGACAAAATTTTTTATCTGTCTCATTGTGAAACATCTTTTTGTGATTCAAAACTCCCAACCAATTATGTAAAGAAAAAAAATGCACCTAATTATAATAAAGGCCATATATGACAAGGCTGCAGCTAACATAATCCTCGATGTTAGAAGCTGCTTACAGAAAAAAGCTTTTCCTCTAAGATCAGGAACAAGATAAGGATGCCTATCTTGCCACATCTATTCAGCATAGGGCTGGAAGTCCTAGCCAGAGCAATTAGGTAAGAGAAGAAAATAAAAAACATCCATTTTGGAAAGGAAGAGGTAAAATTATCTCCATTTGCAGATGACATGGTCCTGTATGTGAAAAAGACCCTAAAGACGCCACCAAAAAAATGGATAAAACTATGCACTCCGTGAAGTTGTAGGCTACAAAATTACTATACAAATTCCACTCATGTTTTTATACACTAATATTGAATTAACAGTGAGCTTCTTTAATAAAAATCTTTTTAAAATCTCATTTACAATAACATCAAAAAGAATTAAAATGCTTATGAATAAATTTAAAGAGGAGAAAGGGCTATACCCTGAGAAGTATAAAACACTGATGAAAGCATTGGAAAATAACATAAATTGAGAGATAACCCATGCTCATGGGTTGGAATAATTAGTGTTGTTAAAAAGTCCATAATACCCAAAGTGATCTACAGATTCAATGATTGTAGTCTGCACAAAAGTGGCATTCTTTACAGAAACAGAAAAATAATTTTAAAATTTGAGGGTACCATGAAGAGCAAAGCAATCTTAAGCAAAAGAACAAAGCTGGAGGCATCATACTACCTGATTTTTAAGTGTACTGTAAAGCTATAATAATAAATAGAACAATATGGTACTGACATAAAAACAGACACAAAGACTAATGGAATGGAATGGAGATCCCAGAAATAAACTCAAACTCACCTACATAGGGTCAACTAATTTTTGACAAAGGCATCGAGATCACACAATGGGAAAAGGACAATCTTCAATAAATGGCATTGGGAAAATTGGATGTCTGCATGCAAAAGAATGGAATTGAACCCTTATGTTAAACCATACATAAAATTCAACCTAATATGGAGTCAGAATTAAGTGTAAGCCCTGGAAATGTACTAAGTCTAGAAAAACACATTGGGGAAAAGCTCTTGAACATTGATCTTGGCAATAATTTTGTGAATATGATCCCAAAAGCACAAGCAACCAAAGGGGGAAAAAAACCCAAGCAAACTAGCCTACATCAAACTAAAAAGTTTTGGCACAGCATAGGAAACAATGAACAAAATGAAAAAGCACACTATGGAATGAGAGAAAATATTTGCAAACTGTATCTCTGAGAGAAGGCTAATATCCAAAATATATAACAGAACTCATATAACTCACTATTTACAAAAACACACATAACCAACTTTTTAAAATGGCCAAAGGACCTGAATAGAGATTATTCCAAGAAAGATGTACAACTGGCCAACAGATATATCAAAAGGGCTAAGTATCACTAATCAAGGAAATGCAAATCAAAATCATGATGAGATACCACCTCACATCTGTTAGGATGGCTGTTATAAAAAAGCCATATGATAACAAGTGTTAGTGAGGTGAGGAGAAAAGAGAATCCTCATAGTGAGATTAAAAATTGGTAGAGCCATTAGGGTATGGCGTTTTCTCAAAAAATGAAAAACGGAACTACCATGTAGCAGTCCCACTACAATAGGTATGTGTGGGATTATTAAAAGGAATTAAAATCAGTATGCCAAAGAGATATCTGCATTCCCATGTTCCTTGTGGCATTGTTAATAATATTCACGATATGGAAACAACCTAAATGTCTGTCAGTGGATGAATGGATAAAGAAATTGTAGCACACACACTAATTTTGTTCAGCCTTAAAAAAGAAGGAAATCCTACCATCTGCAAAAACGTAGATGGAGGACGTTACAGACACAGAAAGAAAATGCTGCATGATGTCTCTTATATGTGTAATTTACAGAAACTGGACCCTTAGAAAAAAGAGTAGAAAGATGGTAGCTAGAGGTTTGGGGGTGGGGGAATAGGATGATATAGCTCAAAGGATACAAACTTTCATTTATAAGATTATTAAATGTACAGCATGCTAATAACCATAGTTAATAATGTATATTTGAAATTTGCTGAAAGAGTAGGTCATAAGTCTTCTCATCACACCCACAAAATCGTATATGAAGTAATTGATATGTTAATTAGCTTAATTATTGTCATTACTTCACAGTGTCTATGTATATCAAAACAATTAAAAACCAGTAACACAAATTTCTGGTCTACATCTTGAAAATAAAAGTTTAAAAAGGAGGCCAGGTGCGGTGGCTCATGCCTGTAATTGAAGCACTTTGGGAGGCCCAGGTGGGCGGATCATGAGGTCAGGAGATTGAGACCATCCTGGCCAACATGGTGAAAAACCATCTATACTCAAATACAAAAAATTAGCCATGTGTGGTGGCAGGTGCCTGTAGTCCCACCTACTTGGGAGTCTGAGGCACGAGGATCCCTTGAACCTGGGAGGTGGAGGTTGCAGTGAGCCAAGATCGCGCCATTGCATTCCAGTCTGGCAACAGACTGAGACTTCCTTCTCAAAATAATAACAACAATAATAATTTAAAAAGGAAAATAAATAAATTATGCTTTCATATAGATTAGCAATTACAATATAATGAGAAAAAGTGCCGTTCACAAATGTCAATACAATATGCATAGCTAGAAATTTGTAAATGATTTGAGAGTCAGTCTGAAAGCTTACTGACTGTGTTAGTTCATTCTCGCATTGCTATAAAGAACTACCTGAGACTGGGTTATTTATGAAAATAAAGAGGTTTAATTGATTTAAAGTTCTGCAGGCTATACAAGAAGCATGGCTGAGGAGGCCTCATGAAACTTTCGATAGAAGGCAAAAGGGAAGCAGGCCTGTCTTACCATAGGAGGGGGGAGGAAAAAGGCAAATGAGGAGGTGCTACACGCTTTTAAACAACCAGATCTCATGAGAACTCATGCACTATCATGAGACTAGCAAGGGGGAAATCCATCTCCAAGATCCAGTTACTCCAAGCGAAGCCCCACCTCCAACATTGGGGATTACAATTTGACATGAGATTTGTTCAGGGATACAAATCCAAGCTATTTCTGCCCCTGGTCCCTCCCAAATCTCATGTCCTTCTTGTGTTGCAAAATACAATCATCCCTTCTCGACAGTCCCCCAAGTCTGAACTCATTTAAGCATTAACTCAAAAGTTCACCGTCCAAAGTCTCATCTGAGACAAGGTGAGTCCCTTCCACCTATGAGCCTGTAAAATGAAAAATAAGTTATTTACTTCCAAGATACAATGGGGTTACAGACATCAGGTAAAGGAAACCCATTCCAAAAGGGAGAAATCAGCCAAGGCAAAGAGGCTACAGGCCTCTTGCAAGTCTGAAGCCCAGCAGGGCAGTCTTTAAATCTTAAAGCTCTAAAAAGAAGTCCCCTTGGACTCCACATCTCACGTCCAGGCCACAGTGATGTAAGGGGTTGGCTCCTAATGTCTTGGGCATCTCCACCCCTGTGGCTTTGCAGGGTATAGCTTCTGTGGCTACTTTCATGGGCTGGCATTGAGTGCTTATGGCTTTTCAAGGCACAGTATAAGTTGTCAGTGGATCTCTCATTCTGCGTTCTGAAAGATGGTAGCCCTCTTCTCGCAGCTCCACTAAGCAGTGCCCCAGTGAGGACTCTGTGGGATTCAATCCCACATTTCCCCCCACACACTGCCGTAGTAGAGGTTCTCCATGAGGGCTCTTCCCCTGCAGCAGACTTCTGCTGGTATATCCAGGCATTTCCATACATCTTCTGAAATCTAGGCAGAGGCTACCAAGCCTCAACTCTTGTCCTCTGAACCTCCAGGCTTCATACCACCTGGAAACTGCGAAGGCTTCTGTTTTTCAGCCTCTGGAGCAGCAGCCTGAGATGTATCTGGGGCTCTTTTAGCCATGTCTGGAGCTGGAGTGGCTGGGACACAGGGACCAGTGTCCTGAGATTGCACAGAGTAGCTGGGCCTGGGCCTGCCTTCCAACCATTATTCTTGCCAATGCCTTCAAGCCTGTAATGGGAGGGGCTACTGCAAAGGTCTCTGAAATGCCTGCAAGGGCATTTTCACCATTGTTTTGGCTATTAACATTGGACTTCTCTTTACTTATGCAAATTTCTGCAGCTTGGATGATTGAATTTCTCCCCAGAAAATGGGTTTTTCTTTTCTACCACATGGTCAGGCTGCAAGTTTTCTGAACTTTTATACTCTGCTCTCCTTTTAAATATAAGTTCCAGTTTCAGATTATCTATTTGCTCATGCATATGACCATATGCTGATAGAAGCAGGCAGGTCACTTCTTGAATACTTTGCTGCTTAGAAATTTCTTCCACCAGATACCCTAAATCATCACTCTCAAGTTCAAAGTTCTGCAGCACTCTAGGGCTAACCACTCTCTTTGCCACCACTCTCTTTGCTAAAGCACAGCAAGAGTGACTTTCACTCCATTTCACAATAAGTTCCTCATCTTCACTGGAGACCACCTCAGTGTGGACTTCATTGTCCATGTCACTATCAGCATTTTGGTCAGACGATTCTACAAATCTCTAGGAAGTTCCAAACTTTCCCACGTCTTCCTGTCTTCTTCTGAGCCCTTCAAACTCTTCCACCCTCTGCCTGTTACCCAGTTCTAAAGTCGCTTCTACACTTTCAGGTATCTTTATAGCAGTGCCTTACTTCTCAATGCCAATTTTCTGTTTTAGTGAATGGAGCAGTAGGAAGAGAGAGAGCAAAGGGGGAGGTGCTACACACTTGTAAACAACCAGATCTCATGGGATTTCACTGACTATCATGAGAACAGCAAGGGGCAAGTCACTTTCATGAGCCAATCACCTTCCACCAGGCCCTTCCTCCAACGTTGGGGATTACAGTTCCACAAGATATTTGGGTGGGAACACAAATTCAAACTGTATCACTGACTAAAGTCATAGGTTCTGGAACAAAGAGTGTGTAACAAAAATACTAGTTTTATTACTCACTGGCTAAGTAATATTAAGTCATTAAGTCATTTAATTTAAAGGGACCTCTCTGTGCCTTTTCTTTCCTTGGTCTTCTATCTATGAAATTAATAATAATAATGCCAAAGTCATATGGTCATTGTGAGAATTAGAATAGTTAATTTTTGTAAAGCATTCTAATAGTACCTACAATATAGTAAAAACTGTAAACATTAGTTATATTAATATAAAACTTTAATGAAGAGCATAGATAATTGGATAAAACAGTAACCACATATTGAACAAGAAGACAATAGTCAACAGTGTCAGTTCTTCCCAGATTAATCTTTGTTTAACCCAAATCCTATCCCAATCTCATCAAGAGTTTGTTTCCTTATGGCCAGGTGTGGTTGTTCACGCCTGTAATCCCAGCACTTTGGGAGGCTGAGGCAGGTGAATTACCTGAGGTCAGGAGTTTGAGACCAGCCTGGCCAACATGGTGAAATCCCATTTCCACTAAACATACAAAATTAGCTGGGTGTGGTGGTGTAGTCCAAGCTACTCAGGAGGCTGGGGCAGGAGAATCACTTGAACCAGGAGGCAGAGGTTGCAGTGAGCCAACATATCACAGCTGTACTCCAGCCTGGGTGACAGACCAAGACACTGTCTCAAAAAAAAAATTTGTTTTTTTAATGAAAGTGATATGTTATATAGTCATATAGGATACAAATTTTAGACTTGACAACCTGGGTTACTTAATGCTTGCAATCTTTATTCTCTGAGTTCGTAAAGCAAATAAAATAATAAAGCATATCTCAAATGTGTAAATTTGGTTACCTGTGTAAATAACGCTTTTAATACAATGCCTAACCCACAGAAATAAATACATAAGTGGTAGTGGAGTTTTAAAATTAATATTTGGAGGACAAAGAATTGTACTTTAGGAATAATTACCTAAGAGTAGAAAAGTATTTTTTTAAAAAGGGACCGGAATTAATAATATTCTCTTAGACATGAAAATGTGTTATCCATTTACAGCAATTAATGTGGCACAAGTTCAACAATAAAGTAAATGGAGCTGAAGCTAAAATATGAAATCAGATTACAGTAACTGTACACAGTAGCACAAAGGATCTTCTCTGTATCAGTACCACTTTAAGCATTTTACTTATAAATTAATCACAGTGAGATTAAGTGATCTGCCCAAAGTCTATTGAGTGTCAGTGTGGATTGGTTCTGGGCAGCTGACTCTAGGGTCTATACTCTGCTGGGGTGCTAGAAGATTCTACTAGTTATAGAGTTGAAATTTTAGATCATGGGAGAATAGTTGAAGAATTACATTAATAGCACTAAGATAACTTACTAATTGGAAAAAGTAATTGTAAGTTTCTAGCAAAACAGGCATCAGGTAGTTTAAAGATTTCAGCACATTAAAAAATAGAAATAAATTTAGGGGAAAAAAATAATTGTGGGGAAGACTTTTTTTTTTTTTTTAAACAGACTCTCACTCTGTCGCCAGGCACCAGGCTGGAGTACAGTGGTGCAATCTCAGCTCTCTGCAATCTCTGTCTCCTGGGTTCAAGCAATTCTCCTGCCTTAGCTTCCCAAGTAGCTGGGACTACAGGCGCTTGCCACCACGCCAAGCTAAGTTTTGTATTTTTAGTAGAGATGGGGTTTCACCATGTTGGCAAGGATAGTCTCAATCTCTTGACCTCATGATCCGCCCACCTGGGCCTCCCAAAGTGCTGGGATTACAGGTGTGAGCCACCACGCCAGCCATGGGAAGGACTTTCTAAGTGTGGCAAGGTGTAAAGCTGAACCCAAGATGGCCTATAGATTCCTCTTCCCAGAAAAATGGATAGGTCAGTAGCTTACTTGGCATCTATTGGCAAGAGTTGATAAGGTTGGATAAAGGGGATTTTGAGGAAAATGTCTGCACCACCATCCCTAGAAAGTGACAGCTGAGACAGGGAGATTAACAGGGCAGGATCAAATAGCCTAGTTCTGGTGGCCCATATTCTCAGGCAGAATTAAATTCCATTGAGTTGAGTTTATCTTGGTAACATGAGCACCTATTGGGTAGACTGTATAAAGCTGGGAATAAAATAGTCAAAGAAAAAATCAGTTTTCTCTCAGCCCTCATGGATGGAACCAGTTTACAGATGACTGAGAGGGATAGAAAATTACATAAGAAATTATGTGTCCTAAGTGGTATGATAAAAGTTCAGGATGCAATACAATAGAAATATACTACATCCAGATTTAACATATATAGAAGGCAATATCTAGGCTAAATCCCAAAAGTTATGTAGGATTTAGCCAAACAAGCCTGCTCCTTTAGTCTACATCTGTCCGTGAACATGACTATACTTTATCCAGGTGGTGAGGACAGAAACCTGTATTTCTAAGGAAATAGGCAAATACACAATTAGATGCATAAGCTTGGACTCTGGAGCAAGATCATGGCTGGATGTGGACGTATCGTGAAGAAAGCAGTTAGTAATGGAATGCCCATGAGAAGGTGAGAATTGTCAAGGGACAAAGTGTAGAGTTAGTGTAGTCCTGATGCAGCCTTGAGAAGATTGCCTATAGTTATCGGATAGGTGGAGAAACCCAGAAAGAATAGTGAGGGGTGAGGAAATCATTTAAGAGAACATTAGGGGTGTGAGTTGTTATAGAAAACAGCAAAAAATTATTTCAATTACAGAAGAGAAGTATGATCTCACTGACAAGCAGATAGAAGGGGTTTGCAGGGGGCACTATCAGCAAACTGGCTTGCATGGAAGCCACTCTTCAGTGGGCGGAGTGACTGGTGGAGATGAGAGGGACAAGTTGATAGGGAATTAGAAATGCTCTGGGGAACACTGAAGGAGGACCAGCTGATGTTGGATTCCATGCAGCGTGGATTCTCCTTGACAGCATTCTTTTCAGAATTCTTTTTCCAGCAGAAGTTATTTCGTTGGAACTTAGACATGGAGAAGGCAGATAGCCTTAATCCAGAGTTGGATTTTTTTTGTCAGACTAGTAATGACTAGAAAATTGACAAAGGAATTAGGGGTGGGTGGGTATTGGATGAAAGCTGGCTGAGTTTTTAAATACACCATGAAGCCCAGTTGAAGGAGGAAGGGAGCAAAGAACAGTAGAGTTTGCTCAATGAGCAGAAGGGTTGATGGAGACAGGGATAGCAGTGACTGAGTACTCTACAGGGGCAGGACTAATTTTACTTGTTACAATGTCCTGCAAGGGCTGGAAGAGGAGAAGGCTGATGGAATAGAAGACAGAAAAATAAAGGTCAGTTTTAGAAGAATCCCAATGAGAATGTGTGGCTGCTTGGATGTCCTGGAATCCCCATGTGTTCATGGGGACTCAAGATGCCCCATGTCAGCAGCCTCCTGAGCACTGGGAGACCAGGGTGCACATTTCCACCTGATTGCAGAAGGAGGTCAGGCAACTAGAGAAACTCACCATCTGCAGACATTCTGCAGGGGGCTGGGTCATGTGGCCTGTTCCTGTGCCATGCTCAGGAAGAACAGGGTCTTGGAGGGGAAGGGAAGAAAAGCTTCTACCTTAGCAGAAAGGAACAAAAAGACAAATGGAACAAAAAATATTTTAAAATTTCAAGTAGACAACATTGGGTCCTTAGAAATAGGAAGCCAGGACTTTTCCATGCATCATTGGTAAAATATTTCTTGAAGATAATTTGGAAGCATGTTTCAAAAATTTTAAGTTAGCCTATAAGTTGTTCCATTGATGTAAATGTATTCCAAGGAAATGTTCAGACAAGAGACCATTGGCACATACTCGAGAATATGTTTCATTGTCTCTTACTGTGAAAGGCTCTGGCACTGGAAACAGACGCTGCTGAATGTGAATCTAAGCTTTGCTGTGTGCCTTCTTGATGACCTTGGGCTATCCCTTAATCTCTCCAAACCTCATTTTTATCTATGAAATGAATACCACTAGTAATGGCTATTCAGAGAATTGGGAGGGGAAACTAGGATGATACACATAAGACTCTGAGCACAGCACCTGGCACATAACATGTTAAGTATTCAGTATATTTTATCCACAATAAAAAGGAAAAAAAAAAAAAGGCTAGAGGGAGGGGCGATGGGCTCATGGACTGAGAGAACAGAGAGAAGAGCAGAAAAGAAAAAAAAATGAAAAGGAAAGAAAAAAGATGATTCACAGAGGACTGCTGAGATAAATACCTAAAATAGAATCATATGTTTTATGCATATTGCATATTTATGCATATTGACAAGAACCATTTACAAACTATAAACCTACATAAATAATATAATGATTTTGTTTAAAAGTTGAATATTATTTTCATAACAAATATTAATATAGAAGAAATTTCTTACTGTACTTTTTCACAGGTAATGTGATTGTTGTTTTATTCTTTATGCTGTTTGTTTTTTAAAGCATTTTAAGATAACAAGTTATAAAATAAGCAGTAAGGACAAGAAATTTTTATTCTCCTGGTCTAAAAATGAAACAGTTACAAGTGTACAGGAATACAGTAAAAATATCTGGAAGGGCTATTAATCCCTTCGTAATTATTGCACTAATAGTGGTTCTCAATTTGATGAAAGGCTATAGTGATTATTGACATATTCAAATATCTGGAGAAAAATATTTTTTTAAAAAAGGAAAACAAAAAATCTGGATACGTAATTGTTCACGTATGATTGAATTTAGTATAAGTAACTATGGAAAGAAGTGATTTTTTTAACCATGTATTTTTCCAGGCAAATACAAATTTTTTTAATGTGATTTTTAAAAACAGTGTTGTGAAGATGAGCAAAATTTCTAGGATATTTTTCTGTGTTACATGGGCCTGTTTCACATTCCATCCAGTCCTAATATCATAAATATGTGAAGAGAACCATTATAGCTTACAGTTTGAAATTGCATATCAAAAATTAGACTGGGCATGATGGCTCATGCCTGTAATTCCAATATTTTGGGAAAACTGAGGTGGGAGGATTGATTGAGGCCAGGAGTTCAAGGCCAGCTTGGGCAACATACTAAACTCCATGTCTAGGAAAAATTACAATTAAAAATTTAAAAATATTAAAAATTTTTAATGAAAATTAAATTTAAAATTAGCTGGGCATGGTGGTACATGCCTGTAGCCCCAGACATCTGGGATACTGAGTTGGGAGGATCCCTTGAGCCCAGGAATTTGAGCTTGTATTGACCTATGATGGTTATGCAGCTGCCCTCTAGCCTGGCAACAAACTGAGAGCCTGGATGTTAAAAAAAATACTGTGAAAGTATATATATATATATAAAATATATAAAATATATATATATATAAAATATATATACACACACACATATGTACACACACACACATATAACTATTTAATGACTTTAGAAAACATCTTTTTTCCCATCAAACTTAATTAGTTCTTCATATATCTAATTCTCTAATTGACAAAACATCAATTAAAACAGGTTTATTTTCATAGTTATCCAGTTTGACTTATAGGTGACAAGCATCAGTTGTTCAGTTTTATGCATGAAGAGCACATTACAATGACTGTATTGTGGGCAGTCATAACTGATTTCCTTTGCTGTTATGTTTTTGTAAAACCAGCAGAATTAAAAATATATATATTGCTCGGTATCATTTATAGGATTTAACTGTTATAGCAGTTGGACATCACAATTACTATTGTTGCCTAAAACATCTGGATATTTAAAGCAAGAAAATAAGCTAATTGAATGTGAAACATGCTACATAAAGTGCCACATTGGTACCTGTGTCATATGTCTGGCATGACACATTCTTGTCAGCTCTTCAAATACTATTATCCAAGTTTTTTTCACTTTTTTTGATTCACTTATTGATTCAACTATTAATGAAACTTTCCACTGTGGAGAAGAACAGCCAAAAGTAATAAAGTCAGCCTCTGGACTAAGTGATTTTATTGTACTTCATGCATTAAATATTTAAATCATAAAATCAGTGAGTTCCTTCCAGTCATTGGTCTACTTGATGTATTCAACAGCTGGAGTGCATCATTTTTTTTTAACATTTCTTCCTCTATTCAAAAAGTTATTTTCAATAATAAATATGAAGTCAAATGAGTAATAATGACCAGGAAAAAAGTGAAAAATGAAATTATTTGATTTTACTTCATATATGTATTCAGAGCAATAAAAACAAATATAGTTCAAAAAAGGAAATAAGTAGTGATGTAACATTTTTTAATTACATTAGTGCATTTTGGGGGAAAATAGAAAAAAACAATTACTTTTTGGTCTCTCACAATAATAAGTAATCTCATTAGAGTTTAATAGCAAATTGCAATTATATAAGAATAACAATTTCAAAGTAACAAGTTTCTGTTTTAAAGATGTACTTAAAAATCTGTAAAATATTAAATGTATGAACTTAAATATGCATGCATACACACAAAATATTATACCTTACAGTTTGCGATCTGCTTCATTGTTTTAAATTTGAGATATAATTCAGCTGCCAGGTATTTACATAGATTATAACTGAAGATATGTTTCTTTGCTGCCATGATTACTGTAGTTTTATTATTTTGAATTTCAATTGAGGGCTCTCTACTCACAGTGAGAATGGAGTTGCAGGCAGCACTCGCACAGTTCTGGACCACTACAAAGTTCTTTTGACCCAAATGCCTGTAGCTGGAGTCTCCATGTTTTAGGGGTTGACCATGTAGCAGGAACTTCTAATATATGTAGAAGTTCTTCTACACACAAGTAGAACTTCACAGTAACCACAGCAATTATTTAGCACTTAGACCAAAAAAGAATTCAGGAGGTGAGGAGTATTTTCTCTGTAACATTGCTTAGAATTGCTGGCACATAGTGATAAGAGAAGCAGACTGAATGCCAATTGGTTTCTTAGTGTAATTAAATTCCTCACACACAAAGCTCACCCTTATTGCCTGTGCCCAGCTTCTGTGGCCCCATCATCACATTTGTGGGCAACCTGCTTCTTCCTTTGAGGCATGGTTGTGACAACTAGCCTCCTGTCACCTCTTGGCCCTTACCTCCCAGGACCACCCTTGACTCACTTTGGCCAACTCCACTGTGGCCTCCTGTGCCTTGAATACAGCAGTTTGCTTCTACCCCAGGACCTTTGCTCTTCTCTTCCTCTGCCTGAAAGTTTCTTCAGAGTTCATGCTGCTGGCTTCGTCTCCTCCAAATTCTTTGCTCAGTGCCACCTTCTCAAAGCACTTACTATGGCTGCGCTGCTTCAAATTGCAAACCCCTTGTTCTATGATTCCTTTTTAAAATACATGATTGCCATCTTCCAATAGAATACGTGATTTGATGATTTATTATCATGTTCTTTATGTTCTCCCTCCTGCTGCTAGAATCGAAGCTCCACAAGGATGGGGATCTTTATGTGTTTTCATGACTGATACATTTCAAACAACTGGGCTGTACCTGACACAAATAGTTGGTCAATATATACAGATAGAATGGCTCTATCTCAATATTTAGTTTGTGTAAATTGGGGCACAAAATTGTTCTCCAAACCTTGTGTCTTTTTTTTTTTTCTACTTTTAAGAAACAATGTTTCTATCTTTACCTGCGAAGCTCATACAATGTTATATTTTCTAAGGAAAACAATTATCCTAAACCTTAATGAGAGAAAGCTGCAATGGTTATGCTCCATAAAGAAAAGGGAATGGAATGGAATCAGTGAACAGCTTTATCAATTTTAAACATGTAAATTGTTTTGTATTACCTAAATGAATCCTTTTAATAACCTTGTGAGTGAGGGGAAACCAACAACAACAACAAAAAGATATTCTTTTACTCCTGTTCTGAGAAGGAAATGGATGCTCAAAGAGATTAAATGTCTTTTCCAATTGGAAATGGATACTCCTAGTAAAACTGAGATTGGAGTATGGTTTACCCTGTTCCTGGGCCTGTGATGTTTCTACTTAGTTCATTGAATTCTTACATTGCACACTTTAGAGCAGAGTATCTGAGAGAGTTAAAATGTTCCTATTTGATGCTTCTAGAGAAACAAAGTTCATCACTGTTAAATGAACAAAGTTATTTAACAATTTCACGTGTAATCATAAAAAGTGAGGATGGCTCACCTTTTTTAAATCCTCTACTCAGAATGACCTTGAATACATGGCTCTTTCCAGAAACCATGCTGACCCCTTGAATGCACCATGTGTCTCAGAGTCAACACTGACATCTTGGGTTTTATTTTAGGGGAATGACTGATACACTCAGTGAAAGTCAAGTACTTTAGAGTATGCTCCTAATGCCATCTTGGATATATCACTCCCATTGGTCAGCAGAGTTGATTGGGCTCATTATGTCTTTGGAAGCTCTGCCCAAGACAGTGACTCTGGTTGACCAGGATGACTATTTTTCACCCAAGGATGTCTTAATAGCTAAGCAGCCCTAAAAATGGAAATCTTAAATATAACAAAGTCAATTGCTAGCAGAGTTATGCCAACACCCTGTGTTCTCTTTTTTTTGCCTGTCACATGACTCTTGACACATTCCACACAAGTGCTTGATGAGGAAGACTCGGGCCTTCCCTTGATGCTGCTGGGCACTGAGGGCACAGGGTACATGCAGATTTGAACCTAGGTATGAGTGACACCATTCCCATTGTCTTATTAATTATAGTTACAAAGATATGCTTTTTGCTATTATTGTTTGCTTTTTCTAGATAGTGTAACACTATCCCTATTTATAGATGTCCACATAGTAACATTACATGCCAGGGATTTGAACCCAGAGTGTGGCAGCCTTAGGGAATTCTTAATGGCTAAGGAAATGTTCAGTTTTGCAAAGCTGTCCACACCAAGACCATTCTATTCATTCAGTGAACCTTACATAACCTGTATGCAGTTAGTGATGAAAAGAGACAGGCTGTGACTCCATGTAATTTATGTGCATAATCAAGTCACCATTGACATTGAATTACTTATGTTTGTTTCCTTCTATTTTGCAATTGTTCCCAAGAGCTGCTTGTTAACAGATTCATTTTCTATTACATAATTAAAAAAATGTTTTATCACTAGTCGTATAATGTGAGGAAAGCATGTGTGTTTTTAATATGATTTCTGAATGAAGAGAATTCATCTCCAGTCCTGAGCTTTGTTCTTTCAACATGCAACAGTACCCAAGGTATTTTTTTTTTTCACCTGGATTTTTATATGTAAGAAAGTTTCCTCTGCAAGTTTCTACTTAGGCATGGTTAAAACTTGAGAAGGGTGTTCTCTTATTGAGGCTCTGTGGGATTCCAGCCAGACGTTCATTGTTAAGACAGGTCTTGGGTTTTCTCTTTTGTTGAAGCAAGATGCATCATAGGTAATAACTAATTCAAGGCTCTGTTGAGAGAGCGCTTAACCTTAATCAGTTTCTGTTTAGTTTCCATGCTGTGAAAAGAAAATTTGTTTTATGAAAACTTAGACTTATTAAAAGCTCTGAAAAAAATAGATTCTAGGGTTATATAATTTTGAGAAATGGCACCTATGATATCCCTTTCTTGGACATTCTTAAGAAGCATTAGGCTCTTAGAGGTTCTAGTATGTTCATTTTCCCTAACCAGAATTTTCCATATTTACCAAGCAATGGAATTTTTTTTGTATGCAACACAGTGGACCTAATGGTAATATCATATTAGAGGCAGGATGCTGTAATAGTCTGTTATTTATGTTAAGAGTATTCTTTTGTGCTATAAGACAGATGCTCTTTTAGAACATGTAAGAATTGCCTAAGTGTTATATAATCAGTGCTTCTCAAATTGGACTATCCATATGAGTCACCTGCAATCTTGGTAACTGTAGATTGATTCAGAAAGTCTGTGGTGGGTTCCAAGTTTCCAACCAGCTCCTGGGAAAGGCCAAAGCTGCTGGTGGGAAGACAGAATTTTAAGTAGCCAGACCTTCACTCAAGGTTCTCATCCTTGGCATTGACATCTTGGACTGGCAAATTTCTTGTGGTACTTGGTGTCCTGTGTGTTGTAGGACATTTAATGGCCTTCCTGCCCTCTGCCCCCTGGATGACTATATGACTGCAGCACCTTCTCATCCCCATTGTAACAACCCCACATGTCTCCAGACATCCCTGGTGGTGGGGGGAGGGGGTGCAAAATCACCCCTTTCGGGGACTGCCGGTATAGATAGTTTGCATTGCAATGTCCTATTTCTCTGATTTTTTAAAAGTAATTCCTTCTCAGTTCTGATGGAAAGATTGGCCAAACCCAGAATTCTCTTTAAATTGTAACAGATCGTGAAAACCTTTTTGCTTATAAAGATATAAGAAACCAGCCTTGTTCCAAGATTAAGGTTATGACTGGGGTATGGTGACTCAGACCTGTAATCCCAGAACTTTGGGAGGCTGAGGCAGGTGGATCACTTGAGGTGCAGAGTTTGAGACCAGCCTGGTCAACATGGTGAAACTGTTTTTACTGAAAATACAAAAAAAAAAAAAAAATAGCCAGGCATGGTGACAGGCACCTGAGGTCCCAGGTACTTGGGAGGCTGAGGCAGGAGAATCTCTTGAACCCAGGAGGCAGAGATTGCATTGAGCCAAGATAGCACCACTGCACTTCAGCCTGGGTGTCAGAGCAGGAATAGTGAGCAGGAGTCTGTGGTTCCATATAGTTATTAGTATAGTTAATGAGCACTAAGCAACTTTGGTGCAGGAAACATATTTTTAATTTAAGTGGAATTTCTAGAACCAGAGAAAGAAATATGTTGCAGGGAATTTAAGGGCCTTTGCAGAGATAAGGAGAATTAAGACATCTCATATATTACTGTGGTACCAGTTATTTCATAGACTAGTGCTAGTGCTTCTTGCTAATTTTTTTATAAAGCAATAAAAGTAGAATTATGCCATAAATAAAAAATTGGCAAACATAAAATAAGATACCAAAAATAAATGTTGCTGGCTTTCTGAGGAGCTGAATTCTCTAACCAGAGAACCATGGGCAGAATGTTTGGGAATGGATAACACAGTCAAGCGGCAAATGCATCAACGGAGAAGAGAGGTCATACCATCAGCATGGGCACAAGCCATTAATTACCCAGAGGGGGCAGCTAGTAACAAGCACACTGCCCCCTCAGATGACGCAACTAATTTAAAGTACTAGAAATATATTAACAAAACTTTAATAAATTTAAAATGAATTCACTTGATGAAAAAAGGGAGGCTATTATCTTTTCTCATTAAAATGAAAGACTTTACAGACCAGTTCTTTATATTAGATTTTACTGATGACTGATAAGGTATTAGTTTTCTTAAGCAGATTTATCCTATGTTCAATTAATATGACTTCTCTAGAATGCAAGTATCTTCATCTATAAAGTGAGTCTTAGATTACATGATGTCTGAGACCTCCTCCCCTTTGGCAAAGTGTCTAGTAGGTTTTGAATGGAGGTAGTAGAAATGAAATTGGGTTTGAAAATAATAAATATATTTTTTAAATGTGTATAATTTTAAAACAGTTATTTACTGAGAAGATTGATGTTGGTCATGTTTTCAAGGTCTATGTTTTTTATGTTACTAAATTATAAAGATCTTAAAATTTTCAGAATGAGTTAGGAATCAATATTATAGATTGTGTGCTAGTCTAATTTTCACTGGTATTATGAGGCTAAAGAGCTGGAATTCTGTACTAAGATTGTAATAAATATATAAGCAATTAAAAGAGTAACTTTGCCATATAAAAGTTTTTAGTAGAGGTAATTGGAGGGAAATTAAATGCAAGGTATTACTTTCCATATTCACAAAATGAAAATATTTTTAGCTTACATTTTGTGGTTGCAGAGGCCAACTTCTCAACTGGCATCGAGGCATGTGTACTTATTTTTTCAAGGGAGCTGTTAGCAAGACAGTCTTTCAATATATCTCTGTATTTCAGTGTTATGTGTTTTGTTCATTTGGTTTATTGGCAAGAACTCAGTTTATTTGGAGGCATACATATTCCCTCTATTTGTATTTAAGGGCTCAGTGGGTATTTAGAAAGAGACAAAATTAAGTAAACATTTTCCAAGGTCATGGTTGTTTTATGAAGGTGTTCTTTTAAAAAAAATTATAAATTTTTCTAACTACTAAATGAAATGGCTGTTTTGCTTTTTCCTTGTGAAGAAGTTATAACTGCCATTCTGAAATTGCCATCTACTTGAAGTAGTAACTCCTTTTCATGCTGGTAGCCTTCTTTCCTGAATCATGATATTATTTGTTCCTATTACAATCCACCTGCACCTTGGAACCCAGAGAAATAAATTCTAAATGCATAAAAGCCCATGTGAGGGATTGCCTCCAACTTCCAAGTGGAAGGTCATTGCCCAATATTTATGTGTTCTCCACTGCCCCTTCTTAATGCTCCATTCAACTCCAATGTGCACGTCTTAAACTTGCTCTCTGTGTGTATTGATAAATAGATCTGCTCCAAGTGGTTGCACTCCAGCTGGCTACAAAGATGACACACTTCATAATGTTTCAGAAGTGTCTTCAAGACATGCACATTGGACCTGATTTCCTCTGATTAACAGCAATACACTTTTTCAGGTAGAGTTAACTTGCCAATTGTACTAGAGGTTGGAAAATCATGATGGGATAGAAATGCTCACTTCAGTTGCCTGCGCTATCATAACTTCCTTGTTGTTAGTGTATGTTAGCCATTTGGATGACTTTCCCCACCCTTACTTTATATTGTATTTCTAGTAAAAGTTTTATTTTCATAACTACTAAGGACCTGAAATCTTTTATATTCAGGATCTAGATAGATAGAGCAAAACACAATATTCCTTCATGCATTTACTTCCTACTCTAATAGATATTTTATTCTGGAATGAGAGGAAAGAGAGGACAAGATTATTTCCAGATACAGCTACTTCAACAATGATTCTGGAGCAGGCAGAGGTTTGAAATTGGCAGTAGTTAACAGCTATATCCTATAGCCAGCCTAGAAACAGCTTAAGTGGGTGTGTGCATGTTTAATGCTCATTAGAAGTATAATATACAAAAGAAACAGTTCATGTCTTCTAGGATTGTTTATGATGCTTATTAAGGGGTGCCTTTTTCTCTTTTTCTTTTCTTCTCTCTAAAATTCCATTCAAGTGCCAGTAGAATCGTGAATGAGGTTGGCGGGGGGATTAAACCACTGATGCTTGGATGGCCTCAGAAGATGAGACATTTGAACATACTTCTGTAAGATTGAAAATTAGTGTAAGAGTTTTCAGTTGTGATATAAAGTAGAAGAAAAAAATACCCTAAAATACATGCTGGCATTAAAGAGTAGGAGTGAAAGCTGGTGTGAAGGAGGAGGGGTGTGAGCTGATCTGCTCGTAGCACCCATAAAGGTTTCAGGTTCCCCAGGCAGTGTGTCTGCAAGGTAAGATGGAAAGGGGGCCTGAAAACAAGGGGTTAAAGAATACCCCATCTATGTTATAAGGAAAAAAAGATATTCTTTCCTATGTAGAATGTTCGGGACTGATTTATTATAGTACAGAAATACAAGGGCAGAAAAAAATGTTAGAATGTTAGCATATGACATGCACAGTTAATTAGAATATCCAGATGTGGTTGAGAAGTTGTGGCAATTTTGCAAAAGTAATTTGGAACAATTTGGAGAGCTAGAGAGGGTCAGTAATAAAAATGGAAATGCCTTATCCCGAACATCCCTTCAGAAATTATGAATGTTCATCCACTCCTGTCTTATCTGCTCTAAAAACTCCTGTGAAATGATGTCCTTGCTCCTAGGAGCTCCATTTTTCCTCCTTCATCTTCTGCTTCCTGTTCAGCTTCCACTCTTTTTTGCTTCCTCATGCTTAGTAGTAAGACTCCAGTTTCTCACTGTTCTTTCTGAACATTGCCCCCCTCTTATGGGTGATGCCTTCTTCTTTCTAAAGATAACATTTAGCCACACAAACTCCCACACTCATTTTTGTTCCATATTCTTCCAAATCTTGCTTTATATTCCATCTTCTTTCTCAAATGTTTAAAAAAGTCACTTCACACTGCTCCATGTTCTTTATCTAAATACATGCCCAAGTCATTTCCTCCAGCCTAGGTTTACAAAGGGAAAAAAAAAATCTTTGCTTATATTTTATTAAGCTATCCTACCCTTGCTTTAACACCAAATATTTTGAAAGAGTACTGTATAATCCTTGCCTCTAATGTCTCCTTTTATATTGATCTTTTAACCCATTGCCCATATTTTCTGCCCACTAGATGACATTAAAATTCCTCTAAAGGTTCATAATCTCCAGGTTGCCAAAAATAATGGACTCTTTTCATTTCTGAAGCTACTTGATGTATTCACAGCATCTGATACCATAAACTGCACCATTAGGAAATTTTTTTTTTCTAGATCTTCTAGCATCATGTTTTCTGTGCTCTCTCTTTTCTAAGATTCTTCTGCCCTCCATCATTGACTCATTTTCTTCCACCTTTCCTTTAAATATTACAGTGCCTTGGAATTCTACTGTGAATCTTTTTGTTGCTTTTTACATATTTTCTGCGCTGCTACTTCTTATCTTTTTTGCAATGCCACCTACTCAAAACAGTAAAATATTCAACTTTCCTGATCTGACTTTCAAAACTCCGTGTGGGATTGCATAGAAAGAGCAACCTATTGAGAGCCCCGGTTTTTAAATGAGACTTCTGGTTTGTCACCTCCCCGTCCTCAAGAGCAAGAACTGGAAGCAGAACTGAAGAAGTCGTGCATGGGATTGAGATTGAGAAGAAGGTCCAGAGCCCGTGCACGCCCTTCATATCCCCGTGGAGTGGAAGGTGATTTTCTGGCTTCTGCCCTCTAAAATTCTCAACTGTGAATCCTCAAGAGAATCAATTCTGAAGTTTAGGTGCTTTCAAGGAAGGGGAAACAGCCACCCTGCTCCAAGGCTTTGTGTGCTTATGGTCTTGCACAGGTTCCCCTGGGGCTGTACATATGTCACTATGTACAGCCAGCTAAAGATAAGGGTAAAGTTCTCTCCTTCTGATGAGTATATATAGTCCTTTGAATGTAGAGGAGATTCGACTTACTGTGGCCAAATGCTCAAGAGTTGGGGAAAAGGATAGATGAAATTGGAGTGGCCGGGTAAATGGGCACTGCCAATGCATGGGGCAGAGAGCTGTTTAGAAGAGAAGCATGAGCCTGATTCTGTCGACTGGGTCCTGGACAGCAAATAGAAACAGATGTCACAAGGGGGGAAACCAGCCAATAGGTGCTGACTGGGGCTGCGTCTCTCATGAGTTGTCAGCTTCCACCAACTTCCACAGAGACTCTTTTCAAATTTTTGGAAGTGCATGATGAGCAGCACATCTTCCCACTTCCCGTGGTGGAATGGTTCATATGTTTGCAGTTAATGAGAAGATCACCCTCCTTCAATGATAAACTCATGAGGAAACATCTTTCTCTTTTCTCCTTGGACAACACCCAAGAAGAAAACATCAGGTATAAGAAGATGGACTATACTCCTATTCACTTCAAACCACTGACGCCTGAAATGCTAGCTCATATTGGAGGAGGGAAGATGTTTGATTTTAAATGAAGTTTGTAAAAATTGAAAAGAGCAAAGTCTTAAGCTTATATACACTTTTAAAAATAATCTAATATAACTAGAAAGTTCTGCATTCAGACTGAAACATTGAAGAAAGGCTGAAACAGACAAGGGGCTGTAAAATATTCTGGTGCTAACTGTATATGTCCAGGTTTATTTCTGGACCTTCCATTCTAGTCCACTGATCTATATTTCTATCAAGTTTTACTATCTAGTTTTGGTTTGTTTTTTGAGATGGAGCCTCACTCTGTCACCCAGGTTGGAGTACTGCAGGGGCGCATTTGTGGCACACTGCAAACTCCACCTCTGGGTTCAAGCAATTATTTGGCCTCAGCCTCCAGAGAAGCTGGGATTACAGGTGCCTGCCACCATGCCTGGTTAATTTTTGTATTTTTAATTGAGACGGGGTTTTCACTATGTTGGCCAGGGTTGTGTCAAGCTCCTGACCTTGTGATCTGCCTGCGCTGGCCTCCAAAGTGCTGGGATTACAGGTGTGAGCCTCTGTGCCCAACCTATCTAATATTTTTAATGGGATATTGAAATCTTCAACTAATGTTGTTGAATTTTCGGTATCTCCCTTCAATTTTCTGATTTTTTTCTTCATCTAATTTAGGGCTCTCTAGTTAGTTTCAGGCATGTTTAGTTTTGAATATTTTATCCCATTGCCTTCTTGCCTTCGTTGCTTTGGGTGAGAAGTCAATTGTTAATTTTGTTGGCATTCTCTTGTTAAGGAGGAGTGATTTTTTTTCTTGCTGCCTTCAAGATTTTTCATTGTTTTTCTTTTTCAACCTTTTAACTATGATGTGTCTGGATATGGATCTCTGTGTTTATTCTATTTTTAGTCATCGAGCTTCTTGGATGTGTAAATTAATGTTTCCCATTGAATATGGGAAGTTTACAACTATTATTCATTTGATAATTTCTCCCTCTTGTCTCTCTGGTGCTCCCATTACATACATGGTGGTGTGCCAAATAGTGTACCACATTTCTCTGGGGCTCTGTTCAATTTATGTTCTTCTTTCCCTCTTTTGTTCAGGTTGCATAATCTCTATTGGTCTGTCTTCAGGTTTACTGAGATTTTCTTCTTCCAGCTTAACTTTACTCTGGGTTCCCTCCAGTGAGTTTTTTATCTCAGTTAATTGTACTTCTCACTTCTAGAATTTCTTTTGATTTATTTTTTAATGCTTTCTGTTTTTATTAATATCCTATATTAAATGAGTCATCGTCATATATTCCTTTAATTCTTTAAACTTGGTTTCCTATAGTTCTTGGAACATATTTAAAACAATTACTTTGAAATCTTCATCTGCTAAATCTACCATCTATGCTCCTTCAGAGGCAGTTTCAAATGTGTGGGTGTTTTTTTGTTCCTTTATATGGGTCACACTTTCCTGTTTCATTGGGTGGCTCATAGCTTTTTTGGTTGGAAGCTGCCCATTAGATAATGTATTGAAGGTACTCTGGAGACTGACCACCCTCCAACGTGTGCTTGTTGTTTCTGTGGTTTATTTATTTGGTAACTTGACTGGAATCCTTTGTTGAGGTCTGTTTTCTCTGTTCTGTTTCTGCTGTCACTCCTCAGAGGTTGCATTTTTAGGCAGATACACAGTCTTCCTTTATGTCCTCTCTCACGCCCACACCCCAGGTTGACTGGTTTTAGCCAGCCTGTCTATCACTCTTTTTTTTCCCTTCCTCCTGTGAAGCTTCTTGCTGCTCTACCTCTATTCATATCACACTCACTTAACCTTCACCAACTGCTAGTCTCTGAGAATTGTTCAGCTACAGGAGGGATCATCTTAGCTATCTCTTAAAGTCCTTCTGGAAAACTTCTAACTTCTAGCTCATCTGTCATTCCATTTGTTGCTGTCATGAACCTGCCATTCTTCTCTTAATTGTTCAACACCCAGAGCTTCATTGTTTTAAACAAACACTTGGACTTAAGTTCTCTGTGCTGTATTTTAAATATAGCCATTCCCATTAAGGAGAGCACTGGAACTCTCTGTTCATATGCCTTGCCTGTCCTCCCAGGCCACATGTTTACACCACTTCTCTGGAGGTGAGGTGGGTACATGACCCATGTCTTTTGGATTGGCATTCATGCTCTATAAGTGGGAGATATGTCTGGGATGGTAAGTTTGCTCCTCCCAGCATAAAATCTCCTCCTGAGGAGCCAGCTGGGGAAAGGCCAATTAGAGTCATTAGTCACAGCTTACTGCAGCAGGGGAGAACTTCCACCATCCATAGGGTCTGGGTAAAGGAAGGGTGCCCTGTACCTCTCATTCATATTCTGAAAGGGAACTTCTACAACATGAAGCTGTGGAGGATGAGAAACCCTGGTGGTTTTCCCCTCCTGGAAACACTGCGTAGCTCTATACTTGGAGGTGGTGAGAGAGTGAGCCCCGTGTTCTTGAACCAACTACTCAAAGTAGAGTACAGCTTCTTGCACACTGATCAGCAAAAAGAGGAGTGTGTGTTGTGGCTCGAATGCCGCAGTCCCTCTTCCCTCCAGGATTAAGTTGGTCATCTTGAGGAAATGTTTCTCTATTTGCTATGTGTTCTTAAAACATTTTTCAGAGACTTTAAATATTTTTAAATAATTTTTACCAATTGTGATTATTTCCTTGGAGCTCCTCGTACTCTGTTTTTCTGGGTGCTTCCATACCAGAATGCAGTTTCAGAGCCTTTGCATTACCCGGAAAAGTTCCCTTTGCTCTTTTCCAGTTAACTACTGCTCCCAACCTCAGCTCTAAGCAACCACTGATATGCTTTCTGAGTCTGTAAGTTTGCCTTTCCTGGGTATTTTATAAATATGGAATCATACAATATGTGATCATTTACCTCTGGCTTCTTGCTCTTATCCTGTTTGTGAGAGACATCATGGTTTAACATGTATTGGTAGCTGCTTCCATTCCATGGCTGAATGGTATCCCGTTGTATAGATATTCTACATTTTGTTTACCCAGTGAACATTAGTATTTCTAGTTTCAGGCTATTATGAATAATGTTTCTATGAAAATTTGTATCCATGTCTTTGTGTGGACATAAATTTTCATTTTTCATGAGTGGATTCATAAGAGTGTATTTTCTGGGTATGGTGAGTTTCTTTTTAACTTCTAAGCTTCTGCCAGACTGTTTCTCAAAGTGGCTATATCATTTTACATTCCTACCAGCTATGTATCAGTGTTAGAATTATTCTGTATCCTGAGCAACTTTTGTTATTATCTGTCTTTATTGCAGCAATTCTCTTGGGCATATAATGTGGTTTCATTTTTCACTTGTAATAATGAGATAGTATTTTTAATTGCCTCTAAAAAGATGTGTACATTTTGGAATAGATTTTCTCTAAAATATCTAAAGAAACTCAATTTTGTCTCAGGGAAAAACTGGCATAACTCTAAGATACCAGTATTATTTTTAAGTGCTATCATATATAATATTCTTAAAATAGCTATTTGTACTAAACATGACAGAATTATCTTAGAAATAGTAATTTTGTTTGATGAGATATATCTAATTCATTTAGCTCATATTTTATTAAATTCCTCACCTCATTCTCAAAGCATTTTTAGGTATTAATTTTACATAGAATTTCTTCTGTGTTATTTTTGCTGTTTAATTTTTAAGTAACCTACTTGGCAATGAAGGATGTTTCTGTATTCTCAGTTGGTGCACACGTTTGAGACAAAGCATGAAGGTGAATGTACAAGTAAAGCCTACCTTCTAGGAAATGTGTCCAAAAATAGAGACATGGAAATGGCCTTTTTTCACTGAAATTTCTATTTGGGTGATTTTTATAGGCTCATAAAAATTTTAGAGCTTACACAGACCTTCAACATCATCTTGTCCATCCATTTTATCTTAAAATGAGAAACCTGTGACTTGGCATCAGATTTTAGTGGTAAAAAATTTTGAGCCTTATAAATGTTCCCTTCTATTAAAAATAAAACTTTATTTTTCAGTGCAAATGTAGTGAATATAGTCTTCATCCATATTAATACTTGGATGTCTTTGGACAAACTTAATAATGTGTTCTGTAATCTAGCTTGAATATTATCAAGAACTTAGTGTTTTAACTAGATGTTGTAAAATATAGAACGGAATGTTTTCAACTTAAGTATCTTCTCTTTAGTATATATAATTAAAATAGTAGGGCCTTTCCTTACCAAATAATAGGAAAATGTTTATAGTAGTAAAATGCATGTGTAGTCTTCAGAATAAGTCATAGGTCCTTGCTACAGAGGAGTCCAGAAAGTATCCCCATGAATATATGTTTACTTGATATGTGATAAAGATAGCACAACTTGTACAGAAACCTGGCTTGTCATGGAAAGAGCCCATAATGCTTTCAATGTTTTAAAGACCTAAATGCGAAAAGTAATCTTATGAAATGTCTAGAATAACATATCGGAGAATATCTTAATGACGGCAAGATAGGAAAAGCTTTATTGAATGGACTTTTTTTTTTCCCCCAGGAAGGAAAATCCTAAGGGGAAAAAGTGACATTGTATTACTACATCAAAACTAATATTTCTGTTTAGTGAAGGATCATGTGAAAAGTTAAGAGACGTAAGAAACAGGTGACTGGGAAAAGATATGATTATTTTTGTATGATTTTTTTCTTTTTTGAGATGGAGTTTCACTCTTGTTGCCCACGCTGCAGTCTAGTGGCATGACCTCAGCTCACTGCAACCTCTGCCTCCTGAGATCACACGATTCTCCTGCCTCACCCTACTGAGTAGCTGGGATTATAGGTGCCTGCCATCATGCCTGGCTAAATTTTTGTGTTTTTAGTAGAGATGCGGTTTCACCATGTAAGCTGGTCTTGAACTCCTGACCTCAGGCAATCCACCACTTTGGCCTCCCTAAATGCTGGGAATACAGGTGTGATTATTGACAGCAGGATTATTTGACAGCAGGATCTCTTAACACCTAGGATATATAAGGAAACAATATCCATAAAGGAAAAAGAAAAAGCTTATCTTAATGGAAAACTGAGCAAAGCACATAAATGGGTAAGTTACCAAAGTAGAATCCTTCTTAGTAATTTCTGCATGCAGTTTAAGAAAAAGATGACCTCTCTACGCCAATCGGTTTGCCAAAGGTTGAAAGATACCAAGTGCTGTCAAGAACTGGGGAAACAGGAACACACCTGCACTCCTGATTGCAATGTTTGCTGGTCAGCCCCTCCGGAAGCCCGTGGACTGAATTGATGAGAGTCAGCCTGTGTGTTGCCCAGTGTCCTGCATTCCATCCTGGTGTGCATTATTAGAGACACCCTTCTACAGCTCACAAGGAGATGTGTGTAGCAGACATTTATCACAGCGCTGTATGGCATGCAGAGAGCTAGGAGATTCCTTAAGGAGTAGATAAAGCTTGGCACATGGGAAACTAAGCATTGGCCCATGGTAATGAGTTAGGTCTCCTTTTTCAAAGATGCACATAAAAGTAGGAAACTATATGGAGAATTTAAGAAACATATATTAAACATGCTAGAGTTCATTGCTACTTGGGAAAGAAAATTTTTCTTTTTTTCCCCCTATAACATGAGTCATTTTAACTTTCAATTAATTTTAATTAGCATTTTGTTTCAACAATTAAAGCATGGCATATCATAGCCTGTTTGACTTGGGGAACAATGATGTGTTAAAATAATGAGTGAGACCAGATGTGGTGGTTCATGCCTGTAATTCCAGCTCTTTGGGAGGCTGAGGGAGGCTGAGGTGGGAGGATTGCTTGAGCCCAGGATTTCAAGGCTGCAATGAGCTATCATGGCACTATTGAACACCACCCTAGACAACAGAGCAAGACCATGTCTCTAAAAAAACATAACATTAAATAAAATAACGAATTAGCTGATATTCAGATATGAACAACGTGTGCCTACAAATGAAACAAAATGGATAAAACTGTAAACGCTCAAAACTCACCAGCAGTGTTACTCCATCTTTGGCTACTTATGCCAAATTGCCAAACTACTCTAATTGCTGGTAGTTTTTATTTGATATGTTCAAACTGTTCTGTTTCATGGGTGGAAATAACATTCTTTCTAAACAAGTACTGTTATCACTTTTAGTTACGTGGACAACCTAGAGCATTTTAATGAGATACCAGGGTAGGGAGTGGGGTTTGTGAGCCATCTGTAGAAAACAGCAGTCATATCAGGCACCAGATAAATCTGCTCTACCTCCTGTGTGTCTTTGTGTCTTTATTTAAGAGGTTTATTATCTCTTGTATGAATTTTGTTGTTGTTGTTGTTTTACTTTTCTGGGTTAGGCAGTGGCAATAAGACTAATGGTCAGTAACTGTAAGAAATGCTCAATGTACATTACTCAGAAATATTGGCATGGAACTTAGTTATTGAAGCATAGCTCTAACATTTTCATTTGTTCTGCTGCCTAGGCCATTGATAACTCAATGTATGGATCCCTAGAGTGGGAGAGGGACTTTGCAGTCAGCTGGTCAAATCTGTACCCGCATACCACTTCCACTCATGTGTCATCCACATTCCACAAAAATGCTTCCCCGGATAGAGGAATTTGTTATCTCACAATTTTTTCTATTTAATTTTAGACATTTCTAATTGCTAAAACATTTTTCCTGCCAGCTTCTGTCCCATCACCTGGAGGCACGCAAAAATGAAAAGTGCCATTTGCCTCTGCAGTTCTCTGTGCATTCCAAGATGGCCATTGTCTTTTTCCAAGTCTTCTCAAAAGCTTTAACCACTCTTATTTTAATTTTTATTTTGGACACTTTCCCATCCTAGGGATACTGTAATTGAGACAAATGTAATTCTACAAAAAGTACAAAAAGTTATAAAGAACAGTCAGCCCTCTTAGTCTGGCCATAATACATCTATTAATGTAGCATAGAGCCTTATAGTTTTGTAGAGGCCAAGTAACTCCCAGACCGCTCTGAGATTCAGTAGAGAGTGTGGTGCTTATAGCTGAGCTTGGGAGCAGTGATTAACTGGAAAAGAACACAGGGAACTTAACCCCGGAGAGCTGAGGATCACACTCACGTTGTGTCACATACTCTTTGTGTGACTTGGGCAGGTTGCTTCTGCCCTCCAAGTTTCAATTGCCTCATCTTTTACATGCAAATTCTAGTGTTGCTATAATGTACTGTTTTGAGAATTGAGGTACCTGACACTGGTCAAATGCTTAGCACTTAAGCTACTCCAGAACAAGTGCTCGATAGGCATTATCCATTATTGTGTGCTCTTATATGCCTATTAAGATTTTTAAGTCTCAGTGTCTTGATCCTGGACCATGAAATATTTTAATCTAAAATTAAGACTTCTTAATTTATCCTGTTTAAATTCTATCTTTTTGGATTTACCCATTGTTCCAGCATGGTGAAAACTTGTGGAATTATTTCTGTCATCCAAATAATAGCTATCCCTATCCAAATCACACATTTGATTGAAAAGTTAGTTGTATTCTATAAAGCAGGGGTCCCTAGCCCCTGGGCCATGAACCGGTACTACTCCATGGCCTGTTAGGAACCTGGCTGCACAGCAGAAGGTGAGTTGTGGACGAGTGAGCCAAGCTGAGCTTCACTTCCTGTCAGATGAACTGCTGCATTAGATTCTCATAAGAGTGTAGACCCTATTGTGAACTGCACATGTGAGAGATCTCAGTTGTGGGCTCCTTATGAGAATTTAATGCCTGATGACCTGTTCCTGTCCCCCATTATCCCTAGATGGGACCATCTAGTTGCAGGAATACAGGCTCGGGGTTCTCAGTGATTCTACGTTATGATGAATATATAATACTAGAAATAAAGTACACAATAAATGTAACACACTTGAATCATCCTGAAACTATTACCCTTCCACCCTCCCCAGTCTGTGGAAAAAATGTCTGCCATGAAACTGGTCCCTGGTGCTGAAAAGGTTGGGGACTACTGCTATAATTCCCATCATCTGAAATAGCAAATTATATTTCCACATTGTCATTAACTATTTATTTCTACTGTTACCCATAGTAAATTTTTTTCATTTTACCTGCAGGATTTCAGCCATCGCTTTCATCAGATACCTATTGATGTCTTCAGGCAGTCTGAACATTTTGTCATACTATAGAATCATGATCCAATAGAGGAGGCTGTGTTAAAATGAATTGTTAAAATCACTGTTGTACACAGCTGATAAAAGGGCACGATGGAGAGCATCTGTTCTGTGGAGCCACTGAAGAGCTGTGGTGACTCCATCTGGATTATGTAGTGTCTGCTTAGCAGAACTGGGGACATCTAGACAGGTCTTGAAGAATTATCAGAAGTGATGAGAGTTCGAAGGGCATGGCAGCACACTACCACCAGCCCTCTCAGATGTTTGGCCAAAGTTCAGAAGCATTATTGTTATTTTTTATAGAATTCCCTAGTTCCTCCAGTGTTAATAAATCTAACAAAAAGACAAAAGATCTGTCTTATGGGACTTGCTCTTCATGACCTGATTTGGAGCATAGTTATCAGCAGCAATTTTTCAAATGCTTTCCAAACTCCTCTGCAAATTAACTCAAATTTTATTCATCATCTGTTCTCTACCTGGCAGGTGAAAATAGATGAAATAAGGTTCCTGGCTTAACAGAAAGAGTGAAAGAGCCTCCAGCACACCAAAACAAAAAGGAATAAGAACAATTTGGCACAATTTTTAAAACTTAGAATTAAAACACTAATGGGTTCTTCAGTTTGAGTGTGTATGTGTGTGCTCACACACTTTTAAAACTCTTCTTGTGTTTTTATTTTCCGATTTGCATGTGAAGTTTAGTGCTTCGTCTAGAGCAAGCATTTCATTTTAGCAAAAGCATCAGTAGGTATATTTTTGTGGATGTGATACACAGTGTCATAGCTTCCTGTATCTGAGAGTGTTAATCTTGCTGTCTTTGCTCCTCTAAGGAGAAAGAACATAATTACACAGTGGCAGCCACCAGAGACAAAGTCTGAGTGTCTAGCAAAACTAAAAACACTTTCCAGGACTCAACCACTTAACAACTTAAGTGACTTAAACACTCTGACTCTTCAATTTGTGCTGGTTGATGGAATATAATTTTACAATTAGCAATGTGTGCATTCCTAATATGATGATGTTTCATATAATCTTAAGGAATTATGTAAATCTGTCTTACCTATAAGTTTATGTTTTAGGTTTTACCTCATTACTAAATATCACACATAGTATAATGTTCATTTTTAAGACAATGCAAATTAAAAACAAATGAGGTAATCAGTAGGCAAAACAAGCAATCAGCCATACATTTGCAATCAAATGGAGTGAAAGGCAAAATTCTGAACAGGGGGAAGGTAGACAAGTTGGCATCAGTGTGTGACAAAAGACTTGGGGTAGAAAAAAACTGTCCCTTTGCTGAATTTAGAATGGAAAGCTCTGTGACGGAATGAGTTCTGGCATTTTAGTTGGCTTGCCTTTCCATTATGGCCTCATGTTTTATTTCACAGTAGGTATCTGAGACACCTACTGTTTTATACTCAATCTTTGAAAGAGGCTGACAGCACCATTCTATACTTGTTAACAGAAACCGTATATATTTGGAGTGAAATGAATATATTTATAATTTCAGTTAAATTTCTTGATAATCTGTAGCTAAACTCTTAGCAAACACTGATGCTATTACATTTTTGTTGGTTTTATTAAGGTATATTTACAAATTGTAATAATGACCAATTTTAAGATACTTATTTATCACCCTTATGTCTTATTTATTGAAGAGGTCATTCAAATATTTATCTGTTTTTTTAATGGAGTTATCTTTTTAGTATTGAGTCATAAAAGTTCTTTATGTATATTGGAGACAAGTCCTTAGGTGTTTTGAAACTATTTTCATCAGTCTGTGGTTCCCTTTTAATTTTTCTAATTGTTATTTGAAGGGCATAACTTTGTAATTTTGATGAATTCCAATACTGTATATCCATTTTCATTTTGTGTTTTTATGTTAAATTTAAAGAAAATTTTCACCCATTACTGCAAAGATATTGTTCCTTTATCATCTTATAGCGGTTTTATAATTTTACGTCCTACACTTTGGTCTATGACCTTTGTTAGGTTAACTTTTGTAAATAATGTGAAATAAGAGTAGGTTAGAGAAAGAAAGAGAAGGAGAGATTTTTCTTTTGGCATATGGCTACCCAATTGTTCCAGCATCAATTGTTGAAAACATTATGCTTTTCCCATGGGATTGGTTGATCTCTTGGTTTAAAATCAATTTCTGTGTGTATGTCATACTCAAACTTTTAGACAAAATATTTTCATCATTCTAAAAAGAGAATTAGTGGAATGGATTTTTGAGGATGAAGATGTTTTCCTGTGAAGATTAGAAGCAAGAAACAAAAGCCATACTGATTCATAGCAATTTCACTTTTATCTCCTATCGTGCTCTGACTTCATAGTTTCAGCCGTGTAGTCATACTTTTTATGCTATTTACAGTGCATATTGTTGAAGTGTGTTTAGGTTCTTGAAAATATTGTGGGGTTTTTTGGTTGCTGTTGTCACTGGATTTTTTGTTTGTTTTGGTTTTATAGATAGCTGCCTTTAAAATATAAACCACAGGTTACAGTGGTTACATGTAACTTCAAACATAGTACCTGGCATAGAGTAGACTCTAAGTAAATATATGTGGAATAGATGTATAGGTAGGTACAGTTTTAGCAGTTGTACTTGTTTTGGTAAAAATTTGGAATTCCTTAACGTTGGAGCAGGGAAAGGAGCTATCACTGTGGGAGTTCCAACTGTTAATTTTCCTTAACTGGAGCAGATGCATTTTATTTTCTTTTTCTATCCTCTTATCAAACAGAATCACAAAAGCCACTTCTAAAAGAAGATACTCTTGATAAAAGTTAATTTTTCTGAATGTCACTGCTCTATTTAGGTCTCCTTTTAATTTTGTACTTAAAGTTACATTTGTTTAACAAAATTACATCTAAAATTAAATCTATTTAATAAAATACAACCTATAGAATACAATTTGACTGATTATTGTCCATGAATACAATTACACCATTGTCAAGTATTAAAGGAATTCCATGCTCTCTTATGCAAATGAAAACAGTAAGGTTATTCAACATTTTTTTTCATAAATAGAGATACTCACATTTCACCTGTTCCTCTTTTTACTCAATGAGCCAGTTGATGTAAGCTAGTTCTTTAGAATAAAGGATATGACTGGAGAGTTCTCATATGGCTACTGTTCATGGTTGGTTAAGACATGTAAATTTAACAAACTTTGGTATCTTTGTCTCTAAGATGGAGAGAACAGTAGATTTGTCCTGAGGAGCCAATGAGATTTTACCTTAAAACCTTTTGCACTCTGTCTAACACAGAAATACTCAAGGCATAGGAGTTTACATGCCCCTAAATTTTCACTTATTTACAAGTGTATTAGTCTGTTCTCACACAGCTAATAAGGACTTACCAGAGATTGGGTAATTTATAAAGAAAAAGAGGTCTATATTGTCAAGTTTGGGTCCCGAATATCTTTGCTAGTTTTCTGCCTTGGTGATTGACCTAATAATGTCAATGGGGTGTTGCAGTCTCTCATTATTATTGTGTGGTTATCTAAGTTTCTCTGCAGGTCTCTAAGAACTTGATTTTATGAATCGGAGTGTTCCTTTGTTGTGTGCATATGTATATTTAGGATAGGTCTTGTTGAATTGAACATTTTACCATTGTGTAATACCCTTCTTTGTATTTTTTGAATCTTTGTTGGTTCAAAGTCTGTTTTGTCTGAAATTAGAATATTAACCCCTGCTTTTTTCTGTTTTCCATTTGCTTGGAAGATTTTTCTTTGTCTTTTGACTTTTAGCCTATGGGTTTCATTGCATGTGAGGTGGGTGTATTAGTCCATTTTCATGCTGCTGATAAAGAGATAACCAAGACTGGGTAATTTCTAAAGAAAAAGAGGTTTAATTGACTCACAGTTCCATGTGGCTGGCCATGTGGGAGGCCTCACAATAGACCTCACAATCATGACACAAGGCAAAAGGCACATCTTACATGGCAGCAGACAAGAGAGAATCAGAGCCAAATAAAAGGGGAAGCCCTTTATAAAATCATCAGATTTCATGAGACTTAGTCACTGCCATGAGAACAATATAGGAGAAACCACCCCCATGATTCAATTATCTCCCACTGGGTCCCTCCCACAATAAGTAGAAATTATGGGAGTTACAACTCAAGATGAGATTTGGGTTGGGACACAGTCAAACCATATCAATGAGCCTATAAGAAAATGAAAATAAAGCAAAGTCATGAATGCCTGTTTCTACCGATTTGATATTTTTTTCTCTAAAATAAAGAGCCTGACTAGAGGCTGAAAGTCTCAGGTACTAGGTGGATGAAGGAATATTTACACTGGAAAAATTTCAAAGACCAACAGCATAATTAAGTTCTAATTCTCATTCTGTGGGAGCATTTTGCCGGTTAGTAGTCCCCCTATGGTACCAAAAATAAACCAGTCTATTGGTAATGTTGCTTTGAAGGTTACAATCATAGTAGATTAAAAATATCAACAATAAAAGAAGGATTTAAGAAGTGGGAATCTTACATGTTTAAGGGGTAAGACAGTTGTTTTACTCATTCTGAAATTAATATGAATGATATTTGTGTTGCTGCTTTGCTTTTAGGGCTTCTTTCTCCTTTGATAAAGTTGTCTCAACTCCATTTTGAAGTAGACAGGATATAAAAAAATACTTCAGAATATGTTTTTGAGGGTCCAGGTTTGTATGGAGGTAGGAAAGGCTTCTGAGCCATGCTTTTGTGGGGGAAAATTTGCCTCTGTTAGATCATGTTTTTCTGTAGCACCCGGAAGAACTGTCAATCTGATTATTTTAGCCATTTTGACTGCATGGTCAGTTCAATCAATTGTACCTTTTAGGATGGTTTGGAATAAGACTAAATCATCAAAACTCTTCAGTTGATGAACCCATATGAATATAACTGAGATGTCTATTTCTGATAAGAACTCTTAAGGAAAATAGTCAAAACTCTCACATTATTGTGCTTGTTGCAAAACCTGTTACATGTAGTTGCATGTGATTGATGTTTAATATTAAGCTGGCCGGTTTTTTACCCTCAATCGACGGTACAGTCATCATGTTTTACACTGGCAAGAAAATAGGTTCATTTACTTTTTGGTCTTCATTTAAATTAAATTTTACCTTAGGAAATAGAATCCGTTCAATATAAACTTCTATAGAAAAATCATAATCGTAAGGTAATTTTAGAGCTTGAGGAACAACTTGTATGATTTCCTACTAGAAATTTCTGTTGAGTAATTATTTCTAAATCCAAAAGAGGCATAGGGTATTATTCTTTCATTGTGTTTCTTAGTGAGCATTATGATTTAAACCTGATGTCTGATACCAGTTACTCATATTTAGATCTTTTTGGGTTTTGGGGCATCCTTTTGATAAATTTAAATTTACTGTGTTTTTTGTTCTTTTGAAACAGAGTTTTCCTCTGTCACCGAGGTTGGAGTGAAATGGCGCAATCTCTGCTCCTTGCAACCTCCACCACCCAGGTTCAAGCAATTCTACTGCCTCAGCCTGCTGAGTAGCTAGGATTATAGGCACGTTCCACCACACCCAGCTAATTTTTGTATTTTTAGTACAGGTGAGGTTTCAACATGTTGGCCTAGCTGGTCTTGAACACCTGACCTCAGGTGATCCACCCACCATGGCTTCCCAAAGTGCTGGGATTACAAGCATGAGCCACTGCTCGTAGCCTTGAGTTTAGTTTTAATTTTAACTGGTGATGAATAGTTCATCTAAAAATGCTGTATTTTGTTTGTGGATTATATCTGCAAGCTGTAAAGAGTTCGGGACAAGGGAAGGAAAGTGCTTAAAGCAGCTTATAGAATCTGCCGGTTATGACAACTCAAATTACATATGCTTACTGAGATAATCCTTAGCATTGGGAGAGAGCTTAGATGTTTAAAATTTTCAGATGAGAAGCAGATAACAAAGATAATTTACTCTGCAATGCTAAAGGTTAGGAGTCAAGCTGCTTCCTACTCAGTCACGTTTTTACCACATTCTCTTCTGTTTCATGAAGGACGCTAAGTGCATTTTGATATATCATCTGTACACATCTAAATAAAATAAGCTGTACCATATTGTATTTGTTTTGTATTTATATTTGATTTCTATCATTTTTTTTTTTTTTTTTTGAGACGGAGTTTCGCTCTTGTTACCCAAGCTGGAGTGCAATGGCGCCATCTCGGCTCATCGCAACCTCCGCCTCCTGGGTTCAGGCAATTCTCCTGCCTCAGCCTGCCGAGTAGCTGGGATTACAGGCACGTGCCACCGTGCCCAGCTAATTTTTTGTATTTTTAGTAGAGACGGGGTTTCACCATGTTGATCAGGATGGTCTCGATCTCTTGACCTCGTGGTCCACCCGCCTCGGCCTCCCAAAGTGCTGGGATTACAGGCTTGAGCCACCGTGCCCAGCCTTGATTTCTATCATGTTTTTACATGATTTAAATGTATTTCCATGGGCTACAAATGCATGTCATTTACACTTTAACTTCGGAATTTGTATTTTTGGTTGAGAGTTTTTTCTCAACCAAAAATACAAATTCCGAAGTTAAAGAAACCTGTGATCTAACAAAAATCTCTAATATAATATAAATGATAAATCTGGATTCATCTCTGCATTAATTTTCAATAGTGAAATCAGGAAAGATGCTACTGGAAATATAAAATTTCTGTATGTTTGATATTTCAAACCTACTTACAAATAAAATATAATGATTAATGTAATCAACATGGAATTTACACTGAACAGAATTTTTTCCATTACCAAAATACTACCAGTAATTATCCACCAATATATCCATATTACGAAATTACTCTTAAGAAGTGTAAATGTGGTAGTCTAAAATCTGATATTTATTTCACATAATTTTTAAAACATTGGTTTTATATGTTTACATACAGCAGAATTGTTCTAGATGGATGCATGTGATTATGTGTGTGTATACACATGCAGGTGCTCATCCACTCACTCATGCACAGTTCTTTCAGGAGACTCCTGAGAAGGGCTGAGTAAACAGCAATGAACCAGGACCTACAACTATTCTTAATCTCTGGAATGAGACAGACAAGGCCAAACAGACCACATTTTGGCTAATAGGTCATGTGTTTCATCAGGGCCACATTGAGGTTCACATGCCCTGAGTCCTAAATAGACTATTCAGGTATTTGGGATCCAGAAATTCTGATAGTAGGTTTCAGAGCCACTAGGCTCAGTGTCACCTGGCACTTGTGCCTGGAACTAGGATGAACAACTCCAGCCTCCAGATTATAGAGCCCTGGATGTTACAGGTTATAATTATGGGAATTTCAAAACAGGTAATAGACCCAGAAATCTACTGTTATGAAAGGTAGGTTTTATTATTACTTAGGTATCGTGAGGTCAACAGACCAGGAGACAACTGCCATTAAAAGATAGTTCTTTACTCATAATTCCCAAGAGGAGGGCACCCCTGATATTTGAGGTCATGTGGAAAAGCACTGGTCCAGTCAGGAGGCAGAGGGAGCAAATGGGAGATGTGAGCAAGCACCTAATTGTGCTTTCTGTATGAAGGAAGGACAAGGCAGTGTAAACAGGTTTAGGATTGGATGGTTTGAATAATTTCAGCAGGCTGTGGAGTGTAGGCGCTGTCCTGAATTGTGTACTTTCTGCCCCTGGGATGACTAGGCAGGGGAATGTTGATCCTGAATGTAACACACCCATAGAGGAAGAGGTTGTGTGTGTGGGTACTGCATTGGTTAGTTTGCATATGAAAAGTAGGCTGTGGAGCTGGTCATTTCTCTCTGTAGGAGTACACAAGTGCTGGGAGGAGCTGTCCCTTCCAGGTCAGCCAGGCCCCAAGATGCCAAAACATCAGCAATATAGAAAGTAAAAAAGGATGATTAGGATACCTATGAGCCATTATTTATTTCTTGGGAAGAATACCAAAAATAATGATGAAGCTACTGTTTTTAAAGTTTTTATTTAAGATTTATATTTTAAAATCGAGAAATGCAAAATATTAATTAAAATGCTATTTTTATTGATATTCAAATGCATTTCCTACATTATTTTAAAGGTTTCTTGAAAACATATTTGAAAATATCTAATCAGTAAAGTATGATGGCAACTTAACAAGTCAGATAATAAGGTGAATCACATGATTTTTCTTCTGTAAGTGATTCAAATACCCACCAATCTGGATGCCCATTCATTTCGTACCAACAGATGGCACCAGTAGTTAATGGAGAAGGGTTACTACTCAAGCTGGGATAAGTACAGGGATGGAGATTTCCAGCTACTTGTACAGCATTAAGAAACTGAGATATTTTGGATTATGTCATTTTTACAAACTCATCCAAGCCAAAATGCGTATGCCTTCTGTTTGGAATGTTTCCCTAAACTTTTTTCTATGCCATCATGCAAACAAGTTCAGAAATTTAAAATAAATTTATTACAACCCATATAGAGAGTGTATATTGCTTCTGATCAACAGAGACTCCTGTACATAGGATTTAAAAAGACTAATTAATGAGTAACCTACTAGGACTACCAATCAACTGTACTCTCAGACTACATGCAGTGCCAGGAAAAGGAAAGAAAATATACTGAGAATAAATTTTGGTTTTGGGTGTTCGTTTTTTGTTTTTGAGAGAGTCTTGCGCTGTCGCCCAGGCTGGAGTACAGTGGCATGATCTTGGCTCACTGCAACCTCCAACTCCTGGATTCAAGTGATTCTCATGCCTCAGCCTCCAGAGTAGCTGAGATTACAGGCACACACCACCACACCCAGCTAATCTTTTTATTTTTGGAAGAGATGGGGATTCACCATGTTGGCCTGGGCTGGTCTCAAACTCCCAACCTCCGTTGATCTGTCTGCCTTGGCCTCCCAAATTGCTGGGATTACAGGCATGAGCCACTGTTCCTAACCTGAGAACAATTTTGAATTATTTTTATTTTTAGGACTCTGGTTCTAGTGCACATAAATAAAAGGCATAACTCCAGCCTGGATGGAAGATTCAGACTACAGCTCAAAACAAAACAAAACAAAAACCAGCGAGCAGGTAGAAATTAGAATATTATTAACACCAAGGCCAAGGTATGTGCACCACGTTAAGAAGGACATGTAGTTAACCATCAGATAATGCCGACATGCAAATAAGTAGGAAACCTCTGGCCATGTGGGAAAAGGCATTTCCATAGAGTGGGGATGAGAGAAACTTTTGCAGTGAACTAAAATGTAAATGCATAAGTAAAAATAAAAGGAAATATTTTGGGGTGCTTGACAAAAAGTTATAGTAGATCATGCCTTGACAAAAAGAGTTGATGAAAACTGTAAAAAGTGAGCACTTCTGTAGTGAGAAAATGGCCCGGAGGAGAGAGTGAGATTAAATAGGAAAGAGAAGTCTCAGGAAGTAAGTAGGCACATGTAGTAGGCAAAGGAGCAACAGAACTCAGAGCCAACATCACAGTTTTAAACTTGGTGACAGGAAGAATGTGATGTCATCAACCGAGAGAGAGAAGTCAGAAATAGAAGCTTTGTCTAAGGGAGCAAAAATCATTGTTACGCTTATGATTTTTAGTAACCACTTGGCCATCCATGGAGGTAATGGACCATTTCATGCTAAAATGACCTTGTGACTTCTGATGGGCCACCACAGGGGAGTATTTGTTTAACATAGAACACCATTGTAATGCTTATGATTTTTAGTAACCACTTGGCCATCCTTGATGATCTTGGGACTTCTGATGGTCCACTACATAGCCCCGGGCCATAGAATAAAACATCTACGTCTATGGTCTTATCACATGCGTAGCTCTTGTGTCACAGGACATATTTATTTAAAACATACTATATGACACACTAGAAAATGTGTCAAAATATAGAATTTCTGATTATTGGCCTGTCCTCCAACTCATGTGATTTTCTGATTATTTGTTAGCTTCTCTGGACCTCAGTTTTCCTCATTTGAAGAATCAATGGTTTTGAACAGATGATTTCAAAGATTTACTATTTCAGTTTGGATTTTTTTATTTGTATTCATAAGATGGTCTTCATCATTTCTAATATCAGTACTTTAAAATGTGTTGTCATGCTCAAATGCTTATTTGATGAATGGCCTTACATTATTTTTAAGATCATAATGTTTTAAGTATAAATTCAGTTGACATGGGAAAATACTTTATATTAAGTATATCTGTTTCTTTAAGGGATTGTGGACAAATAATTATAAATATTGTCCTTCAAAGTTAAAACTGCTGTTGTTCATAGTTTCAGTTATTAGGCCATTGCAAAAGTAATTGCGGCTTTTGTCATTAAAGGTAATAGCAATTACTTTTGCAATTAAATAGTAAGAAAAGACGTCTCAGGAAGTACTTTTGCAATTACTTCTGCACCAACCTAATAACTAAGTGTATCAAAATGTTTAATATGTTAAATACAGCAAATATAGTTCTACCGTAAGATACAGAAATTATCTCTTCTACATGTGCTTAATGAATATGAAATGTAAGTCATTTGAGTATCTACCCAAATCCTACTAGAGTCTAGTAAATGATATTTAAGTGGTGAGAGAAAACACATATTTTGCATTATTGTCCAGTTTAATTGCTATATGTGTATTCATTTAGTTCTCACAAGGACCCTATCAGGTAAGTGTTATTGTCCCCATTCCGGAGATGCAGAAATGAGGATGAAAGAAGTTACAGAATTGACCAAGGTCATTACTGATACTGGTGCTACAGCAGATCTGGCTCGCCTAGCTGGACTCTCAACTGTCTGCTATGCTGCCCCACTCAGTGACGAAACACAGGTTGTCCTACCTGTATGCTGTGCTCCACTGTAGTTCATCACTGCCCTAGAAATACCCATAATTCATCCATTCTCTCCTCGATGAGCATTTGGACTGCTTCTGAGTTTCAGCTGTTAAAAACATTTCTGCCATGAACAGTCTTGTACGTGCCTTTACATTTTTCAGGAGTTTCTCTTTATTACATACCCAGGAGTTAAAATTCATCTTAGTAGGCCGATGCCAAATAATTTTCCAAAATGTCTGTCAAGTTGTATTCCCATCAGCAGTGTAAGTGATTCTGTAGATTCACATTTTTTGCCTCACTTGGAGTTCTTAATCTTGGTAGAATGAAGCAGAAATAATTCATCAGGTGGGAAAAGGGAGGCAGAAATCTTTTTTCTTCAGACTTATCAGAAGTCAGACCTCAGGCACATTTTTTAACCTTTCTGAACATCATTATATAACTTTGTAAATTAAAGATATTTTATTTAACCTGCTAAACATAGTCTCTACATAAAGGTGATCAGTATAAGTTAACTGAAAATGTGAAAGACATGCAAATAGACCAGAAGCATCATTGTACTCTTAATAAGAAACAAGTTATCTTCAAAATCATTATACTGTTTTAAAAAAATTAAAAGAAATATAGGAAAAAGGTCCATTGTCATCAAGGATTATCCAACATTTTTATTGAAAGTATTCCAACTTTTTCAGTTGGCAGACATTTTACTTTTCACTACACACCCACATATATATTTTAAATACATGTTTAAATACATATATATTTTAAATGACCTGTTCTGGAATGTCACTATAGATGAAAAGATAAACAAGATTTAAAAGTCTTAAAGCAATTGATACATTGAGTGAAATGGACATGGGGTTTTGCCCAGGAGTCAGATGTAGAGCAGGGGAGCACAAGTTATCAGTCCCTGGTAGAGTGGTAGTAAGCTACAGACATGCACTAACCATCGTGGAAACACAGATTAAGGCCTAATGCTAAAGCTCCCTTTATCCAGCTTGAGGACAGTAAGAGAGCCAGTGGGAAAGCGATGACCCAACAGCTGAGACTTTAGCGGTCAACATGGTCTAATCCATGGGCCAGTTATATTGGTTATCTCCAGGAAATGTATCCACACCAGCATTTAATTCAGCCCTAAAGCAGTATATTACTGGAAGCAGAAAACACAAGTTAATACATAAAAATTTAATTCAGAGGCGTCCATGAATGTCTTTGAATGCCTAGTTGGACAGCAGCTTTGGCCGGTTCCTTAGCTTCTAGTGGTGGTTTATTTCCTGAGTTCTAAATACCACAAAATGATGGTTCTTGTGACGTTTTTCTCTTACCATTTTGAAGGAAGCATCAGGATTTGCTTACATCTCTCATGAATGTCATTAGTGGTTTTAATAAGAAGCACTTTAAAAAGATTATTTTAATTGAAGCTTCAATAAGTGTCATACATGTACACATATACATGTATATCTACAAAATTATGGAGAAATGAGGTAAGCCACAATTTCATTACTTATACAAGCTACTTGCAAAAGTATAATTGCTATATGAATACCATCTTGACATTAAAATAAAAACCCCAAAGCAAAATGGATTTTGATTAAGAAATCTTGACACTGACTAAAACTGTTCAGAAAATGTCACCAAGAAGTTGATTGCTAATGCCCATGTATGTCATTTCCAGCATTATTCAACCAGAGCACACGAGTATGCACCCAAGAAATACATACCACTACTAAGGAGACAAATTCTGCAACTCTATGAAATATGGAAATTAATTTAAGCTATTGCTAATTACTCCTAGAGAATGATCAAAGTTTGTGTTTTTATATTTAATTTATTTATTCATGTATTTACTTATATTGAGACAGGGTCCCTTTTTTTAACCTAGGCTGGAGTGCAGTGGCACTATCATAGCTCATTGCAGCCTCAACCTCTAGGGCTCGAGTGATCCCCCTGCGTCAGCCTCCCAAATAGCTGGGACTACAGGCATGCACCACCACACTTGACTAATTTTATTTTATTTTTATTTTGAGGCAGAGTCTTGCTCTGCTGCCCAGGCTGGATTGCAGTGGCATGATCTCAGCTCTCTGCAACCTCCACCTCCTGGGTTCAAGCAATTCTCCTGCCTCAGCCTTCTGAGTAGCTGGGACTACAGGCATGCTCCACCATGCCCAGTAATTTTTCTATTTTTAGTAAAGACTGGGTTTCACCATGTTGGCCAGGATGGTCTTGATCTGTTGACCTTGTGATCAGCCCACCTCGGCCTCCCAAAGTGCTGGGATTACAGGTGTGAGCCACCACCCCTGGCCAAATTTTTTATTTTTGCAGAGATGAGGATCTCACTATGTTGTCCTGGCTGGTCTCAAATTCCTGAGCTCAAGCAATCCTCCTGCCTTGACCCCTCAAAGTGCTAGAATTATAGGTGTGAGCCACTGTGCCTAACCTGTTGTTGATTTTAGAAATAGTAAGCACCTCAGTGTTAGCAGTATACGTTCTTAATGCTGTTGCTTTCAGCTATGTTTTCAGTGAATAGTTTTTCTTTTACATTAAATTTATTTAATGCATGTACCATGAAGAAAGAAGAAGGTACATACCTAAGATTCTATGTATCTTAGCGTAAATCTGCTTATTTAGGCCATTAGTCATTTAAATGTAATTCAGGGATATTGAATTACTTAATACTAGTCTTTAAAAACAATTAACTCTTACTTCTGAAACACTTTGTTTCTATAAAGACAAAACTTCCAGGTCAGAAGGCATGACTGATAATTTACTGATCAGAATTATAATCAAGCAAAACTTTTCACTTCAGATATTCCTTTTGTAAAGTCACATATCTTAATTCCCCAAGTCAACAGCATTTAAGTAATAGAACAGAGTGTCTACTTTCTGGCATTTGGGATTTCCTATCAGCCTGTTCACATATACACACTGTTAGTTTTAAGGTACTGTATTCTCCAACTCTTGTGACTTTCCATTATAATGTAGACTTGGTGAACCCCTGGTATTAGGATTTCCGTAAATATAAATGAATATGGTATGTTTTGCTTTTAATATCAAATATTTCTTGATTACTTTTTTGTATTAGGAACACAACTAGAAGTGAAATATAATCATTGCCCTCAAAGAGCTCAGAATCTGGAGGGAGTTGGTTGTCAGAGGGATAAAAGTTGATAACATATGTAGTGACAGACGCATAGACTACCTGCCTGGTAGATACAAACACATGGTGATCCATGTCCTCGGGAGGAGCAAGAACAGAATCAAGTGGCAGTTGACCATTGAGCTGAAGATGAGCAAAGGTTTGCCAGACCAGGAAGAAGAAACAATGGCTGGTAGGCAATTCCAATGGAAGGGAACATACCTACAAAGTCACGCAAAACATGATTGAGTGTTCTCGCATGCTCTGCTATTATAGAGACAGGGATAGATACTCAGGGCTTGTGCACCAGAAAAAGTACAGGTAGGAAATACCTAGACAGTGTGCTCATCTAATCAGTTCTGAGTTCAGGAAAAACTATTGTCTATTTGTTTGTTTCTTTGTTTTGAGATGGAGCCTTGCTCTGTCACCCAGGCTGGAGTGCAGTGGCGTGACCTTACCTCACTGAAGCCTCTGCCTCCTGGGTTCCAGCGATTCTCCTGCCTCAGCCTCCCAAGGAGCAGGGATTATAGGCACATGCTGCCATGCCTGGCTAATTTTTGTATTTTTAGTAGAGACATGGTTTCGCCATGATGACCAGGATGGTCTCCGTCTCTTGGCCTTGTGATCTGCCCACCTTGGCCTCCCAAAGTGCTAGGATTACAGGCATGAGCCACTGCACCTAGCCCAAGAAAAACCTTTATCTTTGCATCTTGATGAAGCACAAATATATGGACTCCATGATTAAGTGACAACAAACCATGATAGTCTTACATCTTTCTTAAAGTGAAACTTTGAAGGCTGCAGAGTAGAAAGGTTTTGCTGGAGAATAGTCTGTTCTCATGTTGCTAATAAAGACATACCCAAGACTATCTAATTTATAAAGAAAAGAGGTTTAATTGACTCAAACTTCAGCTTGGTTAGGAAGGCCTCAGGAAACTTACAATCATGGAAGAAGGGGAAACACATCCTTCTTCACATAGCAGCAGCAAGGAGAAGTGCTGAGCTAAACAGGGAAGAGCCCCTTACAAAACCATCAGATCTCATGAAAGCTCACTCACTATCATGAGAACAGCATGAGGATAACTGCCCCCATGATCAAATTACCGCTCACTAGGTCCCTCCCATGACATGCGGATAATATGGGAACTGCTATTCAAGATCAGATTTGGATGGGGACACAGCCAAACCATATCATGTACTGACTTAGACTTTAGATTTGTATCCTTAATCTTGACTATAGATTACAACTATTCTAAGTGATTTGTCTCCAGTAAAGTGTAATATTTTCTCATTTAAGTAAACAAGAGCTTCCTTTGAAGACTTATAATAAATAGGTTTTTTAAAATAAATATATATATATTTTTTATTGCACTTTAGATTCTGGGGTACATGTGAAGAATATGCAGGATTGTTGCATAGGCACATGCATGGCTATGTGGTTTGCTGCCTCTATCCCCATCACCTATAGCTGGCATTTCTCCCCATGTTATTCCTTCCCAACTTCCTACCCCCTGCTATCCCTTCCCTAGTCCCCAAAAGACCCCAGTGTGTGATGCTCCCCTCCCCGTGTCCATGTGTTCTCATGGTTCAACACCTGCCTATGAGAACATACGGTGTTTGATTTTCTGTTCTTGTGTCAGTTTGCTGAGAATGATGGTTTTCAGTTTCATCCATGTCCCTACAAAGGAAATGAACTCATCATTTTTTATGGCTGCGTAGTATTCCATGGTGTATATGTGCCACATTTTCCCTGTCCAGTATATCATTGATGGGCAGTTGGGTTGGTTCCAGGTCTTTGCTATTGTACACAGTGCCACAATAAACATACATGTGCATGTGTCTTTATAATAGAATGATTTATAATCCTTTGGATATATATCCAGTAATGGGATTGCTGGTCAAATGCAATTTCTGTTTCTAGGTCCTTGAGGAATTGCCACACTGTCTTCCACAATGATTGAAATAATTTACACTCCTGCCAACAGTGTGAAAGTGTTCCTATTTTTCCATATCCTCTCCAGCATCTGTTGTCTGCAGATTTTTTAATGATTGCCATTCTAACTCGCATGAGATAGTATCTCAATGTTGTTTTGATTTGTATCTCTCTAATGACCAGTGATGGTGAGCATTTTTTCATATGTTTGTTGGCCTCATATATGTCTTCTTTTGAAAAGTGTTTGTTCATATCCTTTGCCCACTTTTGAATTGGTTTGTTTGTTTTTTTCTTGTAAATCTGTTTTAGTTTTTGTAGATTCTGGATATTTACCCTTTGTCAGATGGGCAGATTGCAAAAATTTTTTCCATTCTGTTGGTTGCTGGTTCACTCTAATGACTGTTTCTTTTGCTGTACAGAAGCTCTGGAGTTTAATTAGATCCCATTTGTCTATTTTGGCTTTTGTTGCCAGTGCTTTTGGTGTTTTAGTCATGAAATCCTTCCCTTTGCCTATGTCCTGAATGGTTTTGCCTAGATTTTCTTTTAGGGTTTTTATGGTGTTAGGTCTTATTTTTAAGTCTTTAATCCATCTGGAGTTAATTTTAGTGTAAGGTGTCAGGAAGGTGTCTAGTTTCTGCTTTCTGCACATGGCTAGCCAGTTTTCCCAACACCATTTATTAAACAGGGAATCCTTTCCCCATTGCTTGTTTTTGTCAGGTTTGTCAAAGATCAGATGATTATAGATGTGTGGCATTGCCTCCGAGGCCTCTATTCTGTTCCATTGGTCTATGTCTGTGTTTTGGTACCAGTACCATGCTGTTTTGATTACTGTAGCCTTGTAGTATAGTTTGAAGTCAGGTCACATGAGGCCCCCAGCTTTGTTCTTTTTGCTTAGAATTCACTTGGCTATGCAGGCTCTCTTTTGGTCCCATATGAAGTTTAAGGTAGTTTTTTCCAGTTCTGTGAAGAGGGTCATAGGTAGCTTGATGGGGATAGCATTGAATCTATAAATAACTTTGGGCAAAATGGCCATTTTCACAATATTGATTCTTCCTAACCATGGGCATGGAATGTTTTTCCATCTGTTTGTGTCCTCTCTTATTTCGTTGAGCAGTGGTTTGACCTCTCCTTGAAGAGGTCCTTTACATTCCTTGTTAGTTGTATTTCTGGTATTTTATTCTCTTTGTAGCAATTGTGAATGGCAGTTCATTCTTGATTTGGCTCTCTTTAAGTCTGTTATTGGTGTATAGGAATGCTTGTGATTTCTGCACATTGATTTTGTAACCTGAGACTTTGCTGAAGTTGCTTGTCAGTTTCAGGAGATTTTGGACTGAGACGATGGGGTCTTCTAGATATACTATCATGTCATCTGCAAATAGAGACAGTTTGAATGCCTCCTTTCCTAATTGAATACCCTTTATTTCTTTTTCTTGCCTAATTGCTCTGGCTAGAACTTCCAGTACCATATTGAATAGGAGTGGTGAGAGAGGGCATCCTTGTCTAGTGCCAGATTTCAAAGGGAATGCTTCCAGTTTTTGCCCATTCAGTATGATATTGGCTGTGGGTTTGTCATAAATAGCTTTTGTTATTTTGATACTGTTCCTTCAATACCTGGACAAATATGCAGCTAAAATACATCCATCAAGACAACAATGTAGGCAAACCTCTAATATGTCATTTATAGCAGAAATATGAATTGATCACACTGCTTTGAGGTAAAAAAAAAACTCTGTAGATATTTTTGGATCACTGTATTTTTCTATGATTCATTCAGGCAACGTTCATCATAATAACATTCTATTACTTAAAATTTCTGGACTACCAACTAGAAGAACCCAAAGAGTTTACTTTCATAGGCAAGTGGAGATGAGTGGCTCATTGGACGGTGGGTTTCCTGGGCTAAGAGTAGAAATCAAGGCAGCCTTCTGGGTTTAAAACGTGGTGATTTATAAATCTGCGCCAGTCACATCACTTCCCTCGGACTCAATTTCTCACCAGTGAAATGTGGATATTACTGCTGCCTTATGTGACTTGCGTGCTTTACAGGGTTGTGAAAATCTGCTATTCTTACAAATACATTCTTCAGCATCTTTTCAGCTAAAGAGTTTGAAATGTTTGCTATTTCAGGCTACAGTATATTAGGCAAGATGAAGCTTTTCAGTCATTTCCTTGATGACATTGATCCCAGCCGAAAGATGGCACTGGGTTTTTTCTTAGGATCCGTTTATGAAGGTCACTGCTATCTTTGGGCTGGCAAGGTCTTACTGGGCTCCATTCCCAGGGAATGGCCAAGTGGCTTTGATCTGTGCATGTAGAGAGAACTCAGTATATAGGGTCATAAGTGGAACTTTATGTCTGGAACAAGTCATAAAACTCTTTGTTATCAGCCCTTATATTGTTATCATTAATCAATATAACAAATACTAGGACTCAAACCAAATTGCTGTCAAATAAATCAGGACTAAATTTCTTCTCATGTTTAAAGGAGGTCATTGTGTAAAAGATTCTCAACATGATTTTCTTGGGACAAACTGTAATGGTAAAAGGTTAGTAGAGCCTGACTAAGTGGAAGAAGTTTATTGTCACTTGGTCATGAGGTCGAGATCCTGCAGCTGTGGATGCAGAAAGTTCCCAGGTACAAGTCTCCTCTGGGGCAGGTGGCTTCAAACCCACCTGTGTTCCAGCCGAGCTTTGTCAAGACACATTCTCCCAGGATGGAGGCATATTCAGACACACAGACAAGGGGTTCCTTTCTGTTGTTTCACTGCTCAGTGTTGGGGCCTTGTCAGTCTATACTGAGCTGAAAAATACGTATTGGAATTGTGTTCATTATCAGTATTGTAAAACAGACTATTGGTCTCTCAAAGGTTCAGGAAATGTCATTATCTCCTGAGGGTGTCACTGAGTGATTAATAATTCTCTTTCAGTTAAGACTGACTGTTGCAGTGACAGAGGGTGCCTTGAGAGTCACTGATTTGGAAAGAAATTCATACTTTTAAAGAGGGTACATTTTCTGTATTTAGTAGAAACCAAAAGCTGAAAGTTTCGAGTAACTACTCATAATTCATCATAAAGAAAACAATAAACACACTCAGATTTGGTGGACAGAACATAGGAAGGCACAGTTCTAAACCACAGTACTTACTGGGAACACAAATGATAAACATGTCTGCAGAAAGAGCAACAAAATGTTAAAAAATAAGCAAGTAATGTGTACAGTGTCAGGTAGGGATCAGTGGATGAAGAAAACAAAATACAAGGAGAAAGAAACTATGAGTGAATCAGAGAGACTTGGGCAATGCGGGCTGAGGGGAAGGTGTCTGCTGAGCAACACCTGTGCTCAGATTCACAGGACCAGGAGAGGAAGCCATGTGATGAAAACGTGATCCGGGCTGCAGGAATCGCGTCACGGATCTGAGGAAGGAAAAATGCCATATGGTTGGGGCTTAGTAAAAAGTGGGAAGGATGGAAGTAAGTTAAATCAGAGAGGTAGGCAGAGTCCTATCCAATCCAGAAGCCTCAGGTACCCTTGGAACGACGATGGTGCTCATGATGACGATGATAATTTCATGGAAAGGCATTTGAACATTTTAGGCAAAAGAGTAAAATGATTTGATTAAACAGTTGGAAAACTCTGCTTGCTCTCTGGAAAATAAGACTCTGCAGGTGGTGGGTGGGTGTCAGGGGGTGCAGAAAAGGAAGCAGAGAAACCAAGGAAGATGCTGCAGAAATTTAGAATAGAGATGATGGGCTAGTTGGCAACAGTAGAGATGATGTGAAGTGGAGGATTTCAGGATATACTTTGTAGGCAGAACCAACAGAAACTTGCTGATGTGTTTTTGTGGGATGAGGGAAAGAGACTTTTCTAGAATCTCTCCTATATGTTTGTTCCCTACAACTGCATTGCTGGTGGTACCATTTACAAAGATAAGGGAGCCTGGGATAGAGGAAATGTGGAGAGTGATGGAATGGGAATAATGGAAAAAATACCAGATTTTATTCTGGGTGTGTGAACTTAGAGAAGTCTAGTAAGTAAATACCCAGTGGAGTTGGGAAGTAGGCAGTTGCCTAGATTAATCTAGTGCTCAGTGGGAAGGGCAGAGTTGGAGATGAAAGCCTTGGAAATCATCAGCATATGGATGATGTTTAAAGCCTTAGGACTGGCTGAGACAACACTGCATTAATTTTCTACTTTCAACTATGTGTTTTCTGGGTTTCTATGAATCATAGTGTCTCAGATCTTAACAGGACTCTTCATAGCTTCCACTGCTGTGGGTATATTCACATTGCATTTGGTATATTTGTTCATCTGGGTTCTCAAGAGGGACAGAATTGGCACTCAGTATTAGCCATCACAGCAGCATAGCTTAAGATGGCAGCATCTATTTCTAGATTTCTGGTGAATTGTTGATAAATTCAGAGGCATCATATTTTATAGGAGAATTTTCCCCCTGGGTTTTTGTGGTTAATAATGAACTTGAGAATTTCTTAAAATGCATAGTGTCAACATGAAACACATTCCTTGCATGGGGCCTAATTAGGTATCAGTTTCTGCTCATAGCAGAAGGTGTGCTCCTTTTAAAGCTGGATGGGGTTTGATACCTGCTGTGTTCACAGACTTTCAGCCCAAGTTTTGAGTCTCTTTCATTTGGGATGTTGACAGTTGGGCTTTATTAACAGGTCTAAGTTAAGTAATAAAATATTTGAATAAACACAAGGAATATACAGAACTGAATTCATAAGTAAGATTGTTGAGCACCTTCCTTTCCATAATTTTGCATGGAGGATTAATATTCAGATAATAGTCATTTGTGTCAATAGAATTGCAATAGATGTTAAGATAATCTAATGAAAGAAACTAACTTCTGAGTAATTCATACTTGAGAAATATGTATTTGCTGTTTCTTAAAACTCAGTCATCAAAACTATATGATTACCATTATAATCATTTTAATAAAATTATTTTTCCCTGGCCATATTATCTATTTTTTTATCTTAAAGATGGAGATAATATATATGTCAAATATGGAGACTGTACAACTCAAAATATATCTGCACACCTGTTGGAGGTATCGACTTCACAGCATTATGTGCATGAATTGGTTTCTTAGGGCTGCCCTTAGAAACTCCCAGAAACTAAGTAGCTTAAACAACAGAAGTTCATTGTTTCACAGTTCAGGAGGCCAGAAGTCCAAGGTCAAGGTGTCATCAGATTGGTTTCTTCTGAGGGTTGGGAGGGAGAATCTGTCCCTGGCCACTCCCCGAGCTTCTACTGGTTTGCTGGCAGTCTTTGGTGTTCCTTGGCTTACAGAAGCAGCTTCCTGACCTCTGACTTCATCTTCATGTAGCATTCTTCCTGTGTACCTGTCTCTTTCTAAATTTTTCCTTTTTATAAGGATGCTGGTCATATTGGATTAGGGCCTGCCCTACAGACCTTGTTTTAACTTGATTACATCTATAAAAATCTTATCTTCAAATAGAGTCACATTCACATGTTCTGGGGATTGGATGCTAACATATTTTCTGAGAGGGGATACAGTTCCACCCAGAACGGTGTGTGATCTCTTGTCCTTAACACTCCTCATTTTCCTTAGACATTATTAATGAGCACATTCTGAAGACAGTCTCTGTTTATCTGTCCATATCCCTGGGAGCACATATGTAGGCCCATATTTCAAAACATCATTGATATGTTTATGGCACACTTACAAACCTGACCCATGCCTCTAGCCCTCACCTCTTCATTCAGTTCCAAATGGGTATTCGTACCTGCCTTTTTGTCACATCCAGCTGGATGAATAAGACATCTCAAGCTTCACATGTTAAAAACAAAATGTTGTTTTTGATTTTTCTCCTCAAATGCTCATCCATCATGTTTTCTCATCTTAGTAAATGATCCCTGCATTCCCTCAAACTCTATCCAAAAAGCCGAGCTATCCCAATGTGTTTCTTTCCCTCACTGCCTTCTGGTAATTTCCACTGCTGTGTTGGTTTTGTATTGCTTCCACCATAGTGAATTGCTAGCAACTTAGTGATTTAAGCCAACACCAGTTTATTATGTCACTACCTCAGAAGTCCGATGTGGGTTTCACTGGGCTGAAATCAGATCGTCTTCAGGCCTGCATTTCTTTCTGGAGTGTCTGGGGAAGTATCTGCATTTAGGTTCTTGGCCAAGTTCAGTTCCATGCCATCCCCTGGTGGAAGTCTCTGTTTCCTTACTGGATGGCGGCTTAGAAACATTCTTGACTTCCAGAGTCCACCTGTATTCCTTGGCTCTGGCTTCTTTCCTCCATCTCTCTTTGCATCTCTCTTACCTCCTCTTCTCTCTCATCTCTTGCCTCGTCTGACATACAACTCTGGATATAGCTGGAGAATTCTCTGCTTTTACCAGCTCATATGATTAGATTGGAATAACCTGGATAATCCAGGATAGTCTCCCTATTTTAGGTCAACTGACTTGTAACCTTAAGTCTATCTTTAGGCCCTTCACAGTAGAACCTCAGTGAATGTTTTATTGATTTCAGGACTGGAGCTTGGGTGGAGGACATCTTTAGGATTCTTCTCTTTCAACTGCAATCTTCTCTTAGCTCTATTTTAGCATGCTTTTCTTCTCACTCTCCACCACTACCACTAGATTTCCAGTGACTACTGCTACTGCATGGTTATAGCAGACTCCTCACTGGTCCCTCATATGATCTTTATGAACCCTGGTATTTCAGATCCAAACAAGAGTATTTCTTTATGGCTCCTATTATTCTAGATAGAGTCACATTAAATGCAGCATAATACATACAGTTGATCTTTTTTTTCAAAAGAGCACCTGTGAGATCGTGTCACTTTGATATCTCTAATGGCTTTTTAAAAAGTACTTAGAATAAAATTCAAGCCTGAATATGGCCTGTAAGGGGCTTTTTATTCCTGCAAGGGCTCTGTCTTTTTACCTTCTTTGTAGGACCTAGCACCTTGAGAGACCATCCTGTTCATTTAGTGTGGATGTTAATTTGTCTGTGACACTTCATTAGAATGTACGACCTTTGTCAGATATTCAGCCCCTACAATGCATTGACATAAATATGGGATCATTCTGAATAATTTAAGTAGCTTTCATATGTGTATGTTCATTCACAAGCATGTGTATTGTGTGGATACCAGTGTGCCTCTTCTCAGAGTCCCCCTCGTTAGGAGTATGAATGTGCATCTGACTGAGCCCTTAACCCCAAAGAACTTGTAGTTTCATCTCATTGTATTTCTGTAATCTTCTCTCAAGTTATGCTGTACAAGAGTTTTCCCATTTTATAAATAAAGGAACTTCATCTAAGATGAGTTCAGCAACCTCCCTAGGGAAACCTGGTGCTATAACTAAAACCCAGAGCAATTGTTCCCTGCTCCTAATCCTTTCTGTATCATACCAAACTTGTAATTATTCTCAGCATTCTTAAAGCACAGATAAATAAATTGCACAAATGCACCAGTAGGTCTTCCTTCTCTAAAACGAAAGGCCGACACAAATGCCCATGAATATCTCCCCCGCATTCCTCCACTGATGTACTTGGTATTATATATGCTTCTTAAAATACCAAAGCAACTGTTTTAACAGAATACTTTTTGAGATCTTGGGACATGGATGATTAATTGGGTCCAGGTAATATCAAAGCCTTAGAATCATCTGGAAAAGATGACACTCAGGCTTTCTAGGAGAGAAAGAATGAACTAAGATGTGAAAAGCCAGAGGACACAAGGAAGATGGCAGAAAAATATGTACTGTATACAGAAAGTCAGGGGGACCTGCAAAACTTGGGGTTCACATGCTGCCAGAGGAAGCTCAAGCCTTTGGAGGCAGAGCTATGCACAGACCCATGCTCCACAAGATATCATCTCTGGGGCTTGATGTGAGTCACTCCCATTCTTGAATATCTCTCATCTCTGAAATAGATCAATAGTACTTTCTTTTCAGTGATGAATGTTGTTGACTGCATATATAAAGAATTTTGTACTATGTCAGGATCATGGACACTGTCTAACTCATGGTAACATGTAGAGAGTTTGTCATTTTTTTATGCCAACTGGATGGCTGTGAAGACATGGGTCACAGGTTGCCTCAGCTCATTGGTGCATAAATGAAACACTGTTTTTATTCCAAAGTCTCACTTCCTATGAACCACATTTCAGAAACTGAGACTTCAACAGTAAAAGAAGCCTATGAATATGAATACTCACAAAACACGAAGAAGTAAATTTCCGTGTTCTTATTTTCACCCTCTGACAGTGAAACAGCAAATAATATTGAAGTTTCAGGATATGCCTTAATATTATATACTTATTATGAAAAAGGAAAATATTCAATCTGTCAGGCCGTGATTATATATTTGCTATATGCAAGTAATTATAGGAATAAATATACTGATTTGTTTAAAATTAAGCTTCTGGAAGAAGCAGAAACACATATCAGATACAGAGTGTTTCCAAAATAAAACTGGACTGTAAACTGTTTGAGGGTGGGATTACCTCTGTCACTGCCATTCAGAAGAGTGCCTGGAACAAAATAGATATTTAATAACTATTTATAGAGTGAAGGAATTAATTATAATAAAAATCAGATTCTTATAGTAATTTGTTCAATTGTGTAATAGACTTCTCTGAAATATTTATTATCATAATCTGAAGCTCTGTCATATAGCCTTGCATTTTATTTTTAGGGAGAATAATCATCCTGGGTTTTGCATTTTACATTAAAATAATATAATAATAAGGCTGAATGTAGCAAACTCTATAATTAGCCATTTCCTCTGGATGCCTTTGAGGCCTCCAGTCTATTTCACTGTCAAAGCAGGAATGTGGTGGGGTAATCTTGGATACTTACAGACATGCAAGGTATTTTGAGAGTCCTGGTGCAGCACATGAGGTCCTGACCATGACACCAGCAGTGGGCAGCAGAGCTGAAAACTGGAAGTCACTGCAACTATGACATTAAAAATTACGATGTGGATAAACTAATTGTGTTTCTTTCATGGGATGATTCATCGTAGGATCTATTTTGGAAACCAGAATTGTTGATGTACATATTGCAAAAGTAGGTGACTATCTTTTTAATACACTAAATATAGATGAAATCTGTTCAATGGATTTATGAAGCAATGTCATTTATGCTTCTATCCTGATGATGAGTGCGGGTCGTATTTTGGAAGTAGAGGCATAAAGGGTCAACAGTGTGTTGTGATCATTATTGTTAAGATGCCCATTTTGAAGTGACCTCTCCTAAATGCCTCTTTCTAGTAAGTTAGAGAATAATCTGAGAAGCATCTTTCCTTTTAAATTACCAACCTCTTCATTTCTGTTACACTTATCAAACTATTTAGATAAATCATTACTACTTATTATGTTGTAATGTGCTGGATTTATTATCTCATCGATTTTAGGCACAGGAGAATTATAGAACAAAGATTGCTTCATTCTATCATCATACTTCAATATTAGCTTAAAAAATGAAAAGCAGTATTCTAGACTGTTGATTTAAAATATATATATATATTCTTTTTAAAGAGAAAGCAAAGCTGTCTCTTGGTTTCTGTCTTTTTCAAACATGAATATTGTAAGATTGTTCCATTAGTACCCTCGGTGGTTCACTGTGTCACTTTTCCATCTGGACAGACGTCGGGTGGAGACGATTTGGTCTCTGTGGCCAAAGGGCAGTGCCCTTGTTTCTTGCTTCAACTGCCAAGAAAGTGTTTGAATAGCACTATCTAATGTCATCGTGCTGATTATGCATACGGACACATGTCCATGGGGAGCTTGCCTGAGAAGAAATATTCATTTGTGTTGCTTTGGCTTCTCAGATCTTCCCAGATGATAAAAATCATTGAGTTCTTGGTACCAACAATGTAAAACTCTAATATATTTCTTTCTCTAATTTCCTAATTATGATTATATTGATATTGAGGTCATGATGCTAAGATTGTTATGAGCCGCTTTTAATGTTAAAAATTAAATTATGATGGAGTATTTAATAATACTAAAATATATTTTTAAAGAAATTACCAGGCATGGTGGCTCATGCCTGTAATCCCAGCACTTTGGGAGGCTGAGGTGGATGGATCACCCGAGATCAGGAGTTCCAGACCATCCTGACCAACATAGAGAAACCCCATCTCTACTAAAAATACAAAATGAATCAGGCATGGTGGCGCAGGCCTGTAATCCCAGCTACTCAGGAGGGTGAGGCAGGAGAATGGCTTGAATCTGGGAGGCAGAGGTTGTGATGAGCTGAGGTTCGCCATTGCACCCCAGCCTGGGCAACAAGAGCGAAAGTCTGTCTCAAGAAAAAAAAAATTATATTATTAATTTTCTTAAGGGGAAAATTGAATCTCATAGTGGTTTACATCCCTTTATTATTAAGGAAACTTAATTAACACACTCTTGGAGGAATGCCTGGCTGAGCCTTGGGAACTCATGGTAGTAGGGAGGAGAGCACTTTTCCCCACTTGGCAAAATCTTCTAGAGTGTTTGGTGGGGGCGGATTTGAGTTGAACAGATTCTGGTGAATGTTTCGAGACATAGTACTACTATCTAGGTGCTTTTGTTAATGAGCAGTACCTAAGTATTGAAGCGTATTTTAATATGTGCCTAAGTATTTTCAGTAATTAGCTTGGTAATTTAACTTCACAAATAAGAGTTTTGATCTAAATTAGCTTTCTGTTATTAAATTCATAATATCTCTTGGTTTTAGATTTTAATAGCTACTTAAGAGATTATTAAGAAGATCAAAAGTGATAATTTATGTAAATCAGTTTTGTAAACTATAAAGCAGTAGATATATTTAGGTATTATTATGATATATTCTCATTTATGTTAATATGTTAAACTCTTAATGAGTTGTGAGAAGTGAAAAATTAAATATTAACAATTAAATCTAATAAAATAATTTGAATAAATTTAAAATGATTAAGGGTTTTCAAATAGACCACATTAAAATTTAGAGATCTAAATTTTATTTTTAATAATCATAATTAAATCTGTTCCAATTATTTATGGCTTAATATGATGTGTCTTCCTTTCATTTTTTTTTTCACAAAAATAAAATTCTTATAGAGCAATACATCATTTTCCTTACAATTGCAAGAAAGAATCTGTGCACAACGGAAAGGAATGGAATCTGATTATTCCAATTAGGTCATAAAGAGAAAAACGGTGAAAATAATGCTGCAGGAAGAGAAACAAGGTTTATGACACCAGCTTTCTTATCGTTCTCAAATATTGCTCTCTCAACATTATGTATATGTGAAATATGCGTATGCATGTTCTCATTTATACATCTATGGATACAAACACATTATTCACATAGTCCTTAGTTATACATTCAGAAATGTGGCATTCTAAGATATTTCGACATCTAAATATGTAGATTACTAAAATAGAGTATCATGTATTTTTTTCTTTTTTCTTTTTTTTTTGAGACGGAGTTTCACTGTTGTTACCCAGGCTGGAGTGAAATGGCGCGATCCCGGCTCACGGCAACCTCCGCCTCCTGGGTTGAAGCAATTCTCCTGCCTCAGCCTCCGAAGTAGCTGGGACTACAGGCGCGCACCACCATGCCCAGCTAATTTTTGTATTTTTAGTAGAGACGGGCTTTCACCTTGTTGACCAGGATAGGATGGTCTCAATCTCTTGACCTCGTGATCCACCCGCCTCGGCCTCCCAAAGTGCTGGGATTATAGGCGTAAACCACCGCGCCCCACCAGTATCATGTATTTTTAAAAAGTGCTTGCTGTTTTATGCAAGTCAAATTAGAGTATTTGTTAGATTTAGAATTCTTTGCATTCGTTTCATTTAATTTAGATCTTTATCTGTGAGCCTGCCTTCTCATTGAGGGGGAAAGCACTTATGGATGACTTCACAATGTCTGCTAGTACCTTAATCCCACCACATTTTTACCACCAATGCTCTCATTACCTTCTGACTTCTGTGCTATTTATTACTGCTGAACTGATTGCTAACATTTCTTTCCAGATCAAACCTTTCATTATTAACATCCTTGTCTGGAAGCGTTATGCCTAGTAATTTTGAAATACCATGTCCTGGGCTAGTCTTTATTTTTTTACTTATTTATTTTTGAGACGGAGTCTTGCTCTGTTGCCCAGGCTGGAGTGCATTGGTTTGCTCTTGGCTCGCTGGAACCTCTGCCTCCCAGGTTCAAGCAATTCTCCTGCCTCAGTCTCCGAGTAGCTGGGATTCCAGGCGTGCACAACTATGCCTGGCTAATTTTTGTATTTTTAGTAGAGACGGAGTTTCACTGTGTTGGTCAGGCTCATCTCGAACTCCTGACCTCAAGTGATTCACCTCCCTCAGCCTCCCAAAGTGCTGAGCCACCATGCCCAGGCTGGTCTTCATATTAAAAGATGTGCACATGTTTTGGTACAATTGTTCGCATATTTTTTTGAATTAGAAAAATATAACACACAATGTACTTAATACGTCTGTGGAAAAGATATGATACATAGTTTTGTTTTGTTTTTTAGTTTTAATGTGCCTCGCATATGCCTTAGAATTTAGGTTTCGGCAAATTCTTTTCCCACACTCGTACAAAAAGCAATGTGTTTACGCACTTGCTGTATTAGCATAGGTATGCAATCCTATAAGTAAGTAAATACTTCAGTGATTACCTTGGCCATTGACAGTATCAGATGAGGAAAACTCTAGATGGTAGATGGAGGAATGGAAATTTAAGTCACATATTTTAATCATAGATAATTTAAGTTCAGATCCATGTTTATAATTGTGCTTTAGAATTAGATAAAATCTTTGGTCTCAATATTTTGAACTTGCTAAAAGTAGGTACCTTGATGTATTTTGGAGCCGCTTCTTAACTTTGGTTTTCCTCAGAGTGTAACCCAAGTATCAACTCCATGGCCATAGAATACCATCAGAAGAGCAGAAGAACCTTCCACTTGAAGGTTCCTGGGCATGCAATAAGACGCAACAAATTAGGTAGCCAAATCAGTGTGCCATTTCTCATCACCAGAATAGCAAACTTCCTGGCCTGACAACCCCAGGGGAAAGTCTGTACTCCATTTTTGTAATCACTTTTCCATTTCCCTGACTTTTCACTGAATTGTACTCATAGGCATAAATCTAATCTTTGATCTATATGGACCTCATGAATAGGTACAGGTTCTACTTTTCTGGGATTTTAAGAAATAGCAAAAGGAAAAAACAAAAAAAACCCTCAGATCCTTCACCAGTCATGGATGTCACATTTGAGAAGAAATGCTCTATATGGCAAGAACTATTGTTGGCAACTTCAAAATTTCATACACAAAAGGAGTTACTTTTTCAAAATTCCAAAAACGGTCATTAAATGAACATATATATGACTCCTTGTCCCACATGATAAATAAATATGTATAAATATATTTGTAACTACTGAAAAGTTCTAAAAGACACAGGCTTCCAAAAATGTATTTGTTAAAAATACTGTTCAAAATGAAGTTTGCTAGGATAGTTAACTTTTCTCCATTTACACTTATTATTTAGTTTTTCAGGAAATACTGCTGTGGTATCATGACCTGCTTAAGTAGATGTCCCATACATTTGTGGTGTTTCTGTAGATGTGTTATGATTTGGCTCTGTGTCCCCACTCATATCACAAGTGGAATAGTAATTCCCAAGTGTTGAAGATGGGACTTAGTGGGAGGTGACTGGATCATGGGGGTGGTTTCTAACGGCTTAGCACCATCTCCCTGGTGCTGTCTCGTGATAGAGTTCTCACGACATCTGTTGAGATCAGATGGGTTAAAAGTGTGTGGCAGTTCTCTGCTCACTCACTCTCCTTCTACCACCATGTAAGACATGACTTGCTTCCCCTTCACCTTCTGCCATAATTGTGAGTTTTCCAAGTCTCTCCAGCCATGCAGAACTGTGAGTCAATTAAACATCTTTTAAAAAATAGATTACCCAGTATCAGGTATTTTTTTTTTTTCGAGATGGAGTCTCACCCTGTCACCCAGGCTGGAGTGCCATGGTGCCATCTCAGCTCGTTGCAACCTCTGCCTCCCAGGTCTGAAAGATTCTCCTGCCTGAGCCTTCCCAGTAACTGGGATCACAGGTGCGTGCCACCATGCCCAGCTAATTTTTGGTATCTTTAGTAGAGACAGGGTTTCACCCTGTTGGCCAGGCTGATCTCCAATTCCTGACCTCATGATCCGCCCGCTGTGGCCTCCCAAGGTGTTGGGATTACAGGTATGATCCACTGTGCCGGACCTGGTATTTCTTTATAGCAACCTGAGAACACACTAATACAAGAAGCTTACTTCCTTTTGATGTTTTTTGACCCAGTTGTTAATGAATATTCACTTTAATAAATATTAAAGTTTTTCACTTAAACTTGTTTGTGAAATCTTTTGGATAAGTCTCCTACTTTTCATCAGTTTTCATGGAGAAGATATTTTTTCCCGGCTCTTTGTCTTCAATCAGTATATTAAGACTATAAGAAATAGACACTTGCTCATTTTCCTCAACTTGTAAACCCTCCCATAGGAGGCTTAATGAAAAAAAGATGACATGTGTTTTCTCTTATTTAAGGAGGCACAACACTATCTCATTTAAATGTAATCAGATAAAGGATTTAAAAATGTGTATACAATATCAACCTTGATTGCCTTTAGAATGCTTGACAAACCATGGTGGTGAAGAATTGCTTAATGGGTTTACTGGATAGGAAAACCCCTTGGAGTACTGACACCCCTAGGAATTTGCCTGATTCTTAGGGAACTGGAATTTCTCCTCATGAGCACGTATCGCCCTTGGTTGTTGGGTAGAAGGATGGAGAATCTGATTTCTCCTTATTATACAAACCCAATAAGAACATGTTGCGGTGGTTGTTAGCCGTGGCTCCTAGAAGACAAGCTTAAAACTTTGTAAACGATTTTAGATAGTTCTCTCTAGTGGTGAAGAACACAAGGATGATTTTGGACAAATTCTTTAACTTCTCTGAATCAGTTTCCTCATTTATAAAATGAGATAATAATAACTTGCCTCATTGGATGTACATGGAAACAGTGATAACATTTTACTTTAAGGCCAGACTGCTTTTTGGATACAACAATGGCAAAAATACAGTTATTTTTATCCATGAGAATATGAAAAAGGGTAATTTCAGTGATATGGGAAATGAGTTCTCCTCATTATCCAGTGGTGTGTTGCCCACTCAATAAAATACCAACTCTACTTATCTTCACTGCCATTATTATTTTTTTAAAGATTATTCCCGGCCAGGCTTGGTGGCTTATGCCCATCGTCTCAACACTTTGGGAGGCCACGGCAGGCAAATCACTTGAGCCTAGGTGTTTGAGGTCAGCCTGGGCGACATGGCGAAATCCTTTTCTACAAAAAATACAAAAATTAGGGGATATGGTGGAGCACACTTGTAGACCTGTGGTCCCATCTACATGGGAGGCTGAGCCGGGAGGATCACCTGAGCCTGAGAGGTTAAGGCTGCAGGAAGCAGTGATCACACCACTGCACACCAGCCTGGGTGACAGAGTGACACCCTGTCTCAAAAAAAAGAATATTCGTATTCTCTAATTGAGAGTGCTCATTTGTGAATTAAGAAAAGCACATTATTGACTAGGGCCAAATTGTAAGCTTAGAGCAAGAAACAGAGAACATAGCAGAAATCTGTAGAGCTAAATGAACCTTGATTTTTCATCCAGTCTTTCAGATTATGTCAGCAGCATTGAAATACCAAGGAATCATCTCATTCCAGATGGACTGGGTTATAAAGGGAGCAAACTCAGTATTTAAGAGCTTTACAAATCTGTAAGCAAAGCCTATGGACATCTAAACGTTGACTTCAGATAATACATTACCAGTTCTAGAACCAACTTAAGCTGTAACATACACAAAAGGGCCCCATTTTTAAGATGCCTATATAGGCTGGGCGTGGTGGCTCTCGCCTATGATCCCAGCACTTTGGGAGGCCTTGGTAGCCAGATCATGAGGTTAAGAGATCGAGACCATCCTGGCCAACGTGGTGAAACCCCAACTCTACTAAAAATACAAAAATTAGCTGGGCATGGTGGCACACGCCTATAGTTCCAGCTACCCAAGAAGCTGAGGCAGGAGAATCACTTGAACTGGGGAGGCGGAGGTTGCAGTGAGCCAAGATCGTGCCACTGCACTCTGGCCTGGTGGCAAAGCGAGACTGTCTCAGGAAAAAAAGAAAAAAAGATCAATATATAGGCACCGTTCAGAAAAAGAGGTGTGTATTCAAGTCTAACAGAAAAGTCTTCAAAATTCTTGAAGAACAATGTGCTATTTCTACACATAAGTCACGGAGCCTGTTGTGATTCACGTCAGTTTAATGTACAGTGCTGCCATGTCTGTGGGCAGCATCCTTTTGTCATCAGAGATCTCTTCGGACTTGTTTGGGTTCGCTCTCTGTCCTGTTCCACACACACCAAGCCTCACCATAGTACAAAGAACAAATGAGAGCTTGTTCTCAGGCAGTCAAGAAGAAACGGAACATGAAAGATTGATTGCCAAATATTTAAATACGGCTATCAGTTAAAAAAAATTCTCATAAGCAAACAAAAAGCACAAAGAGAACTTTAGAGTCCTAGAAATAGGGGGATGCCAGTCATGTTCAGCCTGTTTGTCCACCTGTAACCCTCACCTCCATGACGGCACCTTTAACGGCTATCCTCCATGCATCTGAACTTCCCAAGGCTGTCGGGAGTTAACTATTTCAAGGACAAAATGTTCCAGCCTACATGTAAGGAATTTTTATAATACCCCAGGCAAATATATCCTACAGGGAATAGTTATGCAAAAACATTTATATAGTTACGCTTTGATGTATTGAAACGTGGTATGGCTTCAAGAAATTACTCATTTGTTTTATTTCTGTTTGCAAAGAAATATTTTTAAAGTTGTCTCTTTGGCGGGTGCCTTAGCCAAGCACACTGTGGGAAGAACTTAAAATGCTTAGTCATGTGCCTTTTCTTATTGGTATTCCTTAGGTGCCTCAGCCAAGGGCAATGACATAATACCTAAGCCCAGCCAGAGAAACAGGGCCCACTCTGTCTTGACAGAGTATTATTCATGATCACCACTTTACATAAATGTTAAAGGATATCAAGTAAAGAGATGAGCTAATTATGCAAAAAATGGAAACAAATGCCACTCTTACGGCTGGGCAATTAAGCTGCAGTATTCTTAGTAGTCAAATAAGTCGAGTTAGGTCTTGAAAGACAGTGCCTTAAATTTATGCTTGAGATAAAGAAAAGGATAAAATATGATAGGTATTTTCCATCTGGTAATAAACAAAAAAATGGTCCCAGTTCTTCCATAAAGAACATCTCAATTTATAATTTAAAATTTTGCATTCTGCAAAGGTGCGCATGCGTGTGTGCATGTGTGTGTGTGTCCGAGAGAGAGAGATTACTTAAAAATGAGATCCTGCATTTATTGTTATTGATATTATTTGGAAAGAACATGTATTTACAGTGGAACTTGTACGTTGTGGCATTTTAGGAGGCAGTTGTGCTATTCGACATAGCAGATATGTTTCTTTATCTCTAATTAATTAATGCATTTTAAAAAGTGTGTTCTAAGCTAATTTTCTCGCAATCATTGTATATTTGATAACTGGGTGGATATTGCTGTCTTCAAGCTTTTTTATGCCAAAAATATAAAACCATGTGAATTTCATAGATTGATAATTTACAACATCAGGAAGGCCAAGGGGTTTAAAGCTGAACTATTACTGGGATGGGTCAACTCCACATTCCATTTGACAAGCCAAGGGTACTTCAAATACAGAGAAGTTAATTTCATGCCAGGGTAGAGAGCTGCTTTGGAACTCATTTTGTCTTCTTTGTCTGTCATTGCATGTGCTTTAGTTTGCGGCACAGGGTGAAGGAAGGCGGCATGTGAGTTCCCAAATGAGAGGTTTGTACCCTGCTACAGCAAATCATAACCAGAATATATATTATTAATAGATTCAGTATATGCTACACTGCTAGTGCAGACTTCAAATTTACCCTGGATTCAGGGCCATGAGCTACTGTGTGAAGATATGTACCTCTAGTCTCTTAGTACCAAAGGTCCTATTTTTGACCCTTGGTTTCAAGAGTTTAGGGCAGTAGCAGACAGCACTGGGGTTTCAGTTGTGTCTAAGTACAAGGGCCCCAGGCAGAAGTCCAGCACTGCCTGTTTGACTTCCTTCCTCGTCCCTTTTACCCATTCTCTCCTTTACCACCTCCTGCAGTCCATTTCAGTAGAGATAACTGCTGGAATACAAGTAAAATCTGAGCTGGCCCGAAAAATATGACTCCTTGCAAGGATTTAATTGCAAAAGAATCTTTGTGTTGGAGCTTCCCCATGTCCTTTGGAAGGCAGACTCACTAATTTGGCTGTCAATTGTGTGTAATTTTATACCTTAGCGTCTGGAAGGATAATAAATAGAATTACAGAGTTTTACACTGAAATGCTGATTATCAGAAAATAAGAAGCCAAAATTTCAGGAGCCATGTCTTTTAAAGTCTCTTCTAAATATCAAGTTTTGTTAGCATAAGCATTTTAAATGTTAACTTTAACTTATATATAAATCACTACCAAGTCACCTATTTTATGTTAAAGCTTTCCTGTGTTAATGTTACTTATTCTTCCACCTTTCTGTCCATATGAGGAGTAGGTAAAAATGACCAGGACATGAACATGCATGTTTTTTTTTTTTTCGTCCAAAAGACTGGATTATTTGTCCAAAGCGCCACAGCATAGTCAATTATTTTAAAGTTAATATTGCCACAGTAAATAGTAATTCCCATATACTTTAGTTCTACTTTTATTTTGTAAAATGTAAAAATCTTTTATTTTCTTTAAAGAGAAAATTGGCAACAATATTGCTAGAAACCTTTGAATTTTTTTTTAAATCAAGAACATTTAGTAGGTAAATTACATTCCATAGGTAAATCACATTCCAATTTTCATACATGCATGCCTTTTATAGCTCTCAAAAACCTAGGTTCAAAATAATTTAGAACCTTTTTAGAAGTAAAATATACATACAGCAATATTGTGGTTTTTGCTATAATGGCAAAAATTGCAATTACTTTTGTATCAACCTGCTATATTCCAGCACGTCCAGCTTGCTCACTATTACGCGTGTGAGACTCACTCACAATAGTGTGTGTGGTCCTACGTGGTGTATTTACTTTGCAGAATAGTACACTATACTGTATTCATTCTAGCGACTGGGCATTTCTGTAGTGGTCAGTTGGGACTGACATGAGCATTATAGGAAATGTCTTCTGGTGTACTTAGGTGAACATTTTTATATTCACCTAAGTGAATATAAAATGTGTGGCATATATACCTGTGTGTAGAACTGATGAGAAATAGAGTATGTATATCAAGAATTTTAGAAGAAATTGGCAAACATCACATTTTAACATTTTGTATTCATATTTCCACTTAGAGTTTTATGAAAGTTCCAGTAACACCCAATACTTGCCAATTTGGGCATTATCTCTCTCTCTAAATTTTAATCATTCTAGTGAGTACTTAGTGGTATCCCATAGTGGTTAAAATTTTATACCCTGGTGAGTAGTGAAGTTGATTGTCATAGTCCATTTTCATACCGTTATGAAGAAATACTGGAGACTGGGTAATTTAAAAAGAAAAAAGGTTTAATGTACTCACAATTCCATATGGCTAGGGAGGCCTCACCATCATGATGGGAAGTGAAGGAGAAGGGAAGACATGTCCTGCATGGTAGAAAACTAGAGAGCACTTGCAGGGGTACTGCCCTTTATAAAACCAGCAGATCTTGTGAGACTTCCTTCATTATCATTAGAACAGCATGGTGAACGCCTGCCCTCATGATTCAGTTACCTCCCACCAGGTCCCTCCCATGACACATGGGAATTATGGGAGCTACAATTCAAGATGAGATTTGGGTAGGGCACAGCTAAACTATATGAATTGTCTCTTCACTTATGTACTGGCCACGTGGATCATGTGGATGTTCTCTTTTGTGCAGTGCTTGTATTTTTCCTGTTTTCTATTGGGTTGCCTATTAATTTCATATTATGTTGCATTTCAGACTTAGACATATACAGAAAGAGAGAGAATGAAATATCTTATCCCATTAGTGTACTGTCACTTTCTTGATGGTGTCTTTGATAAACAATTTCTCAATTTTAATATGGCCCAATTTATGAGTTTTGAGTATTCTATTATGGTTAGTTCATTTTGTGTCCTGCTTAAGAAACCCTGGCTACTCCAAGGTCATGCGTGTGCTACATATTTTACTCTCAAAGCAGTTTCATTTAATCTTTCACATCTAGCCCTACACTTCAGGTGGAATTGATTTTTAGCATTTTTTTGCAGTGGGGTTCAAGTTGCATTTTTCAACAAGTGAAGGCCCTGTCTTTCCCTCTGCACTGCAGTGTCATGTTTCTTATAAATCAGGCGTATGTGTGGCTTGGCGTCTGGATTCCCTTCTCCTCCAACGTTCTGTTTGTCCCTCCTTACCTGGATACCACACAATCTTTATGACTGCAGTTTTCCACTCTGCCATATTATCTTGTAGGCCATCATCCTGATTAGTTCTCTTTCTTGAAAACTGCTTGCTCTGCTTGACCCTGTGCATTTTTATATAAAGTTTAGAATCCACTGTCCATCAAGTTGGGCCCTTTATCCCCCAGAAAAGAATGCCAAGGTTTTGATTATAATTTGGGGGTAGATTTTGTTGTTGTTGTTTTGATCAAATTGAGGGCTTTCCCCCAATATTTCCGGTCTGCAAAGATTCTTTTTTTACTTATGAATACTGATGAACTTTGTCAAGAGTAAACATTTTCTATCTTTGGGATTTCCCTTAAACCATTATTATGATTATCTCACAATGTTGAGTTTATTCTACTTCTTTCCTGGAAACACTAAAAGGAACCAAAATACGAGAGGATTGGGAATAAAATTCAAGTTACAATAATACTAGGAAACAAATCAGCCACAAACTCATATGAAGGAGATACATGAATTTAGACATCTCTTTCCAGATATCATAGAGTATGCATATTTCATTTTATAAAAAAGAAGAGGAAGGAAGGAGGGAGGTAAGGAATAAGAGGAAGGAAGGCAGGCAGGAAGAGAAGCAGGAAGAAAAGGAAGGAAGGAAGGTAGAAAAGGAAGGAATAAAAGGAAGGAAGGAATTAGGAGGAAGGAAGGGAGAGAGGAATGGAGGGAGGGAGGAAGGGAGGGAGGGAGGGAGGGAGAGAGGGAGGTTTCTGAGTGAGAATCCTCAACTGAAACACTGAGTTCTGAAGACATGAGGGGACACAGGAGAGACAGGGAGCTCCATGAAGGACAAGCTCCAGCAGGAGAAAATAACGTCAGGGGTTGGGGGGCAGGTAGACTACCTTTTCAGCTCCAGAAGCCTTCATTTTTTTTCTACTTAGAATTGCTCCCCTCCCAATCTGTTACCAAGCAAAAGTCAGGCCAAGATAAGGTTGCCATAATTTAAAAGTAAGTAATAAACTGGAATGGTTAAAGTAAGATAATGGGTCGACATTATCCAAAACAAAGTAAGAAACAAAGAAATCAGAAAGAGAAGAAAGGAACATAATAATAATATACAAAAGGCAGAGAAAGAATAACTACAGAAAAATAAAACGACTCCCAGGTGAAGTAAGAGGAAGTTAACCATTTTTCATAGCCTAATGAAATTTAAAATTATGATAAAAAAATCAAAGCGATCATAAGACAGAGGAGGTATGAAAGGAGTAACCATGAGCTGGCAAAGGTTATGGAAAAATAAACTGTCGGTGAAATGAAACCATTAGGAGCATGAAGAAGACAAATAGTGCAGAAATAAACAGGACTGGTATGAGGAAATAAATCAGAAAACAACAAAAAAGGGCAATAGATGTGGAAGAGAGATAAACGGGAGCTAATGTATGGGTTGTTGTTTTTACAGCAGTTCTCACCTGGGACAGTAATTTTCTTACAGGAGGGATATATCAATCTGGCTCTTTAATTCTACTCTGCCGTTTTCAGTGTCAGAGGTAACTTAAGGATTGTTTTCAGAACTGTGAGTGAAGAAAAGTGTGACCCCAAAGTTGTATAACCTTCTAAGTAGAGCACAAGTTCCAGGGACACCTTCACAGAGAATGAGTTGTACTTCCAGAGAGGTACCAGTAACTCCCATTCTAGGTGAAAAATGCTTCAGGGGGTTACATAATGGGGACATTTGCCTGACTTGCAAGTAATGGAAAATCCTTTTAAACATGCATTATCAGGAAACACAGGCACCCATCAACTTTCTTAAAGACAACATAGACTCAATCAATCCCTAAGTAGAGGTGAATAAAGAGTCTAGGTCTCAACATGCCAAAAGGAGAATAGATTTGGTGCTGGGAGTGTATGAGAACTAACCTGTACTTTATCAAAGTATGTCCTCTGAATTTTTAATAATAAGCTTGTATTTAAAAAAAAATAATTTCCAAAACGTTATTTTTAAGAAGTCGCTTTGATTAGTTATTATTTGAGCTAATACTATATACAACCCTTTTCAAATGAAGGTAAGTGTTTCAATGTCATCAAATATTATCCTAACAATTTACATTTGTATATTGTTTTAGAATTGAAGAAGGCCCTTCTGCAGATATTGTCTTGTTAATACTCACAGAAATCTGGTTCCACAGGGGTGTTACCACTGTTTTAAATAACTCGTCCCAGGTCATCTAATTATAAAATGTGGACCTGGGATCTATTTGGTACACAGGTCAATAAAAAGTGCTTAAAATACTTTACTGAATTTATATTTTTGCAAGCTGTGGCTAAAATAGAAATAATCAGGTGAAAGACTCAAAGGACTTGTTTGAGGTACTATAATAGCCGGGAGTAGGTGGGGAGGATATCATTATATAAAATTTAGCTTCAAAGTCCGTGTCTAGGAAGTTCTCTTTTCTGTGAGCCTTTTGGTTTGGTTAGAGTTTGCCATTTTGTACTCTCTTTGAATTGTAATTAATTTTAAAAAACCAAATACTTTGAATAAACCTATTTGTTGAACAACTGTTCTTCGTCTTTGAAACCAAAACGGGACTGGCTTTGAATATGAACTCTAAACAATCTTGAATCTGTCTCTTGCTTTTGCATTCATCAAGGAAATGAAGTCTGTTTTGAATTTGAGAATCATTTTATAGTCTGTTTTTGTTGTTGTTGTCTCGTGTGTGTGTGTGTGTGTGTGTGTATGTGTGTGTTTGTGCGTGTGTGTGTGTGTTTTAATGTTAATGTACAGATAGCTAAGAATCCAGATACATTCAAGGCAAAGGAATGGAAGATTAGAAAAACTAGATTTTGCCAGGCAGGCTAGTGGGAGGGTCCTTTTGTGATGAAATGTTGCATAAATAATGCCAAGGGGGGTCTAAATTCGCTGTTGCCATGGAGACCTTTGTGCCTGGCTGAACTCTATTCTTTTCTCTTTTAAGACAGCAACCACTAGGCTTGTGGTATCTCTGATATGTCTTGCTTTGCTTTCTCTTAAACTGTTTGCAAGTGAAAGCAGAAATTACCATAGGATAATTCAGCATCCTGACTTTTTAAAGGCTGTTCTTCACTCCCTTCTCCGTGGTTTTTGAGCTGCTCTGTGGTTCCTTTTAGCCTGATTGCTGGGAGGGAGGAGGAGGAGGTGGGTAGGATGCCAGGAACCGCCTGCTCCACAGCCTGGGGAAGGAGGGAAGAGTAACCCTTCATCTTTGGGACTAGTCGTCTTGTTTGCCTAGACTACAATTTTCAAGTATTTAAGGACCATTTATTTCAAAAGGTACAGCAAAGGTAAACAACAAAAAGTGAAAACTAACCGTATTTGGTTTTTCAATGCTTTCATTACGAATGTTGTTTTTGTGATAATTTTAACTAAAATTTTAAAACTGCAGGTTAAAGTTATGTGTAGAAAATACGTTAAGAATTTATTTCTGGCCTGAGAGATATCAATTTATTCAGCATCTGAACATTGAAATTGTGATGCCAAATAACCAAATTAAACAGAAAGGGGTTGTAAGAATTCACGTGCCATTTTCCTATTAACTAACCATTAAAACTATTTAATGATTGTTTTTAGTAAGACTTGGTGTGTCAGAGATATATACCTTAGATTTTATGAAAGTTATGATTATCCATGTAAATCGCCATATATAATTCAGTGAGAATTAAATAAGAGTTAATTTGGAAATTGAAGGTCTTTTTTTTTCCTTCAGTGCACAATTAAAGGAATAACCCCATCCAGTAAGAAATTATTCATGGAGAGTAAAGGCAAAAAAATCACCCAAGTGGTGTCAACATGTAAAGTAGCCAAAAATTCAATAGATTGGGCAGCTAACTTGTTGCATAGCTTTCTCTTTTTTGCAAAGATTATTTGGTTCTCAGTGATGAGTTTATACTAGAACTAGAATACAATAATTACATGTTTTGATCACTCTAAATGGTGCAGGTGTAAATAAAATGCACAAACCCCTTAATTAGAGAAAATCTTTACCAAGTGTTTCCAGATTGCTTTTATTCCGATAACTCATTGGAAAATTGTTGCCCAAATTTACAATGACTTTGTAGGTTTCACCTTTGACACCACTGTAGTTAAATAAAATGATTGTGTTGCCCAACAGATTAAAGAAACAAGTTGATTTTTTTGAAACCAGTGATTGAATAAAATGACAATCTATGGAACTTATTTTAGATTGTTATATATGTGTAAGATAGCTGTACCTGGTAGAATTGTGACTGCAGTAAAATGGAATGCCTCAGAAAGTCTTTAGTATTTATAATGTCTTTATAAAGTCTAAGTATCTTTAAATGACTTTCAAATGGGTAATAGTGATATAAATGATTTTTAACTTAATTTTGACAAACACAAGATAAGACTTATGCTTGATTAATATTATTTGAAATTCGAATGACTTTATAAGTTATAAACTGAGTGTAAAAAAGTGACCAAGTTGACTTAAAATAATTTAATTTTATCAGAAACATATTTTCGTGTTTGAATATATTAATTGCCTAGCCATAGTTATTTGTATTTTAAGGAAGCTAATGAAGAAGGGTGTCTGTTACTCAGAGGGCATCTCTTACTATTTATTTCATTTCAACTAATTATTAAATAAAAGTAAAAGTTTAAGTTTATTGTCTTAAAGCTAAGAAATCTTTTTATTTTTAAGGCATGAAAGTCAATCTCAATGATATGGATTTAGAATGGTGATTTAAGAAAACTTTGACCTTTGGAAGTGTTTTCCATATTGACTGTAATTTAATAATATTGCTGAACTATAAAAGTAAATCACTGTGAAGTTTTACCTTAGGAATATAGCGTTTGGGCGCTCACACTTTTCGTAAATCAATCTAATAGATTTACATGACATTAAGTCTTCAAACTGTAGGACACAGTATATGTATGTGAGCCAAATAAAGAGTCGAAAACGTAATAAGTTAACTCATTGGATGGTATGATTATGACTGCCCATTCCCTCATGTCTCAGAATGTTAATATTGTATATTTGAATTCGTTTTTTTTTAAATCCAGGTGTTTATATTATGTGGATATATCTGAAAACATACTAAGTAGGTGGCATTTTAAAACACAAGCAGAGGGGCCAGGCGTGGTGGCTCAAGCCTGTAATCCCAGCACTTTGGGAGGCCGAGGCGGGTGGATCATGAGGTCAAGAGATTGAGACCATCCGGGTCAACATGGTGAAACCCCGTCTCTACTGAAAATACAAAACTAGCTGGGCATGGTGGTGTGTGCCTGTAATCCCAGCTACTCAGGAGGCCGAGGCAGGAGAATTGCCTGAACCCAGGAGGCGGAGGTTGCGGTGAGCCGAGATCGCGCCACTACACTCCAGCCTGGGTAACAAGAGCGAAACTCCGTCTCAAAAAAAAAAAAATCAAAAAAAACACAAGCAGAGAGTCAAACAAATGTGAATTTAAAAAAATATTACACGTGAGAATTTTCAAATGCCATGTTACAAAATTTTTTCTGGGGTGTTTTACTCATAGATTGTATGCACACAATTCATAAAAAAGTTTCAATTGTTTAATAATATATGCCTATTCTAATAAATTTTATATACACAATTAAGAAAAAATATTTTTCATGTTAAATATATATGTATTTACTTGTCCAGACAATTCCAGATCTGGCCCAATTCTTTTATGATGATAATGGCCAAATTAGAGAATCCTAGCTAATAAGTTTGACCATAAGTTCCAGCTGGAATGGTATGGGAACAAAGAATGATGTTTGCATTTCTACAAGTAGCTTATCAACTTGTGAACTGTGATTTAGAGTTGTGTTTTGTGGCTATTTTAGAAGTCATTTTGCATTCACAATGTCTTATAGTCAAAAAAATTTTCTGAGTCCTTTCTCTGGTCTAAATATTGAGCTGCCACATACAAAAATGAAAGAGACATTCCCTAGGGATCAAGAACTGAAAAGTCTGGTGGGATCCAGATGTGAGAACTAGTACCTGGGATGTAGTAAAGTAATGGCTGCATTAACGCCATGGCCAAGGAGAGCATGAACAGCGTGATAGCTTATATGGTGCATTTGAACGTGATTATTAGGTCCTCCCCTGTGGCCGAGATGAAGAAAGATTGAGTGACACACAAAATAACCATTAATAAATAAATATAAAGATTATTTCTGAATAGCAGGCAAAGGAATCCTATGAAAATGTGTGTCCTATCATGTTACTACTCTATGCAGAGTTAAAATGCCAACAGTGGCCAACAAGGGCCTCTGCGCTGTGCCACCTGCTACCCCATTCCTCCTACGCCTCCCAAGATTGTTTCCTCCTCTCACTTTTTGCTCCTGCACAGGAAACTTTTCACCTCTCCTAGAACATGTTCCCAGAACTTGGATTTTGCATTTGCTGTTGACTTGCTTGAAACACCATCCCAGCCCCTCCTTTCTCCCCACCCCCCAGCCCAGATATACACATACCCCACCTCCTCATTGTTTCCCATCTTTTCTGTGATGCCACCTTGTCAGTGACACTATTCTCAATTATCCTATTCAGATTGCCTCCCTGTCATCTTCTTTTCCTGAATTACTTTTCTTTATTGCCTTTACCTCAGGTGGTCCCATGTAATCTGTTTATTGAGTTCACTGTCTGTTTTCTCCATTAGAATGTAAACTTCATGAGGGCAGGGATTTTTGTCTGATTTTTTTCATTGATGCATTTCCAGCACTTAGGCTGTGCCTGATGTATTTTTGAATAAACAAAAGAGAATCAGATATAGATATGTTATATATATGTATATATATATATATAAAGTGTGTGTATATGTATATATGCACACACATTTTTTTCTATACACTGTTCTTTTTTCCCCAATTTTTAAAAAAACAGATACAATGGTGAGTATTCAAAGTTATCACTTCAACCCCTTATTCTCTCTTAAGTAGGAGAGAAGTGGTCAGTTACGGGCAGCAGATTCACAATTTCTTATGTTCCAACACCCTTCTTATTCTCCATTGGAGCAGAGTAAGACCTGAGCATTTCCCTTCTATGGCATGATATATGATGTCAGACAGACTCTAAGTGAAACAATCTTAAATCTTCTCTCCTGTTACCACCCTCCAGCTGTGGAAATGTCACAAATGCCTTTGACTTCTATGTGCTCTGCCTGTTCCTTTCGGAGTGAAAAACATGCCATTATCGTAATACCCCAGCTCTCCCTAAGGGTTTGTGATTTATCTGCATTTTCATCAAAGAACACATAAAGAAGTATATATAATTTCTAAAATAATAAATTATGTATTTTTCTTTGTGTTTCTATCTACCCTCTATTAGCATGAGAAAAATGATTCAGTGGCCTGGATTTTTTATGGAATCATGCTCAGTCAGCAGCCCTGATCAAATTCTACTGAAAAAACAAAATGTATCTTTAGGGTCCTGAGAATCACCAATGAGTATTAATCATGTGCATGGTGATACTATTTGGCCATATCTAATCCTGGCTTACCTAGAAAACAGAGCAACAGTGGGAGCATTTTTGTTATTTTTGAATCAAATTATCTGCTTCTATCCCATGAAGTTCATCCTACCTTTGACATGTTTAATTAAACTCAGCACATAAGATTTTGAAAATAAAGTCTGTAAGCTCTAGGAATGTAATAAACACTGCATTGTGGCTAATTACATTATGACCTTCTCCAGTGTGTCAATATTTTTCAAAGATATGGGGGTTCCTTCCTCTAGGAATAAAAAATATTGAGTTAGTCTGTGACTTTCAACAGTACTAGCCTTTTTTCAAAAAAAATTTATATCTAGAATAAAAGCTAATTTTAAGTGTTGGTCAACTGTCTAATTGTTTTAGAACAAGGCAAAATGATTATTAGAGCCTTTCTGCCTCCTTTTCGCCTCCACTACTGTTTTGCATGTATAGAGTAACATTTGTATACGTGTTCCTACAAGGAGAGTAACTCTGAAGATGGTTATTTATTGCATAGCTTTTGCATTAGTCACACGTTCCTTCTTCATGAATTTTATCTGCCTCAGTTCATTTCAAGCCCCCATGCTCTTCTGAACCAATTTCTGGTAATTTTCATCAGCATTAATAGTTTCTTCAAGAGATACTATATTCCGTGTTGAAATGTTCAATGTAATTGAATTTACTTGCCGAGGTTGGGGATTAACTACACCCACGTTATTGTGGAGTACTTCATCCAAAAATTGGATACTGTAAAAACAGAGGCGGAGATGAAAAAGAATTAAAAAGGGAGACTTTCAGTTCATTGTGAGGCTGTGTGTGTAGACTCAGACATAGCCCTAGGGTGCTGCCCTAGCCCTGACTTTAGTTTGCAGACCCTGGTATGTTTGGGCATGTATTTGGCAAATAGAGGGCATACGTATTGACCAGATGTCATAGATATTCCATTTAGGAACTTATCTAATCACTGGGTATGCAGAATTAAATAGGAAATTTGCATTTCTTCATTTAAAAATTTAAAAGCCTGACCCCTCCATTTATTTTGTTATTATTCTGAAATAAAAATCAATAAAATTATTTTGCACATCCAGTGTGCTCTTATTTACCTATAATATCTCATTAAATCTTCACAAGGTCCCTACATGTTAGATATTATCCCAGTATGATTGAAGTGAAATTTTATGTTAAGTAATTATTCTAGTACATGATGTTTCTGAGATCACAGAATTAAATGAGCACAGGATTTTGAACCCATGTGTACTTAACCAAAGCTGACCCTCCCTCCTTCAGCCTTCTTCTATCCAGTGGCATGGCTCAATATAAGCATCTCACTTAGATTTTAGAAAACCTTCCTAGATTTCCACCTGTTCATAGACCCTTCTCACTGCACATACCTCTTTGTTTTATGATTTACCTCCATCCAGGTGCTCCAGGCACTTTTCCCTTACAACAAACTTTTGGACCCACTTATCAGCATAGAGCTAAGAATGACAGTAGGTGCTGTGGGAACTACTGGTGTCAGAATTCCCAGGGCAACTGTTATAAATGCAGCTTCCTGACTCAGTTGCATTATGGTTGCATAGAGGCTACACCCATCCTAAGGAGAGCAAGTAGAGTCTATCCCTGTCAATTTTATGTGAGAGCTCACTGTTTGCATTCATTTTTAGAAGGAAGCCAGAGAAACTGTATCAGTCTTGCTTAAAAGTAGCATTCATGTCTTTGAGAAACTTTGAGAAAATGTGGGTTTTCATTAGATACAACATTCTTAGTGCATTTAACAAGGTGTGAAATAGGCCCCTTCATTGTAGTGTAGAGGAAATGATATGAGATTGGTGGTCAGAGGCTGTTTTCTCTGCTGGCACCGCTGCATTCCAATTGTATGATTCTAATAAAAGATCCATGTGTTTTGAATATAACTTTCTCTGAGTAACAGTAGTGACGTTCTTATCACTGTGGTCCAGGATCCACCTGATCTTCTGTATGAACTGTGTGGTGTCTTCCTCTTCTATCTGTAGAAGAATATATTACTGGAGCAAGATTAGGACTGAATATTTCCATATGTAAACCTTTATTTTTTGATGATATGTTGATAATATATTATTTACTTTAGGTGGATATTCACAATTTTTGAAGGCTGAATGCCATAGGAATTTGAAGTTACAAGATGAATATTCTGCCCAAGGAACACACTGGTGTTACTTCAGTGTGCTTGATGCTCTCACCAAAATATCTGTCAGCATTCATGTGGTGACAAAAGGTGTAATTCAGTGACTGTCATTCTCCATTTCCTTTTTTGTCTCTTCTTTCTTTGTTTTGGTTTTTGGTGTGTGTATTTCCTAAGTGGGGCAATATATTTTGAGAAAGAGCAATGGGATAGAATCAGGTCCTGCTCTGGCGTGAACTTTATCTCATGTCATTTTCTTTTCCCTGTTATGTCCCAAATGGGCTTTAAAGCTGCTCATTCCAGTCACATAATCTCTCTCCACTTCAGTTTCCATAACTGCAAAATTAAAAGCTTCAATTCTGTGATCCCTTCCAAATGAGTAGGAATTTATTGTCTGCCATACCGGGGCTTCCCAGTGCTGGGTTAAGGTACACGCCAGCTGTAGTGCAGACCAGATTAGCAGCAATGGGCTCTCACTTGGGTCCCTGACCTATCCTGTGTGGGTGTCTCATCCACTGGTCTCCAGCCTTTGTGAATCTCACTTGTTGGTCAGTAAAAGTCTTCTGAGTAAGCACATCCATTATATGCTCATTTATTTATATATGATTCAACTACTACTGCACTAACCTTCATGTTAGAAAGTATAATAAAAACTAAGTTTTAAAAGCTGATAACAGTACATTTAAACATAAGTTCAAACCTTCCCTTCCCATACTCCACTTCAGAGGCAACTGCTGCCCCTACTAACTAAGCTGCATCGCTGAGCAAATTGTAAGGAAGTTAACAATCACATCTGAAACCCAAGATATGAGAAATAGGTAATTTATAAACTTAGACATAAATCCTTGTAAGACCCTCTGTCTTCATTATTACTGGAGTTGGGGTCAACCAAAGATGACAGTTACATAATTTTGAATGATTGCTCTTGGTTTGCAGATGAGTCCATCACCAACAGCCACTCTGCAGACAGGGAGCCAATAATTTAACTTTGACATCACAGTGCAGTCCATGTAGTGGCTAGAAAACAATCCAAGGCATTTGCTGATCTGAGTATGCTGATGACATATAGTAGACACATGTTTATATATCCCTTTGGATATGCTGTCAAAAAGATCACTATCAACCTAAAAAAGAGTCTGTGGCAAAGCATTGATCTATGTACTTTCTATTCAAACCTATAATCAAAGACTTGGACTAATGTCTTCAAAGCAAGCTGTAGAATTTGCAGGTTACATAGGGCTAAGAAAATATGCATATGATTGATAGAGAATTCTGTTTCAAGAAGAACATACAATGCTGAAAATATGAGATAAAAATGAAATTAAAATGTGGGATATGTGCCCCACCCTGTCTGCAGGTTCGAAGGTATCAACTGAAGAGTCTGTAGTGTTGGTAAATCTGGTTTGATGGGCTCAGAAAAAAAAAATTCTCGTAGATGGATTCAAGTTTCCTATAAAGCAGCTACTTCATAATGGGAATAAAGCTACTGTAACCTTAAGTTATATTATTGGAAGTTTAATTTCAAAGTTATAAGAAAAGTGTTTCTTTTAGACCATATGTGAAATCATGTATAAACTGTCGGGTATTTCGAGTTATGGAAGAGGGTGTCAAAAACAAGAGGGCAATCAATGCAAAGGTGTGGCCACAGGCGGGACTTCTAAAAACAATGAGGAAACCACTGAACAGAAGATGTGGTTTTCAAAGTCTACTGCGTCAGTGAAAAAGTCAGTGTCATGCTTTGGTAAATTAGAAGCCAGAAGTAGAACAGAAGGCAGAATCATTTTATTTTTTATAAGAAAACATACTCTGAATTTGATTACCAGACCTGTCATTCCGTGGAACGGTATGGATTGGGGTTTGAACTGCCTTCCCTGTTACCTTTCACTGAGAAGCTGCTGGAGGAGAGGCTGACTTTTGAGAAGGATGCTGAATTAAATGACTTTCCAGATCCCATCCACATATAAAATTCTGTAAGACTTTAAGATTGATTAGAAGTAGATGAGGTTTAGATATGCAAACTTGTAGAAAAGACATAATGATCTATGTAGTGCCCATTTTTCTGCATGCTGAGATTTCTGCAGGTAAGATGTGAAACTTGAAAACACTGCCCACGTGAATAATGTGCACTTAAGACAGAAAAATAATAGGAAAGTTAGATTATTCAGACAAATATGTATTTATTCTTTACGTAAAATTCCATGAAAAATACCTTATATACCGAATATCTGTTTCCTCACTTAGCAACTGGTTAACCATGAGCAGTGCATCCCTCCATTTCCCCATCTGTAAAACAGAAATAACAATATAATAATGGCAGTATTATTTCCTGAGTCCCTAAAGAGTAGTCAGTCCACTACGGGAAAAGAAGGAGGACATTGCTTTTTTGGGGTTAAAAATCGCCTGTTCAAACATGTTCTCCATGCTGAGATAGTAGGATAGGGTTTAAGTCATTGGGTTTAACTAAATACAAAGTCTACAGTATTTATTAGATATGCATGCTTTGCTGACTGTTTAATTTCTGAGTAGACTATTGCTTTTCCCACTTGAATAGCAAGGGAAAATTGGGAAAAAACTGGCCCAATATGTAGGAAACAGCTGCTGGGATGATGCATAGCTTGCTGCTGGACGCCGCAGCCAGGGAGGCCAGTGGTGATCAGCCCGGCCCTCTCTATCAGATAAAGCAGCAGTTGATGGAAATTACAGTCCCTAGTTTCAGGGGACACAAAAATAATTTGGTTGTTCCTATAAAGGCATAAACAAAACATTGGCTAAGCACAGACAGATGTTAAGGTTATACTTTGTACATGAATTCATGTACTTGAATTCACTTTAATGGAGTTGAGCTTATGGTGTAAGATCTTGCAGCTCATTATAACTAAGTTGTTATGGGCTGCTAATTTGCTAGAAGCTGCTGTATCATGAGCAAGCCCAACTGCCTTGATGGATCTCCTGGTAGTTAATATGGACTAAATGCGAGTCTTTTATTTTTTCCCCTGTGGTCTCACATAATGATATTAGCTTGTCTACGGTGTGACAAATTCAGTGTACCAAGAGCATCTGGTACACTATTCTTTATGACTGAAAATAAGCCTGCAAACTTGATAATGCACATTCATTAAGATACTTCCGCACATTGAAGTGATACAGACGGTTGATGACTGTGGAAGGAATCTGTTGGTCACAGTTCATTTTGCTCCAACTTATATAAACGATTTCAATGGTGGTACATTTATCACTGCTGCATTCTTACAAGTTCTTGTTTGATTAGCAGGATGCAAATATGGATCTATCCTTTGCTAGGCTGTACTTAATTCGTTCCCCACAGAGGAATTTTAAAAAGGAAAAAAATAATGAAAGGAACTAAAACCTTCACAGCTTGAAGATAGGTTGAAATTCAGTCTTTTGAAGTTGATCTGAGAACGGATCACACTGAAATGTTCAAATCATTAAGTTGCTTTAGTAAAGAGAGTATTTAATTGAATGCACAGTATTGTAAGAAATGAACAGTAAAATCAATCCCATTGTCCCACATGGATTTAAATAAGTTAATATAAGAGTGTTCATGTTTTGAATATATATTGCTTCCTAAGCAGCACGGAAATGTATTTCTCAGATGAAACAAAAGCATTGACGTGCATGTATATATTACATACCTTATCAAGAATGGGAAAGACCAGTGGGCCAGCCATCTCTCTATTGCCTCTCATATCCCACTAACTGAGTGATCCTGAATTATTCACTTAACCTCTCTGACTGCCAGTTCACTTTACCTCTGTGATTACTGGTTTACTACTTTTTTTTTTTTTTTTTTGAAATGGAGTCTTGCTGTGTCACCCAGGTTGGAGTGCAGAGACATGATCTCAACTCACTGCAACCTCTGCCTCCTGGGTTCAAGCAATTCTACCTCAGCCTCCCAAGTAGCTGGGACTACAGGCATGCCACCATGCCTAGCTAAGTTTTGTATATTTAGTAGAGATGGGGTTTCACTATGCTGGCCAGGATGGTCTCAAACTCCTGACCTCTTGATCCACCCGCCTTGTCAGCCTTGATCTCCTGGGCCTCCCAAAGTGCTAGGATTACAGATGTGAGTCACTGTACACTGCCCAGTTCACTACTCTACACAATGGATTCTACTTCATTTCCTAAATACATCATTGTTTCATTGTGAAGATAAAATAGAGTAGCAATATAGCTTTTATTATACAAATAGTGAAACTATTATGCTATTACCTTAGGGTATGTTATTTTAATAATAACCCCCTCTTACTTGATGTCATTCCTATGGTAACCTCAGTTACCATATCAACCCTCAATCAACAGTAGATGTGACAGCAGCAATTAAAATCCACTCTGGAGGTAATGAAGAACAAGAGCTATGAAAAATAACACACAAAGTGGGCGGAAAAAATTGTCAACAACATAAATGATGCAGAAGAAACTGAGACTGTTTTAGGCTGTAAGAGCCCATATCTACTGGTGTGCACAACCCCAGTCGACTTTATTGTGCTCACCTAATTATGAAATGCTCCACAGTTGACAGGGGTATTTAGGGAGCAGGAAACTAACATCCTAGCAATGCAATATAGTACATGATCCATGTGTACACTGTTGATTCGCAAATGTCAAAAACATAGTCAAACTTTATTAACTGTTTTCTTTTAGTGAAACACATGCGTTTCATAAAGTTTCAAAGGGTTTCTTATTTGGAGTATGGACATAGATGAGATGGTGTGTCTCAGGATCGTTGTTGAATATCAGCCTTTTACTTATGTCAGCCTTCTGATGTAATTTGCCTGATAGTAAATTTGTCCCTAACTCCAATCAGATGGAACTCTAATTGCTCTCTGAAACACATCCACATACATTCAGTATTTGTCCAGCTCTGTGCTTAAATGCCTGCTGTTCTTTGCGTCTGGAACGTCATCCCTTTGACATGGCCAAATAATAACCTCTCATTGTGCGTCTCAAGTACCAGTTCCTGAGTGTCTTCTCCACACACCCTTCCACCCTTTCTAAGGGAAAGTCATCTTTGAAATTCCTTAATATCTCATAATTTAGCATTTTACTTTGCATTCTGGTTCATGATGTGTCGATTTCAATGATTTTATTAGACTTAGAACTGTCAACAGGACCCACTACTAAATTAACTTTATGGTCATACCTTCCCTGACCATGTCATTCAGCACCTTGCAGAATGTTTGCATGTAAGCGTCTGTTGCCCTCCTGCTATTTTACTTATCCATTCCATAAATGTTGATCTCATACCTAATATGTGATAGGATACTAGAGATTTGGATGAAGAAGATAGTGTTACTCTTGCCTTGAAATAAAGCATGATGATAAGTCAGAAATAATTGGAACTTGTGATAAACTGCCAGGCAAAGTGTGAAAGGCACAGTACGCACCTGTGATCATTGTTAGTGCGAAGGTGGTGCTCTGTTGGCATTTCATGTATGCACCAGAAAAATCTGATATTGTGGTATTTAAGAGAAGTTCAGCAGCAGTACCACAATATTGTTGGGGACAACTTTTGATTACCAGTGGTCAAATTAGATAACTCCCTGGGAATTATCAAGCCACCGAGGAAACTGGAAACATTTTCTAGTCTTAAAATACTGATAGACACTCACCTCTCAAAGAGCTACTGAATTCCAAAATTCATTAGAACATTTTATATTAGGAAGAAGGTAGAAAATGGATTATTCTACTGCGAAGGAGGTAAATGATGAGAAAATAAATTATTCTGCCATGCACTGATGTAGGATAAAAGTATCTGAAAGTGTCAATTTTATGATTGAGTAGATTTCAGTTTGGACAGAGAACTTTGCAGCTAGGTTGACAGCAACTAGCTACTGATGCTTTTCTGAAATAGAACAGTGTTCTTCCTCACTCTGAAAAGTTTTGCATACATTTCTTGGTGGCCAATAAAGGGAATATATCTTTGAAAATGCTCTCATCTTCTAATATAACTGTATTGTAAGAAGTAACCTTTTAAGATTATATATTTATATATAATTATATATTTTTATTATATATAATATAATTACATGTATATTCATATATAATTAATCTTAATTGTATATAATTATTATATCTCCATGTTTTATACAAGAATATGTTAAGAAAAATTAATTTTTATTCTTTGGTAATAAGGATCCCCTCAAACGTTCTAAATATATGAGTGGCATAATCGCGGTTGGTATATTTAAAGAAAATTTTTTGGCTGTACTGTGGAAAACAGATTGAAAGCAAGTATGAACAGGGTCAGAGATTAATTAGGATACTGAGGTTAGGAATCTGGGTAAGAGATGCTTGTGGCCAAAACTGGAGGGGTATCAGTGCATCACTGAGTGGGCAGATTAGAGACGATTTGTTGTGTGTGTGTCTGGAGAGGACAGAGTCTTGAAAGATATGCAAATCTGTGGATCAGGCAATTTGGGCAAATGATACTTTGATTCTGTGAGATAGGAAAATGAAGACGTGGGATTAGGTTTGTAGGATTTGGTCGATTTTGGTTTTGGATACTAACCTCTAGGTTTGGGGAATGAATGTCAGTGGGCCAGTTGAATAAACACCAAGACCTAATCATTGAGGCTTTGGGAATAGATGAGCTTGTTCAGAGAAGGTATAAGAATCACAAGGAGGATGGTGGCTTAAGAGGGGAAGAGACAGCCACAGAGGAAAATGAGAGGGTCAGCCAGAGAGGTGGGAAAGAAAGCAGGAGATGGTGTGTTGGAAACCATCAGAAGAGCTTGTGTGGGAAGGAACAAGAGACCCAAAAAGTAAAATGCTGATACCAGGTCAAGTCAAGTATGTGATGTTTGCGGATAAGAGCATGTATAATTATTCCATTGATATGGATATTTAGCTATTTAAGTTTCCACAAAGAGCATTGAGTAAGAAAGGGTAAACATCATCCTTTGTCACTCAAATATTTCTGTTCTGACTAATTATTCCTAAATCATGGGTAAGTTATACAAAGTATGTATAATGATGACACAGAGAGTTGCGGGGGGAGGGGGGAGAGAGTGAGTGAGCAGTTCATGGAAAAATGTCATTGACTAGAAATTCTACATCGAAACTGCTATAAAAGTGATTTAATGTTGTCTTTTAAAGTTTCCCAGATGCATTTTGTGAGTTTGCTCTTCACTATTGCATACATTCTTATACGGATGTAGACGTTATTTGTTGAGGTCAGTTAAGGCATCTATCTGCTCATCCATCTATTCCACATGTATTGAGAATACACTTTGGAAGATGAGAAGAAGGTGATAATGTAAAAGCATGATCTCTGCCTTCGAGACGTGTATGGTCTAGAAGAAGAGATATGTGTATAACTAACAGAATTCAGGATAGTGTTTTTGGTGCTGTAGACAATTCTTCTCAGGCACTGAGATTGAGGGTGAGGTCAGAATGTATGTATATAGAACACATGGCAATTGAACAAACTAATGTTGTGATTCATCACTGTAAAATTGCAAGGAAAGGGCGTTTTCGCTAGACTTGAGGAACAAGTAAAGGATAGAGAAGAGGAAATGGATATTTGGGGCAATGAGTGAATGAATGCAGACTGAACACATGCAAAGCACGTTTGAGGAAATGCAAGTCATCAATTTTGGCTGAGCCTAGGGTTCTGGTACTTTGTCTTTCACCCTTTACCTACGGGAACGCTGCTCTCTCTACTGTGGTATAAGTACAGCAGAGATGTTGATGAATGCCTCCTCCCTGTCTTCATTGCCCTTGTTTGGTATATCTGAGTTTGGCAGTGCCCTTCTTAAAATTTAAGGGCCATTGATTCAAAGGAATTATTTCTGTTGTAGTGTGAACTTGGAACAGTACAATAAGTATAATTCTTTCTATGGCTGGATATAATAATTCTAATATTGTATTTCTGGGCAGGCAAGGAAAACTAAAATAAAAGAGTATGAAATGATGAGCCATAGTTCTTCCTCATTAAAGAAATTTGTGCTATTATTTTGGCTGTATTGTCTCTGATTATGTAGCCTTCATTAAAACAGTGGAAATAAATGTTCCTAGAGTTTGGAGGCAATGGGTTTCTGTACTGTTAGTGTGGGTTCGACTTCTTGTTACAGTTCCAGCTTATCTTTGGGAAACGATTTAACATCACTAACTCTGAGATGCCTACCATATTGAGTCAGTGTTGGAATAAATAAGTTAATGCATGTAAAACACTTAGCAGAATAAGGTACGTGGTAAGTAAATATTTAAAATCTTAGCTGCCATTATGTGCTATTATCATAAGTAGAACAACCATTCCCAAGCAGGTAAGGTCATAATAATTACTCGTAGAAAATTTTCAGAATGCACATGCTGGGCTCTATTACCTACATACTTGTGTCTTCACTTCTGGGAGAATGAATCAGGCATTTTAAGCAGTTCTAGAGATTACTGTGATATACTTTAGAGTCACCAATATAATATCCCTACTAAATTTTTAAACATAATGGAATTGTACATCACCTTAAAATACCAAGAAATGTAGCCTTTGTTAATTCATGGAGTCCTGTCATCTAGTGAATTAAATAAACTGTATTAAACATACTTTATTTGGCTAACAAGGCATTTGGCAAGAGAAAATGGCAGAGCAAAAGCAGATGGAACACTGCAGAATGAAGGCGTTGGTGAGAAAGAGGTGTTTCGTTATATTTTTATGTTATTGAATGTGTTCTGGAAAGGTGCTTATGATTCCGCTTCCGAGTCCTGATTCCTGTCATCTGTTGCCTTGCTGGGTAACCCAGGATGACACTGTCCTTGTTTAAAACATTCATCTGTCAGTTTCGTAGACTTTCACAGACAGCTCTTTGCCATAGTTTCTGACTCGCCGATGAGGTCTACACGGCTTTACAGTTGACATTGATTTGTTCCATTCCATCCTGACATCATGGCTTGTTCTTCCCAGATTTGTTGGACACTCTGCTCTAGGCTTCCAGTTATTACCCTGTCATTTGTGCCACTTTTCCTTCAGACTTGGCTTGGCAGCATGTCTCAGTGGTATAAAGTTAACATTGCCGAGGTGTGGCCATAGAGTCAACTCGACCATGCAAAATGGGAATTAAAAGTGATCGAAGAAAAACGATCGCCCAGGCATGCTTGATGGTGTATTAATTGTTGGTCAGTACAGAGAGGCAGCAACAACTCACCTACTGAGTGGGAAATCAGGACAGAGAAACCACAGTTCTGCACCTCAATCCTCTCCCAGGTAGAACATCTAAGGAAAAATTTACACAATTATAATGACCATAATCTACTTTCTTATTAAGTACTTCAGAGCACCTGAGCAGTCATTTTGCTTTGTTATTGCAAATATTGTCACTAAGTCAGACACCAACAAACCATTTAATCTTAGCCCCAGAAGAAACGCAGCATTGCTGTTTCATTCTCGTGTTTTACATGTAGCGAACTTGATTATGGTGATGTTTGTGCATCTGAGAACCAGCTCTCCTCTACAGACAGGATGGGCCAGACATGTGGATAGTGAATGAAGTATGGGGGCTGTAGCGGGCCACTGGGGGAAATAGATAATCTGCTGAGACTCTGGCAGGAGCCAGTGGATATATTAGGCTGTGGTCAGTCGTAGGAAAGGAGGAGGAAAGAGGTAAAGGTGGAGCAGAGGGATCTGTCAGGTGGATGACATCAGACAGGTGGAGCCTACCATCCAGCAGGAACAGAAATAGTGTGGAGAGGCAGAATATCCTCCCCAGGAAGGCTGAATGGTCCACAAAATGCTTCTGTACAGGCCCAGACCTAGAGAAGGGTTTCTGTCTATATTATTAACCCAGGGATTTGCTCGAAATAGAACTAGGTAGAACCCAAATCTCAGAAATAGAAGACACAACAGGAAAATGACTGAAACTTGAAGCATGGGACTTCAGACAGTCTTTAACTCTTTTTAAATGGGAACATGACCAGAACGTTGGTGTAGGATATGGTTATGCTTGGAAGCAGAGCAGAGGGACCAATCTTTGCCACTAGAATATGCCAGCTCAGGGGTTCAGCAGATGGCACAAAGACCTGGGGTGTTTTAGGTTCACTCGGACTCTGAATGTCCCTGTTTGCACTGAGCTTGCCAAATTATTTTAGCAGATGATCTGACTGCCAAATAAAGAAGATGCGTTGAATCCTTGTGTTGACCGCTGCTTCCTTGCCAAAATGGCAGTAAGACTTTTAAAAAAGGAGATAAGCCCCTAAACATAGAGAGTGGGTAAATAAAAAACCGTATTGATCAAGTTTGAGAGGCTACCAATTTTTAGAGTTACTTAAAGCACTGTGAAGCAAGCAACAGTACTTCCGATAGAGTCACACGCTATCAATTGCAATTCATCCCAATCCATGAGCTAGTGAACCCAGAGATACTAAAGTGTGAAAAATGTGTGACTTAGAATGGATAAAATAAGGTAGACGGACAAACTGGGAAATGACTTATTATACTCAAGGGAATGGAGTTCTAAGCAGTGGGGCAAGTTAAATCATAGAGCAGTTTATAGGAAGATCTCTCAAAGGCACGGGTGTGGGTGCCTGGGCATGAAGTACAGCAATAAGCCCCAGAGATTGGCTGAACACTCACTTAGATTCAGCTAGACCTCCAAATTCCCTACCCCACCATAGCAAAAACTAGAGGCATATTCTCTGGAGGGGGTGAAATTAAGTCTTTTGACTCGGGACCACAAGAAAAAGTGTTAAAAGTGGTATTGAATACAGTTCTGAATTTTGAGACTCATCCCTCCTCAACCTTGCTCAGCTTTGTGCAAAAGGAGCAGACAAATGTTTACGCTCAAAGCTGGAGCTAGGAAGAGCCTTTTCAGGGGATTCCCCGTGATGTTCTGCACCCAGTGGTTCTCCTGGAAGGCACAGCGAACAAGCTCCACTCATGCAGGTGCTCATACAAGAGGTCAGTTCTTTCACCCCGACACTCACACATGAGCAGACTGCCAGGGAAGTTGAGATACCTTCAAAACTTTGTATTGAAAACAAACAGAAAATCATAAAACAAGAACTATGCAGAGAGAAGAAAACAAACACGACAACATTAATATTGCGAAGAAAGAAAAGAGATGATTTTACATTCATAGAATAAATACCAGATGCTAATTAAAATATTCAAAGAATAAAAACTAGCTTTGAGAAGTTAAAAGCATATAATAGCAATGAATCATTCATTATATGAATGATTTAATCACTTACGCGATTAAATTGAGGAACCTTTCCAGAAAGTAAAATAGAAGATAAAGAAACAGAACAGGAAGACTAAAGGAAGAAACCTTGAGGACTACATTTTAGCATTTGAATAAGGAGAGTTGAAGAAAAGACAAGAGAAACAAGAGTAACAAAAAAAATTTTAAAGGAGGAGAAAAGCAGTACAAAATTTTAAAAGAATTGCTTAGAATAAACAATAGGTTTTTGATTAAAAGGTCTCTAAATAAATAGATCACTAAATATGCAGCAAAAATGTCTAAAAATAGAGGTATATCAAGAAGTTGCCACAAAACCTTAGAATACTTGGGACAAAGAGAAGATATAACATGTTTTCTGGGAGAAAGTAATCGCAGATTTCATTAAAAAAAAAAAAACTGAAAGTTTTCACACTTCTCAGCAGCAACATTGGAGAGTAGAAGATAAAGAAGCTAAAAAATCACTGTCTCAAACCCCTGAAGTAAAATGATTTCCAGCCTAGAATTCTCTATTTCTTTACCCATTCCTATTATTCACTAAGTATGAGAGTAGGATAAAAACATGAGAAGATGTGCAGAGCGTCAAAACATAATGCCTCCCATTCATTCTATCGCTGTGTAGCTGGAAAGACATTTTCTGCCAGGAAAGGAAATAAAGTAGGAACATGAAGAAGACAACTTGTCGAGGAAACAAGAATCCATAGAAGAAAGGCGTGAAGGTGAAGACCCCAGAAGATAGCTGTGCAAAGAAGGCAGCCAGGCCAGATTGGAGCAGGTCAAAAACTCCAGGAGAGATTTCTTCAGTAGCTGATACTGACATGCTACTTCATGCGTTCGCATTGAGAGAAATTTTATACAAATTGGAGGATTTGGGGGTTTGATTTAAGTCTGTAGACAACTGGGCAAAGGGACAAAAAACTCCAAGTTGTTAACTTAGGGAAAACGAAATGTTATATGTGAACGAAAATGAAACTGTACAAAAAATAGCATGTGCATCTTGTCTTAGTCTGTTCAGGTTGCCATAACTAAGTACCATAAATTGCATTGCTTTTAAATAGCTGAAACATTTCTTAACAGTTCTGCAGACTGGGAAACACAAGATTATGGTGCAGGCAGATTTGGTGTCTGGTGAAGGTCCATTTCGTGGTTCATCCTATCACCTCCCAAAGGCCCTGACTCCTAATATCCTCAACTTGAGGGTTAGCATTTCAACACACGAATCTTGGGCAGAGTATGGAGACACAGGCATTTAGACCACAGAAGTGAAGAAGCCTCAGCAGTGTTAAGACTTAACGATTGTACATTTTTATGCTTCCTCAAATCTGGCTCGTACCATCCCAACAAATGCTATAGCACAAAGTTAAGTAACATATTTATTGAAGGAAGTAATGAAACTATGAACATGAGTTTTTTTATTTCAGTTTCATACAAAGTTAACTAAGTCCCCCCAAGAGAGTTTACATGCTTTTATCTACTTAAAAACATTCAATAAACTCCATTTAATTAAACCAAATAAATCATCAACTTAGACTCTTTAGGAAATGTTATAAAATATTTGATAATTTTTCTTGTAATAATCCCAATGCATTATTATATGGCTCAATAATATGCTATTCTAGGATGAAACCATTTAAATCTGGTTCTTTATAAATCTTAATGAACTTTTGCATCGTATCTCCAATGCTTTCATGAATATTTATGATCTCTTACATAAATTAATTTCCACATAGTGGGAAGATTTAGGCTCTCTAACACTGCTCTGCTTTTTGTTATAACTTTTTTTTTTTAACCATTGGATATCTTCTCCAAACCACCAGCTACACTAAATTCCCATGATATCTTAATGTCTCTGGGCAGTCTCTGTATTACGTTTTTTAGAGCCTGATTTACATCACCATTTCTCCGCCAGAATTACCCAGGAGAAGGCCATACTAGTGGTCCTTTGCCCCAGAATTACTCTTCTGTTTATTTTCTTGGCTTCTATTGTTTCCTCTACCCTGCAAATCCATATAACCTTTAAAGAGATTTCTTCTTCTTTCTTTACAGTCTCGCCCTCACTGAATTAATTTAATAGTACATATTTACTTGTAACCAGAATTACAAGTTTTACTGAATATAATTCACATACTTCTAATTTTCCAATTAACTTCTTGTGTACTCACCTGCTCTTATTAGCAACATCTCTCTCTTGAATGCTGTTTCATCTCAAATTTTCCAAGAAACTCAGCAGCTTATTCATTCCTGAGAGGTCTGTCCTCCCTCAAACCTCAAACTATGTTAGAGACAGATGACGTCATCTTTCCAGTCACCCACAGTTTAAGTATCCTCTAGTGCAGTAGAATCTCATTCATTCTTCTGAAGGTGTTCTGTCTTCTCTAGATGCCTTTAGGCCACAAGAATGTCTTATACCAAGAAGAAAACTCAATCCCCAGTTGAAAAATCGATCCGTCATTCCAAGTTAGAGAACTTCCATTCTGGCCCTTCTTGTTCCCATTCACAAGCTCAGTTATGAACTCCAAAGAGAATACCATTCCGGGACAGGGTGGTTACATCTTGATAGATCCCAGCCCTGTGGTGTGTCAAGGCCAAAACAGTTTTCCCTGTAAGCCATAGACCCTTGGCTTGGAGTAAGGTAGGAAATGATTGCCTCGAGAGAGTTTCCCTGCAGCAGTGCAGAAAGGAGGAACCCTGGCATGGCCTGAGTAGTGAAGACAGTGTTGAGAGTCCAGGGAGCTCATGGGTCCAAATATCAGAAAGGCAATCTGCCCCTTCTCATATTCAGCAGACAACTGAGCATCCCTTGTATGTAAGGAAACTACCAGGGGCCAGGGAAAGAACCATCTGAAAGGATGTGAGGAAACTGTGCCTGGTACTCACAGGGAGCTGGGAATGTATGCCAGCACCCACCAGCCAAGCCGCGAGACCCCATGGTCCATGGAGAGTTGAGTCTCAGAAGTGTCTTTCCTTGGTAGGGCAGGATGATTAGCACTAGACTACATGCTGTTCTGTTCCCCTTAACAAATCTGAAGTGCAAGGCTCAGAAGTATCAAATACTTTTATACAACTTAATGTGCTTCATAACAGAGCTGAAGTCAGTTACTGGAATACAAAGCTATCCGGAACCCAAGAAGGTAAAGTGAAAATGTCTGTGTTGAAAGATTATCACATCTCCAGAGGAGCAGAAGATATGACCCAGACTAGGGAGAAAAAAAAAATCAATCAGCTGAAACTAGCACAGATGTTAGAATTAACAAAAAGATAATTAATGTAAGTATAGTCAGCATGTGCAAAAAGTTAAAGTCATGAAAGATCCAAAAAAGATCCAAATGAAACTTCTAGAGAGATGTTTGATTTATCGGTGTTTGAGATAAATGTACACTGGATAGGATAAATTGTAGGTTAAGCACCGCAGAAGGAAAGCTAAGTTAACTCAAAGACACCAATAGAACCTACCCAAATGACATGCAAAAGGGAAAAAAAAAGTAGAATTGCAAGAGAATCCATGAACTGTGGGACAATTCCAAGTCGCCTAAAATGCACTTAAGTGGAGTCATTGAAGGAAAGGAAATAATGGAGAAGAGAAAAACAATTCTTAAAGAAATAATGGCTTAAAATGTTCAGATATGGTGGAATCTACAAAGCCAGAGATCCAAGCTCAGTAACCTAAGCATAAGAAGCATGAAGAAAGCGACACCAAGCAACATGATCATCGAATTGCCCAGTGCTGCTGATGAAGAGAAAATCTTAAAAGCAGAAAAAAATTAAAAATAAACACTATAGACATACAGAGAAATACAGTTAAGGATAACTGTATTTTTTTTGTTGTTGTTAGAGCAAAAATGTCTTCCAAAATGATAGAATCAGATACATACCTTTTTAAGGTTTGTCAAGACAGAGGACTTCTTTACCCAGGGAACTGCACCAGAAGAACAACTCTAAGGTTTTTCCTTCAGAGGGAAGGAAAATAAAGCCAGATGCAACTACAGATCTACACGAATGGATGAAGAGTCCTGAAATCTGACTGAGTGCTGGGAAGGAAGCTTGCAAATGAGAAAGTCATCTCCAATTGTCACCCCTCCTGTGAGACTGAAGAGGTAATGGAGAGGTCACAGCCTGAAGCACGGATGCCCAAGAGCAGCATCTGTCCTAGCAGAAGCCCCAGGTTTATGAATTCTGATTCCGATGGCTGCAGTTTCACCATGTTGAACTTCTATAACACAGGAAAGTGGGCAGCAAATTAAAGTACTTTAGATGCTGCAAAGAATGAATTTCCATCAGCCTGTGAGGAATTCTGTAGTGTCTTCGAGTATTATGTTTTGAAAAGTGTTATCAATTGAGAAGTATGAGTGGGCCTAGCACTTTGGGAGGTTGAGGCAGGCGGATCACGAGGTCAGGAGTTCGAGACCAGCCTGGCCAATATGGTGAAACCCCATCTCTATTAAAAATACAAAAAAAAAAAAATTAGTCAGGTGTGGTGGCAAGTGCCTGTAGTCCCAGCTACTCAGGAGGCTGAAGCAGAAGAATCTCTTGAGCCCAGGAGGCAGAGGTTGCAGTGAGCTGAGATCACACCATTGCACTCCAGTCTGGGCGACAGAGCGAGACTCCATCTCAAAACCAGAAAAGTATGAGTGGGTTTCCTGTTACACAGAGAGACTTAAGATAAATATGTTAAGAAGTCTAGAAATGAAAAATTTTCCAGGAGTTGGATATTATGAAAAGGAACTGCCAAAAAGAAAAAAAAGCAGTAGAACTTTAAGAGAGAAGAAAAAGAAGTTAGATGCGTAAAATACATTCAGCAGAGGTCTTATTAATTTCTTACCTATAATACTTGATGCCCTTCAGAATATGTAAGAATAAAAGTTTGAGGTTAATAAAATGCTTCCTCAGTTTTAGCGCTTTAAATGGAAAATTAAGCTCTCATTTGCAAAGTGTCTTTTACTTCAATTCTTAAAATAATGTCAACAACAACAACAAAAAACATCTTAACCTATGGAAAAGAGCCAGGATAGTTTTAATGTAATAGGGAACACACCAGATTCTACTTTTTAAATATCTCATGCAAGCGTATCCTGGGGTAGCAAGTAAATAAAATCTTATGTTCTAGAAAGATACATTCCTGCACACTTTCTGAGTTTAAATTCTCCAAACCTGACTCCTAAGCTATTTTTTGGTATGAGAAGGCTAAAGCATTCTTGTTTCTCATCCCCAAAACATGACTGTTTCGATAATTTTTTTAAAGGGTATTAAATGTGATGTTGTAAAAACTTCCCCTGCCATTTCCTATTAAAATACATTATTTGCTCTTGTTATTCTTAGTTTTTAAAACACCTACATGTATGGGAAATGAAAGCATAAGTACTAAAATATGGAACACGAGTCCTGTAGTTGGGACAGCTAAGATTTTTGAAGTTCTGATTGAATTTTTTGTTAACGTTTTTGACAATGGATTTGAGGCAGTTTTGTAGAAGCATTTTCCTTTGGTTCAGTTGTCTGTTTTTAAGGCAATACATCAAATATCTCAAAGGTTATGCACTTAGTAATGAGGCTGTACAGAATTGGTATCATTGTCATTCTGCCGGAATGCAAAGGTATGAAGAGCGCGGATTATAAAGCATTACTTGCTTTAATCTATAATGTGTAAGTAATATGAAGAAAACATTAGTATACAAAACAGAGTCAGCCAGAAGGCCAGTAGGGAATAAACACAATACTCTAAAAGATAATTGAAAACTGAACTATTCTCTAATTAAATGCTATACTTGTGGTGTCAGGAGTATTGGTATCTGCTGGGTGCTGACCATCTGACAAAGATAGCACCGGAAAATTTTCATGACAGGATCTCCTTTAATCCTCATTTCCATCTTATTAAATAAGTACTTTAAGTCCGTTTTACAGAGTATGAAACTGATACTTATGTGATAACTTATCGAAAGCCTCACGGCCATCCGGCCACAAGTCTGTCTCACCTTCGAGTCCTAGTTTTATTGCACCTTTCTCAAATTTGATATCTTGGAATATCCTGTTTTCCCCCTCACCGTCCTATCATTTTGGTCTGAATTTCACCTGTCATGTAGATGATTGAATTGATCTTGTTGTGGGTTTCTTTCAGGAATTACAGTTTGAAAGGCTGACCCGAGAGCTGGAGGCTGAACGGCAGATCGTAGCCAGCCAGCTGGAGCGATGCAAGCTGGGGTCCGAGACCGGCAGCATGAGCAGCATCAGGTACCAGCGCTGCTCTGTTCACTGTCTGTGCTTTCAGTTCCCGCAGCGAGTAAATCGTGCTGTTTCTCTTCTTTCCAACCCGGCGTTGGAGTTGGAACATTCATTCAAATGTTGGGAAGAAATTGTAACTGGCCTGATTTACGATGTTCAGAAGGTGTCCAAAATGTCCTGATTTGTACTTGAAACTCTTTTAACAAAATTAACGCTTGCTCTGAATGCAAATTATATGTAATTTTAGACAAAGGGAGGCTTTGCATTCAGCCAGCTTGCTGGAAATCAGGAATTGCCAAGTCACAGTCTCCCAGTTTGGGTCTTTTTTTTTTTTTTCTAAATGATCCAGAGTTCCAGTTTCCTGAAAGAAAAGTGAGAACATTCTCATGGAACCGGTATTGTTTGCTAATACATAATACTAAGTTACAAAATTACCCCTTGAAGATTAACCATATGTGCAATTCCCATGTATAAAAATATTTACTCATTCATAAATATATATGATTCTTCAATTAGTGATTAGCTTGAGATAATTAAACATGTATTTTTAAAACCTACACATTTTAGCCACTTGACCACAAAATAAAATTATCCTCCTTAGAACCAGGCTTTCATACATGAAAATGTAAGTATATGTGTGCATATGTGTGTGAAAGAGACATAGGTTTAACTTCCACTTTTCAAAAACACTCGTTAGATGACGTGTTTTGGGCACTGTACTGCATTTTTAGGGAGGAAACCAAAACTGCTATAGCAAATAAACTCCAACATTGTAGTGAACTTAATGCAAGAGCGGCTTGTTTCTCTGTAGGGTGGCTGCCTGAAGATACTTCCTCTCCATATAGTGACTCAGGACCTCTTTCTAACTTGGTGGCCTTGCCATCCCCTATGGCTCCATCCTGAACTGCATCGTCAGTTGCATCACTGTACTCAGAGTCCACTAGAGAATATCAGTCACATGACCCCTGATAGATGAAAGTGGGGCAGGGTCCTGGGGTCAGCAGCCACTCTGCAGAAGCAGGAACATGAACTTGGTGGACTCTTAGCCACCTGCTGCCGCAAAAGAATAAAAATATCTTTGCAATGCTCCAAAATATTTTATCTTTGTAAGAGTATAACTTTGTAATTGGAGCATTTCGTACTGGAGTCAGATGCTATTAAACTTTTAAAATTGCTCAGTTTTTTTTCTTTAAATAGAAAACACTGCACTCTGTGTTGTTAAGTTGGGTTAACCACATGGACGGAATATCGTTTTTCATTACAAAACCTTATTTAGGATACGTGGAAACATCTGCTTTTGCATTCAAATGTCTAGGTATATGTAGCTACAAATATGTACAACGTGGTATGTTAAGCTCATCACGGACTTGTCTGAACATCCAGATTAACCAAAGCAGGACAGATAATGAAAATGAAAAGTCAATTGTGTTCACATGAAGTTGGTTTTATAAGTTTGACTAATTGAAGGTGGTAAATTTAGGGAGAGAGAAAAATAATAGCTTTAAGTGTGTTTTTGCTTTACTACATACAATTTTATACATATGAAGAAGTTCCTGTTCAAGCTGAACCTCTGAAAAGCTAAGCCTGCCAGATTTTATAGGTTCACATGCACCACTGAATTGACATCGAGTTTGCTTTGAAGCCTGTTGTTACACTGTTGGTCTGGTTCACTTTTCAATTCATGTTTCTAATCTTTCTGTGTGACATGTTTTCATGCTGTACACCTTTTACATGATTTCACCCAACCCCAGCCCCTGATCGGAGCAGGTCTAGGGAACTGTGTAGTAACCTGTGCATCAATTTCCACTTCCTGATTAGACCGTAAATGGACCTGACCAGACTGTGAGTAACCGGGCTCTTACTCTGGAGGATATCAAATAAGCAACCCAAAATCTGTGACATACAATAGGGGGTGCTTGGCAGTGGTGGCCGTAGTGGCTTGTGTGCTACTGGAGGACTCTGCTCCTACTGAGCCTCCCCACAGAGAAGCCACATGGCCCTGAAAGACAGTGAGACCAGTTTAGTTTCATTAGGAAATCTTGCCTTTCATGCGTTACATTTCATGAAATCATCTGCTACCTTCCCAAAACCTGTCCTCTTCCATTATTTGATTTGTCTCAAGTTGATTTCATTTATTACATCCAAAGTGTCTTGAATAAAATACATCAGTGCATTCCAAAGTAGACAGAAAAATTATACCGTGACGACTCTTGGTTCTTTACACCATGCATGTCTTGTATGTCTAACTCACAGCTTATGATACATGCTCAATAAATCCGTGTTAAACCTGTGCTAAATAATAGTGTTGAATGAAGAAGACACTGCCCAATTCTTTCCCTTTGCCTGGTATAATATCAGTCTTCATCAAGCTTAATTATTTTGTATTTTGGAAGTCTTTAATGTATGAATCCGCGTTTGTATAATACAAGCATTTACTGACACTTCTCTGGAGGACAGCCAATGCATAGCATAGCTTCCACTGGTTTTTTTTTTTTTCCATAACCTACTTGTTTGCTTGGCTTCAGCAATGCACCTTTAGAAATTCAAGTCTTTATTAAAGGTGATAGACTAACCTAGTTAGCACATCAAAAAGCATTTTTAAACAAAAATAAAATTTCAACGAATTTTTTTTAACAAAGAGGGCTATTTTAAAAGTCTCGTAATTGGTAATTTCAATGTTGATTCATGCCTCTCAATGATACTGGAGAGTGGGTAGGAGGGTTTCTTACAGGAAATGAAACAAAATCCAGTCACAATTGCCAGACATATTTGCATATAACAGGTAGAAATGACCAACAAATAGAATTGGGTTTTACCTCTGCCTTTGATGGTGATAGGAATTGCTCCATCTGACTCCCAAGATCTCTCTTTTCTTTCTTTTTGAGACGGAATCTGTCTCTGTTGCCCAGGCTGGAGTGCAACTGTGGCACAATCTGGGCTCACTGTAACCTCCCCCTCCCAGGTTCAAGTGATTCTCCTGCCTCAGCCTCCCGAGTAGCTGGAATTACAGCAGGCATGCACCACCACACTTGGCTTTTGAAATATTTTTGGTAGAGACAGGGTTTCATTATGTTGGCCAGACTGGTCTCGAACTCCTGACCTCAAGTGATCCACCCACCTTGGCCTCCCAAAGTGCTGGGACTACAGGAGGGAGCCACTGCATCTGGCTGAAGATCTCTTTCCAAGTAGTCACATTAACATTTCAATTAAAAAAATTCATCAGTATGCATTTGAAATAGTCAGCTTCCTAACAGTCCACCCAGTAGTACAGGAGGATGCTGGGAATTTGGGGGAAAAGGGATCTGGAGATACTTATTGTTGCAGCAGATGAGCTTCTGCATGCACCTCTCTAGGTCATAACTACCTGCAAATGGGAACATTCTGATCTCTTCCTGTCTTCACGGACTTGCCTAAACAGGTTTCAGACCATCGAGTGATTGTCTAAGGGTTCTGAGTTATCTGGAAAGGAGTTACTGGTGCTTTTCATTAGATCTAAGGGTTTACTTTGTACCTTATCTCTTTTCTGTCTTGACTTTCCTCACCCAGAACCTATTTGTAGATCAAAAAGCTATTGGATTCTTCATCATTCCTACAAATAGAGATTTTGGTTTCAGTTTTTCCTCCATGATTCCCAAGAACTATCTAGACTGGAGGCAGGAACATGATATAGATGATGCTTTTTATTTAGGATCGTGATCAAGTCCTGCTTTATTTAAGAGGATAATCAAGTCCCTCTTGGTAGTAGCCACCCTTCATCTCTGGCCAGTACAGTGATCTGGCTCATGCTTCGCCCAAGGCCCATTCCTCAGTCTCTAGGACTGTCAATGAGGTGTTACCTTGCAGCTCAGTGAGCCATTCAGTCCTCTTCCAGGTTGAGGCCCCTGCCTGGAGACCTGCCTCAGTCCTTGCTCTTGTCGTATTCTCCGTTGACCCTAAAACAGCATTCAGACTTGTCCCTTTGCGTGTATTCAGCCCAAGTTCATCCTCCACATGGTGTGAGATAGATCTGCAGGATACATAAACCAGGGCCATGTCTGTGAAGGATGCTTCCTCCACTTCCGCAATTCTATGAATGCACCATGATTTCTCATTTCGGGGCCTATGATGCTTTCTTCCTAGAATATGCTTGTTCTTTAGCATGGGTTACCTCTTCCTGCAGATCCAGTGACCCAGCTCGGGGCTCATGTCCTTCTGAATGTCTTCTCAATCAGCACAGACTGGACTGTTTCTCTTCTTTGGCAGTTGTTGTAACTTAACAAAGCATCAGAGATGGGTTGGGGCTAATACTCCATTGACCCTTCTATACATGCCCTGCCACAGGATGTTTTAACCTTCAGTCAAAGAATGGGTGGAGCTTTCTCCAGTGTTAATGAAAATTTAAGGGCACCTAAATAGGCACCTATTCATATTTCTTGATTTCCATAGGCATCAGTAACATGATGGTAGAGAAATGGAATTCAAATCACAGTTGGACTTCTCTTATGAACATCTCTTAAAGGGGCTTTGACTCTTGGAAGACTTATGATGATGATGATGATAAGGGTAATATATGATCACAGTAACAATTATGAGGAGTGTGACTGACAGTCCTATCTATGGACTGCTCCTAAATGAGGTGTAACTCTTCGAAGACTTATGCTGATGAGAATGATGTTCATTTATGGCAGCAATAATAATTATGAAGAGTGAGGGCAACATTTCCTTAGTTTTTCCTGCGGGTTAGTACTCTTTGAAGAATTTTATATTTTGCCTCATTTCATGCTTATGGAAACCTTTTCAGTTAAGTGTCATCATCGTCTCCACCTTGTCAACAAGGAAGCCACGGCAGACTAAGCCAGGAAGAATGGGTCCTTTGGAGGACATGGAGGAGTCTGGCAATGTGGGCCACTCCGAGCAAAGTAGGCGGAGGCTGCAAGGGTTGGGGAATGAGACACAGCATGAGGGTGAGCATGTCTGCAGATGGCCTCTGCAGCTGGGTCGCTGGTAGTCTCAGGGCTCTGCTGAGGTAACGTCTCTAACAGAGCTGGTACTGGGCATCAGAAGGCCATAGAGGGAGGGAGCTCCACTTGTCAGGTGTCCAGCAGTGAGGACGAGGACTGTAGCCCAAGCAGAGCCACAGCCCCCAGTGAAGGAGAAAGATGGTGACAACAGCAGGCTGCAGAGAAGCAGATGGCAGTTCTGATTACATGTGCCCTGCCGTTGTGCACCCTCCAGCCACATCTGGAAAGCACCAATGGGGAGAATGATCTCAGGAGGCTTGGGAGGCAGGCAGGATATCATAACATGGAGACTTAACGGTACTCTGGTCCTTGTGAATCCTCCAGGTAAGACCTGGGTATAGAAGATAGAACAAAGACCATTTTACTATTCAAGGGATTACAGTTTAAAGCATCATGCTAAATGCATTTTATGTGGTAGAAGTGGAGAGCATAGAATATTGGACTAAAATGGACTATAGCAAGGGAGCCATTTATTATCTCAGCCTTAGTTAACATGAGGCCTGAAGGTAGACAGGGTTCTTTTCACTGGGTGTCTCAGTGGTGTCATGACCCTAAGTCAACCTCTCTGTGAGAACCCTAGCATTCACCTGATGGTTGTAAGGCACCACCATCTCACCTTTGAGCATGCAGAGCTGTAAGGGAGGGAAGGGAGTTACATTCCTTCTCTCTCTCTTTCTCTTTCTGTATGTGTATGTGTGTGTGCGTGTCTCCCACAATCCCCCCGACATGTGTATTAATATATACACATACACATATATAGCTATATAGTATATTAATGATATAATTAATGATATATAATATGAAAATATGTGAAAAATATTTACCAGAAGGCCTCACATGGCCAGCCATGGCCCTAGGGAAATCTTGTAAATTCCATACTACTCTACAACAATTTTGCACAATTATGCCCAAACCAAATCACACATTTGGTAGCCAGAAAAGGGGGTGGTAGTGGTGCTACTGTAGACCCAACAGCTCCCAATTACATGTTATCTACTTAGTCTAAGTAGTTATCTACTTAGAATACAAGGTAAGTATTCTCACATCATGTAGATGAGGAAACAGGCTTAGATGTTAAATAACTTCACCAATGCCACATAGACAATAAGTGCATAGCTGGGATCTGGACCTCAGTCACAGGTTTCAAACTCCATGTTATTTCACTCTCAGCTATAGGTTGACCCAGATCCTGACGACCTGGGTCCCACCCAGCACCTGTATATACCTGCCAATAGATTCTCACAGGCCAGGTACAGTGGCTTACACCTGTAATCCCAACACTTTGAGAGACCAAGGCAGGTGGATTGCTTCAGCCCAGCAGTGCAAGATTAGCCTGGGCAACACGGTACAAAAAAGTAGCCTTGTGTGGTGGTGCTCTCCTGTAGTTCCAGCTACACTGGAGGCTAAGTTGGGAGGATCGCTTAAGTCCAAGAGGTCGTCAAGGCTGCAGTGAGCTAAGACTGCACCACTGCACTCCAGCCTGGGTGACAGAGTGAGAACCTCTCTCAAACACATACACACACACACACACACACACACACACACACACACACACACACACGTGTTTCTCACAAAATATTGCCATTATCTGTATTTAGGTGAATGTCTCTTTCCCTTGACTGTGAGCCTCTCAGGATGGTGACCTTGACATGTTCATTCCTGAGTCCCCTGCACCAAGATGGTATCTGCCATGAACCTTTTCCTCAGAAATACTTGTTAATTAACTAAAGGATGAGTGAAAAATTTCAAAATGTAGACTTGAGATTTGCATCATTTTCCATTAAACATTGATTCTGAAACTAACCAACTTCACTATGGATATCAAGATTTATGAATTTCAGTTGCCTCCTCCTTTGTTAATTATTGAAATAATTCCTCTGTTTTATTTGGAAATTAACTCTTAATATTTATGCCAATGGGAAGCAACCTGTGCCCTTCCTAAAGAAAATGAACTGTTCTTTGGAATTTTCAGCCAAGCTAGTTTCCTCCTGGATTATCAAGAGATTCCAAATGTGTATGTCTCTTCAATAACTCCCTCATTCCCAGCATGCTTCCAAGGATTATTAGCTGGAAGAAAATTTGTTGTTACTTGAGGGAGGCAGAATTCCAAGGTGTCCAGCCAGATCCCATCATGACTTGGTTTTCGCAGACTGTATAATCCTAAGACTGTAAATATGCAGCAGCCTCACTCTCCTAAATAGGTTATTTGGTCTGACCTAATCTCACAAGCCCTTTAAATCTGGGTCTAGAGGTCAGAGACAAAGGAAAATTCAGAAATTCAATTCAACTCTCAAGCTAGAGAGTTTTGACACAAGATAAATTATCTGGTGCTGGCTTTGAAGATGGGAGAGGCTTTGTGCACTAGCAATTCTGATGGTGTCTACGTGCTTAGTGTCTACATTCAGATGGTAAACTCACAGCCTGAAAGAAAAGCAGAAACCTCAGTCTGATGACCCAAAGGAATTGAAATCAGACAATAACCTACATGAACTTGAAAGGGGATCATTCCCCAGAACCTGCAGAAGAGAAAGTAGCCCTGTAGAAGTTTTGACGGTAGCCTTGCAGACTCTGAACAGACAACCCTGCCAAATCTGAACTTTACAAAACTGTTAGCTAAAGCAATGGATGTTGTTGTTGGTAATTGGTTATGCGGTGACAGAAAAGTAATGAAATGCTTTGTAATGGGTCTTGTACAAAAAGCTGAATTTAAAAAGGTTTTGAAAGAAAATAAATTTTATTCTGTGACAATATTTATTCCTTTCAAAAATTTAATTTATATATGGCCTATTTTATTTTTCAGGCATATATACATGCATTTGGACTCAACAGCTAGTCTGTAGCTTTGACTCCGAGAAGTGGAAGAATTTGAATCTGAAGTAGAGTGTCGTTTTACTGTAGAATAAGGACAACTAAATAAAGCAATCATCTTCACCCTATAATCTGTAATATAGATTCCCAAGATGTTGATTGGTGTTAGTTATATTTGAAAAGATAAAACGTAGTAAATATTAGCAGTTGCTTGCTACACATAAGGAAGTGCTTTCTTTCCTTCTCATCTTTGAACTACTGAATTTTTTGCAAAGAGAAGTTTCCACTAAAGTCTGCCATACTTTGGAGATCAGAGTGTAAAAGTTATACAGATTATAAATACTATCAAAGGTCATTCTCTTAGCTAACTTTCATGAGCCCAAATGCCAATAGTTCTACAAATAGAGTCTAAAAATCTTTTCCACATGTACACAAAAAGTCAGATTTATTGTAAGGAAGAGGCTGATTTCTGGTTATTAATAGTTAACAGTATTTAGTGAAGAAACAGAAGCCAGTGGTCACATACATTTAGTAAGAATGAAATTTATTTCTTCAAAAGTGTGATTAGTGAATTTTTGTAAGGAAATACATCATACAGGAATATTGTTTCACAAAATAAGACATTTTGTGTATTTTCATTATCTTTTGCAGGATGCAATATTGAAATAATTTGATTTGTTCTTGTTACAATAAGGAAGTAATAAATTTGCCAAAATATTTATATTTGGAAACTGGATATCTTCTATATTGAAATATCAGCTTTTTACTGCTTATCAACCATAGCCATAGGAATTTATATCCTTACCACAGTGAGTACACATTTGCCAGCTGGAAAAAAAAAAGTTGGATTGTTTTTGGATCGTTTTTTGAAATTTTTTTGGTTACATATAATTTCTGTTTTAAAGTTAGGGAGTAACTGTTAGTTTTCATGCTAGGAAATAATTATTTCTCGTGAGGCTAAATTATTACTGCTCCAGCAAAGTTGTACTAATTTATTTAAACAGGACAATGAGTTTATTGAATCGTCATTCAGAATTAACATTGCAGTAGTCATTTCCAAAGTCTTTGAGAATGTCTGCTTCAGTACAAACCCAGAAGAATAAATTAAAGGGACTATAGACATATTTTGGAGACTTTTCAGCATTGCCGATTTTGTTTTCTTTCAAGTTTTTCTGTCTTTGTTTTCTTCCAATTTAAATTCCAGAGCAGAAACCTCCCTCACAAATATTCCTAATTCTAAAGTCCCTTTATGAATCATCGTTCTTCTCGTAGTAACCTCTTTATTCTTTCACATTATTTGTTTTTTTTTTAATTTTAACCTCATGCCTTTTAATGCTGAGATTATTCCTTTAAGATTTCCTCTTATAGTTTTTCCTTTTTCCTTATAAAGCAGAAGTGATATTCTAGGATACTTTCTGGGCCATCAAGATTCATCTCCATGCTTCCCAAGCATCATCAAATTTCTGGTCAGGTTTCCATTCTCTTTCTCCTCCCAAATACCAGGAGCATTTATGTGATTGCTCCTTTAACAGGGAACTTCTTATTCCTCTAACCCTCTCTTTTTGTAGTCATCAGCCCTTTAAGCCTTTTTCATCTAACCAAGAGTCCAAGGCCACTCTAGTGAGCCAGGTCTATATAGTACCCAGCTTTCTTTGATCTCGTAATCCTGAAGCAAAATTTACAACCTGGATTAAAGGTGCTGCCTCCTATACTAAGGCTTTGCTGAGTCTTATCAACTGCTAGAACTAGGTGTCTCTTCCTCCTCTGTTTCCTTGGCTAGTCTATAAGTAATTTATCCAGGACGGGGATGACAAGCATATGCCAAACCAGTGGGCAGCACACAGAAATTGTTCAATCAGTGCAGAATGAATAAATAAATGAACAGATGAATGAATACACAGTAATTTTATTACTGTTCTTATCTCATTGGTGTTATTTTGACAAAATAACCAGTCATATTAATCTATAAGTTTTTCTATCTTTATATCTTCCAGCATATATATTTTCTATTGTATTATTTTTCTGTTATATATATTTTACATATGTTATATATTTAAATATCTTTTACATATATCTAATTGATCTATACAATACATTAAATAGTATATATAGTATTCTGACCTTGTTAGATCATAATATTACGTTTTGATATTCATCTTACTTAATTTTCATGAAAATATCTACTTGTTTAATGTGGTATCTTGGATTCCAGGGCCAAATACCTTGATGTACTCCGAATGTGGAACTATGGTTGACTTAGTCTCATACTTTCACTCTGATCCTAAGAAAAGGGTGATAATAGTTCTAACAATAGTAATGATAGTAATACTTTTATTTTATTAATTAATTTTTTTTTTGAGACTGAGTCTCGCTCTGTTGCCCAGACTGGAATGCAGTGGTGTGATCTTGGCTAACTGCATAAATGCTCCTGAGTAGCTATGATTACAGGTGCCCACCACTGTGCCTGGCTAATTTTTCTATCTTTTCAGTAGAGTTCGGGTTTCACCATCTTGGCCAGGATGGTCTTGAACTCCTGACCTCGTGATCCACCTGTCTCGGCCTCCCAAAGTGCTGGGATTACAGGTGAGAGCCACTGTGCCTGACCAACAGTAATAATTTTAATAATAATAATTGCATTAGTTTATTGAGCAGTTTCCCTAGGCCAGGTACAACATTAAATGGATTAGATAGATTATCCCATGTCATCCTAATTGACCATTTAAGTCTATTGTTTTTATTTTGTAGATAAGAACACTGAGATACAGAGAAGAAAATTCACTCTGTATAAATTTGGTAGTGTCTAGACATTGATTTCTAGACCTAGACATCTGTACTCCCCAAGCACATGCATTAAAATGTCACACCACAAGGCTGTCATTCGGTCTAACACAGTATTTTGAATTGTGTTGTAAACAGCCATCTAAATGTCTCTCATCTGTTTTCACCCGAGGGATGCAAACATTCTTGAACTGATATTCTGCTTCTTTTCCTTTCCATACACTGCAGTGATGATAGTGGTTTCGAGATTCCTCATCAAAATATGTTTCTGAGATTTGTTTTTATGCAAATTAAGTAAAGGGCATAAGAGTATATGTTATCATTAGTATAAATACCTTCATATTAACTCTTTGAAATTGCCAATTGACAAATTATACTAATATTCATGTATATGAAATACCAGTTATCATATTAAGCAAATAATTATTCTAAATTTATTTGAGAATAATAAATAGTTTGATGTAGGGTCTTAGAAAAATTGAATACTTTATGCCTGTAATTATTTTACATATTTCTTATATCAATTACTACTTTTTAACACATTCCTATCAATTTCGAAGCCTGGTTTCTTTCCTAAATGTCATCTCACTTCAAAAAGCTAATACTAGTTTTACATCTAAAGACAATCAATATAACAAATTTTATTTAGAAGAACTGTAGTATAAAACAGATGTTTTACAAAAACTAACTCTAATGAATTTTGAAATTTAGTATTCTGATCAGTGGAGAACTGGAAATCTGTATAAATTTATTTAGGATAGAAAATTCTTTATATTTTCTTTCTCTTATTCTTAGAGCTATTTATTTATTTATTTGAGACAGAGTCTCACTCTGTCACCAGGCTGCAGTGCAGTGGTGAAATCTTGGCTCACTGCAGCCTCTGTCTCCTGGCTTCAAGTGATTCTCCTGCCTCAGCCTCCTGAGTATGTGGGACTACAGGCACACACCACACACTCAGCTAACTTTTGTATTTTTAGTAGAGATGGGCTTTCACCATGTTGGCTTGGATGGTCTCAATAACTTGACCTAGTGATCTGCCTGCCTCAGCATTCCAAAGTGCTGGGATTACAGGTGTGAGCCACCATGCCCGTCTCTTCAAGCTTTTTTAAACTCATAGATCCAAAACATCAAGTTTGTGATTCCATAAATTATAGCTAAATTTCATTGTTGTGTTTTTATTATATTTTCTATCTTTGCCTTGAAATATAGTCATGATTTCTCTTATATTTATTTCTTTCATCTATAAAAATGGGTATATGCACTTCCATAAATTTGCAGTGGTTAATTGAGAAATGTAAGTCAGTCATTTCACATACCAACTGTTATGAGTGAATCATGTATATTTTCCCTTTTTGGTGAATACACAGAAGATCTTTCATTGAAGTCTCCTTCCTAATTTATCTACAAAAGATTATAAAATTGTTCCTCTCACTGTGGGCTACAAAGATGTATCAGAGTAGTACCATGTTTCTTTCCTTCATAATATAGACTAGACAACCACACAGAAATTGACAAGATGAGATGGAAGAAAGCTTAAATCAATTTCCCTTTCACGCAGGCCACCTTAATAGGTCTCCATACCCACACTGGAACTGAAGATGAGATTTTTTTATATTGTGTGATAGTAAAAAGAAGAGTGATAGTGCAATAATAACAAATATATAATAGGAAATGCACAATAAATTAATATATAGAAGCCAGTGACTCTTTGAATAGATATTCTTCAAACAGCAAACAGCAAGAGATGAATAGATTGCCCAAATCATGTGTGCTTATTTCTCTCCCTGCTTTGTATAAGTGTGTAAATATGACAAGAAGTAGAAAAGCGTTTGTGTTTCCCTCATATTCACTCTGTCTTCCTTCAGATGCTGATAGTCCAAAAACCTTTCCAAACTATATGTTCATAGTTGTTTGTTTGTTTATGGTCATTATAGAATATTGGAAACCAGTGATACTTCAGCCAACAAACTAACAATGGGCATTTGACGTACTTCAGAGGAAAGTCAGTGGAAATGTCAGTCATCAACCTTGGGATGACTTCAGCTTGTTGACTACCATGAGCATGATTCCAAGTGTTCAAATTACTTGGATGGAAAAGGAAGGGGGTATCGCAGAAAGAGTGTTGTACTGAGTACTAGAAGAGCGTGGTCTTGGCAGCAGCACATTTAAGGTGTGACTTGCAGGAATTTGTTTGGATTTCTGTATCTCAGTTTCCTCACCTGTAAGTTAGGAAACAACAAGAGCCTTGATTTTTCCCAGTGGTCTACTCTGGTGCTGTTAGTCTGAATATTTTAGGATGGGGCCATTACTTGAACTTGTATAAAAAAGTAATGAGATTTAGTACTTTAAAGGAAAGCAGATGGATGATCTATAAATTGATTTTTTTTTTACATATAGAAATATCGTGTTAGGTCAAGGCATGGATTTTATATGAGGGAAAACACAGTTTAAAAGAAGTTTGTAAGTATATTGTAAATTGCCTCAGATGGTCTGGATGTTTTCCAGTTTGATTAAAACTTGAGCTAAAGATAAGGAACTGGGATAGTGTTTTAAAATGAGAGATACCTAAAAGATGAAGAACATAATGTGGCTCTTGCCCACTGGGGTTTTACTATCAAATAAAAGAGGCAGCAGGGTGAGGTGGTTCAGGCTTGTAATAGCTGTTTGGGAGGCCAAAGTCAAGGGATCACTTGAAGTCAGGAGTTCTAGACCAGCCTGGGAAACATGGTGAAAACTCATCTCTATGAAAAATACAAAAAACACTGGGTGCGGTGTTATAATTCCAGCCTATAATTCCAACACTTTGAGAGGCCAAGGTGGGTGGATCATTTAAGGCCAGGAGTTCGAGAACAACCTCACTAACATGGTGAAACCATGTTTCTACCGAAAATATTTTAAAAGTAGTGGGGTGTAGAGGCAGGCACCTGTAATCCCAGCTACTTGAGAGGCTGAGGCAGGAGAATAGATTGAATCCAGGAGGTGGAGGTTGCAGTGAGCTGAGATCATGCCATTGTACTCCAGCCTGGTTAACAAGAGTGAAATTCCATCTCCAAAAAACAAACACACAAACAAACAAAAAAGCTGGGCATAGTCGAATGCGCCTGTGGTCCTAGCTACTCGGGAATTTGAGGTGGGAGGGAGAGATTGCAGTGACCCGTAATTGCACCACTGCACTCCAGCCCGGGAAACAGAATGAGACCCCATCTCACATACTCACAAAAAAGGCACAAAAATGCTAACACATGATAAAATATGTTGCTGCTGTGAAGAAAACAGGAAGTCATGCTGGGGATGACTAACAGACAGATATTTCTTTGTCAGGGATACAAAACAGTGACAGGAAAAGGAATGGGGGAAAGGTGTTGGTCAGAGGGAAAGGCAGTCAAATGACAATTCATTATTTGGGATCAGTGTGGTTGAAATGGAGTCCATGGGGTAGGCTGCCGTTGGGTAAGGATGGAGACTAAGCATACCCAGTCTGTGAGTGGCCATGTCTTATGCATCAGGGTAGACTTTGCATGTTGCTAAGTAGTCAATAGACCGCTCAAGAGGAGGATGGAAGCCCAGGGAGCCTGGTCCACAGTGCAACTTAGAGAGGGTGACCTTGCCCAGGAGATAGGTCAGAACAATTTCACCCAATGTAATGAGTAATTCTGGAGGCAGAGCTAGGGCTGAGAAGATCTGGAGACTCACTTGTGTCAAAGGACACAGGGCAGGATTGGGAAGCTATTACTTACTTCAAAAAAACATTTAAACGAAACATTTGATAGGCAAATCCAATATTATGGGCTTAACTTTTACCACAACCATTCCCCATTTCCAACAAGAACTCTTTGATTCTTAAAAAATATTCATCCTATGTGAATGTATTCTAATTTCCTTTTATCCAGGAGAAACTGTCATAGAATTGTAAATTTTGGAGATTGCTGTGTTAGCAGCAGGCAGCAAAGATCTCGCCTAATGGGTCGACAGTAACACTGTAGTCATAATCCCGTCTTCTCACACATCTGTTTGTTTAGTACCTCAAGAGCTGAGGAAGTTTAAAAATTGTCACACATTGTTGCTTTGTCTTATGCACTTATTTGAGAATGAGACTCTCAGCAAGATTTTATTGAAAAGATCTGTCCAAGGAATTGACTGCCAACTTAACTCAAAATTTAGCAATTAACCTTCTCTCCCTAATGTGGGAATGATGGCATCCACCTGTTGAGAACTCATTGTCACTTTGACACGTCTCATTTAAGGTAAAGAGTTTAATTCTGTCTTTTGGACTCATGTATTGCTTGTCATATCATAAATGCCCAACAAATTCTAAAGCTCTAACTTAAGAAGGTAGCTAGGATGGTGGTGAAGACAGTGGGGTTTGGAACCATAGACTTTGAGATTTGAATCTGAGCTCTGCATATCATTGTGTGTCATTGGGAAGTATAACTGGTAAACCCCATTTATCTATTTGTAAACTTGAGAGAATAACACTTACCTCAGAAATCTGTTATCAGCATGAATGTAGAAGTGTTTTCAAACAATTAGCATAGTGTGAGGCACTGAGAAGGTATTCCATGCTTGTGGACTGTTCTTCTTCTTAAATAGTTAATTTACATAAACAACTTTATGACATGTTACATGCATGAGTAGATAGGAAATGCCCTGATTTTTTTTACAGATACCTTATTTACTTAAGGCTTTCCTTCTTTCCTTTACTTAGTGGATGATAATGATGATACCAAGTTAGCTAAAGACAAGTATTACAGCTGTTGCCAAAGAACACCATGGTACAACAGTACACTTAAATTAATATGTAACAACATGTGTATGGTAACATAGCTGTGTTACGTGAACATATCACCCTGCTTAGCGCACAGTCTTATCACCATGAAAAAAGCATTGCCCTCAGGTGGATAGTTGCTCAAGACCCCTGCAATTTTGAGGTTTACATTATACCCCAATAAGCTTCATTTAATTCCCCTGTAACCTGGTACTAGAAAACAATTTTATCAAGGAGAATAATGTGGGAATAGAGAAAATCCTCAGTGTTACCCAAACATTGGAGTTGTTTGAATGTGTCGAAAGCCTGGGGGTATTTGAGGGATTCTGGAAATGGATGGCATTCTCCAGGATGTGCATCTAAAATCTGGAGTCTGCCTGTGGCAGGTGAGTGGATGCTGGGGTCAAACAATCAAGGACAGATGCATAGGAGCGTGAGTTTGTGCTATCCTCTGCTCTGGTGGGAAGGAGGGAGAAATCTCATTCCTCCATCCATTCGTTTGTTCATTCAACACAAATTGTGGACGAACTATGTGTCACACCGTGTTACAGACACTGAGGATACAGATCTGGATAAGAAAATCAAATTGCCTGCCATTAAGCAACTTAAAGTCTTTGTGCTACCTTAGATGCGTACCTTAACACGGATGACAGCAAGACCTTGCCCTGGTTAAAAATACCTGCCTGGGTATCTATAAGAATACATGTATCAAACTAACCCTCCTGTGCAAGACAGGCCAATTAATACTAAGAAAAAGCAGCAAGGGCAAGATCAAAATTCAAGGGAAGAAATTAAATTTAAATTAACTCTCTTTTAAACTACCTTTTGGGGTAGGGATGCAGAAGTGTATTTTAAGCTTCAACTGGACCATTTCAAACTGTTACATTTGGCTAATGAAGTAGCATTCCAGAGGGAGAAAATCAGAGCTTAGTTTCGTGTGCAGATCTTGGAGTCGGAACAAAGAAATAATAAACGGATAAAGAAATAAATATCCATAGAACGTTTAAAACATTTACAGAAATATTGACAACTACAAAATGAGAGAATTTTAAGAAATAAAATATAAAGGAACCTGTGGTGTTTCTGTTAAAGGATTGGATTTGCCATTTTATACAGAAGATTTAACTCGCCTCATTGTTCCCGAGGAAAGTGATTATATTTTAAGTCCGAAAAGTACAAAACCAAATATATCTCTGAGGTGCTAATTGGACGAAATGATAAGATACTTACAAATAAAAGTATTATATTATACTGAACTACATGATAGACTATTCTTTAAATGTCGTCATTGATGAATAGGGCTCCAATCATAAAGCAAAGAGAATTTGTTTGAGATTATGCTATACAAATATAATTTTCAGAAACAAATCTCGTATTTTAAGATAGTAGCATACATAATATAATGATATCTGTGATATGTGCAATTGCAAATATGCAGTATTTGCATATTCATGGTTTCAAAAAATGCCATAACTCTGTGGAAAAAATAGAATTTGACCAGTAATTGTTGGAGAGTCTAGGTCTCTTCCTCATTGTCTCTCTCCCACCATGTCAGTGTTGTGTTTCTTTTACCCTTGAAGTTTTTTACATTTTCTCACACCTATGCATCCTGATGAGTAAGGTATCACTTGGTTTGCCTGATTGTAAATTTTACGTAAATATGTCTTCTTTGCACCTTGCTTTTTACTGCACTCTACAGATTTGCCCATGGTGTCGTGGGTGCTGGTAGTTCATGCATTTTTTTCTTTTTTTCACTGATGCCTCCTGCTCCATCATTTGAATATGCCACAGGGAATTTACATTTTCTCCTGAGAACATTTGCAGAGTTTGCAGGGTTTTCTTCTGCGAACATATAGCTAGGGACATTGTCATAGGAGTCTCCTGGTGTGGGTGCGCACGTGGTTTCTTGGGCGGTCACAGAAGGGAAATGACTGGGTTGTGGGATTGGAACATCTTCAACTTCATAATGCTGAAGAACTTTCCAAAGTACTTGGGTAAATTTACATTCCAACTGGCGATATGTAATCCATTGCTCCACATATTCAGCAAAACTTAACATTTTCCTAATTATTTTGGTGCTGTTGTTGCAAATCTGGTGAGTCTGAAGTTTGCATTTCCCTGATAAAGGCATTATCAGCACTTACCACTTAGTCTGCTCTTCGATTAAATGCCTCTTCATGTCGCTAGCATATTTCTCTATTGGTGGTTTGTCTGTTTTCTTACATATTTTATTTCTGAATCTATTTGAATACTAATCTGTTAGTTGTGTGTATTAAAATCATGTTCTCCCACTTTGTGGCTCATTTTATTTTTTCCCTATAGTGCCCTTTGATGAACAGAATGCTTAGTTTTATTGTTATGTTGATCAGTCCTGTTTAAGACATATTTAAACAATTTTAAGAATTAAAACACCATTTAAATAATTTCCTTTGATTTATTATGTGAATTGTAAAGCTGTATCTTTTTACATTAAAATTTTTTTTTTTTTTTTTTGAAACTGAATCTCACTACTGTCACTCAGACCAGAGTGTGGTGGTCTGATCTCAGTTCACTATAACTTCTGCCTCCAAGTTTAAAGCGATTTTCCCACCTCAGCATCCTGAGTAGCTGGGATTACAGGTGCCTGCTACCATGCCCAGCTAATTTTTGTATTTTTAGTTGAGACAGGGTTTCACCATGTTGGCCAGGCTGGTCTCGAACTCCTGACCTCAGGTGATATACCCATTTTGGCCTTCCAAAGTGCTGGGATTACAGGTGTGAGCCACTGCACCTGGTCTACATAAAAATCTTAAATCTGTTTTTCATTGACTTTTTTAGTATATTAGCATGTATAGATTCAATTCTTTGTTTCATGTAAAATAGCTCTTTTAATACCTGCTATTGAGCAGACTGTCGTTTGTCTCATAAGCTGCAATACCATATTTGCCTTGCGTCAGTTTTTCACATATGTGTAGTCTACTTCTGAGAAATTGGGGAAGAATTACAGCTTAATGATTTTGAGTGTTCTCATTCATGATCTTGATAGCCATTTATTTAATCCTTTAAAAATATTTTTTAATGAAATTTAGACATTTTTTCTTAAAGGTTTTATAATATTCGTTGTTTTATTCATTGCTAGGTGCCATAGAGTTTTTATTGCTCTTGGAAATGTTCTTTTATTTTTATTTTTTTCTTTTTTTGAGATGGAGTTTCGCTCTTGTTGCCCAGGCTGGAGCACAATGGCACGATCTCGGCTCACTGCAACCTCCGCCTCTCAGGTTCCAGCGAATCTCCTGCCTCGGCCTCCTGAGTAGCTGGGATTGCAGGCATGCACCACCATACCTGGCTAAGTTTTGTATTTTTAGTAGAGACGTGGTTTCAGCACATTGACCAGGCTGATCTAGAACTCCTGACCTCAGGTGATCCACCTGCCTCAGCCTCCCAAAGTGCTGGGATTACAGGTGTGAGCCAACATGGCTGGCTGGAAATGTTTGTTTGTTTGTTTTTTTAAAATAAGAGAGGTCGTCTAAGAATTTCTGTGTTATGTAGAAGTGCAGTTGATTTTTTTTGTATTGACCTGATACTAAGCAAAGTTACTAAACTTTCTAATTGCCTCTAGTACTTTGTAGACTTCTTTAGGGTTTTTATATAAGCAAACTGTGAAAATTGCTCTATTAGGTCTTCTTCTAAAATCTTATTATTTTTGTTTTGTTTTGTCTTTTTGTACTGATAAGAAATGGGGGAGAGTAGACAATCTTTTTTAGTTAATGGAATTACATTAATCTTTATCATTTAAAGAACTGCTGCAAGGCTTAAAAAAAACTCTATTGAGATCTAAATCAAATGTCATGTAGTTCACCCATTTAAATATAAAATTCAGTGGTTTTTAATATATTCTCAGATTCTAGTAACCATCACCACAGTCCATTTTAGAACATTTTCATCACCCCAAAAGAAACTCCAAATTCTTCCAGCCCTAGACTTTTCTGTCTCTATGTGTCCATTCTAGACATTTCATGTACATGGAATCATATAATATATGATCTTGTATTATTGGCTTTTGTCACTTAGCATAATGTTTTCAAGGTTCATCGATGTTGTGCCAAATATAAGGACTTTATTTTTCGTTGCCAAACAATATACCGTTGTATGGATTAACCATACTTAATGACCTAAGTATGTGTGGGTGTATGTGAATAAGTATGTATGGAGAAATGCTTCAATGACATAAATCCATTTGTCAGTTGGTGGACATTTGGATTGTTTCCACTTTTTGAATATTATGAATAATAGCTAAGCAAGCAGAATTGCTTGGTCACTTTATGTTTATTGTAGCTTATTTATTTATCTATTTATTTATTTATTGAGACACAGTCTTGCCCTGTCACCCAGGCTGGAGTGCAATAGCACAATCTCAGCTGACTTCAACTTCCGCCTCCCAGGTTCAAGCAATTCTCCTGTCTCAGCCTCCAAAGTAGCTGGGCTACAGGCATATGCCACCATGCCCAGCTAATTTTTGCATTTTTAGTAGAGGCGGGGTGTGACCAGGCTGCTTGAATTCCTGAACTCAGGTGTTCCACCCGCCATGGCCTCCTAAAGTGCTGGGATTACAGGTATGAGCCACCTTGCCTGACCAAATGTAGATTTTCTATAGGCTCATTTTATCTAGTTTAAGTCATTTTTTTAATTGATTGATTCATTGAGACAGAGTCTCACTCTCACCCAGGCTGGAATGCAGTGGCATGATCTCAGTTCACTGCAACCTCCGCCTCCCAGGTTCAAGCGATTCTCCTTCCTCGGCCTCCCTAGTAGCTGGGATTACAGGTGCCTGCCACCACACCCATCTAATTTTTGTATTTTTAGTAGAAAGGGGAATTTCACTATTTTGCCCAGGCTGGTCTGGAACTCCTGACCTCAAGTGATCCACCTGCCTCAGCCTCCCAAAATGCTGAGATTATAGGCATCAGCCACCATGCCCAGCCCTCAGATCACTCCTTTTAATTGCTAATTTGCTAATTGTTTCATCATAAAGAACTATTCAGTTTTAGTTATTGCACATATCAATAGTTCATTCCTCTTTTTGCTGAATAGTATTCCATTGTGAGGATGTAACACAATTTGCATATTCATTTACCAGTTGATGCACAATTGAATTGCTTATAGTTTTTGCTCTTTACAAATAAAGCTACAGTGAACATGTGTTTGTATGATTTAATTGTTACTTAGTTCTTGAGTAAATACCTAGTTGTGGCGTGGTTGTGTCATATGTGTGCATATACTTAACCTTTTAAGAAAACTACCAAATTACTTCCCAGAGTGGTTGTACTATTTTCTAATCCTATCAGCAGCATATCAGTGTTCTATTAAGTTGTTTCTAATATGCCACTTTGAGCTCTATTTATTCATTTCTAGAAGTTCAATTTGTTCATATTCAAATCTGCCTTGGAATATTGGAAGATCCCTTTATTTTAATTTTAAAGTCTCCTTTATATTTTAAGTATATTATATTTGCTTTTCCCATTTTTTTTGCATTTGATAATTCTACAGTCTTCAATCTATTTCACTTTGATTCTATTTATAGCTTTTAATGACAGCCTGCTCACTGAGGCATTTTTTCTCATGTGTATAAGATTTTTGATTGTGGATTCATGTTCCTTGTAACATATTTATGGGAAATACATGAAGTCGGAGTTTAAGGTATCGTCTCTCAAGAAAGACGTATCTTTCATTCTGCCAAGTACGAGGGCATCTTGCTGACTTAGGACCACTTTGAACTGAATTATTGGTCTGTGTTGGGTAGAGGATCATAAGTAATGTAAACAGGGCGTTAAACCCCATGAGTAAAGACTCTCCTGATTTGAAATGCCTATGACTCTCCTTTATGTTTAGATTGATTTATTAATTCAATGGAATTCCATTAATCTTCATCATTAAAACAACAGCTTTACTGAGATATAATTTATATGCCATGCAATTCACCCATTTATGTGTAAACTTTAATGGTTTCAGCAGCTCCCATACATACTTATGGCTTTTAACGGAAGTTGACATAATTCATTGTATGATCAATGAATGGATAAAATGCAGTAAAACAAGACAAGAAACCATCAGACTAGTTGTCACAAACATGAACTATACAAGCTGTATCAGGCGCTTTTTATCTATAGGTACCTATATGTAGTTAGAAGGAATGTCTTCCACCCTGAAGCCCTGCAGGGTCTCCCTTACGTCAAGGAATGCCTGTATCTGTGGAGAACACTTACCTTAAGTGGAGAGGATACTGCCATGACCTTCCTGATTAGTTCCTGTTATAGTTCCACCAAAGAGATGTAGCAGAGCCTGGACTGTTTGCAGTCTTCATCTGCGTAGAACATGATGAGAGGACCCTGCCCATATTGGCTGTCCCTCAACAAATTTTAAAGCTAGACCTGAAAGGCATGAGGTGAGTTTAACTGCAGTTGATTGAGCAGTCACATAGATGAGAGTTGATTCCACTTACCTGCAATACTCTCTGTTGATCCTGGAGCAGAGGCAGAAGAGGTACACACAAGTTTATTCAATGACAGACAATCGAGTGTCCTTATATACGTGGCTTGAGATTTTGATGTGAAAATTTGATGTTAATAAATGAGAGTATAACATTCAGAAATGAAGTTCAGGGATATCCTGTGCATTCCACCTCCTGGCCTCCCCAAAAGTGTAGCCTCCTTTTCCTGTTGCTGTGGGTTTTGGGGGACCTACGTAAAGCAAAGGTAGGATGATACTTTATCAAGGGTTTGTGATTAACAAGAAGTGGCATAGGGCTTCGACTGACAGACAGTTTAAGGGTAAAAATGGAAGTTACTGTCATACATTTATCAAAAAATTGCCTGGATTACATGGACACAGGGAGGGGAGCATCACACAACAGGGTTCGTTGTGGGGGAAAAGGAGAGGGTCAGCGGGGGTAGGGAGGTTGACGAGGGATAACATGGTTAGAAATGCCAGATACAGGTGATGAGGGGATGGAGGCAGCAAACCATATTGCCTTGTATGTACCTGTGCAACAATCCTGCGTGATCGGCACATGTACCGCAGAACCTAAAGTGCAGAAAGAAAATATATGTATATATGAATAAAATAAAAAGAGTGTATAATGACCTTTTCATTTCTTTTAAAAGCACAATTATAATAATTTGACTGGATTATGTGCTTTTTAAAGTTTATTATTAAATACATACATCATTTCACCACCATCTCATTATTTAAATAAGAATGTAGGGGAACATATTTTTAAATGGTAGAGCAGTATGTAAAGGGAAGCTATAGTTGGTATAATAAAACATTTTGCATTACTGGCTGCTATATATCACCAACTTACGTTGGCAGCTATAGTCATCAAATCATTTATTTTAAAACTAATCAAAGTTAATACTCAGATGTCTCATATTGAGAATGTATCTAGAAAATGAGCAGGAAAACCTGGAATGATTCATTAAAAGGACATTTGAAATAATGAATAGGTAGAGTCATTGTTTTATAATTTTCTGTATTCTAACATTCCCTCAAAAGAAGGTTGTTCTGTGCAAACACGGCGGGTCCGTGCAGCATGATTCAGGGGTAGGGGTTAGAATCTGGCACAGTTCGTTATTGACTGTTTGCTGGTCTGAGCTTTGCAGGCATACTCCTGCTTTGCCTCTGAGGTGAATCCCCGCAGGTCATGTTCTTGGCTGACAGAGCCATTTATTAATAATTACATTGTGATTTTTCAACAGGGAAGGGGTGGTGATATTCCTAAGGAGACTTTTTTTATTGGGGAGGGCACGAAACTTTAGATATTGTAGTGGTCTGTGAACCTCCAAAGGCCACAGTGTGCAAACAGATCTATCTGTACTGGTAAAGTTGCTTGGGGTGAGGGAAGCAATTTGGAATAAAAGTTGTAAAAGGCTCTTTACGGGGTCAATAATGAATAATAGGTTGACAAATCTGGCTTTTGAGGATTAGGAGCATTGTGCCATATAGAACACAGACCACAGGGGTCTGATATGCATTTGGATTAACATGCTCTGAGAAAAGCTTATTGTGGGCAGATAATACAGTCAATTCAGTTGAGATGTCTTATCTAAATGTTCCCTTAGCAAAGACAAGAAAACTGTTTCTTGTTCTTTATCGATAGCATTGTATAAAAAATGCAAGTTCAAGTGTGTTTGTCATTCTCCAAGACTAGAAGCTTAGTCTTTTCCTCTGATTCCCATACGCTTTCCACTAAGTTTCAGCTTCATTTAGAAAGTGTGTTCTGTTCTCTTATGTCCTTTTACGGTGGTGGCCACAGGTGAGGAGATAGAAGAAAGAGGGATGGTGATACTTTCCTAATTGAGATTATGATGACCTTGGAAAAGAGCTTTGCCTCTGAATGACTTTTCTTTATGGCTACTTACCTTTATTCCAGAAACTGGTACAAAACTGTTAAAAGTAATTTTAAGCATGTTCCAAGAGTGTTTTGCACCAGTGGTTCCTGTATGCTATAATATTAGAATCACCCAGGAAGCTTTCAAAATCACTTATACCTGGTACCAACCTCAGGGAGCCTGATTTGATTGGTCTGCTGGGGGAGCCTAGGGATCCACAGCTCTCGGAGTACTCCAGGTAAGTTTAATACGCACCCAGGGGCAGCAGTGTCACTCCGTATTGTAAAGGCGCTGCTCTCCTTAGTGGACGGCATCCGCCGCCTATGAACCCTGGGTTTGCTTTGGATCAGACCAAAGGCATAGTATTTTGCAGTCGGATTCATGGTATTTCTGCCAAAGCCCTGAGTCTATAAGAGACAAATTTATAGCATTTGTCACGTTTAAATAATAACAATAATAGCTGACCATTCACTCAGCCTCTGCCTGTTTAATGCACTTGTTGACGAGTTAGCTTATTTAGCTCTCATACTAGAGGTAAGTGTAAACCCTTATTATTTCCATTTTCAGGTGGATATAGACCAGTAGGAAAGAACCAGGTTAAGATTGCAATGTGATTGGGAGGCTGGAGCGGGCAGATCATCTGAGATCAGGTGTTCGAAACTAACCTAGCCAACATGGCGAAACCCTATCTCTACTAACAGTAGAAAAATTAGCTGGGTGTGGTGGTCAATGCCTATAATCCCAGGTACTCAGGAGGCTGAGGTGGGAGAATCACTTGAACTTAGGAGGCAGAAGTGGTAGTGAGCCAGGATCGTGCCACTGCACTCCAGCCTGGGTGGCAGAGCAAGACTTCTCCAAATAAAATAAAATAAAATAAAAGATTGCAGCATAAGCAATATGACCTTGAATCTCTGTCATAACCATTTATTCTACTCCTTCTTAGAAATTCCCAGTGGGGTTCCCAGTGACTTCTGGAAAAAATGATTAAGCACTTACAAGGCATAAAGGAATCTGTAAGATATAAAGGTGAAGGGGAACAGGTGCATCCCTCAGGAGGTCACATACTCCACAGCCTAACAGGGAGTACATGCAATCAAGGGCAATGCTGGCAACTTACAAGTGCCCTGAAGAGGAACTCTGGAGGAGAGAAAGATTCCTGTTAACGGAAGTGAGCAGCAGGAGGGTACACTTTGAATGTAGTTTATTTAGAACTGTGTCAGGTTGTATAGAGCGTCAATTTGTAGAAACATTTGGTAAAATATATGGAATCATTAACTTCCAACCATTTGACCCATCACAATGCTAACTTTGTATATTTGTTTATTTATATTAAAAAAATTTTTTTTTTCCTTTCTGAGACTGGGTCTTGCTCTGTTGCCCATGCTGGAGTGCAGTGGCACGATCTCAGCTCAATGCAACCTCCTCTTCCTAGGTTCAAGCGATTCTCCTGTCTCAGTCTCCTGAATAGCTAGGACTACAGGCACATACCACCACACCCTGCTAAGTTTTTTGTGTATATTTAGTATAGATGGGATTTCACCATGTTGGCTAGGCTGGTCTTGAACTCCTGACCTCAGGTGATCTGCCTGCCTTGGCCTCACAAAGTGCTGGGATTATAGGTGGGAGCCACCGCACCTGATCCACATTGGTAATTTTAAATGTTTCAGCCACTGAGGTGGAGCCAGGTGGAGGAACATGCATGTGGCAGTACCTTGAAAGCCCAGTGGACATTAATGGCTTCACATCAGCTGCAGAATGGCTGCAAATTCCACTGACCATTGGCAAGACCCATGGCTTGCTGCTTGCATTAGCGTCACCTCAAGATAATCCTTGCAACTGAATGACTGGCTCATCTAGCCCATGGACCTGTACTAATGGTTTTCTAAATAGTAGCAGTACAGAGTGACTGCAATATCAGCAAGCCACTTGTAAACAGCAGGTTATTATAGATGACAAGAAGCTAGGTAGACACCACACTTCATGAGGGTTGAGGGCGCTGTAGCTCCAGTGGGTTGTGGGAAAGACTTAGGGGATTGAATTCACAAAGCAGACATGGGCTGGGCCCTGGGCCTTGGAGATAGGCAAGTTCTTTCCCCAAGCACCAGTCATGTGGAATTCAGATGTGGATATATTCTATCATCAGTCCAAGTAACTTTTCCAAATCAAAGAATACTCTTGACTTGACATTTATACTGTATTTCAAAAATCTCTTATCTCACATTTTGACCTTGGGGAGCATATGGAGAGTAGAGTCCCTGACATTTTTGTCTTTGAGTCCCCTACAGTCTGAACATAGGACACCAGTGATCATTGTACACTTGTGTGTTGAATTGATCAGAAATGTACACCATGTATCTGAGGAGCAACAATTAGTGGCAATAATATTGATGGATCTTAATAGCATTAACTTAGAGATATTTAAAAATTGAATATATGTACTGTACATTATTTTTGTAACAATTATCTGTGGCTTTTTTGGACTCCATTTAACTCTTGTTATAGACATCCAGGTGAAAAATCTTATTAGTGTCCTGAAAAACTATTGAGAATTGTTTATGAGAACTTTGTCATTAAAAATAACATCCTGTGAATAGTTGGAGAGCTCTAGAAAACAGAAAGCAGCAACCCGAGTGTTTCAGCTGGTCTGATTAGGAAAGAGCTCTTCACAAAAAAATAATAACTCACAAGACAACAAGAAATAGATTACTTACATTTCTCTTCATTAAACATCTGTATCTCAAGGAGAATGTCTTTGAGTGATGATGGAATATATAGAATATTATAAATAAAGTTTCTCGATTGCCATGTTACTGGGTTTCTGGGCAGTTAGGGAGTGTTGTGAAACCAGTGGAAGCAGCAGCAATTACCCCTTGGGATTAAGATTGGAAGAATAATTATTATGATCAATCTCCTTTTGCTCTGTTTATACAACATTCTTTGCTTTGATATGCTAAGAATGCACAGTGGCTACTGGTTAACTGAGCAAACTGTTAGTTTAACAAAAGGGTTGAATGAGTCAAATTACAGCCGTGCTTCCTTTTAATGGGAATTACTCATTGATGGAAAATTATTACACAACAGACAGAGGTTGGTGTGTTTTGCTGAGTGTCTTGCAAAGATTCATAGCTTATTTGTTCTTCTTCCTTCCTACCACTCTTCTATTAGATGAACATCCTGACTTCTAAACTATTCTAATAAAATTGGAACCTAAGTGTATCTAATTTCTGTATAATTCAAGGGTATGGTTAATCAGCCCGTCCTGGAGAAGTAGTTGGTATATGGACAAAATGCTAGTTTGCTATTTAAGAATGAAGTATTAATAGGAAGGGAATGAATGAATGGTCAAATCCAAAGTGACATTCATGCAGGAAGAGTTTCTTTAGGTTGAGTCCATGGTGAATCTACCTAAGGGTATACAGGATCTCGTATTGCTTCGGAATAATTCTAGGAGCACTTCAGGTCAATCAAGAGGAAGAGTTTCTTTAGGTTGAGTCCATGGTGAATCTACCTAAGGGTATACAGGATCTCGTATTGCTTCGGAATAATTCTAGGAGCACTTCAGGTCAATCAAGAGAATCTTAAGTGTGATTAGTGAGCTCAAAAGCAGTACTTATGATTCCATACTCCGTAATATTATTTTCCAGGAGAAAATAATGAAGAAATGTATATAAAATAGTTTGTGAAGAGGTATTTTATTCAGTTTGCTTTTTGTGTATTTTTGTATGTGATGCTAAGATATGTTTGTCATAATCCTTTCTACTAAAGCTGCTACTATACTTTAAATATATATGCTGCTTTCTTCTTACTCTTGGGAAGAGCCCCTGCTTCTGAATTCCACCATACAAAAGTGCCCACTCCCCAACCTAAGTGAGAATGTCTTTCTTGTTTTATCATTGAATTTATTTTCCATGTAAAAGCAGGGTAGAGAGGAAATTTAAAAAAAAACGGAATTTCACTCTTGTTACCCAGCCTGGAGTGCAATGGCGCGATCTCGGCTCACCGCAACTTCCGCCTCCTGGGTTCAGGCAATTCTCCTGCCTCAGCCTCCTGAGTTGGGATTACAGGCACCCGCCACCACGCCCAGCTAAATTTTTGTGTTTTTTAGTAGAGACGGGGTTTCACCATGTTGACCAGGATGGTCTAGATTTCTTGACCTCGTGATCCACCCGCCTCGGCCTCCGAAAGTGCTGGGATTACAGGCTTGAGCCACAGCGCCCGGCCCTGGAAATAAAATTTTTAAGTTAACTATTGATGCCTGTAGGGTATTAATGCTCAACACAAAAGAATCCTACAATACCTGAGAATAGATGAATTTTGCAAACGATGAGTTGGCCAATGTATATAAATTCTATTCAAACCCATATTTTTTTTCAAATAAGATTTTTAACACTACTTTCTCTTCTTAGTTGTATAAGGAGTTAAAGAACAAAAAGGATAATTTTAACATTATTTTTCAGATATGTGGTTTATCAATCAGAGAAAGAATTTTGTTTCAGAGTGCCCCAATACTATACAGATTATGAACCAACATTGAAGACGCTTGGGTCATCTTTGAGTAGTGCTTTATAGCTGTGAACCAGCCT